>NC_086201.1:13151250-13764285 GCF_035770615.1 Melospiza melodia melodia | reverse complement strand
ACCCAGCACCATCAGGATCAAACTCACATTGGCCATCACTTGTCATGGACTCTGTAGCAGATGGGAAGAGTTGTTCCTATTGTCCCTGGGAAAGGAAGTCTCACTTCCTTAATGCTGGTGTAACCTAACAGCTGGTGAGGGCTAAGGGAGACACAGGCAGCAGCTCCGGTAATGCCACAGCATCACTTCATTGTGCAGTGGCAGTGAAACAAAGGACAGGGAAAATTGGTATCAAATCCCATTAGCTAGAAGATGGATTGGGAATATCCCAGCAAGGAAGGGGAATGGAAAAGACAGATGTGTGTGGCCCTGGGAGTCTGGAGAGACATATAGTCCTCAGCCACAGCGGACATGCCATGGCTTTGTGCCTGTTAAGGGACAGAGTTTGCATTTCTTGCTACATCTCCTCTCACCAAGGATATTTTCAGTGGAGGGGGGAGTGGGAGGAAATTATCCTCTAAGGGATATGGATGCTCATGTCCACAGACAGCAAGCTGGTGCCCTGAAGTGCCAAGTAGTGGAAAACAAAATCAATTCCAAAGCTGAACACCCACATTTATCCCTATTTCCCTGGCAAACTTCCCTCGGCCACCCACAAGTGCTGGGCCTTGCTCTGTGCTGCAGCTTCTTCTCAGGTGTGAGCTGTGAGGGAAATCACTTGGTTAAAAAAGGGCATGTACTACTTGTTACGGTTTCCAAGTCTCTTTTTCTCATTCAATGAGGAAAATCTACCCTTCTCTTCTGGAATAAATCAGAGACACAATCTTCAATTACAGAACATGTGCTTTTCCCCCTCCCACATCTCCCCCCAATGACTGCTGCAGTTTCATATCTGACAAAATTAGCCATCCAGACCTCCAAAGGGAGGAGCTTGTATTTCTCCCTGTGGCCATCTTCAGCAGCTGGCAGCTCTGCAAGGCCCTGGGGCTGCACCACGACTGAGGTGGGGGAAGATTCAGCCAGATTTGGTTCTCAGGTCACTTAAAAACAGCACAGTGGGAGCAGCAGCATGGAAGTTACACTGCTGTCTGTTCTGCTGCTGGGCTCTGGGGAAAACAGGACACAGGATGTGCTTCCTGTGTGGGGAAGGCTTGTGGCAGCCTGGGAAAGAAGGCATGACCTTTTCCTTAAAGGAAATGCAATTTGTGGAGAGGGAGGAAAAGTCCAGGCTGCATTTTTGTCTTAAAAGCAGTGTCATGCAGCTGTACCTCATCTCACTTTCTCCCCTGTGTTTAAAGCTGATCTTTATTTATTAATCAGTGCCACATTTTAAAGAGTTTCATACCTCTCTGCCAGCCCATTGTTGCTCCAGTCAGTCATGAACCTTCTGACAGAAATCAGAGGCTGTCACAATGAAAGGTTTCATTCATTGCAAGCAAAGGAAGCCAGAGGAGGTACCTCGAGAGCAGAAGGGCTCAGCTCATGCTCTGCTTCCAGCTCACAAATGGTTATGTCCCCAGGATGCTGAGATTAAGCATCTCACACAGAACGTGGGAGGAGGAAGAAGAATCTTTTTCTGAGATTCACAGATTTTAATGGATTCCAGAAGGGAAATCCTTTACCCAGGAGCAACAGCAAAGTTCAGAGAAATGTAAAAGTATTTATCTCCCCAGTTGTGTTCCTGCCTGCCAAAAGCAGGAGGGGTGATTTACTCCTCCTTGGCACAAAGAATCCCTTATGGATCATTAATCCACAGGGGGAATGAGCTCAGGAGCTGCAGACATCTTTTCTTAATGTGCAAGAACCTTGAATCAGCGGGAAGTTTTTTTTGGGAACATACAGGATCACTTTATCTTTATTTGCTCCCCACTACCCCCAGTCTTCAACAGTGTTTCCTACAAGAGCTCTAGTTACCATTCATAAATCACTTTGCCTTCAATAAAATCTGTGGTGATAGTAGACGAGGCTGCTGTGAGCTAAACCAAGGCATTTGAAGCAGAGTAGTATTAAAAAATTAGGATCTGAAAACAGCAAATTCTGATAGAAAGTCCAATAAAATTAATATGAGCAATGTCAAATTCCGGGGTACAAGTATCTCAACAACAGATTTCAGCACTGCAATGGCAGCTTGCAGTAGGAAAGGGATGCCAAAGAAACACCAGAAACTGGAAGGACACAGAAAAAGTTGGGTATTTGTTTACAGGCCAGGACATCGGGTGATCTCAGGTGATGAAGTTTTCAACTTACAGCTAGAGCTGTGCAGAAAACATGCACAAAAACCTATGGTAGGAAAAGGGTTAGATCTGGTGGACACCACTTGTTAATATTTTCTCATTTCTTTAGGGGTAAAGAAAAGAACAATAGTCTCATTTTGTCTCACTCTGACTCTGTGAAAGCACCTGAAAATATTTATATAATGTCTCAGTTGCTAACATTATAGACTGTGTTTCTCTCTATACATTCACAATATGCAGACATTTACAATATGCCACTGTTCTATGGTGGATGGCATTTTATATTTTTTACCTCAGCAAAAAAGAAGTGCAGCAGGGAATTACACTTCTGTATTCAAATCCCTCAAGAAGCACTCCATACTTAGATTTGCCAGGTTCCACATAAGTCTGGTAAATACACATCCTTGTTACTTCAAATTACTTACAAGATCAGAAATGTGGCTGGAAGGGAAAACCCAAAGCTGGCTGGTGTCCTTGGGTTTTATGCTCTCGTGCGTGTCTGCATATGCACACAGCATCCTTTATTTTGGCTCTATGTCACACAGTTAGGCTTTGACAAATTGAAAAGTATTAGGATTAGAACAATCATGTTTACAGGTATTACCACCTGCTACTTCATTTCTTCCATGGTGCTTAAATGTTCAGGCATGTGGCTTTGAAACACGGTACTTTTAATGCACTTAAAAACCCTGCTGGATTTCTGTTCTCTTTGATCTCCACAGTCTAGAGACTATCTCAGAGAATACAAATAAATATGTTTAGGGGAAAAATATTTTCAAGGAGAAACCCCTAAAATCCTTCCAGCTTGATATGCATTACCAGTTGATGTCATACCTAAGGTTGTTTTTTGCATTTTATCTTCATGCTTCAGGAGGCTGAAATCTCTACCCAGAATCAGCAACTTGATGAGGTAACTTGAGAAGACAGATGTGGTCAGCACCACATGAGCACCAAAGTGTCAAATAATTATTTGGTGATTCTTGTTTAGAAAGGAGATGGAGGGAGAGATCATTCTGCCCTGAGAAATTTACAGACTGAACAAAATAAAAATAATACACTTTTGCAATGAAGAATATTGTATTTTGTCAAGAAGAAATGGGAAGGATGTGAGTGGAAAGCTGGCTATTAATCATGAGTAGGAAGAAGACATTAATTGGAGACCTGGAGACAGAGGAAAGACTCAGATAACCAATGGTATGAAAAAACCAGCTTATTTTGGGGGCTATACAACACCAGCTTTTCCATCTCTCACCATGCCAAGTCACCATGTGGTAATAGCTTGGATTTGTAGTAATTTAAAATTGTCCCCTGTACAGCAAGTACAAATCAGATCTGGGTTCTTGGGTCAGGGTGTGGGATGGTTGACTTGGGAAGAGGTATTGTGAGGAACCAGATCCATTCAATCATAGAAAAGATAAGATAGAAGGGTATTTTTCCCTTTTTAAAGGATGTTCGTGGGTCCTATTGCCTGAGCTGTAGGTATGATGAGTAGACAGCTCTTAGTGGGAGATGGTAAAATGCCAAAGGCAATCAGCAAGGTGTCAAAAGAATTAATTTTTCACATTAGGTGGACACAGCCTTCACGAAAGGACCTACGAAGCAGCCTTTGAATCATAATATCATGGAATGGGTTGGGTTGAAAGGAGCCTTAAAAAGCATCTGTTTCTAACCACACCCCCATGGTCAGCTTCATCTTGCTCAAAGTCCCAGCCAGCCTGGCCCTCTTCTCCCTGACCTGGTGGTGTTCTTCCTGGCTTTGGTGATGTTAGCAGAAGTTGTTCACTCCACTCCTCTTCATGACTGGAGGGGGATAGGTTGAGTAACAGGAAAAGTGACAGTGTTCAGAGCACACTGAGTGGTTTTGCAAAAGAGTGAAAAACCCTTTTTTTTCCAAAGCAAAGAGGAAGCTGGGACTTAGTTCCCAACTGCACATTTGTTTCCTGGTGTACTCAACACATCGTGCAGGGTTTTCTGTAGAGAGAGATACAGACTAATTTTGTGTAAAGCCCCTCTTTCCACTAATTGCCATTAATAACTGGTAGCACAGCTTCTTTAAACCAAAAAAAAAAGGTCCCTATGAGTTCCGTGTGGGGAAAACTGGATTTTTATGCAATACAGTCCAAAAATCAAAGGCCATTGACGTAATTATGGAAATTCAAGAGAGACAGACAATAATAATCTCTCCCAATCGTGCGATTCAGAATGTAAAAAGCATGTCCCAGTTGCAAAAAAAAAATTGCTATGTGATGACAGGAAAGATCTGGAGAGGGGATGTGTTGTTTCATAGCAAGCTGTGAAGATGAGAGAGCAAAGAGAAATCAACAGAGAAGAGAGTGGAAGAAAGGGCAACTCCCAAAGGAAACAAAGCCTCAGCCCAGATGGTGACAGGGAAAGATCTATGTTTTCCTGAGCTGTTCTTTTCCTCCTTCCCACTGCAGCACTGTGGAAGGTCCTTGAGAGAAGGGAGAAAATGGCATTTAACAGCTGGGACCTGTGTGTCTGTTGTATGTTCAGAGATGGCCATTTACTTGTGGGCTAAGAAAGGGACAGACAGGTAGGATTAGGAGGTGCAGAGGGTATCTGAACTAGACAACATGAGAGAGCAGCTGTGAGAGAGGCCACAGATACATCAAGGATTTAATTTCCTGCTTGCTTTGTTGGATGGGACAGGGAGTGTGCTCATTACACTGGCATGAACCATTGACAGTTGGAAGAGCAACCTCAGCTAGCTCATGAGTGCTCCTTTTAAAGTTCCAGGAAATAAAAGACTAGACTATTTAATAATAAATTGGTAAATTTCTAGCCCTAATACATGCTAAGAAAATCTTGAAAGCAGAATTCAACAATATATTCTAGAAGACAGAAATAAAATATTAAAATCCACAATGTCATTTTAAACATCAGGATTTTTGAAAATGTATACAAGTTTCCTGAACTCTAGGATGACTACATTTTATGGTAACTCTTCACCATCCACTAGAAATATTTTTTCCCTTTACTCATTCAGACAGATAACTCTTTAATCACTTGTGTTTAAGTGATTTATGGTCTATTTGTCTCACCTAAGGATTATTTGGTTCATCTAAAGTCAGCCATGAAGACCTACTTTTTCATCCCTTCTTAAAGGACTGAAATTTTTGAAACATCCAATTAGCAGACAAGAAGCGTCTTACTTTTGTCTTGATAAGAACACTTTTCAAATAATTGAGATGAACCACAGAGAAGTTTGCCTACAAAAAAAAGTTAAACTGGAATAACAATTCTGTAAAATCTCTTCCAGCATAAATTAATTTTCTCAACTGTTTGACAATTATTACATAGAATTATGTAATAGGATTGAATTGATTCTTGAATAAGTATTTTGTTTCTGAAGGAGAGTAGTTTTTAAAAGGAATAACTTTATTTTTGTTATGAATATACTAATATGATCACCATTTCTAGAAAACTGTGCTAAAGATGCAACTACCAAATTCTCCCAGCACAGATGAGCTAGAAGAGGAATATAAACCTGAACAAATAAAGCCATATAAGTAGTGGAAAGGATGGTGGGTATAAATACACGTCTTTGTATATGTATGCATACAGATATAAGGTATATTGTATATACACACACTCTGTGTGTGTATATATGTGTGAACAGAATTCAAACTAGATTTTTAGGTCTGGTGTTACTGAAAGAGTCCCTGCTCACAACTATAAACACCTGCACATATGTAATGATTTGATGTCTGATCCTGTATGGCTGTGAACTATTCATGAACATGTACTGTATGATGTGGACTGTCTCATAAAACTAGGTATTTTAAACATGTAGTCCCCAGTAAAATAGGCATTTATGACTCACAATAACAAAGAACTGTCTCAGGGTGTGTTCAAATGCCCCCCTGCAACTTACTGATAAAAAGCTTAACTCAGTTCCAGGGCTTATCTGGAGAAAAAAGAGGTAGAGACCCTCATGAAATAACTGAATTCTTTTTTCCCTCTTAAGATGAAAAAGAGAGGCAGAGGAAAGGAAAGAAAAAATCATTTTAAAACTCTAATGCAGCAGAACAAGTTTAACCCATTGAGATTTTTAGTGAAGTTTTCTGCTTCATCAGGAAGAACCCTGTGGTGAAACATATGTCAGAAGAGAAGAAGATATGAGAAACTGGCATCCTTTGCATATGAGATGATTAATTAAGAGGAAAATCACTCAGCCAGCTGTCTCATTGGTGAAGGTTCACTTGCAAGGTACATCTGCAATAAGGGATCAGTTTAGCACAGACAGTGCATTTGATTTCCATGCTAACATAGCAGAGATAGGAATCTGGTGTGAATTAGACTGTGCTGACTCTTCAAGAAACAGAGGAGTCCAGATCTTATTTCAGCATGAAATTATGAGCTGCATGTCTGTTGTTGTAGCATTGCAGTGTTGGTACTTGATGCAGTTATCAGTTGTAAATAAATTACCCAGAGAAGAGAGGCTATTCCTCCATTTGTGTTCACAAATTGTTGGCAAACAAGGCCTGATTTCTCCAAGTGACACTTTTCTCCATTCTTCAAGTAGTTTTTCAGAATGCTTAGCAGCTGGTGAATTTTTCATCTACTCATTATTGGGGTAATGCTGTCAAATTCATCTGACTTAGAAAATTAAGGAAGTAAAACAGAATTGTCTGCCCGAATACTTGCCCTCCTATGGTGTTTCTATATTCTTGTCACATTTGGGTTATTCATGCATTTTCTACCACAACTTGTATGTGAAACAAAAAATTGTAAACAAACTTCCTACTCATGTCAAATGCTGTTTTAGAAGTTTTTTGATCTTTCTGTGGGAAACAAGCAGGCCAGTTGCTAAATAACTTGTGAGCTATGTTTTTTTTCCTGAGCATGCATTACAGAATTAGGCAGTGGGAAGCAAAGAGCTGTTGCACCAGTGATTCTGCTGGAACCAAACCAACTCCTTCCTCCCCAGCCCTTCCCAGCTAAAATCTGCCTCACCAGCAGTGTCCATGGAGAGCAGTCATTTCTCTCCCACCTGTAATCTCTCCCCTTTACCAGCCTTTTGAAAAAGAGGTGCCTGTACAGCACCTAGCACAATCAGATCCCTCTGCTGGCTTGGATTTCTCTACGCTATAGGAATACTGATCCCTCCCCAACAATAGAGGCAGGCACTGCACAGAGCACACACACAAACAGACTTTCATCAGACAATGCAGTTCTGAAAGCCTGTTTTACAAAAGACTTTGCTGATTGGACTCAGTCATTTGAACAGCTATGCATACAGGGTATATTACACAAGAGCCTAGAAAGAAAGGTGCAGCAGTAGCAGCAATGAGATGCAGACACTGCATAATTCTATAATATTAACAAGCTTAAGCACACAACTAGCCACAACCTGAATCTTTAACATCTACTTTAACATCTACTGTGGTTTTTTTTTTTTTTTTAATGATGCCCAGCAATGCTGAAATCATGTATTTTAAACCAGCAGACTCCTATTTGGGTCAACATCCTCCCTATTCTCTCCAGCTCAGCGGTTTGCCAACATTTCTGCTGTTAATTACTGAAATTTTAGGTGCATTCTGAGCCTTTCAATTCCCAGACTTTCACATAAATATGTCACACAATGAGGGTGTCAGGAGAGCCCTGGGGTATAAAGCCAAATTTTTCAATT
Organism: Melospiza melodia melodia; assembly: GCF_035770615.1. Lineage (NCBI taxonomy): Eukaryota > Metazoa > Chordata > Aves > Passeriformes > Passerellidae > Melospiza > Melospiza melodia. The sequence goes on along the minus strand of NC_086201.1, from coordinate 13,756,458 downwards.
CATATGCACAGTGGTGGGAAACAAACATACAAGCAGAGGCATTCAATTTACATCAATGCTGGTAGGATATGTTTTGAGATTTCTGTGCTAAAAATGAGAGGTTACTATAATCTGTAGGTTTCCTTGTGTATAAATGCTCAGAGGTTTACCAGCGAAGACCAGATTTTCATAATCAATAGCCCCTGTTTTTGTTTATCACTTACTGTCACAGGCAAGCACTTCTGTTGATTAAGGGCAATGAAATCACATATATTGCCAAGGTGTGAATAACACAATTAAAAACCTGAAGGGCTCATTTCAAGGCTTTTCACAAGCCCTGTGTGAAAGGCAAGAGGTATTGCTCCAGGAACATACAAAAGAACCAGTTTGCAGCCCCAAAATAGATCTCATTATAGGCTGAAGATGTGGCAAGGCTGTTCTCAGAACCACACTCCCCATTCACATCCTGAAGTCTCTGTCTTTATCTGAGGCCACCTTTGCAAGGTCTCAGCCTCTCTGAGGGGACAGATACATACATGACTCACTTTGCCAGAAGCTCTGACTGTCATTGGGGCAGGTGGAGAAGCTTGGGCTGATGGAGCCAAGACCTCCTGCTTGTGGAACAGAGGCAGCACCAGACTGCTCCCTGAGCAGGGCAGTGCCTGGGTTCCTGCTGGAGGACAGCTGGCAATGCAGAGGGAGTGCATACAGCTCAAGGAGACTTTGCTTCACCCTCTTCCTCACCTTCTTCCTCCCTCTGCAGCTGGGGCATGGCCTGAAGACCAGCCTTGCTTCTTGGTTTCCTTTTGGGCCAATTCTTCTGCAGTGCACACATCACACTGCTTCCTGTCCCCCCAGGAAGAGGAACTTATCTGTTGATGGGTGATGAGGAAGAAAAGCCTCCACAAACTGTTCTCCTAAACCACTAACTCCTTTGACAGCTGGCATTTGGAGTATAAGAGAGCCCAGATAAACATTCCCAGCCTGCCGGGTACCGATGAAATCCTGTAAATTGCAGAACACGTTCTCCAAAGGGGTGAACACCTCTGACCCATAAAGATGGCTTTGCACGGATCACTGCCTGCCCAGGCTGAACCTTTGACTTGGTGACGTTTCTTGTCCTAATCCTTCACCTCATCTGAGCTGTCCCACTGCCTCAAAATAGGGTCACTGCAGTCTAACAGGAAGAGGGCAAAAGCTGCCAGCTGAACTGAGACTGCCAAACTTGTGGAGTTCCTCAGGTTTCATAGTTTAGTCAGGCAGCTACTGCTTGTACATGTGAGCAGGAAGCAAGTGCACCACAGAGTTACTGTCTCCCTCACCTCTGGTATGGGTACAGACAACCCACTCAGATATCTGGGGGATATCTGAGCTGGGCATGGGAAGTGCCCAAGGTGAGATGGTGGGGCATCCCCATATAGGGGCAGAATACATTTACAGACCCCACAGAGCTGAATATTTAAAATTTGAAACAGTGCGTGCTCCCCCCTGGATTGACAGGATCATATGCATTTATAGCATGAATAAAATTCCTTATCAGCCATGGGTGAACACAAGGAGATGAGCAAAGAACATGAGCAATTAGGTAACTTAACACTGTTCAGTTTACATCACTTGGCAGCTGCACTGTGGTCTCACCTGCAGGTATTCAGCAAAGAATTAATATGTTCAGAATATGTATCAAAAAGGTTTTGATTATTATTTTATGCATTTTCACACCCATCTCAAAGATTTTCACTGTGGCTATGAAGCAGATTTGTTTTCCCAATTATTCTGCTTCTCTAGCAAACATCTGCTGTCCATGCTGCGCAGTGCCTGTCAATACACTGAACTTTCAATTGTTTGTCTTGTTTCTTGCAAAATTAGCAGGAATTTTACTAGGAAATAACACCCTTTTCCACAAGACTTCCCCCAAAACTTCAACTGTTATCAATGCACCAAACATGCATTATACAGAAATATGGTACTATCAGACTTCCCTTTAACTTTTGTTCCTAATCTATATATTTTATCCATATAATTAAAGAAAACAAAACCAAAACAACAAAACAAAACCAAAACACCCAACCAAAGACAATACGTTATGACTATTTTTCAGCCAGAATACTCCTAGCTGGATTGCAAGCAATTTATTTTCATGGAGAGAGAATCGTATGATCTTAAAATAGTTCAAGTTGAGAATTCCTGTCCACATTTTGGAAAAAAAACACGGAGAACCTGTTGCATCTGCCTTTTTTCATTATGAGCAGGCAAAAGGCCCCATGGGGCACGGACTCCTAATCTGGTGTCCCCCCAGGGCCTTCTGTGGGGTCTGAACCTGGGTCTGCCAGAGAGGCTGTTTGTAATGTATTCAGAACTGTGGAGCTGGTCCTGGATGTGTCACTTGGCCAAGCCTGTCACTAAAATACAACATTGCATCTGGACCCTTGCTGATATTTCACAATACACAAGAAGAACCTCAGTGAGTCATGACCACCCTCCTGGACATGCTTGGAGAGCACCAATAGCAGTAATTTACACAAGCTGGGCCAAACCCAAGCTCTCAGAACGCTGAATGAGCCTGCCTGTATCTTTCCCGGCTATAACAGAAAACAAGCTGCAATAGAAAACAAGCTGCAATATTCTAAACTGCAGAATGAAGTAGAATAAAATATAAAGGTAGCATCTAATCTTTCTTGTTGGTTAGAATCTGCAAAAAGGACTATAGGGTAACTAGGAATTGCTGGTTGGGATTCCAGAGATTCTGCTTGCTGTGTCTTTTCTGCTGGATCAGCCTGCCTCATTCAAAGCTTGGGAAACACTGTCAGTGTCTACAGTCATACAGAACAAATATCCTTACAGCAGTATCTGGATCAAACTCTGAATTGCAGGCTGATCCCAGCAGAGCTGTCTGTGCTTTCTGCCTTCGTTATTGATGCTATGGTAGGATAAACAATTCTGCTATTGGCAGTTTATTTATCAAAAATAAAACAAATGTACTTTCTTGAATTAAAACAAGAAAGATCATACTAAAGCCATAATGGAAAAAAAATTGCAGCAGAAAAAACTCAAAGAGTTTTTCACCGCTTATCAAATCATAGTCCATCTCTTCCTTCACCCTTCTTTTTGATACTGTCCCCAAATGAACACTACCATAGTGCAGCTGAGGCTCTGTGCTGCCTTGGCTGTTCGGGCCAAATCCTCTCTTTTAAAATTTACTGAAATATGCAGAGTTACACAAACACAGGACTTGCCCTCCTGTACTCTCTCTTGCTGAAAAACCAATTTGCTTGTCCTTAAGCCCGTGTTTCTAAATTTCCAGGAGCAGAAACACATTGTGGCTTTAAATATAGACTGTCAGTTTGTGGCTTGGGTCTCATGTTACACACAGACAGCTTGAGACTCCAAACGCAGGCTGGGCAGCACCATTACTGTCTTAGAAAAGCGTCAGAACGCTTTCAAAATGCTCTATAACTTCATTCCTGAAGGCGGGGGGAGGGAAAAACATTCAAATGAAACTTTTCTAAGCTGGGGTTTAGGCGGAAACGTTGCTAACTTTGCTGGGTCCTGTTCAGGAGCCAGAGTTTGCAGAGCCTGTTCCAGTTCTTCCCTCACATACGCGCGCACACAAACACAAAGAATTAAGAAAGAAAACAGCTTCTTCGCAACTTTTTTTCCTTCAGGATTAGTCTCAGGCATTCCTTATTTTTTTTTTTACCCCATACGAAACGCATTAGGCAATCTGTTCCTTAAGCGGCAGGCTGATAAATCCACTCTTATAGTAAGGGGGGAGGGGGGTAAGGGTACTCACGTGGTTGAGATGTCGCATTGTTTGGGGAACTCATAATTTACGCCTTTGAAAAATGCCTTATTTGTGTTGACAGCCTCTCTTCCCTGCTCAGAACTGACGGCGGGATTGAACAGAACAGCTGGAAGAACCCAGGAAAATGCTCCTCTTGTTCGGGCTCTCCTTGCCTGGCTCCTGACCCCTTTGCAACTGGAAAAGGAAACAGCACATGTGTCATTCTCTTTTGCCTGTGTAGCTCACATGAGCGGGGAGGGGCACCCATTTGCAGATAGCAGTAACTGTATTCAAGTTTTGCAAGTTGGATGTATTCCACCCCTCTGCTTTTATTAGCCAGCAACCAGTGGAAAGAAAATGCTCTTTTCATTCTTAGCCAAATCTAGACACACCTATTAAATCCACTTCCCAAACCCCTATCCAGTGCTGTTGATGTTATTTCTTTTAAGAGCAAAACTTGCTGCTGACTTGTTTTCCTAAAATGTCTACCATTAGTGGGTAAGGTTGAAAGTAGGACTTTCAATTTTTGTAGCTCCTCATCCCCCTTCACCCTCACAGTCTGACTGATTCTGTCCTTTAACAGGTGAAAATTGAGGATGGCATTTACTGGGTCCACGTAGCTATATGAGCATGTACCATGAATTTATACTGCGCTCAAAACAAGCAGGAACCTGTGGCTATAGCACAGGCTGTAGCACAAGTGACACCAGTCATGGCTCTGACACAGGCTTCCTATAGCACCTTTGGCAAAATATTTAATTTCTGCTCCAGTTTGCCATTGGTAGAATAAAGATGAGACACCTGGTTTCTCCCTAGTCTTGGTATTTTTATTTTAATGTACAGGCAGGTTTTATTTGTAAATAATATGTATTTATGGGGCTGCGGAGGTTAATTTGCATACTCCACTGTGAGTTTTTCAGCCTGGACTAGGGTGCCAGCTGCCTTGTTTATATAGCTGCCATTTAAAGCTATCTGTTTGGCTGGCTGCATGCTGTGCTGCAGTCAGTGGCATGTAGTCACTGTAAGTGTGCATACACAGCCTGTCTGTAGCTGACATGGATTAGGACTTCTAGGTTATACCAGAATGCAAGCAATTTTTAATGCATATACCTTAAACACTAAGGAGAGGGGACAAAGTTTCCATTTTCCTGGTGTCTGTTATGGAGTCAGGATGAATTAACAGCCTGCCTGTGACAGCAGAAACACAGTCACCACCAGGATGGAAGTGGAAAAAAACAGAGTAATGAAATTCAGGCTGGGACCATCCTGTTTTGCAAAATTGTCACAGGATATTTCTGCAAAATCATCTCAGTGACCTCCTACAAGAAATCAGTGCCGTGAACTTGGCTCACAGTGTTTATTTAACAGCTACAGGATGGAAAGAACAGTGACTTATTTACATACCAACAGCAACTAACAGCTTGTTTGTGCACATGGATGCAGTAAATGACTTCACTCAGCATTTCCACACTCTGGGCTCGTGGTAGAGATCTCTGGAACATTTAGTGATGGAGCAAAGCAAGGCACAAAACAAAGACAGGGAAATAATAGGAAAAACTCCTGACCTTGCTGCACTGGCTTCAGCTCCACAGCGTGACGTTCATTTACACTTGATAGATTCTCTGTGAAAATACTGATGAGTATGTTTTTGATTACTGCTTCTTCTATGTAAGAAATACAAAATGCACAGGTAAAATCGGGGCTTTCTGATCGGAGGCATGAGAATTTTGTCATGAGAAGTTTTTACATTTAAATCTTTCATCATGATCAAGGACAAGTTTGTGGCCTTGGAGCAATCTGGTCTGGTGTAAGATGTCAGGAGGGTTGTAACTAGGTGATCTAATCCAAACCATTGTATGATTCTGTGATTGTGTGATCCCTAAGGAATTTCAGATCTTCTATTGAGAAAAGATTCCCTAGCTGCTGCTGATGATGTGAAGGATGGTGGTCGTGATGGCTTTATGTTACAGCCAGTGGTCTGGACTGTCTCAGGAATTTTGTGGCAAACTACTCAAAATGGCATGCACTGTTGGATCCTGGTGCTCAACCCCTCTGCCTCTGTGCAACACTTCTGCATCTGTCTGTGTTCTCATTAATGCTGCTCTCCTCCCACCAAAATCACTGGAAGAGTTATACCCAAGTCATGTAGGAGGATTCTGGCAGATCCAAACTCACATGGGAAAGTCCCCTTTAATATGTTGTTGTCTTCACTTTTCCAGGGACTTCTGTCTTTGCTTATTGAATAGACTGGTGTTCCCAGAAATCAGAGAGCCATTTCCCAAGGCTGTTTGCTCTCAAAAAGGCCATTAAAGAGACCTGCCTGACCTTTTCCACTCGTCATTAATGGGAAATATGTGATGTTGTCAAGGGAAGCACCGTGCAGCCCAGCATGCTTCCAGGGGAGCCTTGAGACTGGGCACTGAACAAAAAGCATCTCAGTGCTCTCAGCCAACTGATCATGTGGGACAGGAGGAACAAAGGAACCCAGAGCAAAAGATGGGAGTAGAGTGCTGGTGGGGAAAATGTGTGATTAATTTTCAATTTGACTGAATTCTCTCCTAATCTTTAAATAGCAGTTGCTTCTGGCAAAAAAATGAAAGCTCCCCTAAAGGGTTAAAAGGAGAAGATAACAGAAGAGTATCTGAAAGTAATTTTTATCTAAGGATTGTGGCATTCATACAGGATTCACCAGGTCTGTGGGATAACACAGGTATGTTAGGAGATCTGTGTCAGCTCTGTGGTTTTCATCAGCCAATTACTTGATCTTGAGGCCGTAGTGTTCCCATTAACCTACAGAAGAAGTATTGCTTTCCTGCCCTGGTGAATACTTTTGCATCTCCAGCCTTTGAAAGAGTCTTTTTCTGAATAAGGAAATGAAAATTCCCTTTTTTTCTCAGCGGTGCTTTCAGATTTGACAGCACTTTCAGGTCCAAGAGTGTTAGCTCAGAAGTGGGACCTCTTTTGCCTCCGATACTGCAATTTATCCTACTCCTCCTAAGCACAGCTATGTAGTGAATGCATGGTCAGGCCCACATAGTTGTTCTCTTTGATGCTATCTTGCTCCAAGATAAATGACATTTCGCAGTCATCCAGGCTTGGCAAGCTGATGCTGCATGCTGCAGCTGTTGTTCCCAACAGGAAGGGAGGGTTTAGGTTGCACTCGGAGGAAAATAAATAAATAAAACAAAGGAAGGAGGCTCTCTCCAGGAAGTTATGCTTTGCAACAACAGGACATCACACTAAAAATCCCTCTCTCCGATGGATTTTCATGGCAAAACATAATGCAAAATCTGTAATCTCCTCCTGTAAAGGCAAGATTGAAAAGGGCTGAGTGGAAAGTTATTAATAATTTCACTGCCCACCCTGCACAGCCTGCAAGCTTCAGAGAAGGTGTTTGGATCCATCACCTGGACATTTGAGGAGAGGATGCAGCAGCAGTTGTGCCTGGCTCTGAGTTCAGGATGGGCCTCGTGGCAGCACTGGTGGGCACATTCAGATGAACCATGGCTCAGTGTGCCACTGGGCTGCATGCCATGGTCACCTGGCCAGCTGGCAGGAGAGCTGGTGTTGGCTTCCTCCTCTCCTTTCCTGGCTACGCACTTCAGACTGCCTTAAACATGCCAAGCTGCTGAGCTGGGTGAGGTTGGGTGGAATCCCAAATTTTGAAGACTTTGTGCAGATCAAGCACAATCAGAGATTTAACCGCTAGGCTGAATCCTGAATGAGGAGCTCTTAATAGAAAAGCATTTGGCTCTGGGCATCCCATGAAATACTGTTTTCTACTGATTATCTTCCTGTCCATTTCTGTAAGGAATAATAGTTTATTTATTTGTTACCTTGTGTGTGGGGTTCTCCCCCCACCTTGTTTCCTTTCTGTTTCCCATTTATTTTTTTGCTGAAAGGGCAAGGAATATTTGCCATAGGTTGTGTGGACCATCTCAGATCTGGTGTCAAGTCATGGAGAATGAAACCTTTGTGATGCCAGAAGGGATCAATAGAGACTTATTAGCCAGGATGGACTGTGATGCTGGTGTAACTCATGTTTTATGTGTTGCCTATGCAGCCTGTGACTTTAAGTGCAACAAGATTGTGAAATCGTTGGAACACAGAGGAGGAATTTTCTGTCTGCATTCATAACACTGAAGTAGTTCTTGACCCTCATACAAGGCCAGAAGAGAAGAGTTTACCCTGGAGATAAGAGATCAACTCTCTTTCCTACTTTGCATCCCAAGCATTTCTCTTTATTTTTACCACTCCCCTGACTTCTGCTTGAACCTTTGGAATATATTCTTATCCCTGAAACATGTATATCCCCTGATTTACCTTATTGCACAATTATTTGCAGATAAAGGATGTAGTCTGCCTGTTTGTGTTTAAGGTTCCCACTTAATCTGTTAGTTTGTTTGGGCCAAACTATTTTCCATTTGTGTCTGTACTCAGGGGAACCTCCAGTGTCACTACAATGCAAATACTTCTCCAAACATGCCATCTCTCTGTGAAATGGAAATATAAGGAGGCTCTACATTTCCCTGTAGCCTGGTGCTTGGCTTTCCATGAACTGTGGTTCATTTAATGACACCATAGAGGGAAGATGTGTAAGGTCATGAGTTCAGCAGACAGTGTTGCAGAGTCTGTGTAACTCTATAGTGTCATCATGTCCAAAGGGCACACAGGATGTCTTAGAGCCACTGTCTCCTCTCCAGTCTAATTTCCAGCACCACTGGAAAGCACATCTGCTCACACTCTAGAGCAGTCAACAGGATGTTGACATGCAGTTTGATGGTGCATATTTGGAACAGTGGTAATGTCATCTGGGTAGATGTGGAGAGGGTGAATCATACTATCAGCTCTTGCTGAGTTAAGAAATCGGAGCAGGCTTTGGCACATGGATTTATCATAACAAAAGAACAGAATGATAAATAAAGTGAATCATTCTGCAATTTAAAACAAAAGGGAAGACTTGCTCACACAAGGAAGATTTAAACACTGAAAGTCGTAATTCCTGGAGGATCTGGTGTAGCTGGACCTTCAGTTTGACTGAAAATCATTAATCTTCCTTGCATAGATGGGACTGTTACTATAGCATGATTTTAATAACTTGGGTTTTTAGTGGCTGCATATTAGAGAGCATTCACGGAAGGGCAGCCAGGATGGTGAATGTCCTCGAGGGGAAGCCAGGTGAGGAGTGGCCGAGATCATTTGGTCTGTTCAGCCTGGAGAAGAGGAGACTGCAGGGAGACCTCACTGCAGTTACAGCTTCTAGTGAGGGGAAGAGGAGAGGCAGGCACTGATCACTCTGTAGTGACCTGTGACAGAACCCAAGGGAATGGCCTGAAGTTGTGTCAGAGGAGGGTTAGGTTGGATATTAGAGAAAAGTTCTCCACCCAGAGTGTGGCTGGGCACTGGAACAGGCTCCCTAGGAAGAGGCCACAGCACCAGGCCTGAAAGAGCTCAGGAAGCGTTTGGACAATGCTCTCGGGCCCATGGTGTGACTCTTGGGGATGCTGCTGTGCAGGGTCAGGAGTTGGTCTTGATGATCCTTCCAACTCAGCATGCTCTGTGATTCTGTGATAACTCCAAAGGCCAGAAAATTGAAAGTCAAGAGTTGTGATGGTTGTGGAGCCTGCTGTGTTTTGTTACCTAAGCGTTAAATTTTGCTTTCGTGGATATTTAAGTATAGGTGAAAATACTCTCAAAGTTTGTTAGTTCAGCACCTGGCCTGTCCTCATGTAACATAGTAATGGGCTTGTCTCAGCCTGAGCTCTCTGGGAGATTGGATCTGCTGCACTTTAGCAAGGGCTTCAGTGTTGCAGAAATGAGGCCTTTGTCGGGGATGAGCCATTTGCCGGTGAGGGGAGACTCAGACACTCAATATGAGTGATAAGCAAGTTCCGTTTATTGAAGAGAGCATCAGACACTTATACAGCAAGTAATAAGCTTATGAATATTCTGTAAGCCAAGCGATCTATTGGTTAAACTATACCATCAACTCTTCCTCATTCCTTTGGGCCTACGTTCTCTACTTCTCACGTCTCTCTGTCCACTCCTTTATCATACTCAGCTAGGCCCAAGGACACTCTATCTTGCAGGTGCAGGACTTGGAATTATCTACGGCCTTGTACTTTTCCAGTCTCTAAATTCCCAACACTTCAGCCTCTTTTCTACCCTTTTCTAGCCTGGACGTATCAGGCACAGAGGTGATACATCCAAAGCAGAGATCTTTCTAATCACAGTGTGAACTGGGTTACATCCAACTAAGGTGTTGGATAAGGGTGTGGGCTCAAAATCCATTCCTGAGTCTGCTTCCCCCCTTGCAGCAACACTTAGCCAAACAGAATCAGCTGGATTGGCTGATGGTATTTCCTAAAGCATAATAACACTGAGGCATTTGCTCTTTTAGCCTGGGTGTACTATTCTCTCCAGAGAAAAAGGCATCAGTTTAAGATTGCTTTCTTCTATAAGTGCAAGAGCAAAAATCTTGTGCTTCTCTTCAGAGATTCTTCAGTGAAGTTTACTTTTTCAACCCTCTATCTGGGCACAAAGCTGGCATGTGGTAAAGTCACCGTTACACTGAATAAAACTAGGGCTCCATGAGGATGTGTGTGATGACCCCAAGACCCTGTTGCTTAACACTGCTCCTATCACTGCTTTAAAAATAACTCTGCAAAATTATTAGCCCAAGGGAGGCTCGAACTTCATTTTTCTCATAAAATAATGTGACTTGAGTTGGTTTTACTTTAAAAGAACCTTAAACTTCAATAATTTTTTCTTTCGTTCTGCAACTTGTTTGTGTTTGCTGACCTAGGTTGCTTCCTTTGTTAAGTGATTAGTTGAAGAACTAGAAGATGCAGTCAGCAGTCCTAATGGAGTTCATTAGAATCCCACAAATAACTTGGCCCTGTGAGAGGAGGGGGGGAAGAAAGGGCTTACAAGAGATTAGAACAGACCTTAGTCCTCCCAAGGTCCCTCAGGGTATTTTCTCCTCTGCTTCCTGACTGTAACACTTGCAAATCCTTAGGCTCTTTGAGATAATTCCCAAAGTGGCAAGTGGTTATCATATCCTGCATGCAGAGCATCAATACTTTTATGTTGGTAGTGTTGCTTTGGCTTTTTTTATTAGTTTGTTTTTGCTGGTGTTTTTGTCTGTTTGTTTTGCTCCTAAAATGCCATTGGTATAGGATCCACGTAGCCCTGGGGTAAACTACAGCTACAGTAGAAATAACTTTTTGCTTTCTGCTTACCCCTGCTAAATGGGTGGTTGTAGTTCTCTCGTATAATAAAATATTAATCTCACTGAAGTGAGATTCCTAAGCCACAGATAAGAAATTTGTTTTATTGGTCTTATACAGGGTGTGGGAGAGAAAGAGCTCCCCAAGTGCAACTAAATGCCCTGGACATGCCTATCCTTGAGGTCCACTCTCCAGTGAGTCCAACTGAAAATAGGATATGGTTTTAAAGCCAGCTAATCTGCTGTTCCTTTTATTTGTGCTGAGTGAGTTTTTATACAAAAATGGATATAGCTGTCTGCTGTGATGGAAGTAAAAGTTTAGAATGGTCTGTTCTAATAATAAATTGCATGCTGATAATTTTTCTTACTGCAGTAAAGGCAATTCAGCTGTATCTGATTGGCACTAGTTCAAGATTTTTGATGTTCAGCAGGAGAATATACAGCTGCAAGAAACAAAACAACGCTAAAAAATCTCAAAGTGCATATGCTGGGATGGCAGCAAGCCCGACTGCAACAGCTCACGCTGACAGCAACTCGGGCACTGGGACACACAATGGATGCTTTTGCTGGCAAAATTGCACAATGAGTTTTGTTTTCATTTAATGCAGAGTCCAAATGGGCACAATGGTTTCCCTCTGGGTACAATGTCATGGACTTCCTTGAACCTTATTTAAATGGCATGTGCAAACGTGGTTGAAGATTTCAGTTGTCAATTCAGCAATGCTCACACAGATCTACTTTTTATTGTCCTTGTGTTCCTGTTAGACATGGTAAGCATTAAACTGCAAGGGAAAGATGAGATGCTGAAAGACAGTGTATAGAAATTACTCCTTTCTTGAAGTGAGCTACAAGCAAACTGAACTGAGATAAATATATATAGTTCACTATGAAATATGCAATGCTTTATTTGGAAATAGTTTTCTTCCTTATTAAATCAAAGAGCTGCCCAGGAAGTTATAATTCAGAACAATAAACATAACTACAGGGAAAATATCTGAATAATCTAAACATATCTTTTCTCTATGAGGGAGATAAATATGAATTCTCTCTTGTGAAGTCAGGCTGAAAAAAGTGTTACAGGGAGACTCCAGGAATGGAATTGGTTTATATCAAGCAGTCTTGAGAAAAAAACGTATTTCAGAAATCTTTAGGATCCCTGGATCTTGTCAGCTTTTTCAAACATTGAAATAAGAGCTGGAGCAATGCTGTGTAGCACAGTGCTACACTACTGATTCGTCTCTGGGAGCTCAAAGTTTATTGGGGAAGCACTGAAGAATGCCCTTATGGCTGGCAAGATTTAGGAAAACACAAAGATTCCTTTAAGTTTTAAGTATATGATTAGGTCTTGTTACAAGCTGAAAGCATGCTGAAAGATTTTTCTGATTACCAAAGGCTTCCTATAAATATTCATATATGGGCTCTTCCTCTACATCATCACCCAAATTAAATTTCCTAATTAGACTCTATGATGAGTCAGTCTATTGAAGAAACTTTCTAAAGATAAGGGGGTTGTGTCATTTTATGTAAATTTTGTGTTTGAAATATTAGTCACATAATCTATCCTAGTCTTCTGCATACTCTCTGGAGTCAAAGGAGGAGATAGTGGTTTCCAGAAGATTATTCATTCTCTGGCTAAAATAGGGTGCAGTGGATTATATCACATTCAAAATTTTATGTCCCCCCTAAGAAAAAGCCAACACCCTTCTTTGCTGAGATCCAGACATAAAGGATGTTGTAGCATTTCTACGAATATTTAAATTTGCTGTTTCTATTCTGGTACTGTTTTGTGCTCCTCCCAGAGGCCATTTTGCTTGTACTTAGCAAATACAAATGGACAGAATCCCTGTCTTTATGATGTGAAAGTGCTGGTATGCGTGGAGCAGTGGGCAATCAAATCCGCATTTAGTGAGTGTAACTGATTACATGCACTATGTAGCACAAATAAACACTCTGTGTTAATTAACACTCTCTATCAATATTCCACCATTTGAATTTTCACCTGCCACAATCTTCTGCTTTTTTTTTTTTAACTTCAAAAACTGATTCTCAGATGTCCTTGGAAATGTTCTGCTCTGGTGGGCTAGCCCTGGATGGACTCCAGGTGCCCAGCAAACCTGATCCAGCCCTCCCTCCTCAGCTGGTCAGAGGAGAGAAAATATAGTGGAATGTTTGTGCATCGAGATAAGGGCAGGGAAGGATCATTCGCCAGTTACTGTCATGGGCAAAACTGATCTCCCTTAGGAGACAAGAAAAAAATTCTTGCCAATCAAATCAGAGTAGGATATTAAGAAATAAATCCAAATCTTAAACCACCTTCTACCCGCACCACCCTTCTTCTCAGGGCACAGCTTCACTTCTGATTTTTCCTCCCTCTTCCCCAGCAGTGGCACAGGGGGACAGGGAATGGTGTCAGTCCATCAGATGCTATCACTGCTGCTCCTTCCTCCTCAGTGGGAGGGCTCCTCACTCCTGCTCCAGAGGCTGCAGGAGCTGGGCCTGTTTAGCCTGGAGGAGAGGAGAGGAGACCTCATCAATGCATATAAATATCTCAAAACTGGGTGTCAAGAGAATGGTGCCAGACTCTTTTCAGTGGTGACCACTGACAGAGCAATGACCATGAACTAAAACACAAGCAATCAAATTCCACCTCTGCATGAGGAAGAACTTCCTTACATTGCAGGTGGAAAAGCCCTGGAACAGGCTGCCCAGGGAGGCTGTGAATCCTTCCTCTCTGGAGACATTGAAAACCCACCTGGATGAGGTCCTGCCTAATCTGCTCTAGATGACCCTTGCCTTGGCAGGGAGCTTGGACTGGATGATCTCCAGAGGTCTCTTCCAACCCCAAATATTCTGTGATTCTGTGATTATGTGTTTCTAACAATTCTCTGTACTCTGCCAGTGTGCTGATATTGCAAAATTGCCATTTTCTGGCAGAGACCTATTATTTGGATCCCTTAGAGGAGCAAAACATCATCTAAAATGTACTGCCAAAAAAGGTTGGAAATGCTGAGTTTTTAGATCACTGGGGAAAAAAAAAGATTTAGAAACATCTTGCACTGCAAATATTATCTATAAAGAGAAATACACCTACAATATTGAACTATAAAGGGCTTTTCTCCATTTAGAAGTCACATTAGTTTGACATAAATAAAGTAAAAAAAATCGTGCCAGAATAAAAATTTTACCAACATGATCTGTCTCCTCGTAAATATGCACAAGTACAATGAGAATTAAGGTCATGTCCACTTTACTCTTAACTGATGTCTTTGCCACAGATAGATATTGATAACTCTCTGCTGAGAAGTTAACCTTCCACTGGGGTCATGGCATAGTGCTGTGGTTAGAGCTCATTCTTCGTTGATTTTTCCACTATCAGGCATCTGTTTTGAATAGTGCATTAATCATTGTGAAGGTGGAATGTTTGCTGCACAGGATTTCCTTGGATTCATATTTGGAGTTTCCCTGAGCCCTGCTGTTTCCAGGCTGGGAGGTCCATGTGGGAACCCATGGAGTGTCAGAGGGTCCGATCACCCCATGGAGAAACAGAGGTTAAGGGGAGCACAGGAATATGTCTCTTAGGCTCACTAACTTGCCTTCTGGTGTCATTTAATTTTCCTCTGTTGACTGTAAAGAGACTTTAGCTCCCTTTCATATACTGGCTGAAATTCCTGGCTAGGCCATTTGACTCTCTGAAACTGAATGTCTTTCCACTGCTACAAAAATGTCTCATCAGCTGCAGTTCTGTGTAAAAAGTCTGTGATGAACAGCCCATGGCTGACCTCACTTATTCTGGAAACTGGTGGCTTGAGCTAACTTCTGTGATCTTGTCTACATTTGAAGAACAAGATGCAACAGCATGGAAGACCTCTCTCTTTTCCATCTTTAAAGCATGGAAGAGAAATGTCTTAAAGTATATTGGACTCATGGTTCATGCAAGGCCAGGGCCTTGCTGCAGAAATGTCTCTGTTTACCTTATCAGAAAGAAGCAATATGTTTATTGCTCACAAGGATATTAGTGAGAAGCAAAAATCAGGTACTAAAAGAGGTTTTTAATCTAGTGGAGCAAATTTTAATGAGTGTTAACAATTGTGCAATTACTCTGTAACAATGCAAGTGATAAGAAAGAGACAATTTTTAGCAATCAAGATTTGGAAGAAAGCACTGAGAAAAAGGGTGAATTTTTCTATTTCTTGAAATCTTACAGACATCTTCCTGAAAGATTTATGAGTCCAACATAAGTTATTAGTTCAATATCATTCTGTGGCTGGAGTGGCCTTGAAGATATTAATCTGTGAATCAGCCAGTGAAAATCTATGGCCTGTAAAGGGCAGAGTATCCAACAACACAATTGTGATGTCTCCTCTGTCCCTACAGGCCCCAGGCAGGTGAAACCATCTGTGTTGGCTCACTCCAGAGCTCACTGCCCAATAATCTCACTGTAAACCACCCTCTTTGTTCTGCTTTTTTGTGCATATAGGTAGATTTGAGACCTACACATTCAGTCATGAGCACAGAGGGTGCAGGGTGTCACCAAGCAAGCCATCATTGTGACATTTTCAAGCTGCTGGCTGACTGCAAAGTGATATGTAAGCATATACATGAAGCATATGGGGAGGCAGGAGACATATATCAGACAGCAGCTGGCATATCAGGTCCAGGGCAGCTTCTACTGGGAAAAGAAAATAGATTGCAATTCCAGGCAGAGTGCCTTAACTCTTCTCTCCTTGCCTTTGAAAATTTTAGTTTCTTGTATTTGTATAATACAAATAATTTATGTCCAAAGTTGGTCATTTTGCAGTATTTTTCATCTGTTGTTAATGCACCAAAGCTCAGCTTATTTTCTGTTATCTCCCTGTAAAAGTGGGACAAACCTGTTGGATTTGCACTCAGTACTCTAAGCTCAAGAATAGAGTAACTTCAGATTTATCACTGTGCAACCAAGAGTGATATTAGGTGTTAGATTTAATATCACCCATCCCTGTGTGAAAGAGAGGGCCAAATTCTCAGCTAATGTAAAGCAATAGGGACTCACTTGCAAATAAAAAAGATTCTGACCTGGTATTCAGAATACTTAGAAACTACCCAGAGAGAACAATTGAGCAGGAAGATATATTGTTTTCTACTTTATTCCATGATTTCAGTACAACTGCTTTTCTCAGCTGGAGCCCAAGCCATCAAAATTTCTCGCTGCAGAGTCGTTCACTACAGGCTCTCTCTGCTACCCTGCTGTGGACGATGCCATGAGCTCTCTTTGCACCTGCAGCAACAGCTCCTAAACACACTGGTGTCCCCTGGAAATCATGAAATATTTGTCCTTGCAGTGCAGCCTCTTCTTCCCTGGTGTGACGAAATGTGCTCTACCAAAAATAACCTGCTTGTTGTTCCTTTCCCAAAACGCTCTCGGAAGGATGTGGTGTTACCAGCAAAGGTTATATTGACAAAACATGTGGCAAACAACGGGGTCAGGGATGGTTTGGTGCCTGAAAGTGAGAAGTAGGAGATTTAGTGGAAGGTAACAAGATAAAAAATAGTAGTAGTTGAAGTATTTTATCATGTGATATTGTTGTAAACTGATTTGGAGGATGGAAATGGGAAGAAAAAGGAGTGGAGAAGAAATTCTCCTTTTAGAAACAGTCAAAGGAGGAAAAGAGAGAGATTATTTCCATTCTGCTCAGTGTAGGAGTGTTCTAAAGCTACCTCTGAATGATGATCTATCTGTCTCTGTCCTTCAGCATTCAAGAATCAGGGCAGGTGTGCCAATACCATGGGGAGTTCTGGAAAGGAAAGCAGCTCTGGCAGAGCTCTGCACTCCTAGTGCTGCTGGATGTAGCTCTACTCAATAAATGAGCTTTTCATGACATGCCCTCCCTACACAAAGCAAGCCTCTTCTATGTGCCCTGTGAAAGGTCGACCAGGAGGTTCAGTGTGGTCATCCTCCTGAGCAGAGTTCAAGGACATGAACCACAAAGGCATCCATCCTCTTGTTTAATGTAATCAGAAAGCCAGTTTTGTGTGGGAGCCAAATTTATGGATAGTCATGCACTGAGCCAACTCCCCAGTGCCTCAAACGGTTCTCAGCAGTGAGAACTGGAGTCCTTCTTCCCTGGTCTGACTCCAAGGAATGCAAAATATACTTCTTTTTTCCCTTCCTCCCTCTTGTTTATAACTTCATAATATGTGTAGTTCATATTCTGTGTCTGGTCTGTCTTGAAAATTGTTGTCACCTCAATTTTCAACACTGTCAGAAATGTTTATCTCATTAGAAGGGCTGGAAAAGCAGTGCAATAAAGTAAAATTAAATCACTATAGTAGCTTGGATATTAGTAACAATGTAGGAAAATGAAGCAACAAGAATGACTGAGGAGGTTTTACAGCTTCCCAATGCTTAACACTATAGCAGCTCTTCAAAACAACTCATTTCTTTTTCATGTTTGCTTTTAATATCTACTCTTTTCTTGACACCAGATTCCTCCAAACAATGCATTAATGTTTCTTCCTTTTATGCTTTATGAAGTCCTCTGGAGTCCGTGGGTTTTCTAACATCTGAATGCTATTTATGAGGCATCTGGTTTCAAATCTGAGGGCCCATGTCCCTAAATTTCCTCAGTTTGAATTACGTGATGTGCAATTCCACTGAAGTTTCTGGAAGGAGCTTGTATCAAAGTGGGTCTGTATGCCTTGGGATGGGGATACAGACTCTGGAAACAAACGGTTCCCCCTTGGAAAAATCCTTGTATCATAGTGCAGATGATGATTTGCCAGTAGACTTCAAAGGTCTGTGTGCATTTCTTCAGGAAGGGAATATATTCTTGAGAGACAATGAAGAAAAAAATGGAGACCAGTGCTGATGAACTGTCACTGAAAGCCCTTTGACAGAAAGGAGGGCTCCAAACCAGCAATCCCAATGATGAATCTTACTATTCATTCTCCAGACTAGTGCTGGTGGGTGTTTTCACTAGAAAAAGGCTGCTTTGTGGATGTCTGGGCAGGTATTTTGTTATTCCTTTATGCAGAGGAACCTGCTATAGTTTTTCATATATAGATATGCTATTGCTTATCTAAGTGTAGCAGTAAAAACTGTCTTGACAAAAATCTTGAATCATAATTTGCGTTTTGAGATGTCTTTTATTACTCCTTTTGCTGTGACGAATATTTTTCATAATTTTAAAACTCTTATGTCTAGATAATTCTGTACCAAACATGTGGAAATTCCTGTAATTCCTGTCTGTGTAGAAATATCTGAAGGCAAAAGAAATAAATAACAAGACCCCAAATGACTGAAAACTTTGAGGGGAAGGTTATGGCAGAAATTCATCATTTTATCTGTGAGGTTTGCTGATACACTAGTCAGTTAGTGGAAACAGTGAGTGTAGTTACACACTTATTGCATGTAAAAAATAGTGGTATTTGCACACCAGCCAGCCAACTATTCCTCCTACTTCTCAGCATGTGTGGGTCCAACACACCCCATTCACCGTGGGACCAAGTCCCAGCTCTGGGGCATTGTTCTCTCTGGTGGTGTCACAATCCAAGGCCAGAAGAGAAGGCAGCCCTTCTCAGCATGTTTCACACAGCTCAACGCCTCCAGGTGCCAAGGACTGATGTTATCTGCCCACTTGTGTCTTGTGGCTGCTGCAGAGTGGTCATGTCTTCAGTCACACATCTGCACTGTGCTGGCTGGGACCATGCTAGCAGCCATTAAAATTTACAGAGGCTGAAGAGTCTGTGCCCCTCAACACTGCAGAATATGCAGCCACTTCATACAGAGCAATGTTAAATGTCCAGGCAGAAAGGAAATGTTTCTAAGCAATACATCCCAAAATGACAGGAGTTTCTTTTATGCCTCTTCTGGTGTCTCTGATGTGCTGTCCACTTGGTGAAGCAAGCTGAGTGCTTGCTGCCTGCTTTCAGGTTGTCCTCACTGTTTTTTCCTGTTTAAAAACAGCAGATCATTCCTTCCTGTTCTATTTTTGGATCTGATCCATGAAAGGCAGGACCAATGTTTAAGAGGATTCTCAGAGGTAAACCAGCTGGGTCACTCCTAAGAGCTGCACTTTCTCCTAGGGTGTCTGAAATGGTAGTGAAATCACCTAGCAGTTTTCTTCCCTATATTCAGCAAATTTATTCTCCTGAGCTTTTTGTGGCCTCTCCTCATTTCAGAGGCTGTTCACTCTCTATCCATTCATCTACCAGGGGCTGTTAGTTACTGAGGCCTGGCTCTGTGCTGGACACTGTTAACATGGTTCTGGATGTCTGTAACACAAAAATACAGAGTAATATACATGGATGTAGTTATTGTATTGCTCATTCACAGCCCCATCAGTTCCTTTAAAAGAAATTGAGGGGTTTTACTTAATTGAGGGTTTGTTTTTCAGCTTTCTGTAAACTTGGAAATCTGTCACCTCATCAGTTTGTTATTTCCCAGCTAGCAAATACGGTTTGCAATTTTATGATATTTTGTTTCAACAACTAAGTACAATTAAGGTTTGACTGCTCCAAACTGAGGGTCTGACCCTGTGTATCCTGACCAAGTCTCATTTTTTCCAGAGTTACCATTTATTGTACCAATCCAGAACCAATCCCAAGGAAAGCATGGATGAATAACAACAGATCTTTCCTTTCTTTAGATTCTCATGCTGTGTTTGCCAGCAATGATTTCTGTGTCCTTGCAATGCCTAAATGTTACATCTTTGGACTTCTTCATACCAAGTTCCTCATTCTTTTCTCTGCCTTCACTGATCTCATTCTCCACCTGCCCATGCACAACAATGTATTAAATCCTGCTGAAAACTGTGTAAGTCACATCCACTACCCTGAATTTCCAAGGATGCTGTATTATGCCTTCAAAGACATGCTTTATGTTATTTTCAAGTGATTTACTCTTCCTTGCCTGATAAATGTCTTCCCTTTCCTGGTAAAACATTGCTCCAGCTTAAGTGAGCAACTCAGAAGGCTGCCTCTTACAGTAAAGTTAGCCAAATGAACTTATAATTAATTTTTTGTCCTCTGTGACCCACTTTTGAAAGTCAGAGTTATCTGACATTATCCAGCTAGGTCTTACCCTTCTGCTGACATTTAGCACAACAGAAAGGGGCTTGAACACTTAATGCAGCCTCCAGGGAATGGTGACACTTCCAGGGGTTTGTTTATGCCCATCAGGTCAGCAAAGAGAAGTAGGACAAGGTGTGACCTGGACACTGAGTTCAGTTTTGGGCCCCTCCCCACAAAGAGGACACAGGTGTTGGAGCAGGTCCAAAGGAGGGCAGTGAGGCTGAGGAAGGGTCTGGATATTGATGTATACAATCATGTTGATTCATTTTATGACTCAGGGAAAGCAAGAGGTGTTTGCAAGCCATGATTCATCTAGTCCTTCTGAAACATGCAATTTAGGCTCTGACAAAACACCACTGAGAAATTCCTATTTCTGTCTACTGTCTCTAAGGGGAGTCTAGCAAACCTCAGCCATGGATGCAAACCCTGAAGAATTTACAAGTTAAGATGCTGTGCAAGTTAGATCATCTGTGATGAGACTGTTATCACCTGTGTTTATATTGCTGGTTGTTTTTTGGCAATAGATGTAATAATGTGGACTGAATCTGCATTAGTGCTGCAGTGCGTGGTCTAAATGTGGTCTGGAAATGCTAGCTAGGATTCACAAATATATACAAAGTATATCAGTCACAATAAAACCACAGTGAATGGCACCCAACAATAAAAAGGGTATTTTACTGCATTAGTGCCTTTGAACAGCCTAGACTTCAGTTCTTTATTCTGCTCAATTTTCCTAATAAATCTGGACTAGATATTTGGTTTGTTCCCCCCCTCAAGTAGAATGTCCCCATTACCTCTGAATAATGAGACAAGGGGAGTATGGAATGGCTGGACAAATTATTTTGTACATCCAGGAAGAAGGAAATGACTGGGGTCATCATTGGTGGGACAATACTAGGAAACTATTTATGTTCTTTAATAAGAAAATGCATTTTACCAGGCCCCAGGAAGAAAAATGAGATGCTGCTTTGTTGTACACTTTGTATCAGCTTAGCAGCAAAGCAAAGAAGCAGGAGAAATGGGGTCCAGCAGCCTCTCGGGCAGGCAGTGAGAAACACTGAAGAGTCAAACCTCACAGGGCATTTTCCTGTTCCTACCCTCTGTCCTCAGTTGTGAAATAAAGCATGAGAGAGGGAAAGGGACACACAGGGACTTTGTGAGACAGCAAAAGAAAATGAAGGGAAGAGAGAAAGGCTTCTGTGATGAAACTGATATCCAGTGGATAACAAGGGAGAGAAATGTAGTGATTCAGTGATTCCATCTTCAAAAAGAATAAGATTTTGCCTGTAATTCTGCAGGCGTATCACCCAGATCTTTTAACATTTTCATGAATAACCTTCCTTGTGCAATAGAATCTATGTTTATTAAAACTGTAGAAGCACTTGCAAAGATACCAGAGAAGAAGGTAAGAATTCAAACTAATTCTGGTATATTGGTGACATGATTGGGAAAAATCTCTGATGACACAACATAAAAAGAAAAAAAAATGAGATGCCAGAATGAGAAAGCAAAAATTAAGAGTACAAACACAAGGTGAAAAATAAGTAATAGTTCTTCAGACAGATGAAGAGTTACAGCAATTGAACAAATCATGTCGTATTCATGATGTCATGGGAAAAGCAAATATATAAGCAGAGGTATCACCCATAAAATCCATAGAGTTATCTGAGCATTGACTTCACATGAACTGCAATGCAGAGCTTTCTATACTATACCATAGAAAAGATGTGAAGCAACTGAAAACTTCAGGGGAGATTGTATGAATGAATGATCATTACTCTAATAAACACAATCTGGAATTGAATGTTGGTTGAAAAAAATTGGTGGTTTAGGCCCTTGGCCTAAAGAAAACACAGAGTGCAGAAACAATCACAAATATACAAATTTATAGAGGGACGCCGTTTTTCATGATTGCAGGGCCAAGACAAGAAGTAACAGAAGCAAAATGCTTTAAAGTAGTCTTGTATAATGGAGAAGAAACAATGGAGTCAGTGATAATGGAGAAGAAAAGGGCTCCTTAGTTCACTGCTTCCATACTTGCTTTCACACCTCGGTTCTGTTCCCAACATTTTATTGCCTTGGCTTACTTTGGGCCAAGGCAATAAAAATAATGTTTATATTCTAACCCAACATCTGGAATGGTAGAGGGAAGAAGATAATAATAGGAAAAATTACAACATGAGGAAGAAACCTAAGTTTTCTTAGATCAATACATAGAAAACATTATTTTCAGCATGCATATTTTAAATTTCGTGTTTGTTTAAAAGAAATAATATCTCTCAGCTGCCCGTTTGAAGGTTTAAAAAACAATTCCAAACACTTATTCTCAAACTTGGTAGTATCAAAAGGAATTAATTAATTCCCCTTGGTTAATTAATTTGGTTTAATGGACTTCAGCATTGCAAGGCAGTGTGGCATATTAGATTAGATTCTCCAGCTATGTTTCAAGTCATATAATCACAATAATACAAATCCTCTGTTTCATTTGGAGTACTCATAGAGAGTAATTTTAAAGCCTTAATTTAAAGTGGGTGTTTGTCTTTCCAGACTGTAGCTTGGATTAATTTCTTCTGGAGTTTGAGGGGGTGAAACTGGGAACGCTCACAAGCTCTGTTCAAAATTAAAGCCTGTCTCTGGGAAGTGAGGAACATCATATTAGCATTTGTTTTGAAGAATCTCTTGATGTCAGCAGGAGCTCTGGGTTTTTTTATTTGCATTGAGAAGAAAACACAATGCAACTGAAGTAGAAAGTTTTTTTTTCCCTGGGAAAAACTCTGGTTAACTTCGGCCTTGGTATTTAAAAGCACACCAGAAAATTTTCCTCACCTTTTTTCCATCGCCAGCTGCCTTATCTCTGAAAAATTCTGCAAAATAACATATTCCTAGTAATAATAATAATAATAATAATAATAATAATAATAATAATAATAATAATAATAATAATAATAATAATAATAATAAGTTGTTGTTGTTGTTGTTGTTGTTGTTGTTGTTGTTGTTGTTGTTAGTATTGCTAGTATTGCTCTCTTCACTTTCTCTTCTTTGTTCTTGAAGACCTAATTTTTATCATGGTGAGGTCCAAACACAAAGACCGTGAAGCTGAAGCACAAAACCAGCAGCTGGAATAATTTCCATGGGAAAGGAAAGGAAGGGGTCAGGATGAAGTCCTGGGATCCCTAACACTTGCACTGGCTTCCTGGTCTCAGATTCCACTGAGAGGGGCTTTGCAGCCACTGAGGCAGGAAGGAGACTCTGGCGGCCACTGCTTTGCTCCTGAGGAAGAGCAAGAGGAAGGATAGAGCAATGCTGGGTAACCAGCAGGGTAACAGGCAGCCAAAAATGTCCTTACCATTTTGCCATCCCAATTTCCTCCCTATGCAGCTCTGGAACCCCAGCCTGTATGAGAGCCAAAACCCCAGAAGATGGGCAGTCATCCTCCCTTCCTAGGGATGCCCTGTGCATCCTGCAAAGCTGAATTCCTGTCCACAGAGGACAACAGCCCACTGATGGAGCTCCACAGTCATCTTCTGGAAGACATCCTATGGGAGATATCCCAGTATCTTTGTTTTTTGTTTGCTGTTCAAGTATTCCCCTTCAGAAAGAGGTAATGGCTTGAAGAATGTAGAACTGTGTTTCCATTTTGAAAAATTATTACTTTCCCCTTTTATTTATGTCTAGCTTTGGTCTTGTTCATTACTTCTCTCCATTGCCTATCAGACCTGTTTACTCTTTTCACCCTGCTCCGCTTCTTTCACTTTCCCATTTCTTATTTTCAAGAAAAATGTAAGAACTCCTTTCATTCACTCAAGCCTGCTTACTTCTTGTTTAAAGTCTCTCAATCCCCCAGAGTCTTTTTTTTTTTCACATTAGAAAACAAACAAAAGGCTTAGCATCCTTCCCCTATCTCTGAGCTAAGGCATCCTGAAAGAGGAAGACTCAGATAAACATCTATTCATCTCCACAACTCCCAGATGCTGCTCAAACAGTTTCCTTTATGGATTAAAGATAAGACACTATCTGTAAGCAGCTGTAAAACAAGAGTTCTGGTCACCAGCAAGGGAAAAGGGATTGTTCAGGCCTTCAGCTTCTGTGGCAAAGACTTCTCATGGTCAGAGGTGCACTGGGAGAAGCACGGCCCTCTGACACTGTGTGGGAGCGTAAGATACCCTCACAGCCAAAGGCCAGAAACAGAAAATAAACTTGTCTCTCTACTACATGGGAGACCTTCAGGCAGCCTTGGATGCACATTTGAGTAGGTGGGTGGCTCAGCATGAAGTCTTGTGAGGGGAGATTTTAGTTCTTATTGTCCGCAGAGCTGAGTCAGCCCTGCATAAACACAACAGAGGAGGAGGAGCTCTGGTCTCCAGGGAAGAAAATACATTTCAACAAAAATCTGGTTCTGACACCCTCGTTTTTCTCCTTGCCTTGCTTCTGCCACAGCTATTGAATGGCACAGCACTCTGCTCTCAGTTGCCCTGAGTAGGAGGGAAGGATATCCCAAGTGCCAGGGGTGGATATTCGTGCTGCTGCACCAAAGTGCTGCAAATCCATGCTTTGGGATGCACTGTGTTTATTGGGGCTAAAAGAACCCTCAAAGATGCAGAAAAAGCAAGTCCAGGGAGGAATGTTGGTATAAACGTCCTATGGGGGACTAAAGGAGAGGTTCTGAATGCCATTCAGCAGATTTGTGTTTTCATTGCTTTCTTCTGAAATAAAAAATTAAGAAAAAGGAGAAAGAAAAAAGAAGGAAAATGAGGAGGAAACCCTACCAAATGACCAGGACACCTGGGTAGGATGAGGAAAATGTTCTTCTGAGAGCAGAGGAAGGTACATAAACAGGGTTTTTTTGTGGTATGAAACTTGACAGTGAAATTTCAACATTGAATTCCCTCTTCAAAAGGTTCAGGCTGTTTACTTTCATGTAAGGTTGCCTCTCTTATTACTGTCAGAGGTCAAATCCTGAGCAGTTAAAAGAAGAATATTACTTTAAAACTTTTTATATATCTGGGCAGGCTTGTAAGGCAGGACTGGCTTGCCCACAGAAGAGTCAGTAAAGTGCAGGCTCTGTCACATCTAGGAAATGAGTTGGGTTGGGAAGGAATGAAGAACTGCCAGTGCCTGGCAGCTGATGGCCAGTCTCTGTGCAGTGACCTCCTTGCTCTGACCGCTCTGTGGGTGAATTAAAGTTGGCAGTTTCAGCCAGCAGAAGGAACAAAGAGGTCAGGGTGGCTGAGTTGTGCTGTCTGTGCCTCTGGATCTCTGACACTTCCCTGTGCAATTGGCCCCTGGTCCCAGTGTTGTGTGCTGCTGTTCCCCTGCTCAAAAGACACAGCACAGGCATCATAAGAGCAGACAGCAGCCACTGCCAGCAAGAATCCTAGCCTCATTTTTGCTTCACTAAACAAGCACAAATCCTTTAACCCCTCTTTGAACATTCTGTGCTTCAGGTCACTGTTCTGGCAGCCACAGGTGGCTTGGTTTTAGCTACCACTTCATGAAATATAATTTCTGATATATGATAGTAAAATGCTTAGATTTTGAAGGCAAGCCTCACCCATGGAAGGCACTTTACAAAGTTATCACACAATTTCACCCCCTGGGCTCAGCTGGAGTATTAGCTGAGAATGGATTCACTTTATACTGAGTCAATTGGCAAATTCTCTGAGCAAACAAATCTGCTGCAGCATTTATATTGTATGTGTGTTTTTCTACAAGATATTCAGGACTTTCAGATACAAGAAGGAAAGACCAGAACCTAATGTTTCTCCTTTAAACTGTGAAGGTCCTTTTGTTTTCAATTCATTTTTTGTGAATTAAATTAAAGGCAATTTATTTCACTAGCTCACTTGTGGAACCATTTATTCAGGACAAAACAATAACACAAAGCACTGAGTAAAAGGGAACTGAAATTATTGTCACCCTACCTCCCTACTGGCAAGTATATTGGCTTCTGAAACCCATTCCAAACTTGAGTACCTTGCAGACAGTACTAATATTCTGGCTTTTGTGATCCAGAAGTGATTTTTTAAAAGATTTTTATTAATTTTTCTCTGAGTTTTTCTGTTTTAAAACCATGATGAATCAGACTACTTCAGAACATTTTTTTAGCATGTTTGTTTAAATCAATGTTGACTCTTAGATTCCTGTTTGAATGCACAAGTCATGATTTGTTTGACCTTTTTAACCAATATGCTACTTTGTTCATTATTGCCCTCTTTTCCAAAATAAGTGCCAAGTCATCCTGTGTACTCCTTACTTGACCATGTGTTTGTTCATTTAGAGATGAAGGAAGTGGGAAAAGCGAAAACAGTCTCACAGCCTTCCCTGCTAACATCCACTCTCAAATATTTGTTTTGCTGTAAAGTAAATCAAGCATGAAAGGACCAAATTGTTTAAAATTAGTAGCAAAACCCTCAAAAGTCTTAAAAAATATTTAAAACCCAGATACTTTCCACTGGAAACTGCACAAACAGCGTGTCGCACTCTAGAGCAGTCGTTGAGCCCATGAAATGAAAACAAAGCAAACCCTTCATCAGCAGCAAGCCAGACTGCAGAAAATTCCTGCTCCACAGAGTTATGTTAGTCTTTCTTTTGGCACTGTGGATGCCCTGAGAGAAATTATTCAGTGAATTAATATTTGAGGATGCAAGGAAAACGGCAAGAGAGACTAAAACAAGACAATAACCTGCACAGGCAAACAAAATGTACCTTAATAGGAAAACAAATGTTATTTGAATGACTAAATTTGTCTTCTGTGTGAGGTGGCAGCTCTGGGCTCTTGGTGACTTCAGAACTCAGATCTTACTTTGAGTCATGGGAAGCAGATGCTCTGCCTCTGGAGCTATCCAGGATCTTGTGGCTGTCCCAGAGGTGCACATCCAGCCACCTCACACTGCAGGGCTCTGAGCCTTCACAGAAGAGCTGCTGTTGGGAAAAGTCAAGGGAAAAAATCCTTCAGAAGTGAAACCCCAATTCTGGCAAATATGATTCCGTTCAAGGTGCTGCAACACCTTCTACCTTCTCATTCTGAGCACTTTTTAATGAAGATCTGCCCCTTACTCCTTGTTACTGCTGCTACTAACTAGAGCCCTTCTGTAGCACAGGAACCACTGGCAACAGAGAAATACTAAAGAGATAGGGACTTCAAAAAATAAGAGAAGGCCTTTGAATCCTTTTTTCAGGAGTAGCCTCTACTTACATCTGAGGCAAATATGCTTGCTCATGATAACAATTTTCTGACCAGCTTTACCTCATGCTTGTGTAGAGGAAGGCAAAAAACATAGAAAGCCACCACATTTTGAAAAAATATCACTTCAGGGATAATTAAGTTCCCAAATCAAAGATACATGTTCTAACTGAGGCCTGTTCAGAGAACATGCTACGATGCCTGACAAAATCCAAGGAGGAACAGGATTACTAAATCAGAAGTGTTAGAAAATGATAACCACCATAAAAACCTATCACCAAGACCCATTTTCATGGACTCCCAGTGGAAATATTCTGATAGATTTTGATAGAACTGGATTGTTAATATTTATGAAGCCAGGCAAGACCTCCAGATGGAAGCTGCTCTATAAGCAGAAAGCTCTGCTATTAATATTTATTATTCTCAAAGTGCTTATTTAGTTTTTAGGCAATTTTTCCTCCATCCCTTCCTAAGCAAACTAACATTAAATCTGTGGGATCTGTGAGTTCTTAGCTTCCCACTGCTGTCTGTGATGTAAATTGCACTTCAAAGAAAACAGTAGAGAAATACAGAAAAAGTTCATAAAGTCATAATGTGAAGGCTCAAGAGCTGTTTGTAGAGAGAATTTCTGGCAAGTACCAAACGTTTGGACACCACATTGAGCAACAGAAACAAAGTTTTCAAACCTCATCCTGTGGCCTCTATGAAGTACAAAGTCACAGGGAGAGGCTTGTGCCCACAGGAGCGTCCTCACAAGGATATTTTGGGCATGTTTATGCTGGCAGGTGTTCCCAGGTGGTGTTTCAGGGTGCCAAAGGTGAACATCACCTTCCTGTCTGAGTGATGTGGGGAGGCTTCAGTGGTGCTGGGACTCAGGGCAGTCATGGGGAGACCACAGCTATGTCTACAGTGGACAGGAGTCTTTGTCCCCTGGTTCTGTCTGTGCCCATGTTGGGATGTCCTTCTAGAGGAATCCAGGGAATTAAACACTGAATTTTGTCTCTGTGTGCAGCAGGAGAGAGAGACAAGGGGTGCATCCAGCAGCCAGGACTTCAGAACTGTCATAGCCAGCGGTGCTCAGTTCCCTTATTCAAGGGTCTCAGTTGTGGTACTAAGTTAAAACAAACCAAACTCATAAAAACCTTTTGGGTTCAACAGAAGGATGAAAAGAACCAAAATCTGCGTAGGCAAGTTAAAGTTTCCTCTTCACTCATCAGACCTAAACCTAATGAATAGAAGGAATCAGTGAAATGTGCTGCCCATAATCTCACTGATTTGAAAGAAATCACCATTAAGTGCAACTCACAGAAAGCTCTTTTTAAAATAAAGTTAAACAAAGGGAGACAGAAATTGTACTTTCATAAAAATACTGTTTTGTAAATGGCCATCCTCATTTTAGCCAGTGTGTTCCGATCAATTTGTCTTTTTTTTTTTGTGAAAACGAAACAGAACAATGTTAGTTCTCTTTTAATCTGTCAATCATATATCTCTTAATAAAATACAAGGCCTCTGGAAAAAAATTTACATGGTTTTAGGGAAAAGTAAGCTGATACTTTATTTCTCCATTGGCATGAATATGCTTGTTATATACCAACATTTTCAATAATTGACCTTGCTTATTCTAAAACCAAGATTCTGAAATTTTGCTAATACAGTTAAAATTCTACTCTCCCATGAAAACAAAATAAAACAAAACAAATATTTTTTTGCCTTCAACGAAATTTTCTAAAAATTTTAGTGCCAATTTATTGAAAGGATTACTAATGTAAAGTTGTGTTAGATGTGCCACTTCTCTCCTATTTGATGTAATACTTCTCTCCTGTTTGTCTTGCATGGACAGCTCAATACCTGTATTCTTTTAATAAGTTATTAAACCTAGTCTTACCAGTTGAGTAATTAATGTTGGAGTTCAATAACTCTCTTACTAAACCGCAAATTTTTCTGTTCATTCAACAATGTAGTGTACTTATTGTCATGCTTAGCAGCTTTTGAAATTGTGACAGTCTTCAGTGAATAAAATGGGTTTCAAATTATGAATTTTCCAACTTCAGTTATCCAGGGAGCTAGAAGAATAATGACTCTTTTCTACTTCATCACCTCTGATTCTTAGATCCTTCTGTTCTTACTATCTGCTTTGTCACCTCCTCCAAGGGTTTTTCCTCATGGGTGTGTGTTCTCTTAGGATAAAAAAATCCCTAAATGACCCTGTCAAGTGCAGGTAAATTCTAGTTCAAAATGAAAAAGCATCTCTCATTTTTGCACTAGGATAGTGTATGTGCCCCATAGCAAAGTTCCTTACACTTCAGCCCCTGCCTATCTCTTTAATCTCCACTTGTATCTTCCTCAGATACTTTCCTTCTAGCCATGATTATTCCCTGAGCAAGTTTCTTGATTTTTTTCAATTTTTTATGAGGCATCTCCCAGAGCATACCATACTCTTGCAGAGAATTTGAGCCTCAGGCATCTCTGTCCCCCTTGCATGTGCCTTGGTCCTTGTTATCTAAGGCTTTCAAGGTGGGAACTGCTCATTCTGATTTCCAGAAAATGTATTTCATTGTCCTGATGATACTGTTTGGGGAAAAATATGAAATTAACTCAGTGATGATGACAAATTTATTCCATTATACTCCTTAGATGTTGGGAATAGAGACCTTGGGACCACTAAAGGAGATCTTCCATCTAATTTAATTATGGCTAAGGCTTTAGCGTATTCTGAAGTAGTTTGGTTTTCTACTTATTTAAAGAAATTCAAGAGAAAAGGCCTCTGAGAGAGCAGAGGGACCCCCAAACTGCTTTCAGCTTATGGTCAACTGGTAGAGTCCATCTGGTATCATAAAATATTTATATTTATGTAGAAAATCAATGAAGTCAGAAAATAAAGTTTCACTCATTATTCTTCGCACATGCCTTTGCCACATGGTGGATGTTTGGTCTGTCACACACATCAGGGGGAAGCAGCTTCAGCTCAGGTGGCATTACAGTTAGGGTGTTGCATTTTTAAATATTTTATTTTTCTTTACGATGAATTCTGTTATCTATTCCACACACCTGTAGGGGGATAGAATACAAGAAAATAAAGATAGTGTAGAAAGTAATCTTCCCCCTAAGGAGTTGCAGCTGGGCCAATTAGCAAAGATTAGGAACAGGCCTGACTAACAGGCCACAGCTGAAAGCAGTGAGAAGGAGATGCTATAAAAGAGTAGGGTGGCTGATTAAAGAGGGAGCTGGAGTCAGTTGGCTGCTTTTAGAGGAGGACTCAGTGTTCTGCGGAGGTGGCCATGAGAAACCATCAATAAGGTATGGAACTTCTGTGATAAGGAGACAACAGTCTGGAACCTCTGCAATAAGATGGTGACCCATGCCCGTTACACCCACCCAGTTTCCTTCCTTACTTTCCTCTGCATTTAATTTCAGGGTTTCACAGCTTCTATGTGCTCTTCTTGTGCTGCTCTAGTAATTTTGGGAGGTACTGCCTCAATAAAACAAGACTCAGAGCCTGTGGAGGGATTGAAAGGAGCTGTGCAGTTACTGGTGTGGAACACAGGTCACTTCTGCAGGATTATTTCCACAGACACCACAGGGGCAGCTGTGTGAACTATTGGAATGAGATAGCTGTGTCTCACAGAAAATGTGGTTCAGGCCCTGGCAATAAGGACTTTTTTCCCCCCGGAGAGTGCAAAGAGATTGCATCAAACTTTGTCTGGATTATGTGTAAGAAGAGCTGTTTCACAGGACATATGGCTTTGCTTGTGAATCCTTAGTTACATTTTCTGGTGCTTTTTTTATTGCTTCATGTGGTAGACATGCTTTGACTGCTTCCATTCTCCCCCAGCTTATCTCACACCTACTCTGTGTAGCTGCAAATCTCTATTCAGACACAGGCTTAAGCATATCTTAGGCTGAGCCAGCATTGAGGTAAGAGTATGAACACAGAAGCAAAACCTCTGTGTTTTCTTTTTGCACTGTGCCTACCACCATATAGCTCATTTGTTTTTGCAACGTGTGAATATTGACAATGTCAAGTGGGGTACTTTCCAGACAGAACTCCCTAGAATATGCTATAAGGGCATCAATTGGTTAGCACAGAACACCTGAAATTTAAACTGCTTTGCATATGGATAGGATGCACTGCCTTGTGCGTTGTGTGCAGAGGAGGTTACACAACGTAGGATGTCACCCAAGGCGTTATCTGTGCCTGGGCATCGATTTTGTTGTATGGGAAGGATAAATCAGTTTTCCAAGTATGGATACTCTTTCCAGTACATATTTCCCTTTCCCATGCTTGGGGTGCTCCCCTCAAGAGTCAGGGTTCAGGTCTCTCATTTAACTGAAGTCTGCTGGGAGCTCGCCCTGTGTCTGAGGGAAAGTGAGAATTGTTATCACCCCTACTCACACCCACTCTGCAACTCATGGGACCCTTTGGATTGCCTTGTCATACTCTGCCTTGTGTGCTACATGAATCTCTCTGCAAAGTTCTTGGAAGTTTCATGACCTTATATATGGCTACAGAATATAATGGACAAGCTTTTGCTGGCTTTTACTGAAGTTACAGAAATGAATACAATTCTATTCCAGGAAACAAATGTTCATATCTCAATTATTCTGAAAGGCAGCTCTTTCACAGGTATAGACCTTTATAGACAAAGAGAGATGCACTTTTCTGTACTCTTACATCCATTTATTTTATCCAGTAGCAGAGAAACGTTTCTTTAAAAGAAGCTGGTTTCAATTATTGTAGCTTTTATAACAATGGATCTTTAACATCTGCTAAGCCAGGTCAGTTCCACACCACAATATCCTGTTCAGTTTTTTAAAAAAGTGTCCTTGTATTCTCAGTGAGTATGGAAAGTCTGCATATGGAAAAGTCACAGGCTTGTAGGAGAGATTATTGTGTAGTATGACCTCTGCAATAACACAGATCATTGAATTGCCTGGGATTAAGTCATTGTTTAATGAACAACATTTTAGAAAGGTGAGTTATATCAGGTTTGCCCTAGTCATTGATGAGGTGCTGCAAGGGTCAGTTGCTCTCAGGAAGATCTCCAATTTACCAAAAAAAGCACATTGTAGTTCCCAGCCTATTCTCATTATTATTACTAAAATACATGTCAGTGTCCTGGACTGGTATCAGTATCTATGTGACCTTAAGTTTTGAATTTAATGATTAGACTGGTTGGCTTCTGAAGGGCTGGAGCACTGTTGAAATAAGAGGTGTCTCTGATGAAAGGGTCCTATAAATTGTCCTATTTTGAGATAACTTTTCAAAGTCTTGCACAGATATCATAAAGTAGGCACACAGTTTGTGGTGATTGGGAGTGGGGCTGTGGCTGAGCCTCATCCCCAATGGGCACAGCTGTGAGCAGCACTGACAGCAATGAGCCACGGAGTGCCCAGGGGCACTGACCAACCACCAAAGGGAACAGAGGGCACACAGGTGCAGTGCATCAACATGAGGGGATAAAAGTCTGGGCTAAAGAACTAGGGCAGATGCTTGCAGCCTTCTGGTGAGGTATGGTGTTACTCTGTATGGGTTGGAGCCTTCTGATGTTGTATGCTGACACTCTGTGTGTTGTGGCTGTCTCATTTGTGACATATGCTGTGACATCATAACAAACATTATTTTGGTTTTTTAAAATTCTTCTTTCTAATCTCATGCTTAGTGACTTTTCATTTCCTCCAACAACCTTGTTAAGCAGTGCTGTAAATGCAAAAAAACTTGCATGAGTTTAGGACTGAATGAGAGTTTGGAAGAGGTAATCTTTGGGGAAGTAGACATATGGTGTGGAGTCCAAAACAAAATAATTTGGGATGGGGAAAGTATTAGGAAAGAAGAGGTGCATTTTCTTGCCTTTTTTTTTTTTTTTTTTCTTGTCCTGAGTCCACATGAGTTCACTATTGGATGCTGGTTAGAGGCACACTGATGCAAAATCAGTAAGACATATTTTGCCTTTTCTTGTAGTGGGTGCTGATCCTAGGGATGGAGAATCTCTTGATAGTTTTTTGGTGTTTTTTTTTTTTTTTTGGAGAATGTGCTACTCTCTTCACTCACTAAGGTGCCCATTTTCTGTTGCATCTAACAGATTAAACCTTCTGCTTTCATCTCTGGTTCAGCACCTGACAAATATGAGCTTTTTGTAAATTTGTGTGAAAATAGTCAAATGGAACTGGGTAGACAATGATAGAAATATACCTGCTGTGTTACCTGGACTGAAATCACTTACCAAAAAGCATTCCCCAATTTGGACAGAATTCAGTTTTTAACCTGATTTCAGTCTAACGTCTCTGGACAAGCACAGTTCTACCTTCTTATATGATCACTTCAGTAAGTCACTTAACAGCTGAATGTTTTTGCTTCACCAGATTTGCATTAGACAAAGTCCCTTAAGACTGAGTCCCTCTGACAAAGGTTTCTCTTAATGTGACTATTGTATTAAACAGCCTCTCTAATGTCATCCATGCAAATTATTTCACTTTCATTTCCAACAGAGCTGTAGCAGAACTGTCTGTTCATCTTGCATTCTTGTATGATTTGCTCCCATTATCTTAGGTGCTGTCTTGGCATACAAAGTTATTAGAGAGTGCAATGTGCAGTGGGTGGTGAAAAGCTAGTTGGGTAGATGGAATACAAATAAAAGTACATATGATTATGTTCAGGGTGAAGGTAGATCATTTACCTTTATCAGTATATGGCAAAAATGACTCTCACAAACAAAAATGCATTGAGAACTGGCCATTTGAAGCTGGTGTCTTTGTTAGGAAATTACTTGGACTGAGTTGAGAAAACACTGAGCACTGGCAGTCCTGTGCCATTGGAGACATAACCAAGTACAAATAATGAGCACTGGGAAGATTGCAGACTTAACTGGAAGCTTGAATTTATGCAGATTTTCTTTCTTTTTAATAAATGCACATAATGCAGTCAAGCACAGAGACATTTAAATGTAGTGCATTAAATATATTCCATGGCACCATCAGATCAAGAGAAAAAAGACAATTTTGCATTCCTATTCTAAAGAAGAGTAAACTGGCAATAACAGCTCTTTACGATTAATTTCTGGTGGTAAATGACTAAAAGGTTTTCATAGAATTATAGAATGGTTTGGGTTGGAAGGAACCTTAAAGGTCATCTAGTTCCAACAACCCTGCAGTGGGTAGGTATCTTAAAGCACTTTTTCAAAAAACTTGTCTTTTTAAAAGTGCCTGTTCCAGAACCAAATGAAGGAACTTCAGGAAAATGTGAACATACAGTGTGCATCATTTCAGTACCAGGAAATACCAAACCCATGGAAATGGTTTTGTACTGTGTGTCTTATCAAAAAGATGGTGAAAAATAGCCCTATGCTCAAGGTAGGTGTGCCCTGGATTTTTATAGCAATGGAAAATATGAATTTTCATTGTTCTGTTTTCACATGGATAGGAGCAGTAGCATAAAGAAACCATGCTATTTGCTGAGTGACAGAAGAAAACTGTGACAGAGTCAGGGTAGAAATCCAAACTGTTCAGATTGCCTCACTCTGCCTTCCCTCCAGTTCATGAAGATCTTGAGCATGTGGACAAAGCCAGGATTGAACCTTTAATTTGTAAAGTGTCATAGACCTGCGTTACCTCAGTTAAAGTATCTTATAGAAGCAGTTCTCCTATGCCACTCTGTGTCTGTGCTGTTTCTGCATTCCTTTTGTAACCTGTTTTTCCCTCCAGTTGTAAAGACTAGTTAATGAGCCCTTTATTGGGAACATGGGGCTATGGCTCAAGCTTTGACACAAGCCAG
Organism: Melospiza melodia melodia; assembly: GCF_035770615.1. Lineage (NCBI taxonomy): Eukaryota > Metazoa > Chordata > Aves > Passeriformes > Passerellidae > Melospiza > Melospiza melodia. Next base: position 13,721,465 of record NC_086201.1, on the reverse strand, counting down.
TTGGCCAAAAAGTTTTAATCATCAGAGGTTTGTCTATAGAAACATTTCAACTTCAAGGCTCAAATTTCTGATTTTGTACAGAAGTACTTTGACAAGAAATTTTGGCCAACATTAAACTTTTAACTGCTAAATACCAGTTTTTATTACACATCATACCTCTTCAAGATGTATTTCTTCCTCAAAAGACTGATTGCCAAAGACCTTTAGTCAGGAGCACATGTTGTTAGCATTATCTTAAGAATAAAAGTAATTTGCCTGAGAAAGCAGGAAAGACTTATGAAATTCATTACTTCATAAAAATTAGATGGGCCTGTAATTTTCAAGCAAAGACACAGGGTTCTTAATCAACTCTGATAGAAAATGAAAACTTAAAAATCTGTCTGTATTACATCAGCTATTTTGGAAAGTAATTGTGAGTCATCAAATTAAAGTGATCACTTGTTCATTTATCATGTGCAAATCTTGATGAGAAAAAGCAGTTTTCTAAATTGGAATGGGAAATCCAGGACTTTGTGTCTTTGTAGATCAGGAGTTTTCCATGAAGATCTGAACTCACATGCACTCAGTTTTATGTTTTAATTGGTGCTATAAGGGAACTGGAATTTTAATGTGTAATTACATTTTGTGATTCAGAAATTCTATTTTGCTCCAAATAAGGTTCAGTTTGAACTTTATTTGAAGGTATTGAAATTTCTTAGGGAGGAAAATGTTAATTCAGGATCAACTAAGTTTTTGCAAGTCTGTTTTTAACTTGACACAACATTTTAAGTATGGTGGGTTTTGGGAGGGGTTTCACTTGGTTTTAATTTTGTTTGGTTTGGTGCTTGCTTTTTTGGAAGATATTCCCATTAACATGGATACATCTCCACCTAATTTTTTTATCTATCTGGATAAACTAACATTCCCGAAGGAAAACATATTATGCAAGATTTATTTCTTGAGTGTTTGTGGTTTTGGAGGTTGTTTTGTTTCTTCCTTCATCTGTAAAAGATGACCTAATGTAGCCTGAGCATGTGTGTTGAATAAAAGGCAGCAAGTATCTACCCTATCTCAGAGAAAGAAATGGGAAAGAATTAATCTCAGCAAGTCCCTGTACCTGGTTGACACTGATGCCATTTGCTGAAGTTATTTCCAGACATACAGTCCACAGTGTCATGGGATAAGTCAGTCATTCAATTGATCTCACAAGGTAAATCACATATATAATCCCTCCCTTTAGAAAAGTGTCCACAATGTTTTTCTTTACCTCTGGCACAAAAATATCTAACATATAAAGCACTGTATTATTAAACAGTGACATGCAGTTTTCAAAAGATATTTGCCAAACACTCTCATTGAATTACTCAATTTATCTTTTCAATGTCAATAACCAAGCAGTGGTTGGAGGTAATAGTGCTGTGGTGATTCAGGAGTAATGCACTTCCATTCATTATTGCTTTCACTGGGACACAAGACCTGTGGCTTACAAAGACATCTACTGCCACTGAACCCAGCCTGTGTTATTATAGAGAGCAATGCCATTGTAATTCCCCTAAAAATTATTAGCATCTGTTTTAAAATTGTTTACCCACTGATTTTCCTAAAAGCCAATTGTACGTTCTTGATAACCTAGTAAGTGGGTAGGAAAAGTCTGCTGATTTAAAAGTTTAATGTATTCAAGGCAAGCTTCTATCAATGTATTAATGATCCCAAATTATCACTCAGTTTGAAGAGCTCCTTTGTCTCCTCTTTTGGAGATTTATTTTCTCCCCATGATGTGTTTATAGGGATCAGTTCTGTAATCTCACAAATTGTCTTACATTAGTGCAAAAAGGACAAAATCTCCTATCTGTGTGTGGCAAGATAAGCCTTCCATGCCCCAGTCAACCTATTGGTGTTCTCGTATGTCTCCTGTTGGATCCGGTACTCCTTGAATGCAGGTGGCCAGAACAGTCCCTAACCTTCCAGACAAACGCCTCATATCATGCAGTTCAGATTTCTTAGTTCACAATAGAAGAGTTGTGTCTGAGTTTTTGATGTAGTTTGAAATGTTGTCCAGGATGCCCAGTGTCTTTCTTGTTCTCTGTGATTTCCCATTCCTGACCTCATGGCCTATAGCCTGTTAGCAGTCTCCAAGAAGGTGAGCTGGTGTTCTAATTACTTTTATCCCAGTTCTCCTAGAATTTTCAAGGTCATCCAGCTCTTCCTGTTTAGTGCTCTGATAATCTTCTATTAATGATGCTTTTCAATTTAACTTGAGCACTCCCATTTTTGTGCTGTGATTCACAATGAAAATAAGTAATCCTGGAGGAATTCCACTACTAATATTTCTAGAACAATAGTTCTCATTTTAAGACAATCTGTTGTATCACTTTTGGTGAGCTACTTGCTCATATCAAGTAGCTGAAAAACATCCAATTTTTTTTCTGTGCAAGCAATGTTTCCTGACAGAAACCTCTTCTAGAGGATAACAACAGAATGTGAGGGCAAAGAAGTACAGCGATTCTTTCTTCCAATATTTAATGCTAAGTTTGAAAAACACAACCCACAGTCAAAGTACAACACAGAGGAGTCTTGCAGTGTTAGGGGGTTGGACCAAGGAAATAAAAATCTCTAAATTTTGTGGCAATCTAAAGAAAAGTAAAAGAATTGTGATTGAATATAAATGATGGCAGCCTCTGCAATGCAAAACATTAGTTGAAATCAATGTAACTATCAGAGAAAATAGTATTCTACTGTGTCTTGTTAGCCTGTCAAGCTAATCCATGCAAGTAGTCTTTATGCATAACTGTCTTATTCAGATACTTGGATGCAATCCATCAAACACTTCTCATCCATTAAATATAATTATATGCTTTGTTGGAATAACCAGATGTTTAGTGCTAAGCTGAACAGATGTCTGCGCTTCACAGCGGAAGGTTATAAACCTATTTACACCAGCAATAAAATGCAAGTATTAAAATGATGGAGGAACTGAGTAGCTCTCACTTAATTTTGGCTAATTGCCAGCAATTCATTTTCTTTGGATCAACTTAACAAAGGTGCTAAGTTTGCTACAGGGTAAATTTGGCATAGGAGTTAGTAAAACTAGGCTGACCTTTTGTAATGTGGGCAATGATGGTTGCTTTGGGTCTCAAAATGACTTGATTAATCTTGCAGTGAGGTTGTTTTCAAAGATTTGGGTCCAGATTTTTTATAGGGCTAAGTAAAAGGCATGTTTTTAGAATGGACTCCTTTCACTCAACAAATATGTTCGGGGTGGGGAATGCAGTCTGTATGCTCAGGACAATCTTTTGAAATGTAACACTGGATTTATGGAAATCATTCCAATTGTTCAATGCACCTCCTTCTCTTCTTCCTCAAAACTTGAGATCTTTTTAAGCAATAATCCATGTCTAAGTGATTTTCATTCTGAGACAAAAAGAAGTGATAGCCTAGAATTTTTTGTCTTTCACACAAATATATATAACTTAGCCTACTTGCTTGTACTTTATTTTCAGTGTTTTATCTGCAAGTAGAGCTCTGCTGAAAATAAAATTAACAAGTAGAACTCTTTTGGAAACCTGAGTCTGAGGGTTTTTAAAGGTGGTAATGGGAGCTGTAGGACTAATTTCCACAAGAGTTCATCTGCTATGATATGTCTGCAGTCCAGTAAGCCACTTAAATGCTTATGTACATAAATACTTTTACAGAATCCAAATTATGGAAATTTATCAGACACGTACAATGAACATTTTTGTTTAAAGTAACTTTGATGTAGAGAATTATCTTATTTTTCTGTCTGTGGAATTCCTTTAATTTCTAAGCATTTCATGATGTAATTCTGAAATTATATATATTTCTTCCACAGAAAGAAAGGTAAACTGGGACTAGTAAATAATTAACACATCAGGTTTCTTGAGTCAAAGCAATTCAGGGTAAATAGTGTCAGGATAATGTTTAATGAATGGAGCATCTTAGAGCAGAACAAAAGTCTAGCAGCCCAAAGAGGAAGAGAGATGGCAAGGACAACTTGTTCTGTGGAAGAGTGAGAAGAAATCCTCAAGCAATAACAATACATAGAGGAGACATGAGGGAGCAGTTAACTCTGCTGATGTTCAGAAGAGAGTTCTCAGGGAGATAAACTGTGCTAGCACTTGGAATGGATAATTCCTTGTTCTGGGGCAGAAAGAGAAGTTATCCAACAGAAGGAGTTGGGAATAGCAGTGGAGGGAACACATGCTCACTGACATTGTCTTTCTGCCTGATTGGGCTTTATCTGTTTTACAAGTGAGATTCCTCTGGGGTTGGTAAGGACCAACATTTCTCAGAAGCAGATAAAGAAGATAATGTTATGTTGGTCAAAACACAGTTACAGCCAAATAATTAGACAGGAATCTGAAGGAGAAGACCAGTCTTGTGAAAAACTCTCACCAGGGACTGAGAGACAGGGAGGATGTAGTTCCTTAGAGGGTACAGTGTGGCTCAGGCCTTGGTTCAACAAGAAGTATTCAAGACAGTGGAAAAAAAGTTTTTATTGATTATGGGAAATTTCTCTGAAAAGTCACATTACATTATTTCTGTTTCCTGACCTGATGAGCTTTGTAAGATTTCTGGAATCCATGTTTTTCTTAGTAGTCTTTCCTGAAAACTTGAAGAGAAAAACCCCACTTTTTTCATGCTTATAAAATATTATCAATTTCAGTTATGCACCCTAAAAATGTGGTTACAATAGCAGTGGGAAATGAAGCTAAAATTGGGATGCAGGGCCTTTTCTTTCCTATAGAACACAACCCATCCTCTGACAGCGCCTGAAGAATAAATAGACCCTTTTTAAATGTTGTGAAGGAGACAGCTTGTCATTGCATGTTAGCTGACTCATTAGGGTTTCTATTTCAGTGATCATCTAGGCTGATGGAGGGCCATTGAGCTGTTAAGATAATCTCACTCTAATGTCTTTAAATACAAGTTTTGTTTGAAAAGTATTCATGTGGTTTTCAATTATTGAGTCATATTTTTAACTTATTTTAAATGCAGTGATGAAATGTTATTTCTGGAATGGCAAAACAGTTTGAGATTAAATTATTGAACAGCAATTGTTACATCTCTTTTTGTGTTCAGCCACTGGCAATCCTGTCTGAGCAGCTCTGGTCTGAGTTTTTGGGTGCTGGATTCCCAGCCTCCTTGACATTCTCTGTTTCCATTACTCAGCAGTGGATAATGCTGATCTAAAAAGGAGGGTGGTCTTGTGGCAAAGAAGTTGAGTTTCTTTCTGGTCTTGCCTGGTGTTGTCTAGAACAAAAAAAAATTACTACAAAAACCCCATATTTATTATTAAAACCTCAATACATCTATTTTATTAATCTGGGCCAAATAACACTATTGACATAAATTAATTGATACATTTCACTAAAATATGTGAAATGATGCTGAGGTTTATTTCTGCATTTTTAATCATGCAAGGCAATCAATTAATGGTCCGGCTTCCCAGGGATCCTCTGCCAGAAAAATGGTATTCACCAGGGGATTCAATTATCACTTCTGTTCAGTTTGATTTCATATGGCACCATGATAAATGGCTCCTACTGCTTGTAATAACAATACTGTGCACACATTTATTTTCTCTTGTTTACTTAATAATTAATATGCCACCCACAGTGACAATACGTGGGCTTGTTTATAAAACCTTCAGTAATCAATAATTGTTTCCCATGTGATGCTAAGAAGAAATAATTCCAGTCATTGCTATGAGAACTCTTTTCTAATGCTCTCACAGCAAAGCCCTGACTGGCTTTTTACACTCATCAGCCCAAAGTCCTGCAATATGAAGGTTGAGTAGTTGTGGTGGTTTCTGCTCTATATTTAGGAAACTTGCCTCAAGATAGCCAAGCTGGCTTGCTTTGAGCAATGCAGTAGTTGTAGCACAGAGTACCATTGGGAAAATCATCTGGGAAATAAGATTTTAGGCATAGTTTGTGCATCTCAGCGGTATTTCATATTGTATAGGACAGCAGCACCCAATTAAGTTCCCTAAGAGAGGCAGCAAAATTCTTACTCACTTTTATCCAAACAGAGGTACAGTCCTCTGTGAAATACAGGAAAGGATGGGAAAGAAATAGCAGTGCAAATGTTTTTCACACATGGCTTAATACCTAGACTGTGATCAGATACCTAATTCTTTGTTAGATAGCTTATTTAATCTTGTCTTTTGTAAAGGCTCAAATGATCAGACAAAAAAATATTAATTTACTGAACTACTTCAATATTAATATAATTAGTCCAACAGGTCACGTCTAATGAGGCTGAGTCCTGACTACCACACCCCACTAACCTGAAATCCACAGTGATTTCCAGACTGGGAGGCCCTGGAGTGCTCAGCCAGGTGCATGCACAGTGTGGATCAGCAGCAAACTCAGGACCTCCTTCGTTGCATTCAAGACCTTTGTGCATTTCCAGGAAACACAGGCTTTCAGCTTGTTGTTTCTCTGACATTCTAGGTGCCATTGCCATTTTAGTGGATTTCAGGTGGAACAGGGAGGGGCAGTAGCACACGTGGCTGAGGATAAAGAAATGAAGTTCATCTACTTAGCCAGGTCACCTACAAATCTCTGGGGAACCTGACCAGAAGACTCATTATCATCTCCAGGTTTGGTCAAGATGGAAATAGTGACTGATGGAGGCTTTGGGTTCCTAATCCCTGCACTGTTTAACTCAGCCTTTCTCCTAATCCCTGCGCTATTCAACCCAGCCTTCCTCCTTTACAGTCATTTCAGCTTTGTTTGCTCAACACTGTTGAACTGGGAGGTAATTCTGAACAAAAAAGGAATGTCCATTTTTGCTTTTATGCATTGTAACAGAGGGAGGTAAAAGTTCAGATCTCCAAGACTCAAACTTTGTGTGTCTTTGAATCTAGACTTCAGGTAGGCTTGTTTCTTCTAAGCCCTGCACACATATTCATTGGAAGTGCTGTCAAGTACAGCAAAGGTAAATCTTTGGGCTGTCCTCGATTTTCCATCCAATCCATACTTGGCCAGAAGTGGGGAAAAAAGCAATATGATAGCATCCTCCTAAACACCTATAGAGCAGGGACATAAACTCAGCTTTATGGGAGGTCACTTTTGTACCAGAGGTAGACAGAATAAGTTTGATTGCACCATAAAAATGCGGATCTTTTTGGCAGCATTTCAAAAAGAATCTCGCTTCCCAGTCTCCTTTCATGAAATGGTATTTGCTATAAGAACTCCAGCAAGCAGGCATTGATCAGTCCATTCAGGCAGCAGAGATTAAGGCTGGCCAATATCTTAGCTGTAGGACAAGTTATTTCATTCATATGGCTAGCTGCCAAAATAATTTTTTATAACATTGGACTAACTTGTTTCTCCTCTGCACACTGGAGTAAGCTTATGGAGACCTGAAGGCAGATGTTATTTCAAGATTGCTTCCTTCTGTTTGTCTTTAATTTTCCCCCCTAACCAAGGAGTTTAGTAAATAGCCGATTATCTATTTAATACTTAAATGTAGAAAAGGCCCACTGGAGGCCCACCATGATGTAGAAAATGATGTGTCAGCTTGGTTGTTGGTATTTGTTCTCATTGTTCCTATGCCTAGAGCTGCCATGCTAGCAGCATCACCTTTCCAGGAAAGGTGACACCAGCCTGGGGCCATGAAACCTAAGACCAGGTTGTGTCCTCTTCTGCCTTTGAGAATATTGGTTACAGTAGCACATATCCTGCGAATAACCATCGCTGTTCCAGTGCTGCCAACCATGTGTTCAGGCACTTATGAGTGCAAGCAAAAAAAGACACAGTGGTCCAGTGTATGGGCTCTCTAGAAACTGAGAATAAATGATATAGAACTATCAATAATTCAAGACCTGTCAATGGGATGTGAAATGAAACTAGCTGCTAATTGATGAACTTAAGAGCTTCCTTGTCTAGTTGTTGGGTTCTGGAGTAGAAATTAGAATTGCAATGGTCCCTCTGCAGGTACAGTGGTGAGAGCTGTAGTTGCAGTTCTGGCTGAGCTTGAGGCATGGAACAACTGAAGTTGTGTCACCATCAAAGGCAGGAACCCTTCCTGTGACTGGGTCTGTCTGCACAGTTTGACATGGAGAACAGATGAGTTGAACTTCTGCAGTTCAAACTGTATTGGTTTTCAATAGCTCTGCTGGTTGAAAAAGTAGTGAGGAGGGAAACTGGTTATCATTAACTTAAAAATATTTTTAGAGGGATTTATATCAAAACAAAAAATGATATGTCATTGTGGGTCTACCAGAAACAACTTAAACTGAGATGAGGTTCTGTACCGCTTTTTAGTTTATTTCTAGCCTTGTCCTCTTGTTTGTTTCCTAGTCTGGTTTTGCAATTAAAAATTTTGTTTTGGAAGTTGTGAAGTACTTTGAACTTCCCTTCTTCCCTCTTTTTAATATCCAGTGTGAGATCAGATCTTTAAATATTTTATCTGAAACTTTATTTTTCTTCAGTAAAACTTGCTCACTATCTTAAAAATAAAATAATTGCAGATGAGAAAAAAAGTTTGCTCTAGTTTTATATAATGGAATTAAATAAATTGACTGCCATCTACTGGTTATGAGTTCTATCCTGTAGATTCCGTAACCTCCCCTGCACTTGGGCATTGCTGTGCTTGCCTTATATTAGAACTCATCTTTATGCAAGAAAGATAATAAAATACTTCATCTTTCCACTGTCTCATGCTTCTGGATGAGCAAGAGATGTTCCGTTGTAGTCTTAAATTATAAGTAGAGACACTTTATAATTAAGAAGGTGCCATTAATCAAATCAGCCAGCAGTAGCTCAGTATTTTAATTATACACAAATATTGTATTTAGTCTCTTCCTTTTGGTTATTAATCACCTTCATCCACTAGACTGCTGTCTGTTTATTATTTATTAAATCCTACTGAAGACTTGCTATATTTTTTATGAGTATAAAAAGGGTGTCTTCAGAATTAATATCAACATTGCTTTTTTAACCATAAAGCAGAAAGTCATATTTATATTTATAACTGGATTATGTGTAATGTGCTCTTAGCTGTGTACCCATTTGCCTGTAGGAATAATTTCCATTTATTATATGTAGTGACTTTTGATAATTCTACTTTTTCTTCCACACTTACAATGCACCCACACTAAATGGGATTTCTAATGGATTATTCACCTTTCCCTTAGGTAACAGAGTTAACTTTCAGAATAAGGCAGCAGACAAAAATAGACTTGAAAATTATCAAATAAACAAGATGCAACTTTAGTCTTTATAAACTTGCAGGTCTGAATTACATAAGATTGTCAAATCCATTCAAAATTAGCATGAATCAAGAACTCAATACTAGTTTTAAACAACCAATAATATTGTTTTTCTTACCAAGAAAGCAAAACAGATTAAATGTTTCAGGTTTTCAAAAGTTATCAGGTTTCAAACCTATTTTTCATTGAAATTACTGTAAGCCTTTGACCTTTCCAAACAGGTAGATGTTGGGTAAATAAAATCACACTCTTCAAATTATATGGTTCCTAGAATCTGAGAAGTGCTGGATTTACTCCTCATGAAGAAGAATGAGGTTTCACCTGGAGCATGCTCAGATAGCAGCTCCACCATGCATTGGATCATGCTGAGGATGGTCATGCAGGCTGCACTTTGAAATGAAATTTGCATTTTGGGAAATGATTGAAGTCTGGGCTGATTTCTGTTTCTAACATTTCCTTCCAGTAGGATATTCCGAACCCTGCAGATGTACCTTACTATTAAAAACTAGTAATTGTGGAGATACTGTGGTCAGATCAGGAGCTATGACCCAGCACTATGGGAAAATGAAACCTTGGTTTTATGTCTTTTTTCTAATGTTGAAAGTCATGAGTTTTTCAGGATGCTCATAGGAGTTCTGGACACATCACTGATCATGGAACAGCAATTTGACAAATACATACAATCATAAGAAACAGGAAGGTGATTTAGTCAGCAAAAGGCTGGAGACACCTGCTAGGAAAGAATGATACTATTTCTTCCCCCTTACTATAATGAACCAGTGTATACCTGCTCTGTACTCATTGATTATATGTTTTTCATGTTCTACAATTCCCAGTTTAACTTATTTGTTCATTTTAGCTTTGAGTCTTAAAGAAAATTTTTAAAAAATCACAAAATAAATATAAGCAGAATTATAAAAGATGGATCTAAGCAGAGAAAAAAAAATCAGCATTTATTCTCACTGATAATTTGGAGGGCAAGGAACAATTAGTGTTTCCTTGTTTATAGCATTTAAATGTCCAGCTTTCTTTCTGGACTCAGCCAACCTTCCTCCATATTTAGTACAGGGAAAGAGGGGAAAATAAGAGAAGAAACTTTAGGAAATCTGTTGCCCCTGAAGGTGCTGCTCTTGATAGGGCTTCCTATTCTCTTCTCAGTTGCTGGGTCACAGACACAGATGTGCAGCAGCACTTTCCATAGCCAGGAAAGATGCTTGGCTGGGGACTGTCTCTGGGCTTGTGAAAGAAAAAATGACAGAGTGGGACAGGACAGAATTGGATCCCTTGGGGTCACAGGTGGCACATGTCCCTGTCCCAGGTCTTTAGTATCCTTTAAGATAACAATTTCTGCCACAACTGAGTGGAAAGCAAACGATTTGTTTGCAGCAATTCCCTTGTGACCCCGTGGACTGATTGGCAGCTTTATTTACAAATTGTGCCATTTGGCCTTGGCCTTTTGACAACTTCTTTCACAAAGGGTAGCTCATGTCTGAAGGGAAGTCATTGAAATACTTCTTTTGATGGCAAGATAATGATTCAGTCATTTTTTTGTGTGTGCTTGAAGGGTACTGTTGGACAGATCAATGCAAGAGGAGAGCTTAAATGCCATAGACATTGTGGGGCAGCACTATCATAAAGCTGAAGTTTTAAAAAAAGTGTAATGAAATGAACTTCTGTGAACTGAAATAGACACAAAGCCATCTTTTATTAAGCACCATGCCCTTTTCCTCCTCATTTGATCTCATCACTATCAATAGTAACCTATACTGTCCTAGGGATGCTTTCATAGGTGTTGATTTAATTTCAGCTAGTTCTAGTCTTCCTAAAAATAGGTACTTAATTTAAGATGGCCATCAGAGAGAATGGATATCCCCCTCCAAAGATGCCTCCCAAACACCTTAGGACAGGATAAATGATTGCTTGTGTCCATCTCATTCAGGAGGAGTCAGTGCCACTTGCCCTGTTTCCAACAGCCATCAAGAGTTCTTGGCAGTCACAATCTTCACTATGAGATCTTTTATATTCATCCTGTCAGTGCAAGGCTGAACCTGCCCTGGTCTATACAGCCTGTTCTATTTCTTTTCTCTCGTCTGTACAAAGACAAGCAACCTGGACTATTTGCAAAACTACTGCTGAAATCTCAGATTTAATTTCTGTTTTCCAAAACAACTCCAGAGTCCATCAGTCTAGTATATTTGCAAGATATATCTGAAGTATAAATTTGGAGTTCCATTAAGGGTTCAGTTTTACAAAGTTTGGGGGGCTGTTTTTTTTAATTTAAAAACCATTTCTACCATCTCAAGTAATCCCCTTATTTAAAATCCTTTTGATCTCCAGATCTTTTCTTAGCTCCTTATTTATGCTGATAATTACTAGTGATAGGATGAAGAAAATATGTGTAACGTGAATTCCTTAACTTAGAAAAAAAGGTAGAGAACACCTCTAGTAAACTGAAGTGCTTCATGTGGCAAATTAACCTTTAAAAAGGTGTGGTCACAGAAGTAACACTGTACTTAGAGCTACTCACACATACAGAGGCCAGAGCAATCAGTCAGTTCTGAAAACTGAAATTCAGTTTTAATTCCCCCCAAAAAATTAGCAAATAAATAAACCCCCAAAATCTCTGTAGCAACATGTCTCATAAATGGGTAATAGCTTGAAGCAAACAGGAATGTGATCAAGTTTCTTTTGGATTCTAGAAATCTAGATTTTGGATTCTAGAAATCTTAACTCACTAATCATTCTATTCAATGAAATTTATTCTCCCTTTCTATCATCCAAAGAGAATTCTAGACTTTCTCAGTGTTGTACATCTAACAGATTGTGTAAATAACTTCTAATCTTAGGATTATATGTGAGATGGAGTCTGTCTCCCTTTCCAACAAATGGTTAAAGGCAGCTTTGAATTGGAGGAAGTTTTGTGTCTGCTGCTTATGGGGGAGGGAAAGGTAAGCTGCTACTTCTAGGTGTCTGTGTGAATACCAAATAGGCAATTTGCCTGCTGTGCATGTTCAGAAGCATGTACATATATTTTATCAGTTTCATGAATGGCTTTTCACCACCTTCTGTAAAGTGATTTATAATGATGACTCATTAAATACTGGTTTCATATTCAAGGGCAATTTTTCTTCCAAAGCAGGGTACAATATGGCTGCTCTTCATGTGAGAATTACACTTCATAGTGAAAGCAATATTTAACAGTGACACTAATCCAAATCTAGAAAGGTTTGCACTCCTGATTTTTATACTTTTCACCTGAGGGATCGATTATGTTAACTTTATTGAGAAAAAGAGGATGTTCATGAATAACTGCTGTGAATGGGATAGATCTCACCTTAAGTCTGGGTGAGACATCCAGTCTGAGTTCTCTTTTTTGTTAAAGAGGAAAGAGAAGTAAAGCTAAAGGGTCACCCATTTGGCTTTTGTGGTATCCAATCTCTCTTTTTCTAGGATGGTTTAACCACTGCTGTGGTTTAAACTATGCAAAATTATCAACTGAGACAAGGCATTTGGCTTTTCAGCAGCAAGAAATGAAAGGATAATTAAGCTATAACTATGCCTTTGGGAGGTGAATAAAAGGGAGGTAGAACAAGTAGCAAGTGGAAGAAAAAAAATTAAACCAAACATATATTTTACCTGTCCTTTTAAGATCTCTATGTAGTGGTATCCTCAATCTATTTTCTACTATTTTATAATTATCTTTTTCATTGAGTCACAATCTATTATCCTGCTGTGCAACATGTCTCATCCTAAAATCAGCACCTGCCAAATGTAAGCTATTCTCACTTTCATTGCCTTTAATTTTCATGTCTCAAGATTTCTGAATGTACTGTGGAGGTTTTTTAAAGCTAGGCTTTAAACTGAGGCTTGACTGCCAGACTTATAACATTTAATTATCCCTTTTTCTTAAAAGTGTTTAGGAAATATTCCCTGGTCAGAAACCTGACTTCTTTACTGGATCACAGTCATTGATTGAAAGCAGCTGTCAGCATTATGATCTAAGGGTTTAACTTTGAAATATGAAATTGTCTGCTGGGGAAAGAGTAGAGCAGTGAATAGTAGCTTAAATGAATAAGGAAGGGAAAGCATCAGAACTCTGACTCATGATCTCAGTACATCTAGATTGTTGGGGTTTGGGTTTATTTTGCTTCTGCTTCCATTTTAAAATTCAGCCCTTTTAATGCAGTACTTAAGGTGAGATTTGTCTGCCTGGTGCTAGGCACATGTCTCCTTCTATGATGTGCTGCTTTAATAGTCCAGCATGAAGAATAATGACGTAAAGAATAAACTCCAAAAGAAACAGTATTGAGTGTAAAACATAACTTTCCTGATTAAGAGCAAATATATGGAGGAGATAGTCACATTTAATTGGTAGCAAAGTCATCTTGAGTTAGCTTGGGCACATGATCAATAACTTCTGCTTGTATTGTTTTGGCCCTATGTTTGTTTTTTGTTTCTCACTCTTTTATTCTGTACCGTGTTTTGCATTTTGGGGAGTGGTAGGAAGTTTGAGCTGTTAACGAATTTAGAAAACTGATACCTCCTCAAGATATGATCATCTGCATTGAGTTTTTCTTGGAAAGTTATTTTGTATGAAAGTGTTCTCTGGTGAATGGAAAACAACATACCAAATGATATTTTGGTAGTGAGCGGTCATGATGCTCAAGAAGAAAAGTGACCTTTTTGGAAGCTGTGGCTTTAAATTGAAATTCTCAGTGTAAGCTCTCTCTTTTGCAGTGCTCTTGAATTGCATGAAATTTTAATTAAAAAAGAAAAAGAATCAATAAAATCCCACCAGCCCTTCTTTTCTAACTTCATTCTTATCAGTATGTCCTACTACCCTTCTCCAAAACACAATGCTTAGTTGTCCTTATGGAAATAAATGCAGAATTGTCCATATCCTCACTGTGAATAGAAAAAGATAACTACAAGCAATTCAGACCAGTGTACTGTGGTGAGCTGAGCTGCTGCTGAATAGAATTCCTGTTGGGTTTTGACTTAATTTCCAGAGGATGTTTTTGACAGAAGTGTGTCAGCACCACACTTCTAGACGCAAGGCAAATGATGATAAATGAAGAGATTATTATTGGTCATGTACAATTTTATGCAAGCCATTTTTTTTCTTCTGAATAGTAGTTCAACGTGACTTATAGGAAAGTCTGAATAAAAATGCATTTATTTTATATACATATTTATATAACTATAGGTGTGTATAAGCATGTACAACTGTAGAAATGTCTTTTTGACTTGGGAGCATGTCTACATCAGTGAAGCCTTGTCAGAGCTCAGTGAGCTTATTTACGGACTGGAAGAAGTACAGATGAATCAGTGCTGTGCTCGTCCTACCTTGCTCCCACTGAGGACTACCTCCAGTGTACATCACTTAGTCCAAAAATAAGTAATAATCCCTGTATGGTGTAGGACTGTGGTGTGTGGCTGTGCCAGGGTCGCTCAGGGCCAGGCTAAATTCTTCTTACAGGAATTTTAGTGAGCCAAGGAGATGTATCAGTTAATTATCGCCTCTAAAGTTGTGCCTTCTCAGGGGATGTCAGGGAGAATGGTACCCTGAACTGTCCTGCCACTGTGTTCATGTCTCAGTGGATATGAGTAGCCTATACTGTATCTTATACTGTCGTTCCAGTAAAAGTTTTATCTTGTGCCGCTGGTGGAGTTTATTTTATGTCCATCTATTAAAGACTAATTAAGTTGGTATAAAGTTATGGAATACCTAATTTTATTTTATTTTTTTTGTGGTATAATTGTTAGATTTTGAGGCATTCTACACTGCCCCCCTCCCCAGTTCCTAACATGATGGACATTTTTGGAAGAAACATAGCATAGCAGTCACCTGATATTTCTAATAATAATTGATGTTTTGGAAAATGAAGAAAAATAGAAGCATATACTGGTTCTTTAAGGAAGAGATTGCTGGGGATAGTCTTGTAAAATCCCCAACAAACACTGCTCAATCTGGGCCATAATATCATAATATTAATATGCCACTTTAAGTCTATGAGAATGGCTCAGTCAAAGAATCTATGTAATCTATTAAAACAGTTCTTGAAACAAGGGTTTTCTTTTAGATCTGTAGCTCATTAAGGTAATGGGAGTTTTTGTCCTGAAAAAAAGGGCTCAATATAGCAAAATTTTCTTAACATAATTTTATAAGTTAATCTTGCATCCAAACTACTTCATTATCATCTCTCTTAAACTCAAACACCAGTATTATACATATTTTCCAACAATATTCTGAGTGGCATTTCTAAAAAAAAAAAATCAAAGGAGGGAATTGTTATTTATTGAAGTTCATTAAGGTAGAGCCAGGACTACAAGATAGAATTAATCTTAGTTCTGTGAGTTAGGTTATTGATGTTCTTCCTCACCAATTCCAATAACATTGATAGAAGCCAATCAATCCATCAGACTGTACCATAAGTAACGTGCCTTATGCCTGTTTTTTTCATCATTAAACTGGAATATTGTTAGTGGAATCAATGGAACAGAATCAATTGCAACAGCAGAGTGTCTGGTACATCAATTTTAGGATGCTTGGCAACCTGTCACACTCACAGTACTCCCTTTGAACTCAAAGAAAATACCAGTTTCATAGGGATTTGAATCAGTTCTTCAATTTCAGGTTTGTGTAACTTGGAAGCAGTTTAAACTTCTGGAGAATGAGGATTAGAAGCTAGGGGAGTCTGCTAATGAAATACATTCTCCTTAGTCTGTGAGGTGGCAAGTGTGGATGGATAACCACATATTTTATTTTTTTTTGGAACCTTTTATTATAATAGTGATGGGTTGCAAGCCCCAGAAAGGACAGGAGGAAAGAAATTATTCCTCCACAGATCTGAGCATTAAGACTTTCCACACAAGATGCCTTCAAAAGCATTCTGACATTACAACTGGCCACTACAAGCTGCCAGGTACCACATGAGATTATGTCAAAAGTAAAGCTCCTAGGAAAAAAAAGTGGGAATAACATTGTTGTAGAAAGGGAAGAAAAGAATTTACACAAAAAAGGACTAAATCAAGGGAAAAGGAGAAGCAAGAGAGGAGTAAAATTTAGCAACATTGAGAATTAGACAATTCTCAAAGTCTTAATTACTTCTCCTGCTTTGGACTCACGGTCTATTTATTTATATCACAGAATATTGCAAGCAAATATATCCCACAACATGATCTGGTAATCTTAGAGGGATAGAGCTGGTTAATACACATCCTTTCATCATGCAAGTGCTTTAAAATGCCTCCATCATTAAATGTGGCAAAAGGTACTGGCATCCAGGGAGCATTCTTTGACAAGCTGAGCGTCTTGAACATGGAAAGAGTTTAAAATAAATTCCAGCCTTCTTCCTAGTGGTAATCATTCTTGGAGAAGCTGGCTGAAACCAATCCACCCAACCCATAGTATGTTCTGGTACCTCAGCGATGGAAATGTGAAAAAAAAAAAAAAAAAGCTGAAGAAAAAGAAATGTGAATTATCCTAATGCCATTTCTGAATTCTCAACCTGGAGGTGAAGGTGGAAATATCCCAAGGTAATATGTAAGATATTGATTTGTACAGTTTACTCTTTCTAATGAGATGAAGTTTTTGGAGTGACAAAAATATTAATGCCTACCTTCAATTAGATACATGCTACTTTCTGACATGGATACTGATGATTATGATTAGTTTTTATTATGATATCATCCTACTCTGGATGGAAATAAAGCATGTAAGATGTATAAAAAATTTAAAACAAATATTTAATTGTCAAAGTCTATGAAGCTTCCTTGATCATAAATTTGTATATGACTCTTCGTTTCCTTATTTTTTTCCCTTTGATTCAACTAGTCAGTGCTGTAAGAAACTTAGGGTATTCATCTTTATTAACCAATGAGGCTGTGTGAAAAATATTTATTGTTTCTCATTTCAAACACTCCTCTTTAGTCATAAATGAGTAGAAAGGAAGCATGACAAGCAATTTGCTGCATGGTAGATGATATTAATGATCTGCCATGCTCATGTCTCCTTGTGTGATATATAGCTATTATTTTTTTTGAGTGACAGATTACAATAGAGAATGTTTGGTGTCAGTTGTGACCTGTTATCTAGTTGTTGTTATTAAGAAATGAGGAAAATAACATTATTTGCTGTCAAATCCACACATCAGCAGCACTAGCAGTGCTCCTCTCACAGGGCTAGTTAGTGAATGCTCAGAGAAAAATCATTATAGACTGGAAAACCACAGTGTCCTCCTGTTAAACTGGAGCATCTCTTTTAGCTGATAGTGGTAGGTGCTCAACCTGTTAATTACAAGCATTCCATTTATTCAGTTAACATGGCAATACCAACAATAATTAAATTTATAATGTATTATCAACGATAAATTATAAAACTGTCACGTTACCAGGTTAATAGAGCTCAATAAACCTTTACCAGACACAGGAAAAAGGAACCTGAAGAAGGGGCAACCCATATGGTAGTGAGTGCTCTGGCACTTAAAACTTGCAGGTTGTCACCTTATGCTGTAATGTCACCACCCCACCACAGCACCCATGACAGAAATGGGTGTGACATGATGCCATTGGGGTCAAATTTGGCTGTGCTGGTCCACATTGACCTCCCCACAAGTAAATTGACTTTGCTCTTTACTGTGGCAGCACCCTGAGCTCTCTGGAGCTGAGAGACTACAGTCCCATAGCACAGGAAAAAGAAGATATTAAACTGGTCAAAACTGAAAGAATGCAGCCAAAGTATTGTTTCATTTTAACATCAGAGTTCATGCCAAACACTTTTGATTTATAGCACTCTAAGTGATTAACTAAATATTGGTAATTGATAAAAATACTATGAAAATGCTCTATAAACATGATTTAAAAATGTCTGCTTCCATGTGTAGACTGTAATCTGTAACATGAAAAGTTTTGAGCCCTGCTGTAGGATGTTAGATATTTTGCTTTTATGATATATTTGCTGAAAAGCTATTTATTCTCTTTGGAGACCAGATTTATTGAAAAAAACAGCTGATGTTGTGTACAGATCTGCAGCAAATAAAAGCACATAGTTAATAATTATGAATGCACCTGCAGGGCTCAGCCCACCAGACATCTGCATAAAATTGCCCAGATTCTTTCAGCTGAGA
The DNA here is from genome assembly GCF_035770615.1 of Melospiza melodia melodia. NCBI lineage: Eukaryota > Metazoa > Chordata > Aves > Passeriformes > Passerellidae > Melospiza > Melospiza melodia. The sequence continues at coordinate 13,703,117 of NC_086201.1, read as the reverse complement.
GATAGGCACAAGACAAGGGTTACATCTATGAAGTATATTAAGTTAGACTGTTATATATGGAAGGGTCTTACAGTTCAGCTAATGTTACACTTGAGGCTGTTCAGCAAAATATGACAGCACAATTAATGTCAACACCAGATAACCAGTCACTGTAAATATCCTTGAAGGGATTTCTTATCTCTTTTAGGAGAAATCCCATTTAAGAAGCAAAATTTTCAAATGTATCCCTGCAAATCAGAGGTCAATTCAATAACCTACCAACCAGCAGGCAAATTTCATCTCCTGTTCAAGGCAAGTGTCATATCCTTTGACAGGAGCAGGCTAGTGGGAAATGAATAAATAGATGTCCTTTTTGCCTGGAACAGTCTCCACAGTCAGCACTCAGACCATCCTTTGTGTTTTTGTTGTGTTTGGCCACGGCTGGGCTGGGCTGTGCCATGAGCAGCAGAACAAGTCCCTTTTCCAGCACAGAACCTCACCTGTCCCTCCAGGCTCCACTCTCATAATCCAGCTGACTGCATTGCTCACTGGCACTCCTGCCTGTGCTGGACTGAGCCTGTGCTGCTCTACATTGATTTGTAGAGTAGCGTTGCCATTGTAAGGAATCAAGTGTTGGACACTAGAATTTAGAGGACTAGATGGTGACAGAGACTTCTATAGTGTGTGTTGTGATGTGGTGTAAGAACACACCAGAAATAGTGTTTGTTTTGAAAGGTGATGGAGGAGGAGAGCAGCAGAAGCAAAGACCTTAGATGGTTGAAGCTCTCATTGGTACTGCTGCCCTGCATTAAACTGAATAGAATGATTTTCTAACCAGATTGCACTGAATTTCCCAGCAGCTTGATTTTCCCAATGTGTCCCAGACTGGGTTGCATTTCTCAGCAACCCTTTTTCTGCAGCTCTGTTAAGGAACAGCTGCTGTGCTACTATCAGGACTTGCTGTTGATGTTCTTTGTATCATTGCAACCTTTACATTTCCATTTACTGTGCAATCCTACTTAAACAAGTTGGTAAGAGTTATTCTAGACACACCCACTTCTCCCTCCCACACTAGATGCTCAAGAAAGATATCCACCATGGAAAGGCAAAAATTGCAAAGACTAAAACTGGAACCCAACAAAAACCCATGAAAGTTATCAATGTTTTTCTTTTCCCTATCTACTTCTTTTCAATATCCAAGATTCTCTTTCAAGCAGCTGTGATTGAAGCAAGTTTGGCTCCCCATATAATAGTTGGAATATGGTGGTGATTACAACCCTCCTCCCAAAATAAATAAGTGACTGGAAACCCAGAGTGTCTCTGCACTTTCTTTTTCTTTAGTTGTTTGTTCCTATAAGCCACATTTTAGTGCAAGACAGAGGCAATTTGGTTTTCATCCACAACTACAACCTGACTGAATTCTAAGGAAACCAAACAGTTCTATATGGATTGTAAAAGTTGCTTTTGGTTCTTGAATAAGGCAGTTGAGAATTCAGCAAATTTTGGATTTCCAGTAATTGCTGGAATTCAGAAAAATATTTGTGGGGCTTTTATTTTTTTTTTTTGTTTGCTTATTTTTGTTTTTCAAATAAAGTAATACTTAGGAGAAAACTTAGACCAGAAAAAGTGTAGTTTCTTTTAGATCTTTCACTCCACAACATAAATCTGTGTTAGAAATTTAGAAAATGGCCTCAAATGTGACTAAGAAGTAAAAATATGTCTAAACCATGCAGGAAGATATGCTGAAGCATTTTAAAATTGTTTTATGGAGCATTTTCATTTCTAATGGTTTTAAAAATAATTTTGGAACTGACTTAGTGCATAATTAATTAAATGCTTCATTAATGCTTAATTCTCTAATGCATTGTGTCTCCTGACCTCTGACAGACACTCAGAGGATTTTATCTCTGAAAGGATATCTTTAAATCTGTGCTACACACTTTTCAAGAGTCAGTAATTGTCTAAACAATAATTTTATTTTACACCAATAGTGAGAGATTGGTAAATTATTTAAAGTAATGGGAAGAAAAAGTACTGTAAACATGCAAGTGGGTCTTTTAAAAATTGTAATCTTTTGAGATAATGTAGCTATAATCTAAAGCAGCTTTGACATATTCAACAACATCCCCCTTTGCACTGAGGAATCACTTCAGCTCCCATCAACAGGAGCTGTGAGGAGCAGACTCTGAAATTTGTTCTCATTCTACCATGGAACAGAAACAAGCTTTGTTTTATTGTTTTGTGAAATGATGAGAAGCAATCCAAACAGAATCAAACGGATCCTTCAGCCTGCAACGCTCCCCACTCACCGGCAGTGCCCTCTTGGGCAAAGCTGCAGAGGGCACAGAGATTCCTGGGACCAGCTTTAAGATAAATAACTTAAAAATCTTGAATATGTGTGTAGTAGAGTATAGTGCTATTGTATGTATGGAAAATTGATCAACTGACAAATTAATCAAAACTAATTAGTGGCAAAAGGCTCTGCTTGGCTATTTTAGAATTGGATGATCAGACAGTGTACAGTCACACTGAACCAGAAAAAAAAAATTAAAGTTATAATTTCTTTAGCTAGCTTTACAAATTTCAGAAACAGAATCAGAAAAAAATCTCTTTAAATTTTATGAAAATACCAAAATTACTTCACAAAACTGATTAACAGTGGCATGACAAGTACTATCCTGTTTCTGGGATTATGCACTCTTTCACTCATCATGTGTTTTGTACACCCATTCTTATAATTTAGATAGAACTTGATTGGTTCTAATTTACAAAGTGCTATTGAACTGTAAGTTTATTACTCCTGGAAAACCTACTGAAAAGAAATGAAAATGTGACAAATAAAAGACCTCTCTTTATACCATTGAAGTGAATATAAAGAATAAATACCTTTTTACCAGCTGATTCCTCCGTGTTATTATCTTGGAACTACATCAAGCGTGTGCAACAACATTTGTTTATTTAGCTTTTATGCAGCAGTTATTTTACTTTATTATATTTTTGCCTTATGAGCCACATCAGGTTTATCCTCATAACAGAATGTGTGTTCTAGGTGGTGTCTTTACAGCCCATGTACCACTCATGATCAGTGAATGATGGAGCGTTTTATCCGTCCCTTCACGAGGTGATGATGAGGATAATTCCCAGACTTCTGGGCAGTTAAGAAGCAAGCAAGTGATGGAAAACAGCTATTTGCTGCATCATGGCTTGCCATCCGCCTCCCAAAAGGATTTCTGTAAATTTTAACTGACAGACTTGAATATTTCTAATTAACATACTTCTGTTTTTAAAAGCAAATTGTCTTGTTTTCTCTGATTTTCTTTTCCCATATTCTGCTATACATATAATTTGTTGGTACAGTTCTCCCAGCTGTAAATCACAACAGCTTGCTCTACTTTGGCAGAGCTCTACTGATTTATATTCACAGTGGACCTGCTAGAAGATCTTAGTTTTTTATTCCTATTTCTCATGTCTAAATTCAAAAAAAGCACCCAAGGATTATAGCCAAGACTCCAGCCCATTCTGTCATGGACACTGGGCCATATAGGATTAAATCCATGCCAAGAAACTGCTTGTCATGTTTCCTGTAATGTGTCTGATGGAGGTGTTCATATTCTTTTATAGTTCATCAAGACAAATACCATGATAATATAATAAGTATCACAACTCTGATACTTCTGTGAATCTTATAGTCACTCTGATTCCAATTATATGCTTCTTTGGCATTAGGTCACAGTGGAATGGAAATAGATTTTCATTTGACTACATTAGAGACAATCTTAAATCTCAAGTTAGGCTGGATCGTATCTCCTGATCAATTATAATTCTTTTGTTTTATTTTACATAGTTAACCCCAGAGAAGAAAAATAATTAAAGCAATTTCAATAATTAAAATAGTAATTTATTAATATAAAACATTCAACAGAAGGCTGTAGCACCATTTAGAATGGCAAGAACTGTAGGAAAATACTTCAGAGTTTTTATGATTTTTATCTTTGTCTTTTTATTAAAGAATTGACATCCAGAGGCAGAACCAGACTAAGGTGAAAGAAAGTAAAAAACATAGTTTTTAAGCCATTGTATGGACTTTGTGTCCTTGATCCTTTCATCCCTGAAACAGCTGGGGAAGAATAAAGAAAAAAGCTGTTCTGAAAGAGCAGGTGAATCAGCTAGATATGGTTGCATATTTATTTTAAACATACAGATACTTACATAGATCTCAGCAAAAAATGCAGGTAATTAGGGCTGTCAAGACTTAACAAAAAGTTTAAAACCCCTTAACGATAGATCTGAATTTTAAAAATCTTTCTTCCCCTCCCACCCCTCTCCACTCCCCAGGCTTTTTTTTCTTCATATTTTAACTGAACTTTTATGGAAATTACTGAAATAAGTGCTGATGTTTTCAAAACCATAGGTATATCTATTTACAGTTGGTTCAAACATTGTTTCTAAAGATGACTCATATTTTAGGAAAATATAAATTTACTATACAAATATATTTATTGATACAAAATTAGGGGTATCAATGAAAAAAAATGCAAAATGAACTATTTTGTTACGTTCCCCACATTCAATTTCTGATCTTTTTTTAAAATAGAATTTTAAAATTCAATATTCTGAGAGGATTTTGCATTTTAAAAAGAAGTATTTTTATTTTTTTAACATCATATCTTTGGTGCTAGAGAGGTATTTTAATTATTCCCTTTACACCCCTGAAACTTGGGGTGTAAATTTATATTTCAGAGGGAATACACAAATTTCTGAGTTATTGACAGAACTTATTGATGATGAAGCCCTGTATTGTTTCAGGCCTATGGTTACCTGTAGCCTTATCTGCTTCAATTTTTGGGGGTTTTTCTCACTCTGCTTTGACCATGATCTCTGGTCATATGGATCTGGTGATTTATGTAGGTATTCTATGATTCTGTGTAGATATTACTTTTTTCAGTGCTGATGAAGCAAGAGCCCAGATTCAATAATCCAATGAAACATATGGTTAATGTCATTCTACAAACTTTATTGTAATTCCTCACGTACTTAAATTCAAACTCATGAATAAAACCCTAGGCATTGTAACCTATAAAAAACCAGAGTTTATGCTGAGATTGAGGTGATATTGGGAGAATCATCTGGAGAGAAAAGGAGAAACAACCCACCAAATTGTTGCTTTGAGAATACTGCAAAAATTTAAATAACTTAGTTAACATGTTCTGTGATTAACAGCATTGTTTTGTGTACATGAGCCTTTCCAGTGGTTTTCTGGCTTATTTAAAGGCTTGCACTGAGACAAATATCATCCCAAGGTTCCTGGAGGATCAGGTTAGAGAGGGGGCTGAGTTCCTCAGAGTTCAGCTCTGAATATCAGTTATTACCTTCTGAGCCCAAGTCCAGCTGCCAACGCGCCACAGCCTCAGTCCTCATCCACGCCTGTGCTGTGACAGATATTAACTGATGATTGTGGGAAAGACCAGCTGAGGACTGAGGAAATCTCTGCCTGAGCTAGTTATGACTAACATTCCTGCCTGGTGGAGGCTCCCATTGTAGCAGGGTGGTCCTGACTACCCTCCAGCCTCCTGCATCCCAGCAGATCCCAATCCTGTTCCCTGAGAACAAACCCCTGATCATGCCATTAATTCTGGCTCAAAATCCCCTACAGTGAACAACTGGGTAAAAATAACCACCTAGTTTTAAGTGTATGTGCTCTCCCTCACCATCTGACATATGGATCACAAATGGAGATAGAAAGGTGCAACTCAGAATGGCTCAGCTGCCCAAAGAACACCAAAGTTATTTCTGTGATTTTGTGAATGTTGAGGCACCAGCTGCAACTCTGTGCTCTGTTTTAAGCACAGAGTTTTGGCAGAAGTATGGACCATTTGAAGAATATCCAGATTTCATCAACAATGATGTAAGAACTAGGAGCTGTAAGACAACTCTGAGAACCTAGCTTTTGAATACCATATGAAAACTTTTTAATTACTTGATTACAGTGAGAGAGAGCAAGATGGCTAATGAACATGATAGTGATCTTCAAATATATAAAAAGTTGTTGCAAAAGGCAAGTGAATAATCTTTCCTTCATGTCCACTGTAGATAGTACAGAAAGTAATGGCCTTTTTAATAGTGGTGAGGAAAATTCAACTTAGACATTAAAAAAACAAACTTTGTAACTGTAAGGATAACTAGATACTGGAAGAGACTGCCTAGGGAGGTGGTGGAAACTCCATCATCACTAAAGGCTTTAAAGAGCAAGCTGGACAAATGGTCATTTGGAAAAACAAAGATCTAGTTGATCTGTGGAAGGCAAAAAGTGAATAATATGTTTGACTGAAGACCTTTGTAGGTCTATTTTCTACTATTTGGAGATAATTGCTAGGCAGTGTGGAGGATAATATGTATTAGTTGAATCAGATACACCTGACAGAAGCAAAAAGTATCACTTTTTTTTTTTATAGAAAACCATGAAAATAAATCACATGGTATGAAAGCTCATTTGAATAACAAATTTGCCCAATATGATTTTCAAAGTTCCTATACTGTGATGATAGATATATTGGAAGATTATATACAAAAATAACTGGACAATTGCAAGATAGAAAAAAGCATGACAATTCCTGTGGTACTTTACAATGCAATTTTAAACATATTGGCAACCAGTAAGAGGAATTAAGCAGATTAGAGATCTCTTTATGTTGAATACTGTAGAAGCAAAAAATTAAAGTCTGCTTCTTCCTACAATACTTCATTTGCATTATTCCAGATTTCCAGAGCTATAATTGAGATCAGACTTCATTTCCTGATCCTTTGCCAACACCACACCCAAGTTAAATTAAATCTTTTTCAAGAGGTTTGTGAGTACCTCAACCCAGGAGCAGGAAATAGTTTTCTAACTTAGTGGCTTACATGGAAGGGGAGATAACTAAAGACACACAATTATTTGTCTTGAAGTACAAGCCTGCTGTAATCATTAGGGCATGGTTAATGAAAACAGCTCATTATTGTCTTGGAGATACTGTCCTCTAGCAATGCCCTTTAGATTGAAATGTATGCAAATGAAAACTATTTAGTTTAGAAGTTTTACTATGTAGACCTTGTAAATATGAAAATTTAATTACAAAGTGTAATATTTATCATGAGGAGCTCCAGCTCTCCGCTTTATCTTACCAAGAAAATGATGAAATATTCCTTTTGAAGCAGATGGTTATTTAACAGATGCTTCTGTCCAGTGTTTCCACAAACCTGAACAGATACACACCAAGCCAAATATGCATGGATTTATCCCCTTATCCTGTGGACCATTGTACCAGCATGCTTCACATTTTGATAAGAGTCCAGCATTTTTCAGCTTCAGTAGGAGAATTTGCACATCAATCCAGAAGGAAATAAATTGCTGGGAGAAAAAATGTGGTGTAACAAAACTGCTGAGAGCTTGAGAACAATGAAGGGCTTTCATAAGTAAATGTGCATATCTCATGATATGTTCTCAGGAGGGGATCATCTGATCTGGCCTGCACACAGAAGAAATGTTTCAGACACAAATATTATCCTGCCCATATGGAGGAGGTTTTGAGCTCTTGGAATAATCAATAATTTATTGTTTCTGCAGTTCTGATAAATAAATGCAGAAATTCACTGCATTTGGATGGACCTAAATGTTCTTTGTGTGTAGGAAATTTTTGGATGAACAGAAAAGTGGAAAAAACCAAAATAGTAAACTATAATTTAATTTTAGACACTTGGTTTTGTAAAATAGAGCCATTGCTGACAATATGAAGCTAAATACTGAAAAATCTCTAAGTTTGATTCCTAGAATAATTTAATCAAGACTTTTTTGACATTTCAGAACTCCCTCTGCTGTTGTTTTTAGCTTGAAAAATTAGAATAAATTAATAAGAAATATTGGTATCACCTGTTTTTTTCAGCAGCCTCATCTGTATGGTTTCCTCTTCACTTCTGAGTATAGAATGCAAACAGATAGGAAATAGATAGGAAGCATTTATATTATTACAAGAAGACTTGCAGAAAAGAGTAATATAGTATTAGATCAGTTGATGCAACTGAGGGGGAAAAACAAACCAGACAAGATTTCAAGCACACAAGTGCTTGTTCAGATGTGTAACAGAAGTGGTCAAGGGAAAATATAGTATTATTACTGAGATTTTAATGTTCTAGTAATATATATTCCTCTTCCTTCAAAATTTTTCTTGCTTGTATCCTTGGATTTTCACAACTACAGTGTGATTACTACTACACAGATAATATTTCCAGTTGAAAGTTATTTGCTAGTGCCCAGGAGGTGGGTAGGACTCAAGTGCTGTGAGTCTCAGAATTAACCAGCTCACCACCCCTGCTGAGTCACCTGGGCTGTGATTTCTGGGCAGGCACACAGGAGAATGGTGAGGAAAGGCACAGAGCCATCACTCCCAGCAGTGGCATGTGTGTCATTTTCTGATTCTTACCTTTCTTTGCTTTTGGATTTTTCCTTTAGGAATTTCAGCTCTTCTGGCCAGGAGTTTTCCTCTTTAACCCTTGAGCTCCTGATTATCACAGTTGTCTGGACAATTACAATGTTGTCTGTGTTTGCTTTTTTTTTTTTCCTGTATAATTGCACATCATGGACTCCCTCACACTTTAGCAACAATTTTCTCAGGAAACTTAGGCAAAGTCACAGAGCTGTGCTGAATCAAACTAGGCTTTGGGTTACAGACAGCTGGTCCCCAGGGCTGAGCATTTCAAGGTGACAGTGCATCCACATTTGCACACAAGCAAAGGAATATGTTCCAGGGCTGTGTGCATTGCTCTGAACTCAGAAGACAAGAATGTTTTTGTTTGTCTCTTCAGATCCTCTTTGCTTTGAAGTGCCAGGAAAAAAACAAGGACTTTTCATAAAAGCTTCCAAACACCATATCTTTCTCTGACTTCTCAAATCACTGAAAAAAAAATTAAAAGGGGAAAACACAAAGATAACCGTGTAATGACTCACATTCATTTAGTGATTTTAATCTCTCAAGGCACTTTAAGAAATGTCATAACCACACATATCCATGTTGTGGCTTGTCCTTCAATTTATATTACAAATGTCAGACATAATCCCAGTATTAATCAATATAATTACTGCAACATTTAATTATTCTTCCATACTCCGCCTCACCATTCTTTTAAAACTGGAAAATAATAGCATGACATTTAATATGTGGCAATATTTTTTCTTTCTTTTTTTTTTTTTTGTGCTGAGGATAACCTTTCTGGAGAAATCCCATCATAGTACCTGGATTATATAAGAGGTCTAAGAGTCTTTCCCCTGCAATTTTTGAGCTTTATTACCAGCAGTAGAAGGAAGATGACCCTTGCACAGGTCATTTTGGGTTCATATACTACTGTTTATTCTGCTTAAATCAGCCGGTCAATATTCTGAAATTTGAGGTAGAAGAGACATCTGGAGTGATCCTACTCTCTTACAACCCAGGGATTGCTGCCTTCAGGAGCAAACATCAGTGTACCCTCCAGGTTATGAACTGGTGCCTCTGTGAGTGATTCACAGTCTGCAAAAGATAATGCTGTCCAGACCCTCCACAGATGGATTCTTCAGGAACTGCCTTCACTCTCTTAGCATCTCTCTCATTGTTTCTGTTTTAGTGACATCTGGCATGAGAGGATCAATCTCATCTCCCCACTGTGCTCCATACAGATGGGAAATGACAGCAATGCTAAACTGTTCTCAAGTGAAAGCATTATAAAGTCCAATTGCCACCTTAGCCCTATAACAGACCTTTTACACACAATCATAATTTCCCTGAAATCCCTCTGTTCCATTCACATCCAACAACCAGAAGTATATATCAGGAGTTCCCAGTTGTGATCTCTGGGTGGGAGTGGGCGCCCCATAATCTGCTGCTATGGAACACCCAAATTTTCTGATGCATGTGGGCTGAAGGCTTCCTTTCTTTGATTTTGGCTCCATACTGATATAAGGATATGACATATGAGATACATAAATATAAACCTCATAATTGATATAAAGATCCAGGGTGCTTCACAAGGCCCATTTCACTACTCTGTCAGGACAGTGGTAGCACCTCAAGTCACTCAGCTTCTTTGTACCTGCTGATCCCAGCAGCTCTGATCACTCTGGTGCACCACAAGACAGAACTCACAGGCTCATTGCTTAAGGATGAAACATTTTTCTCAGACCTCTGCTGAACCCAAAATCTGTGTTTATGAATAAATACTTTATAACTCAGCTCACACTGATACTCCAAGGATACTGGGAAATAACATGTGAATGATATCCTCACTTTGGACAATCAAATTATTTCTCTTTTAGATCTGATGGGAGTTTAAAACTTTATTTCTTTGTTTTAATTTTGGCCTTTAGATGTTAAAAATATAGGCTGGTATACGTGTATGATTGAGGAACAAGAATCCTAATGCAATGATGGTTCACAAAACAGAAAAATGGGAGTACATGGCAAAGACCAAGGCATCTCCTAGATGTGAACGTCTTTAAAATGAAACTTTACACGGGAATGAAAGCATCCAATTAAAATTGATACTACGAGAACTGCAAAAAGAGTCTTGCTTTGGAAACAATCAGGAAATAAAATAGTTCATTTCCCAAGAATGTTCTCAGTAAGTGAATGAGGACCAATAAAGGACCAAATACTTGAATATCAGCTTGCCTGCTTTCCTTTGAAGGAGTGCTGCTCTTTGTGATCCATTCTTTTCACAGAATGGTACTTGGTAATTTGTTCAGAGAACAATTCTGAAGGAGTGTATCTAACATTTCCAATTACATCTTGAAGGCTTGACACAAAGAGGGATGAGAAAGGTCTTGAAAATGGGGAAATGAATAAATAATTCAGGCTGCTCTTCCTCCTCTCCCCGCCCTGCCCTCCCTGCATCCTTCCCCCCATTTAACTTGTGAACAATCTGATCTGCTGAACTTATTAGGAGGCTTTATTTAGTAACTATGATCATCAGATAACAGGTTCTGAATATAATAAACCTACTCAGGAGTGAGAATCCAGTGTTTGGTACCTAATATCTAAATGAGCTCTCAGATGCATGTATATCTCAGCTGAACAGAATAGTTTTAAGCAAGTGATAAGAGTGAGCAGGAAAGACATTCACTGCTATCATAATCAAGCACTTCATAAAGTAATTAATTAGATAAAGCCATATGCACCACAGACACATGTTGAATAAGTATTCACATGCTGTTCCTTCAGACACAGGTCTGGGTATTGTATTTTGCTATGCTGTCATTCAAGATCCTTGTAATCTATGTAATTGATTCCTGGATTTCATTAGCCAATGCAATATGCTGTGAAAGGACAAATGTATTTATGGGTTATCTAATCTAGGACAGGAGAAGAAGAGGGAAGACATGAAAGAAATCTTAAAATATGTAAGAAACAGCTGCCAGAAAGGAAGGAATAATTTGTTCCCTTCCGTTCCCACTTAGAAAAAGACATACTGAGTTTAAATTTCAACAAGGGAGATTTGCTTTAGATGTGTGGGAAACAACTTTGTCAGAGAAAGGAGACTAGCTTAAGAGTCCTGTTTAGTCTGTGCAGCTCTGGAGTCTTCATGTGTATAACCAGTCCTAGTCAGAAATGGTTCAAGAGCAGCCCATCCTGCCCTGGGACAAGATGAAGGACTGCACAGCTCCTGAAGGACTCTGCCAATGTAATTTTCTCCTTTAAATTTTCTCTGGTGCAAGATATTACACTTCCCTTTTAGTCTCCATCTCCTCATTCCAGCAGGAAATTACTGAAATTACAGAAAATGTGCAATGAAAGCAGAATGTGCATTCTCAGCTCACCTATGGGAGGATAGCATTTTCTGGCAGGTACCAATTTGAGGTGAGCCTCAGTTCCCATGTGTGATTTTCTCTTACAGGAGACACATGGGGGCTGTGGTGGAATGAAAGAATCTCCCAGCCTCAGCTGGCCAGGAGAACTGAACCTTCCACTTACCTTTTAGTGGCATGTTGCTGAAATGATAAGCTTTACAAAGTTCTAAAAGAATCTTGCTTTTAAGAGCACTAAAAGCTCCTTTTTGAAGCATGCATTAAAAAAAGCTCTCAGCAAGCACGTGTGTCTGAATGGGCACTGTGAAACCTGCAATCTGAAGAACCTCAGTAAAAAATCAAATCCTTTCTGGCACGGTTTTCTGCACTGGCATGTGTTTATTCTCTCTGGGAGGCCTTCTCTTTAGCGCTCTGTGTCAGGAATGCAAAAGGAGAAAGAATTTCCTTTTCTAAAGCAAAGGAAGTTCTCCTGGAAAGTTTTCTCTGGAATATTGTGTTTTTGAAGTCCTTAAAAGTTTGGTGGTTTTTTTTTTTTTGTTTGTTTGGGTTTTTATTTTGATTTTTATGTTTGTTTGGGTTTTTTTGGCTGTTTTTTTTTTTTTTTTTCCTCCTTCTTTGAAGTATCTGCTTTCTTGAAAATGTCACTCTTAAAGAATTGCGACAGTCCTTTGTGGAAGTTTGAGTATCCTGCATTTCCCTCTCATGACTGTTGCTGCGGCTTCCTACTCGGATCATTTCTTCTGTGCTGTTTGTCATGCCAGGATTCCCACAGCACATGTGGGAAACTGAGGGTGAATCATGGGAAGTACACACCCCGTGGAAAACTGTGAGGATGAGGGAGCAAAGCAAGGAGGTATTGCTGTATTCTGTGTGCTCTGGGCTGAAGGAGATTCCTGGGGAGAAGGAGATGTCCATGTGTATTGCAAGTGCTGGGTCTGGATCAGTGCAACACTCCTGAACAATTTAAGACCTGGCTAATACTTCTTGGTGCACAAAGACCAAGTCAGCAAGGAACTTTTCTGTGCAGTTTTAACAGCAAATTGAGTTGGTGTTTGCCTAGGGGTGCTGTCTAACCTCCAGAGTTGCCCTCAACATCATGGTATAAAATGGACAAAACCCTCAAGCTTTGAAATAACATTTTGTGAGTGAAATGATGGAAGCTAAGTATTGGGTTTGTTTAAGAGAGAATGTTGACAAAAATGACTCCCAAATTGTTTTCTCATGAGGTACAATTTTCCCAGACTTATTGACTGTCATCAAATCCTGACAAGAACTACTAAGAAACCATTGCTATTATACCATGCCAGCATTGGCTGTGCTCTGAGCTATTTCGTACAGGTCTCACAGACAGTTTAATAATTTTGTAATCAGAAAACATTTGCACTTGGCCACATATTTCCTGCAGGCAGCCCCTCAGCTTCTGACAATTGAATCACACATGCAGATTTCAGGCAACTGTAAGAAAATCGCTGGCTATCCAGAACTGTTTACAAAAATAAGAAAAATAAATACATGTACAATAGTACACGCATTTACCTGGGACTCACCTGGGACTCTCTGTCATTTTGGGGTTTGCATGCTCTCAAAATGTGAATATTAGATGTCTTGCCCCTTTTAGAACTTCTGCCTTCTATACAAATATTGTTGTATAAACCTCAAGTCAGCAATTTGCTCTTTTATTGTATCTTCAATTAAAAGTGCTTTAACATCACCAGGCTGGAGAGTGTCTCATGCAAAGGCTATTCTGGCTACTGACTTTGGTGAACAGTGTGGTTTTCCAGGGGTTAATAAGGCTGAACCTCCCTCTGTATCACTTAGGTACATCTACACTCTTGGCAACAGTCTTTTGTTCTGTCACATTTCATTTACTCCAGCATTGGTCCAGATGACACTAATGATGTTGAAAGTCAGCAGGATGCTGTTAATAAATGTGGTCCCGAGGCCTGCTATGTATGTGACCTTTATCTTTCAAATGACCTGTGTAAATTCAGTCCAGTCAATACACCTAGATAGATTGCTGTGTTTCCAGGGCTATAAAATTAGGTTAGAGAGTTCCAGGACAGGAGAAACTGAGGGGATTGCCTGCCTGAAACTGGCCATGGCTGCAGTTTGTCTGTTGGGACTCACTGATGTGATACCTGGATCCATCACACCTAAACATGAATGGATGAGGATGTATGTAGCTGCCTGCGTAAAGTTATTAAAAATCTTAGCTGTATATTATTCTCTGTATCCTGGGCTTTATCTTGATGTGGTTACTCAGAGTTTGGTTAAAACAGAATACAGACACAAGCCTAGGAAGATCTCTGTCCTACTGAACTTGCAGATGGGTTCCAGGTATGATGTTTGAAGGCAATCATGGCGGTAGTAGGAGATGACATGAGTTTTGTCAGAACACCACTTGAAACAGCAGCCAATATCTCACGTCACCACTGAGAAACATATATTGCCTTGAAAAATACATATATGTGGTTGTCCTTCAGAAAAAAATATTGATTAGCTTCCTTGAATAGCTATAAGAAAATGAGAAGAGGAGGCTGATTGTTGTCAGACCAAGAGTACTGGAAGCCTAAGACAGAGCTCCCAAAAGGGTAAATTTTGCATGCTTAGGGAAAAACTAGTACAAGCCTGACAGTAAGGATTCTTTCCTGGTTATGTGATCTCTGTGTTTTATCCTGCCCCCCATCTCCTGGTGAATAGTTCTGGGATAACTACTACATTTAAACCTTGATAGTTACTCAGATCTGATTTAATTGTTGGTAACTTGTTTAAGACAATAACTAAATAACAAGATAAATTAATCCACTTATACATGTTTAAAATTTTAATAGAATCAGGTCTTCTGATACGATAGGCTGATGATATCATTTTTAATGTTCATGTTAAAGTGGGGCCACATTTACTTTCTGGAAACACTTGGGCAGCAGAGCATAGCTGGAGAAAAATGCTCATGAATAGCAAATATTAAGCTCGAATGCTTGAATATTCCCTGAAGACGATTCCAGGTTGTCTATTCCATTTTGTCATTTGCAGCTCCTTCTCTAGCTGTACACAGTATAAATCAGCCAAAAGCAAAGGAGTCAGCAGTAAGAAAATTGAAATAGGCCTACACCAGAATTCACACTGCAGCACATCATTCACTAAATGATAAAAATACAAGAATAGTGTCTGGAGTGAAAATGAACAGGAAAGAAGAAACTCATTTACAAATACGGTTTATAAGCAACAAAACAAAGGGTTGTTTTTACTTTTCTATCACCATTTGTCTGTGATCAAAATGTTAGTGTCCATTTTATCACTTTTGTGGAAAGACAACAAAATTAAATATTAGTACTACTTGAACAGTAAGTATTGGCTTGTCAAAAATCACCCTGAGTGGTGTCAAAACTCCATATCCCTTCCAAAGGGCATTTAGCTCCCACCATTCCAGCAGGTCCATCCTCACCTGAGCAGTGAGCCTGCACATGCTGCTTTGGCTGCTCCAATACATGCGTACAGACACCCACTCTCATTTTGTGAATACATCTTTCATTTTCTGCATTGCAAAGGTGGTTTTTAGATTTCCTGAGACAAAAGACTCATGCAAATAACTGATCACAAAGCAGGTCATGTGGTTGGATGGATATACCTCATTAAGGATCTGGATTTATCTCATTAAGGATCGTATGGGGCAGAAATTGATGGAAATGATTGATCTGTAGACAAAGATCAGAAACAGTTAGAAAGTCTGATTTAACTTTTCAAGCTTAAATCTCATCTTAAACATGAGGTCTGCCCTCTCAAGAAAGTCTCTGAAAAGCTCCACGTGTAACATCAGACTCATGAGAGTTGTCTTCTATGCTAGTAAACTTCATTCCAGTTGTCAAAAAATGATGTATACAAAATGAAAAATATCAAATAATGTTTGATTAGTTAACCACCAGGACGTTAATGTTAAAAATACATGAAAATTTTAATAGCATTTAGATAAAAATTTCCTGTCTATCCCATCTCTTTCTATAATTTTAAATTTTGATGGTTTAATGTTGCACACTCACTGCAGAAAACATATGTCCTGTCAGAGGATAAGCCCACTTCTTCCTTTTAAATATCCTTGATTCACACAGACAACCAGTTATCAGTTATGTTATTGTCTTTCTTCAGATGCAGATTCATAGGGGAAGAACAAAATCAAGGATCTATAACAATTGGCATTTTCTCATTCCTCCTCTAGTAATCCTGTCAGAGAATATCAGTTAAAGGGAAAGAAGCAGAATAACAGTGAATGAAATTACTCAATATTAGGTTAAACAAGTGCAACTGATGCCAGGGAGATGTTAAACACACAGTATTTTCCTGATGAGTTTAAACAGTAAAGTGTATTTTCCCTCAGTAATGTAACAGAAAATGGTAAACTAACAGCATTGCTAATTTAAAATTTAACTCAGGATATAAGGATATAACAAAATGTTTTAAAGAAAAAATTATAACAGTGCCCAATCATTAAGAACATGTTGTTAAAAATAATTATAAACAATCACAGAGAAAAAGTAATTTAAAGGTGTCAGGTGAAATATTACTTTATTTCTTTAAACAAATTGACTATATAAACAAACAGTTTTTGAATTCCAGAAATGCGATAAATTTAATCATCTTAAGTTCATCCAAATTACTGCATTCCACCACTGGAATGAAATATAAACAGTATTATCAACATTCTAGTTAGTCTCCATTCAACCCCAAACTTTAATAGAAATAACCTGTAGGATTTGACTGAGTGAGATATTGCTTGAGAAGCCTTGAATTTAAACTGTCTGGATAAGGAAAATTGCACAGTTTGTGAAGGCAGTTTTCAATAAAATGGAAATTTTGCTTCTATCCCATTTAGCTGTCAAAAGGCCACTTCTAATACTTTCATAAAGCTATTGCCTACACAGCAAAGATAAAGACTTGGAAACCCCCCCAACAAAATTCCACAGTAAATAACCAAAATATATCAACTAGAAAAAACTATCCTGCTTTTCTAATTTCCTTTGGTTTTAGTGTAATTTGTGTGTGTTATTTCTTGATGAGACTTAAACATGTTTAAAAAAGCTGATGGTGATTTATTCTAATTGATTATTAGATTGCAGCAAGGTTATTAAAAAACATTCATTTTAGTTAAGATTTTAAAGTGGGAAACAGCAGAGAAAAATCAGAGTGAAATAAAAATGAATGGTAAGATAAGCAAATTTAAAAATCTACTGTTGGAAGTTTCAGAGAAACTAACATAAAAATAGATTAAAAACTATAATCAGAGGCTCTGGACAAAGCTGAAATAAGATTGGCATTTTTACAAGATGAGGGAAAATATAATGTCTCCTTCCTAGCAAAAATGTTGCTTCTTGGACTCACACTTGCAGAACATAATGATCAAATACACTGAGAATAATTTGACATTAAAGACACAACTGGCATTAACTCAGTGACTAGGAGAATTGGCTGAGCCATTTTTTTGCTTTTTTTTTCTCTGCAGCCCTACATGGGATGCAATGCTTTATCTGTATGCACTTCATCTGATCAAAGTGGGGAAAGATTTACCATCCAACATACACTTCTGAGGATTTTAAGCCGAGAATACACCATACTCCTGAAGCGACCTTGTGTATAATACATAACAGGGTATTCACACTGGTGTTTGAATGAGCAGGGCTAGTTTTCCTAATTATGGTGCTGCCTTTCACCCATGCTGATCCTGCACTGCAAAAATCATAACACACACACACAATACAGACCTAGAAAGGTCTGAGAAGGATGTCACTATTCACTCAAAATATGGAAGTTTCTGGGTGTCAGATATTGACCTAGCTCATTGCCCCTTTGCAATGCTCCCTGAGGAGATTTCCTGTTTCTTGCTTCTTGCTGGAGAGTGGGTGTCAGAAGAGATGGAATTGCTCTCATCTCTCTGTCCCTTCTCAGGATCACAGAATGTTTGAATAAAAATGTTCAGTACCCTCACAAAAATCATTCTTCAGAACCTGGCTTGTGCCCCTCTTCAAAGCAGTTGCTCTACATCATGGATGAACAACAATCTTGAATGGCATACCCACTGATTTGAAACACAATACCTGCATATTTTTAGACTTTGGGAATAGTCCTGTGGTGCTCTGGGTTTCAAGAAAAACATTCTTCAGTATAAGAAAGCAAAAGAAAATCTCAGTGAAGGGAAGGAAAGGAATTCCTTATGTAAGGGAAGGTTCCTGTTTTTGCAGGAGCACAAATAGAAATCTGCATTCTGGAAAGGTGGAATTTCATGTCCAGGAGCAGGAGGTGTGAGGAAAACAGATCAGAGATGTCCTAGTAGCCAGTTCTCCAAGCTGCAGAAAGAAGAGAGGCACAAGAGCTGTGATAGACGAGGGGAGCTCCCTGCAGCTGCCAGGGAAACTGCTGGGGTGGGTGCAGGGGGAATGGAGTAAAGCACCTCTCAGTGCCTTGGCATTCAGTGCCCCGTGTCTGCCTCAGCCTAGCAGAGAGGGATGTTGACTATTCAGCCACTGTTGGTGATGAAATCAGGCATCATTGCTGTATTTGGATTGTTCAGGGAAAGAAGAGGTGGGTAATTTCCCAATGGCCATGCCTGCTGTGCGCCGTGGGCTTCAAGGACACTGGAGGAAGCCAAACATTTTGGAGGCATCACTTGTGAACAATGCCTTCCCTTCAGACAGGCAGGGGCATTCAGTCAGAGCTGTTTGGGGGTGTCTGTGCTGTCTGTGCAGGTCCTCAGGGGTGAGTCTCAGGGTGTGGATTCACTCTTTCAGCCAGTTCCTCACCTGTCTTTTGCAGGGATATAATTTAGCTTTCCTTTCTGGGACAATGTACCTCCTGAAGGAATTGCCTCTTAGTCTGGCCTGGGTGCAATGCTCACAGGTTCATGGAAATGTTAGTTTACAGTAGGTTTGTTATTATTATGGGGTGGCAGCATGTCCTCTTCTACAGTGAATATGACATCTAACAGTAACAAGAGAAATAAATGTGATGGGATTTCATCTGCCAGCCTGGTATGCATACAACTTTTGTACAAATTAAGTAAAAAAATATGCTAAACTGAAACAGAATATTTCACTGAGAGAGGGAGACATCTACTAGCATGGATTATTGCCTCTTTCATAAGGGAAAGACAAGAACATCCATGTGAATTAATTCATTAATTCCATTTCACTACAATGGGTACACTTGCAACTCAGATATGGAGAACTTTTATCATCAGAAAATAAACAGCAGAAAATAGTGGAACACATAATAAGCAACATTAAACAATAAGGAAAAATAGTCCCGTCCTTTTTCAGCAAAATTCCTAATTGTGTGCATTGCTGCAAGCATGTGAACAGTCATGTTGATATCAGTGAAGTCAATCCTGCTCCTCATCTCACTGTTTTGTTCAATGGGATCCAAAAGGATAGCAGGCAACAAAGCTTGGTTTGTGATATTTTGGAAGATAACAGTGGCTCTAAACCTTACAATAATTAGCATTAACAACAGATTTCTCTTTCCATAGCAAAGATTGTTCCTAATCCAGCAAGGGATTAAAAATATCATTATTTTGCTGTCACCTTTCTGATAGGTCCTTTTCCTTCTAGCTGACAACTGAGATAACAGACAAGGAGACTATCCACCTGATATACAGTTTTCCTTCCCTTCAGAATGATCTGTGACAGTTTTCTCTTGTGACAGGCAGGCTGGGTTAAAGCAGCCTTTGCTTCTCAAGTTCAGGCTCAGAATAGGAATGCTTCTATTTCCTTGACCTGCATTATTTTAGAGACCACTTGTAAGATTTAGGAGAAAAAAAAACCTCAGCTCACCTTGCAGACTATAAAGGACACACAAGCGGAGTTCATACAGGACAGAAACTACTGAGGAGCAGCAGGCAGAGAAGAAAACAAACAAACAAACAAAACCTCAAGTCAAAGAAGCAGCAGCCTCAGCAGGTCACTAAGAGGGGATGTTTTGCTTGCTTGCTTGAAGTAGTCAAGTCCTAGAGCAGTTCTCACTGTCCCAATTAAACTGCAGACAGCTGGTTACATCCCTGAGAAGTGAGAGGAGGCACTTGCTGTAAAAGCAGCAGAGAAGCAGAATTTGAAGCACAAAAGTGGCAATGTGCTCATTCAGGGATCACCTGCACGGTGGGCAGCAGACACAGGAAAACTTCCACAGGGGATTTATTCTATTTTGACAAGGGTGCTCCAACACTGATGTTTCTGAATACTTAATGGATATGGGAGAAAATATGCCTGGAAGGGATTGTTAAAGAGGTTGCAGTGTTACCGATTCCCAATTCCACTTTAAGAAAATCTAAACTTTGTTAGGGCTGCTCGAGGTCAGCACATCCCTCCTCTGTGCTGGAAAGGGCTGCATGGACTCCATGTGTACAATAAAACTTGTTCAGAGCCAAGGGACCACAGGTACAGCTAAAGGCACCTCTTGCTTCAGTGTGCACGCTGCTGGGCCCTGGCCTCTTGTGCTTTGAGTCCTAGCATGAGTTTATCTTTCATGGGGAGCTACTAAAACAAAATATTTAGTATAAACAACCCAGAGTTTCACAATGTTCCTTCAATGTTCCTTACAGTTTTATCTGTCTCAGATTAAGAACAAAGAGTGAGGCTTGATTTCATTCTTCTGCGTGGAGTTTTAGTTTACAGCTCAAATTTTTTCTGACTTAGGAGTCCCTGTAGTAGAAGACTATTACTCTTAACATCTGTAGAATCAGTGAGGAGAAACCAAAGGCCATTTTCCCACCTAAAATTTGTATTTCTTTCAAAAGAACACTGTCTTTTCATAAAGGCCTACACTGATTATGTTTTCATTCCATACCTACCATATTGAGTATTTTTTTTATTTTTATTTACTGACAGTGCAGATGATGGAAGTTTTTGCACTAGTGACTGTATACCAGGTAGGCTATAAAAAAGATTCTCATGGAGGTAGATCTAGTCTTCTAAACTCTAAAGATTAATCTGTAGAGCTCAGAACCAAATATAGAGCATGACCACCTAAAGGACTGCATGGGGTCATCCCAGCATATTGAAGGTGAAGTTGAAAGTAATAATTACTTTCTTAGAATCTTAAGCAAGTTTAAAAAGTACAAACTAACAGGACTTCACCTCTTAATTATCCACAGACCACTTTCAAGAATGAGTTTGTAATATTCATGAGGTTTGAGTTTAGTAGATGCCTAAGCCTATGTTGCTCAGCAGACAGCCTGAATAAGTTGGCCATTACACATGCTGTGGGCAAGCTCTCCTCATCTTGCATCTTGCATATGTTTTAGTTTACCTCAGTAATTAAACATTCATTGGACAAGAAAGAGGTTAGGGGAGTCAAGCATGCGAGAGGAAAGTCAGGTTATTGCTCCAGTGGTTATTTAATTAGTTAAACAAAGTTGGACAGTTTCAAAGGACACAGCTGAGGAGATCTAATAAGCTTGTTGATTCAGATATTCTTCTGCAGACACAGAAAACTTGTGTTGAAATCTCTTGTCCATATTAAGCAGCCTGAGGACAGAGAATTGGTCCTTTGCAAATGGATATCCTAATTTGCTGTTACTTATGGAGACACAACTTGGGAGAAGCAGATTTCACTGGATTTGCAAAATCAAATCTAGTTGGAGAGCTTGTTGGGAAATGAAAAGTCTGTCCCATGCAGTTGCCAAATGTATCCTCTTGGATCTCATCCTCTGAGATCTTCACATGGATGGAAATGGAGACGATCAGCAGTGCTTCCCTTCCAATGCTCGTTTGTAAATCATATTGAAATTCAACACAGGTGTTTTTTGGAGTGTGTTGATAAAATGCCTTGGGAAGCCTATACAGGAGTATTCTGATGAGAGCTGTATTTAAAAGGGAAGGAAAGGACATCTTGATGCTCTTTATAGCACATAATACTGGGGTTTTTTATGGATTTAAAACCTCCTAATGGCTTTTTCCTCTAAGGGATTCATCACCTGTTCAATCATTTACACTCTGGTTAACAGTGCTTCAGTATCATCTAAATGCTATAAAAATTGCTCTAGTTTAGTAAAGTATCTCACACTTTGATTTATCTTTGCAAGAGTCTTCTCACATATTTTTCCAGCCTACCAAGGAGGAATGCAGCGAGGTTCCCAGAGCTGTTTTGAAGCACTAAATCTCCAGTACTGGATATTCTGAGTGAATAGGTAAAAAATCTGTCACATTTAGATTGTGGGATTTGTGTGTTCATGAAAAAGAATGACATACAGAAGTGAGAAATGAGATTTTCTGCTGATGCACAAATGAGGCATGAGAGCATAAGAGGAAACAGAACTGTTGTTACTGTAGGGGTAGTAACCTCAACAAAGCCTGGTTATATTTTACCCACTGCAAGAGAGAAAATAGTTTAAAGTGGGTGACCCATTGCTACAGAAATGCCTTAGACTCCAATCAACCAGGGCATTGTATTTCTTTAGCAATCAGCAGTTTTATTATAAGATTTTTCCTGACTTCTCTGCTCTTAAATATCTGTCAGACTCAGGAGGATGCTGGAAACTGAATGACCAAAGTGATGAGAGAATAAAGCAGTGAAGGAGGGCTGAAAAATAGTAATGGCCTTGTGAGTTTTTCCCTTCTAGATCATTGATTTTGTTGTAACTTGGAAGAGACAAAAAATTGTTACTGAACATTTAGTTGCATTGACAAGATACCTTGAGCATTTTCAGTCTATTTCTATATATCAAAAATGCCCCTTTGTCAAAACCAACATTTCAGCTTGCACCATCTGCAGAAACTCTGATGGATCAGAACTGGATCCCTACCCTGGGAGATAAGGCTTTCATGAGACTGGGAGAACAGGACTAACAAAGCTGTGGGGCATCTGTTCTGTTAAAATGGACAATGCAATTCTGTGCTTTATCTGGGAACTGTCATAAGAAAAGTAAAAATCAAATGCATCTTTAAAGATGATGTAAATCAAATTATCATTATTTTCTTAAAATCATCATGAAGATTTAAGAACTAGTTTGAATTATTCAGCTTTATTCTTCACACATTTCTGTTTCTTAATGTGCTTGCTTAAGGATAACGTTTTTTTTTTTAATGAGACCACTGGGGACAAAAGGGTAGTTGACACAGGGGAATACATACCGTGACAGAGAAAATTCCTCATATATAATGCAGGGGATGAGTTCTTGAAGTAAAGACCAAAGTGATGAATATGAACACTTATTCTGTGTGGCTGAAATAGGATAAGTTCTGTGATATTTCTACCAGCCATGTCAGAGCATTAGACAAGTAGAAAAGTGCTTTTTGACAGAAGTAACTCTGGACAGGGAGTTTTCATTCCGTGGGGTTTGCATTTCCACCTCCACCACCGCGCATTAACGCATAAATATGTATGGCCAGTGAGACTGCTGCTGGATATGTCTGATCCCATTGCATCCTGCTGTTTGACAGCACAGACCTGTGCCCTCTGCCCTGGGCTGCCTGCAGCCACTGTGAGCTGCTGGGGAGCCCTGGGGGCAGCGAGAGCCCCACCGAGGCTTTGAGGAGACACGGCCACAAAGGGCTGGGCTTGTCATCTTCCCAGAGAGGTCACTAAACATTTTAATAATGGTCATCTCCCCAACACTGTTGCTTCCATCTGCTTATTCATTCGTGCTTCTCTACCCTTGGAAATCCATCTATTTTTAAAATTAATTGTTTTTCCTTACTTCGCTGTTCACCCAGCTGACTTATCTCCTTTGTTGGTTATTCTTCATGAAATGGCTATTTGCTTTCTTTTTCCCCAAGTTTCCCATTTCTCAGGTTCACATATGTATTTTGTTGTCAAGCTTTCTTAACACAATTCATATCTTTATGGATTCATCATTATTGCTATTATTACTGCTGTAGGTCAGATAATTTTGACCATTTTTGACAGGAAATAACAGCAAGGCTCATGCTTTTCCAGTCCCCTTTGTTTTACTTGAAGGAAAAATCTATATCTGATGTTTATTATTTCTCTACGTAGCAGATACAACTGTAGAGTATTTTATTTTCCTTCTCACTTTTTTTCCTGAGATGAAAACTTAGCCAAGTCAGCATCTGTGAACGGTGTTTCAGTCTTTGAAGGGCCTTCAGGACCAGGCACCCTAAGGAAATAGAAGAAATCCTGCAGTTTAGGTCTATTTTAAAATGCCTTCATCTCCATGTGATACTCCCTTCCTGAGTCCAGAGAATGGAATCTATTTATTACTGCACCTTGCTAATAGGAATACAAATAGACTTTAAAAGGATTTTAAGGCTCACTTTTTTCTTTCATAATTTTCTGAAGATGACTGCAGGAATTGTGTCAGAGCTGAAATTCAGCTGGGCTCCTTTTGCAGTCCTGAGAAGGAGAGGGGGATCCTGGTCAGTGTTGGGCTTGAGCATCTCATCAGCTCACAGCCCTCTCTGACCCAGCCACACTGATAAAATCCTGGGTGCCACAGAGTTTGGGATGGGCTGTGTAAGAGAACCCATGGCACAACACAAAGTTAAGGAGCTCTGCTATATGGTGGAGGAATTGTGTTTAAGTATGGTCTTTGATTTTGAGCAGATTCTAGAGGTATTTTCTGTAGCCTGGGAAGAGTATTAATTATGGATTTACAGAGGTTCTCCCTTGAAAAGCCTGGGCAATCACATACAAAAGGGACTTGATTGAAGGTCTTCCTATGAACCTAGGAAAACACAAGTCTACTATCCAACACAGCGGTAAATGCTTTGGTGGGTTAGTCTGCGGCAGGTAGAGGAAAGCCAAAATTTTCTGCCTGCACAAAGGAAGAAGAAACCCTTAAAAACTTTCAAACTTTAGCTGAATTTTGATGTAATTTATGGGTCTGCATTATTAGACAAAGAAAGGACATTTTCCAGCCAGCACTATGATTGCTTTGCAAGTTTTGGCTTCTAGCACATTTAATTCAGTTACTCAGTCTTCAACTGTGTTATGAAAACTCAGAATTTCATAAGGAAAAAAAAATAGGGAAGGATGACACTGCTACTGAAAAGATTGGAGGACACCAGGGATTTGGCTTCAGGCACAATGAAAGCTAGATACTGAGAAAGCTGTGAAAGGTACCCAATTAACTGGTCTGCAAGAAGGCCTTTTCTCTTGCCTTTTACAGGTGAAGCAATTGCATATGCTGCAAGAAAGCTATTTCCCCTTAATGTGGGTGTGGCTTTTAAATTCTCCTCCCATTATTTATTTCCCTTCGCTTAGGCCTCTGGGTAATGCTCCTGAAGAAAACTTTGTGACTCCTATTAATTAAAAATAAGGGTAAAAAACCCTCAAAAACCAACAGCTTCTTTGTTCCTCCAAGTGCTCTTTACAGAGAAAGCTGTGTTATCACAGCTGGTTTAGCTGCTTGCTGAACTGTCCAAAAGGAGAAATAGAGTATTCAAGTGAAATAAGAATGAGAAGGAGTTTTGTTCCATGCAAGGTAATGATGTAGGCTTTTGGAAAAGTTAGGGTTTATCAAGTAAAAAGGGTAGAAAAGTAAAGAAGCTGAGTGGTGGGGGAGAAGGTGGTAAATAGACTTTTGGATGTGGTAGTTGATATAAAAAAGGCTTTCTACATGGGAAAACGTCATACTTTCAAAATCTTTAAATCCCTCTATGAAATGTTATCATGAAGTCCTGAAGCTTAAAGGAAAGGAGAAGGAATAGATCCTAGAAGCACAAAAAGTCAGCCTTAGGAGCCATAAGAGTAGAAAATAAATGGTAACTTTTCAAAAAGAACAGTTCTGAAATGTCGCCCTGAGAGCAAAAAGATTTTAAAATGAAATCTACATTCATAGACTTCTAGCTATTATCCTGTAAATGTAAAGATGAGTCTCAACTGAGTTTCTATTCCAAAGTCCCCAAAGCTTTTGTGCCTTGTTAATTACCTTGGCATCTTTGTATGCATTTGGAATACAGCACTTAATGAGCAGATCATATGAGCAGCTGCCTTTTATTTAAGGCATGTGGTTGCAGATCAGATCTTAATTATGTTTCTGTATGAAAGAGCAAACTACAAACAAGGTTATGCTTAAATAGCTTCTATGGGGGAATAAAATGGGGGGTGGGAGTGGCATTCTGCAGACTTTCTTAATGGAATCTTAGGTGATGATGCTAACTCTTTTTGTTTCTGTTTTCAGAACATGTGTGTGTTTTCCTAAGGCCCAAGATCCTGGAGTCAGGTGAGACTATTCACTATTTCCATTCCTAAGTGTAGAATGGGGATCATGTTAGACTTGAGTTGGCAGGTGTGGTTCCTGTTAGCTGGGAAAGATTTGCCTTCCTTTTATTACGTTTCCTATGTGAAAGTTTAAACTTAATTGGTTTCTTGCAGTTTGATAAAATATATAGGAGTGCTTTGGATGCGAGCAGAATGTGTTGAATGGTTATAATCAGGCTCTTTATTGTCAGCAATTTATACCAGCTGCTGAAATATGAATTTTTCAGCTCCTCTCACTAATCAGTGACTTAGGCAAAAGTGCAACCATTTTAATGGTTATTTGTTTTGTAATAATTTATGTGTATTTTTTCAGTAACTTTCTAGAGTTGACATTTAGGAATAAAAACATGGAGAGGACAGATCAACAAAGGAGAGAAAAATGGATGAGTGAAAATCAGTCTGCAGATGATTATTCCCCACCTCCAGGGAATCTGTGATCTATATTAAAGTCTTTGATTCCCAAATACAGA
Organism: Melospiza melodia melodia; assembly: GCF_035770615.1. NCBI lineage: Eukaryota > Metazoa > Chordata > Aves > Passeriformes > Passerellidae > Melospiza > Melospiza melodia. The sequence goes on along the minus strand of NC_086201.1, from coordinate 13,676,657 downwards.
GTAACAATTACATTTGAGTAAATAAACCCAAGCTACCGAAGAATTATTGAAATTCTCTCTTTCATAAAACTTAATGTTCCTCAGGCATTTTGCAGTTGTCATTCAAATCAAGTGACAGACAATGTGGCTTTTACAGAGTATTTAACTCTCAGGCTGTATCACTGCAGATAGTTGGGATGTTTTTAGTTTTTTTTTCTCTTTCTCCCTTCTACTATTTTCATTTAGTGCTGCCTGTTGAGATGTTATGTTTTTTGTACAAAAAAATACTATGGTAGGTACAGGAAAAACCCCCAGAGAGGAAATATCCTGAAACTGGAATGTGAAGGTTTAGTAGGTCCTGTGGCAACTTCTCTTGCTAGTTTAGAAAAATGGTTCTTTGCCCCACTCAAAAATGCACTTTTCTTTATTATCTGCTTTCTGGGAGGCAGATCACAGCTGTTCTCTTTAAACTGGGAGATCTTTGCCAAATTTCATCAGTTGAGGATCTGGCTGATATTCCATCAGTACCTTTGTTGAGAGAAGACACCCTCATGCTCTCTCTGTGAGGTGGGAGGTGTTGCTGAAACCAGCTCTCAGTGGTGCTATGTCATATTCTCAAAATGTCAGATTTATTTGTGCATGTGATGGTATAATTTGGCTTCCTGCTGTGCAAATGAGAGGATTAATTTCCATAATGTAGAAATTAACAGTGCAGTTGATATTTTTCTATCTCTCAGTACAAATTATCAGCTGGGGGTGACAGCAGCCAGCTCAGCCTCCTTTTCATCCTCCTTCCAAAGAGCCATTGGTGAAGACACTTGCCCCAATTAAATAGTAGTGAATGCCAAATTGGTGTTATCTCCTCCTGCTCCATCTCAGTCTCTGGTTGCCTGGCTCTGACTGCCTTTACCAGAGCAGGGAGGGAGCAGGGCTGCTCCACCTGAGGCTCTGGTTCCTGTGTGTGATTCACAGGACAGTGAAGCCAGTGGGGAGCTTGGTTCCCTCTGCAAACGCTGCTATGGGGATGGTATTTGGGGTCAGTCATATTTTAAACCATATGGAAAAATACTGCAAAGCACTTGCCTCTGTTAGAGCCTTGCAATTCTTTTGGTAGATGTGTAGGTGATTCAACAATATGATGTTGAAGGCATAAAAAATGCTTTGAGCTCCCATGGGCTGGAGGGTAAAATCTTCTTTTTATTGTGCAACATGTCCTCAAATCATATCTGGAAGCTCTTGAGCCATTTCACTGCTGGGCCCTTAGAAAAGCCTTAAGTGAATATATAAGTATATATAGTTCAGTTTGGAAATTCAAACACATCAAGAGGGCTGTGGAAGGAAAGGGGACTTTGCTCTCCACTTCTGTTCCTTCAGTCAGATCAGCTCTGGAATTTCACTCAACTGAAAGTAGCAGTTTCTGCTGACATTAATTGTTGTGACTTGCATAAAGCAGATTACAGGATTTAGATTATACCTTTTAAACTAGCAAAAGTACATAAATGGATTACAGAGAGTGGTATGTGACAGTAATTCTTCGAGGATACAGATAATCAACAACATCTTTTTAGAATGTAAGGGTATATTGAGGCATAATCTCAACACACTGGGGTGAGCTTGGGGTTCTCCACTGAATTACAGACATTTTTGCCAGGAGTTTCACAAAGCGCAAAACCTAACTGAATTTGTGTTTTTAACTTTTAATTGTTCCATGAAACTTCATAAGCTCTGCATTACACCTGTCTATAAATAATCAAACCCAAAAGAGGTGTGAGAATTAAAGTACGAATATAAGTTAGCATTCCATACCCTGATAGTGAAACCACCTGGAATCTGATCCTCTTTGATGAAATAATAACTGAATGCCCCAGATTAAAGAAAATGCCCTTGCGATTTGATTTCTTCCCTGGCTAAGCATATCTATGATGATATATAAATAAAAAGTTCAGCCAGGAAATAGAACAGCACAATTACAGGTAAGCTCTTATGTTGATCTGTGAGCCTGTTTTTTTCCTTTCCAAGTAGGAGTTAAGTGAGATATTATAAACCTGTTAGACAGAGGAAGACAGGGGTTCTTGGGGATGACAAAGAGCGCAGCCACTTCTAGCTCAGTTGGAGCGGGAACACGGACTCTCAAATTTTGCAGATTCTCTTTTACTCCAAATTGTGACTCTCTGTTTCTAGAATTTCTGTACTTTTATGAGAAGAAAGATATTTTCTGGTGAGAGCTGAGACCTTAAGCTGTCTTTTAACATTATTTTCAAAGGCCTCTTGACAGTTCCTACGAAGCTGCTGGTTGGTGCTGGGCGCTGTGAGAAGCTGCAGGGCTGTGATGGCCCTGGGTCACTCTGGGCTGGGAGGTGGCAGCTTCTCTGAAATCAGGGTTTAGCAGGGCTACCAGTGACTAATTGCTACCAATATCTGGCTCAATGCAGCTGGGAGTGGCAGTGAGTGACACTACACACTTGGAATCCAGAGCTCCCTGTTTGCTCCTGCTGGACTCACTAAATGTGGGAGAAAAGAAGGGCAAGACAAGGATGAGTGTAAAAGTGAGGGTGCTATGTGCTTGATGTGTGTGGGTTCTAACAATATAACATCCCCATCCAGAAATACTGATTTCTTCAGTACATTCCCACTCAGTGCTTTCCATGGGCTGTTATACTCATATGCCTGAAGGACATCAAGAGTTTGGTTTTCTGAGATGACTTTTAAAAATAAGCAAATGTAAAAAATAATTTTGAATTGCAGAAAATGTCAGATTTTCATGCTTGATAAAATGACCTTGCACGCAATTTCCATCTTTTAACGGAACCATTATGGACTTGTTGCAAGGAATAAAAAGAAATGTGCTTCTATCAGACTTAATATATGCGTATGATATTTGCGTAATATAGCCGGGCCTAGCGTAATATTGCCGAGCCTAGCGTAATATATCTTGGGCTAGCGTAGTATCGCCGGGCCCGGTGTAATGTTGCCGGGCCTCGGGTAATGTTGCCGGGCCTAGGGTAATATAGCTGGGCCTAGCGTAATGTTGCCTGGCCTAGCGTAATGTTGCCGGGCCTAGGGTAATATAGCTGGGCCTAGTGTAATATTGCCTGGCCTAGCGTAATATAATTGTGCCTAGCGTAATATTGCCGGGCATAGCGTAATATTGCCTGGCCTAGCATAATAATGTTCAGGAGGTACAGCCTTGAAAAGTGCCACTATGTTCGGGACTGCTATTACTTAATTCTTCCCTGTATGATGATTCTTCATGGGTAGAGCCTGTGGAACGATTTAGAAATACTTTTGTGAATGAAAAGGACGCATTTACTATTACAGAGTGGTGTCATATTTGCTATTGGACAGTATCAAGGCAAACAAACACCAATTTCTTGGTAAAATATGTTCCCTTTGAGAAGATCAGTGCATCAAACAGTTATGCTGAAGTTCTTATATGTTCTAATAATGATTTTTTAAAAAATACTGGTTTAAATGCCTAGATTGTCTGCACAAGAACTATACTAAGGCAATAAACAGTTATTCAGTCTAAATTGTCATACCAGTCTTCATGTGCCATTGATGGAGAGAAGGAAAGAGAGTGAGTCCATCCTAAGGAATGTCTTTGTCATGAAACAGCCTCCAGAGACTCCTCTGTCTCTTCAGTGATTGTGAACTATTAAACTGCTGCACTTTGTCTGAACAGCTGAACTTAACTGAGACAAATCTGCTGGTGAAGGAGCTGAAGTACTAACAAGGGGCATTGCTAGGGGTGGGAAAAAGGAGCATCTCTATTAATTATTATTCAGAAGCAAATGGGTTGGTGACAAAGAGCCAGTTGCATGAAAATAGTGCCTCAGACAAAAGTGGGAAGCACTTTTGAATGAGGAGTTCCTGAACCCAGGGTGCCATGTGCCCCAAAGTCAGTTCATACACAATGTATACCCATGGCTGTGCCCACTGAGAGCCCTGCAGAGTGATTACTGTGTGCATTGTCACTCTGAGTTACTGTCTGGTCATGACTTTGTGCAATAACAGGGAAATGCTGCATGTAGCTTGGAAAGAGCATAACCACATTAGCAAGTGAGCCAGGGCAGTCCTGCTGTATAAATATTAATGATTCAGTGTCTCTGCACAGGTCTGTGCTGCAGAGAGCTCTTCTGTCTACACTTCTGGGTGATTTGGGATGAAGCATATTCTGATTTTTCCTTTCTAATTCGAGTATGATATTAAGGAAAAGAAGTAATTTTCTGAAAGAGCTGTTTCAGCTAGCTCTCTGTTCCTCTGGCTCCTTCACAGCAGTGCAGTCAAGGCTCCAAGAAGACATCTGCTGCACTTCCATTCTCTTTGGAGGCACTAGAGACTTGTGGGAGCATTCATGACACTGAAGTAAAAACTAGGATGCTCCACAAATACAGGCATTTGTCCTTGCCATAAAAGAAAAATACACTTCATGTAGATGTATAAATGGCTTCACCACCTGAGGAACACGACAGGCATCTATAAAATGATGGGATGTCATGGACCTGCTTAGTGTGCCACTAGGAATTAACTGGCTCTTGCCCACCTCCTTCACCCTCCATAACAAGTACATGAGATTAGAAATATTTCTGGGGATCCTTCAGCAAGCTGAATGAAATTTGGATTGGTTGTTGAGGGGTTTTTTGGGTGCTTTTTTGGTGGTGTTTCTTTTTCTTAATTGAAGGTTTTTCTACATAACTTGCTCCTGTTATGATTCAGCTAAAATACCTGTGCAGATTCAACCAAGAACCTTGAGTGAAAAAGAGAACAGAAACCTGAATTTGATGGAGTAGAACATCTTTCTGCTCCTTAAGTATATTTCTTCCTCCCCATCCAGCCAGCTTTACACTTCGCTAGCCAGTCAGTGTGCAAGCTCCCTATATTTATGCTGAGCTCCTGCTGGTACCCATATAAAGTTCAGATACCCCAGAGTATCCTTTTGCTTCTCTGCCATAAATAAGCAGTGACTTAGCACAGCTCTCATTTTTAGGACTGTTTTGCCATGTGTTCTGCTTTCCAGAGGACAGGGTGGGCTTTCAGACTGGCTGTTATATGAGTTGTTTCAGAACCTGACACAGAATGGAAAAACAGCCCTTTGAGGCAGGACACCTTATTCCAGGGTGAGATCTTTCACTTCTTGAAGGTAAATCCAGAGCAACGCAACTAGATTTTTCCACTCACATGGTCACAGAGCTGAGCAGGACTTCGTTCTGTAACTTTATTAATTTCATGGCAAGCACACTTACCAGAAGTCCTGCTCCTTTCTTTCCTAAGTCACAGCTCTGTAATATTTGCACCAAATGAAATATTCTTAGCAGTCAGTAGAAATAGATCTCTTCCTTTTAAAGGGGTTACCGTGGTAGGTACACTGACTACATCATAAAAAGCCAGCAGAGAAAAGGTGAGAGACCCCATTTAGCAGGCAAAACCAGGTGTTGTTTAGCTCATCTTAGTATAGGTATTTATCCAGTGATCATTTATTGCAATGATTTACCCTTTTCATACCAGTGCTCTCTAAAATATGATCTAATTGGCAAAAGGCATTTGAGATTCTGTTTTTCTAATGTCAGATGGTTTTTCTACTCAAAAAGCTTTATACTGATGTTTTCCGCAAACCTATAAGAGTTTTGATAACACTTTAAGATGTTTTTCTTTCCCATTATAAATTGGGAAAAATTTTTGTTTGAAGAAAATATTTTGAAAACCTAGCTTTTATTCAAGTACATTTTAGTTGTTTTAGGAAATGCTTATAGGTAAGATATTTTGGTATGCTTTAGTGAGGCTTGTTATAATTGTTGATAAGAGTATGACATCATTGCTTATCAGCAGGCTGAGGAATCTCACCAGCAGAACCTCTAGGAAATCGAGTCTCAAAAAAAATACATATGCAAGTCAGTGTGCACACATCAAAACTCTTTGGCTGGAAACCTAGAAATTTACAATATACTGTAGAGAATTAGGTCTGTCTATTTGAAAAGATTTGTGAAGCGCCCTGGAAAACTTTTAGTTGAAAATATGGTGTGAGAGGCAAGAAATCTAGCATGGTTCTTCTCTTAGTCTGAAAGGCATGAAAAATACTTTTATTACATCTATAGAATAACAATGCTCTACTTTTCAATCCTCAATAGTCTCTGGTGTCAGTATCAGAAATCAATTTCCTCGGGAGGACCAGTTTGGGCAGTCCTGGGAATCAGTGCTTTAAACAGGGGGGAGGTTTAGTATATTTGCTTCTCAGCTTTGCATTTTGAATGTCATCTGCATTGTTATGCTCCATTCCTAGAAAAGAAGAATGAGTTTTGAAAGAAGGAGTGAGTAATGCTTTTTTATGAATGTAGTAATTTAAAGTTAGAAATTACTTCAGTAAGTGTTCGACAATCTCCTGGGGGTTGTATGTGGTTCCCACTATAAAACAAAGTATATTCTGTGGGCAGGGTGGGCACTACATTCCTATTTATATATGTTTTAGTTTGAATCTAAAACATATATAATCTAAATGTTGAGCCAAACAAAGGCTAACAGTAGGATTACAGATTAGGCCTTTAGTTTGTGTAACACCTCTGCTCCTCTCTTTCTCATAAGAAGCAGCTTTAAACTTGACAATACCATGTTGAGAATCACCAGGTGGAGTTATTGCACACATTTGAGAGATTATTTTTCTGACTACACAAGCATTGTTAAAGATACGGTTACATCAGTTTCCATTTTGTGAATTAATTTCTGACTGTAGGGTGCATCATAAATCACGGAGGATGTTATGATCCCTTCCTATGCTCCCTGTTTAGAATCTTTTCTCTTAGTCCCAAGGAAAAAAAACTGCTATATCTGGTCCTACTGTCTTAAGACAACTGTCAGCCTGTTGTTCAGCTTCTGTGTTTAGGATTGTGTATACAAGGTAGGTAAACACATTGCACCTTATGAAAACCTGGGCTGCATCAGACAAGTTTGTAAAGGTGAGGAAATAATGTGAGTAAAGGATGAGGTGTGTTACTGTTGGGTAAGTCTGAGTCATTTCTCTTGAGTGTGGAAAAGGAATAAAAACGAATGGGGATGGCAGAGTTGCTGTTTAGATGCTGCAGAAGAACAGACAAGCAGAATTGTGCAGGGATAAGGAAACAGAAAAAAGTCATGATGGTTGTGTGTGATGAAGGGAGAAACCTGCTGAGGGCCTTGGGCAGACAGGCAGGTACAAAACCCATTTACAGGGAGAGTTATGACCTGGGCAGGGCTCATTCTGACCACAGTGCAGGGTGGGTGGCAGTGACAGGTGTCTGTCACCATCAGGCTCCCTGCTGGGGGGATGCAGGAGCTGCATGGATCCCAGTCTAATGAGGGCATATTGATTAATTTGGAATCTGTATGCAGAGTTACAGCTATTCGGTTTAATGTCAGTGAGATGATGGCAATACCTATCTTAAATGTTAAAATATTCTTTAGATTGTAATCACATGTTTCCTTTGCTCTTTGGAGTCAATCCACTGGGATCTCTGACTCAGAGTGTTCTTTCAAAGTCAAGTTGGCTTTTGAATGGCACTTAGTATTTGCCCCTAAAAATCCAGACTAAATATCCATTAAATGTAGGCACTCAACATTGCACTCTAAACTGGGGTAACAGCTATAAATACTTAAGTAATCATTTAAAAATTAGGGAGCAATTAAGAGGAATTAACTGATTGCTTTCTGAGGTGTTGTGGGGTAATTAGGATGTCAGTCCATCCTGCAAATATGAGCATAACAAATGGATGAAGTCAAATCAAGAAGGTCAAAGTATAAGTAATTTTCACTGAAGAGCTTAGCACTGGTTATGCTACCTCTAAAGGTCAGGTGTGCTTTGCTGTACACCAGGCAGAATGCCCTATATCTCAGTGAAATAAAATAAGAGATGCTCATTTTCCCTATGTCATATTGAGTTAGAGACATCTTGGATGTTCTTGTTGTTGAAATACAAGCTCATTACTGAACCTAGAACTTCAGGACCTAAGAGGGAATTCCATTTGGCACTTGCCCTACTGGGTTGATGGACACAAACAAAAAGGAGAAAATGCCCTAAGAAACACTTGAGGACGTATTCTCACCCTGCTTTTTTATCATTCATGTTGGTGCATCTTTCTCCCCTTCTCTTCGTGCTTTTTCTCAGATGATGCTTTATTGTCCTTCTGTTATTAAAATGGTATTGCAAGGAATTACCTATTGTGAATCTGGAGAAAGATATTGCCACTGACTTCTTTCACCTTTTTAGGATTTAAGGTTATTGAAATAAATATAAAGGGCAGGGGGAGAAGAGGGTAATAGGGTAGAGAAAAAGCTAACTGGCAAAGATGATAGCCCTCTGTTTAGGAAGATTCTCTGAGAATCTCGGGGAGGTGCTAATCAAATAAGTGATTATTGTCCCCTTTGTAACATGAGTGTCTGTATATAATTATGTGTGCAAGCTGGCAGATCTCTTAGAAGGGATGCCATGGGATCTGAATCATCACTGATGGTCTTTGGCATTATTGGTGTGAATGCAAGGAATGCTAATACCCCCTGCCTGCTTGCCTTTCAATAAATGTACATTTTCTAGCTGCAACTTGTTGCAGAAGTACATGGAAAGGACAAGAAACTTCTATAATTCCACTGAAGAATTCACTGATATAATTTCACAAGGAAATCCTTTGATTTCTTGCTTGGATGTGGAAGTGCAATAGAATGCTAGTGGTCTACCTGCATTTTATTAGAGGTTTTTGCTATAGTTATTTATCACTTCTAAGGGAGAAAAAGGTTGCACTGCAACCATTTTGCATGTAGCTAACCTTAAAAAAAGGCATATATTCTGCTTTTTTTCCTCTGAAATTCCCTGGGAGTGAGAGGTGCTTTGCAAAATAGTGAAGAGGGACATGCAATGTATGAGGAGTGCTCAAGAAACACAAATATTTGGCACTGTTTTCTACCTGGGACCCAGTTGCTTGTTCTAGGTGTTTCTATATGTAACAAAACAAGCTCAGCCTGTTGCCACTGAAGTTAAATTAGCAATGTAATAGTCTGCACAGAAGCTGTAAATTGAAAAATGTTGAGAACTACTTCAATCTGGTAAACAACTATTGGTGAGTTCCATACCTGGCTTTTGTGATCACACAGAAACTACTTCTAGTTTTTCTGAACACTGTAAAGAGGCTTTCTTTTGTTGTCTTGTTATAATTGTACAGTGAAACAACCTTGAGAGACTGAAGGGGAATATCAAAAGATAATGAAGTACCTTTACTTCTGTGCTGTACTCTCATGCCTTAAAAAATAGGCAGTCTCTACTGAAAAAAGAAAAAAAAGAATTATCAGTAGATCATTAAACTCAAGGCCAAAATGAGTAATCAGTGAATTTGCGTTGCCATTTCACAAATATTAGGATGTTAATAGAGAGCAAAGTATGTCAGCCTTGAGCCTTGAATTGTATGGAAGGGAATCTTTCCATTTTTCAGAAGGTTGACAGAATAGCACAAAAGGTAATAACAGTGAAAACTGACTTTTAGGCTTTGCCTCATCAGAAGGAAAATTTTTTGTTCTTCTGAGGAGCAAAGATTAGAATGACCACAAATGGTCCTAGTCTCAGAGTGAAAATTGCATTATGAAAGGGAGCTGTTTGCAATCTCCAGAAGTAGGTACATCAGTAATGTTTAGAGAGCAGTAATAGAATTTTAGGCATCAGAATGCAATAGGATGAAACAAAATCATTCTGCTCCCTTCTGTTAAGAAGAAAAATTATTCATCTAGTCACTCAAATATGAAGAAAAGTTGGCATTCCTATCTTCAGTGGGGTGAGAATCAGAGCAGCTATAGGAGTACTCCATGGAGTGTAGAGCTTCTCTACAACCTTTTCTATATTCACTGTCTTCTCCACTTAAAAGTTCTTCTTTTCCCCTGTAAAAGTTCATTTGTCCTGTAAAAGCCTTCTTTTACAGTGCAGGGTGAACTATCTTGAATCAGCCAATGGAAATCAAAAATCCCCAGTCTGAAGAGGAACTGCAGCTCATGACAGTAATCTCTGCCCTCATACTGGCAGGAATGTATTGCCCAGAATGACAGTGACATTGAGTCTGTGCTATTTATGAGGCACTTGTCAATACAAGCAGTGCAGAGTTTGTTCTGAGATGCCTGTGACTGATGTAATGCAAACAATTATGTGAGTTTACATGCTTGAGTGGTCCATTAGTTCAAGGAATCCTTTGTTTACTTAAGAATCTGCAGGGTCTAGCCTATGAACACTCAATTTTGATTTAGGATGTCCTCTGCATCACCTTACACAACCTGATGGACTCTGGACATGTGGTGAGATAGTGTCCCTCTGGACAGAGGAAATGATACACCAATCATTTGAGTCCCACTCTTATAACATGGATGTATCTGATGTGGGTCCCTTGGCTCTGTGAACTCAGTCCTGAGTGAAATTGGTTATAGTGGAGGGGAAGTACGCTAGCAGGAACTATAATGGCAATGAAAATATGCTCAAGAGGAAGCTTAAATGTCTGCCTTCTAAATTAATGTTTTGTGACTAAATAAACAACAAATGCCAAACCAGCTGGACCCATTTAACAACACCCCTCCCCAGCTAGAATCAGTAAAGGCATATGGTTGACAGACAGCCAAGCTAATTGTCTCTGGTGCTGTTCATATTCAGTTTCTGGCATGTCCCATTCATGTAGTGCTTGCCTCAAGCTATTTATCCCTGGGCCAAATTGCCCTACACCCATCTGATCAATCTGCTGATTGATCTGGACCTTGTATTGGACTCAAGGTTCGTAGGGTTGGAGATGTCTGTGTGACACACCATTGCATGATGTAGATGGGTATCTGCACTGTGGTCCAGCTCTTTTAGCCCCTGTTATCCAGTGGAGCAGCCCTGCTGGTGAGGCTGGGGCTCTGGGGACACAGCTGTCCATGGATGCTGTGGCAATGGCCTCAGTGTGCAAGCTGTATTGCAGAGACATTGGAAATCATGTGACCTCCAAAAGCCACTGTCCGAAACCCTGATGGGGAGTGAATAAATGCTCCCTGCAGATTTATTCCATTAGTTACTAGGTGAAGACAAAGTTGTCAACAATGATATCTCCCTCCCAATTAAGCTCACTATTACAGTTCATAAATCACAGCATGCCTTCCCTGTGGGGAAAGAAAACTTGCAGTTTCTGAAAGTGCTCATAAACACAGTGTGTAGGAAATAGTTATATTTTTTTAACCAAGAACATTCCATCATATTGCCTTAATATCGAATCATGACCAAAGCTGTTAAAGAGACCAGGCACTTGTGTTACACTTTAATGCCAGGTGAAGATCTGCTAAAATGTTTTTCTCTCACAGAAGACTGCTGATAATTTTGATTAGTATTGTCTTCTAGCCCTTTCCCACCAAATCACAGGGAGCAGGACTGCAGGGACATCTATTCCCTTGTTCCAGTGCAGAATCAGCTCCACTTGTGTCTGTCTCTCTAAAGGCATCCTGTGGCAGGGCTGCCTACACCTTTCTCTGGGAATTGATTCCAGTGCTTTGCTACTGTAATTCAGGAAGTTTGTATTTTTGACTGTGTTGATTTCTCCATGCTACAGTATGAGCTTCCTGCTTCTTATCTTGGACTCTTTCAGTTAGACTCGGAATTCATCATAGAAGATGGCAGTTTTTGGTGGTGTTTGCTTGATTTTTTTTCCTTTATCTTGTAAGAAAATGACATGAGCACTGTGGGCCTGCTGGTCCTTTGCACAGTGGTACAGGACAGGATGGTGCAGTTTGCAGGTGAGAGGAAGCACCCCTGGACTGGGTGTGGGACGGATGGAATCCAGATTTGCTTTGCTGTGTCCCTGAAAAGGGAAGAGGACTCCCATGGTAATTAACAGCTAGTGATTGCTTCCCAGACATCCAGTAGTGGAAAACAAGTAACATTTTGTCTGTAGGAATGGTCGTATGAGGTCTGTTTCCCTTTCAAGCTGTTTAAGCACAAATGAGAGAGTAGGATCTGTAGTGAACACTTGGAATCCTGTGTAGGGACAGAGTGGATAGAGCACACTGGCATTACTGACAAGGACTTGATTTATTAACTGAGTCAAAGAAGAACAAAGATATTCTTACTTGAAACACAAGTCTGTCTACAGATGACCCCAGAATACTCTTTAAAAGAAAGAATCCTGTATGAAGCAGTCATTGTTCAGGGAACCAATGCTCAAAGATCAGAGCTGCCAACCTCTAGAAATGCCCTCCGAAGGATTAAATTGGAGGCTGTGAGGGTAGGATTTTATCTTCTGATCTATGTGTGTGGTAAATTGTTTTGCTAAGGTACCTAAGCTTTAAAAATCTAATTAAATGCTACAGTCATCAAAGACCTGGGACAGGGATAGATGTTGACCCTTCTGTAAAAGAGATGTTAAGACAGGGATTGTTTACTACTGGGGAGTTTCAAAGACAACAAATCAACATCTTTGTATTAACTTCACAGTCTGGCATTTTTCATGGAAGCAGGTCTGAAATCTGATGTAAGAGCTGAGATTGCTTTTTGGAAAGTTGTTTTACCTTTTGTGTATAAGTACTGATTTTCTGATGTATTCTATTGTTCTTTATTTTTGTAATATTTTAGTTTTTTGAACTTAATTTTGAGCTCCAGCTATGAAAACAGCCTGATACATTTGAGAGGGCTGTGAGGAACAAGCAAATCTGGTTGAAGGCAGGAATGATAAGCTAAATCTGTTGCAATAAAGAATTACAAAGGTCTGATTAGTGAATATGAATCTATTCAGGATGTGTCTTAGGAATCATCAATATTTAAGTTTGAATGTATTCAACCAGTGCTGTCACATTTGAGGTGGACCTGTATTAGAGAGATATTGCTTGTTTTGGTCACATTTTCCTACTCTTCTCTCTTCTCACTCTTCTTCCTTTCAGTGATAGACAGGCTTGTGTACTTTGGGTTTTCTAGCTCCAAACCATGCTGTTTGTAGCTTGACTCCCTCCCTTCCAGTGTTTTGAGATGGTGTTTTCCAGCAGGAGCTCCAGGATTTTCTCTTGACTGTTTTCTGTTGTTATTTCTTCTCTTCAAGCACTGTGGCATCTTTTGGATGTCCCAGACTGCTGGGACCCTCCTGTGCTGGGCACTGTGCTGCAGGCAGAGCAGGGAGGAGAGGAATCCTGCCTTGGGCAGCTGAAATGAAATACTGAAGGAGAGCCTGGCAAAGAACATAATGGCATGAATTTCCAACAGTTGTACTCAGGACAACACCGGGACAACATTTTGATGGATAATAGTGATAGTTAGTGAGAGTGTCAATAGATTTGGAGCTATCCTTGCTGATCATGACCTTGTTCTGATTTCTTTGTAAAGTTGGTGAAGTTCCATGTTTCACTGCCTATTTGCTAGCAGCCCTAATCCAGTTCTGTATCAATCCCAGCCACCTCATGGGTAGCTGATAGCTACTAATTGCTGCAGTTTGGATTACTCCAGGATCTTAAAGGAGTTGTGTGCTCGTGGAGATGATTTAAAAACAACAAAGTAAAACGTTACCCAAATTAAATTCAACAAATATAAAAACAGTAATGGAGAGAGAGGCTGCTCAGTAGGGCATCTTGATTTGTATGTGTGTTATCAGTGTGTGCCTAATTACTTATACCCTTAGTTTTGTCCTTGAGAAAGTTACAAGAGCTGCTAGAAGATTGCTAGCCAGAAAAAGTTCACATTTCAGCCTGAGTCTCTGCAAAAGGTTGCTTTTGAAAGGAGAGTGAAGAGTGGAAAAACCCCAACATATTTTAGGCAAAAAGGGTGAGGACAGTCTCTCTCCAGTTGTAAAAATATGTATGTAGATAGATAGATAGATAGATAGATAGATAGATAGATAGATAGATAGATAGATAGATAGATAGATAGAATTTTCAGCTCCTAAATAGTTCTGAGGAGAACATACAAGAAATTTTAGCAGAATGCTAGGCACTCTGCAACGGCTTATACAGCAAATCCCTGACTGGTGCTGCACTAAGGATACTGACACACATTTGCATGTGTGAAAGTTGATTTTTTTTAAAGTGATGTCCACAGCAGATTGATTATGAGGGTAAAAGTAATTTTTGGGTGACAAAGTAAGAGAATATAGGGGAGAGGATGGAGCAGGAGACAGAGAACTTAGCCCTCTCAGTGGAGGATTATTTAGCCACTTGGCTTTACTCTCAGTGGTCAAAAGATCAAACTTTAATGAAAGAAGCACAGTTTGATGTTTTCCTCATTCTGAGCCTGCAAATGAATACGACTGTTGCTATTGAAAATATCTTGAGCTGCTGAATTGTGTTCTATCAAGTGTTGTTTTGTGTCTGGTAATACTCACCAGAAGAGGATCTGAATTTCAATGCATTTTTAGAGGACTTGTTGATCAATTTGCTTTAACACTGCCTCCAGAATTTGGTGATAGGTCAGTACAAATATGGGCTAGAGGATGCTATGGCAGATGCAACTGGAGATGATTAGACTTGCAATTTTGAATATGGTGTTTAGTAGCATACATAAGCAAGGACCTAAGCTTCTGATAAGATATTTTAGCTAATATTAAGTAGATTTTTTCTGTGGCCATAAGAAAATTATTGGGGAGGGAGGAAATTTTTTGACATCTTTAATATTGAGTAAAAGGCTAAACTTATTAAATTTAATATGTGCCTTGAGGAATAAAGCTTCTTTTTGGGTTTTGAAAGATGGAAAGAGTTGGTTGCTTTTCTGTTTTTGTCTTCATTTTTATTTTTGTGAGGGTTTTTTTCTGGTTTTTTTGTTTGTTTTAAAGCAACAAATTCTGCCTAGTTTCCATCACTAAAGGAAATTCAGTTGAGTGGTTCTGATCTCCTGAGAAGCAAAAAAGGAGCCTTAAGAACAGGGTAAACAAGCCAAGCACTTTGGATGTAGCCTTGAAAACAAAGTTGAGAACAAAAAATAAAAGAAATGACATTATTTGCTCTGAAGAAAGGTCACAATCTGTAAAGCACTGAAGAATCCTGTGTTTTAATACAAAAATGTGTACTTTAGGGTGATGTTTGTCTTGAAGCATTTTATAACTGGGACAGCATGAAACACAGGTGTCTTTCAAAAGAAAACAACCTTGTAGCTGATAAAAAAATCCATGTTCAAGTTCCCCAACATTCAAGCCAGTTTCTCAGGGCATGCTGCATGAAACTTCATCATGTCTGTTGAGCATCATTAAAGCACTCTCTGTAAATGTGAGGGGAACCTCACATTTCTAGAATTAGGGGCTGAACAAGCAGAGAAGTTGTAAAGGGTCCAAGTAGAATGGGGAGAACCTCATAAAAACAATTTGAGTTTGAGGCCTGTCTGCCTTGGAGGAGGATGAATGATGCTGAACCCGCAATGTATTTATAAAAGCTGTTCAGAAGAAAAGCCCTCCAAAGTAACAAATTAATTTGGAGCTACCAGAACTGTAGTGAAAACTGGGACATATTTTCCATAAAAACCACAGACTACAAATATTGATATGATCAGCTCTCTCAGTAGTTAAAAAAAAATAAGCTCCCATTATATCTTTTTATTAGGCATTGAAGATGATGTCATATGTTAGGATCAATGTAATTTCTCCAAGATTTGCAATGAAGGCATTTGATCAGGGATTTGGAGATGGACTCCTCTGGTTTATGTCTGTGTCCTCTATGGTCCTCTCTGGTCTATGTTTTCCTCAATGGCCTGGAGCAGTGTATAACTTCTCATGCAGTACATGCCTGCCAAATGTCTGGCCAGACTCTTAATTGCTCTTACTTATTGCCAAAGGCTGATGGCTCAGTGCTATCTGTTAAGAAGACAAATATGTGAACCTGTCTATTGCCTCACTCTTTCATCAGCCCAAAGCGACCATCAAATGCAACCATTCTAAGGTGTGACTGTGTTTTCTGCCAGGGAGGGATAAGGGATGTGAAATGAGACAAATAAATGGTGAAGGAAAGCGTAGCAACCAGTTTAGTAGCCCAAAGAGTCATGTTGGATGGGGAGCCAGACACTTCTTGGAGGTAAGGAAAGGAAAAGTGTTTCTCTGCTCCCAGACTCTGTAGGACTGGCTCTGATCTGGGATCTATGCTTGAAAAAGCATGTAGGAATACATTATACTAGATAAAAAAAATTAATCTACATGAATTTTGAGTGCACCAATCCTGAGGCTTTCTGACTCTTTCAATCAGCTTTCCCAACCTGCTTCCTGCAGGAATTGGTGCACTCTGCAGCAGTGCTGTAGCGTGGTGCTGTTTGGCATGAGGAGGAAAAATGTTGATGGGATCGATTTTGCAAATTGACTGACTTCTCAAAAACACTGTAAAGTGTAGTTCATAGAAACAAAATACCAATGAAAAGTTCAAACCCTAGAACAGAGTCCTGGAGGCTCTGATGTGTCATTGATGCAAATGACTAGAAGATCCAAGGTTTAAGGAAATTAAAATGTCATGCTTCAGTTCAATTGGAGTGCTTAAATGTATGTTTATTTCCCACTATTTATTCATGAAATCTTTAATATGCCAGCAAATGTCAAGGTAAGTGTTATTCTTGTTCATTAAAACATTTTTTTTGATCAATGCTTTCATGATGATGTGCAAGGAGAAAACAATCTTCTCCATTATTTTCTATTTTGACAGACAAATTATTTTGCTTATACCTTCAAAGAGATCTGGTGATAACTGAAACATTTCCTTTGCCATATATTTTAAATATTCATTAGAAGATCTGAGCAGTCAGTGATTGCTCATGAGACAAACCCTTAATAGAGCAATAATTACAGTGGGAAATACAAGATACCCAAGAACTTAGTTTACTTCATCTACCTTTTCAAAATATTACACTCAGACCCTGGTAGCTCTATGGCAAACCTTCTTCATTATTTTCATTTTCTTTAGTAGTTAAGTAAGACAAGGTCCTTCATAGGATAAATCACTGCTTTGATATCTTCTTTCCAAGTTAATAAGTCTGCACCAAAATTTTTTTTTCAGTTAGGTCTCAATTTGGCTTGGAAAAAATGTATTTTGGCAGAAAATACAAAACAAACCATCTCAGGTTTCCCAAGAAAATAATCAATTTTATTTGCTTACAAAAAGCTTTTGGTGTAAGATTTGCTTTATTTAGTAATCCTCATTAAGAACCTGGTATCAAGTTTTGAAGACTTCTGCAAGAAATTTTCGTGAAGTAAATTATTTGTATGCAATTAATTGGGACTTTTGCATCATTCTTCTAATAGTCAACTAAGCTACCTATGACATATTTATTTATATCTCATTTTATATCACCATTATTGGAAGAATTATCAGAACTGTTCTAACAAAGCTTTTGCTTACATTATGACTACCAACCACGCTCTTACAACAGTTTTGATTTGCTCAAGTCTAAGCAGTTGCTGTCATATAAAGGGAGTGAAGGAATGAGGTCTCTGACTTATTGCATGATTGTTGGTTTCTGGGAGGGAACAAAAAAAGGAAGAAAAGCCTGTGATTGATTGACTCATAAATCAAAGTTGGATAGATGTAAACTTCCTAAATGCTGAACTACTCCCGCATTTTGTTTTTTCCTAAAAACCAGAAAATGAGAGAAAAAGTAAATAAGAAAAGGGAGATGCTTTTATATTATGCTTCATGTTTGAGGCTTTTTATGAATGCTACTGAATTTCACAGAATTTACTGGTGTGAGAGCTGCAGGGGAACAGCCTGAGTCACCATTGTCTGCACCTCAGGCTTCAGGGAATGTCTCACAAATTGTCACTCCTCTCTGGCTGCACTTGCCACTGGGCTGAGAGCATTAAAAAAATACAATAGCAACATCTATTTTTCAGCCAAATGGCAAGAGAACCTTTTGGAGGGAAAGAAGAGTAAGGATAGCAATTGGAGTTCAGCTGTACTCTGGAAGCTAGAAGTTTTGGTAAATAAATCACAAAGGTTTCAAATGGCCAAGCATCATAATCATCTCAAAATACTCCTCATTTCTTGAAGTCAGACTCATCTTTTGCATTTTAATTAACAATTTACCATTACAACATCTATGTTCCACTCTCTTTAGTAAATCAGGCATTTTTAAATTTAATTTACAAATAACATAATCTGTGATGTTTTATGTTTTTCCTTCTTTCCAGCTCTATCTCTAATTCACCTCTCACTTCTCTGGATCAAGTGAGGTATCTCTTTTATTTCAGTGCTGGAGTTTTGAAAATCATTCCATGGATATGGATATTGAGCTCTATTGAGATATATTAGCTATTCTGAGCAGGTGGCTGTGAAATTTTAGCTCTGATCTATGAGTATTATTGCATTATAATATGGACAAAGCTTTTTTTAGATATATTTGATTTTTTTGTGTGTAATTCATTGTAAACCTTCATTCAGATCTCAAAAGCTAATGAGTTGTCAGATTAAATATTGTAAGTTATTATTGAAGGATTAGATAACAAAGCACAGAACATCACTGTGCCATTGTCTAAGGCTGTGTTATGTCTTGAATATTGAACACACTTCTGGCCATCTCATCCCAAAGGATTTAACAGCATGAGTAAAAGTACAGAGAAGGGCAAAAAGGCAGATCAAAAAAATTGAATGGCTTTCACAGACCTAATGCTGAGTAGAAAATAGAAAAGAATTTTAGAGTGTATGATAGGAATGCATGAACTATAATAGGAAAAGTGTACACAGAATGTGTATTCACTATCTTACAACACAATAACTAGGAACCACTGCAATACAAAGGTAACCAGATTAAGCAAACAAAGATTAACTTTTCACCACTGAGACTTTTTCAATTGTGGAACCCATTTGTGCAGCAGATCTGGAGGACAAAGAAAAAAATGGATTTGAAAGGAGAGAGAAGAAACTAATGGAACAAAACTCTTCAGAATGCATTTTAATTTGACTGTTGTGACACAGGTAAAGCTTGACTCCCAAAAGGTAAGCACCTTTTGTCTCTGGTAGGGAAATACTTCCTGGAGTATCTGGAGATTTTTTCCTTTTTCTTATTGCTGGGACGAAACAAAGGCAAACATAGAAATTAGTTAAGGTCAAGAGCATAGATAAAGTGATAAGTTCAAGGCTGCAGAGATGGTGGAGACCAAGAGTAAAAAAGTTTTTTCAAAAATGTCTTTAATGTTTTTGTTAAGTTTTTAATGCAGATCAATTTTTCTTTAAAGAAGAAGAAAAAGAAAAAACAAAGCAAAACATCCCCCCCACCAAACCCCAAAAAATAAAAAAAAAGCCTACCAAGAAACAACCAAGTTTTTGAAGCATCAGCTCACTTAATCTTAAAAACTAAATTTGACACTAACTTTTTTTTTAACATGACTTTGGCTGCTTACTCAGATCACCAAGCTTTCCAGCATTTTTAGTACTGCAATCTGTATTGATTTCTCTCTGGCTTTTATAAGGTCACTAAAAGTGAGTATCACAATATCATAGCCTCCATGCATAATTCAGTATTTGTTGACACAGAAGGCAGCTAAATAAAGGCAATTTGATTGCTTTTAGAAGAAATTCAGAGACCTTATTTATAGAGTTGGTGGATAAAACTCCCATTCTGTTTGTCTTAGATTAAGAAAAAATAAAGGGAAGATTATTTTAAAACAGTTTATCTGCTTAAAATATCACCCTTACACCATAGTCTTTTCTGTTGTTTCCCAAATCCTTTCTTGAAGATGATTAACAATCTGTTAAAATATTTTTTTGACTTGAGGAAAGATCCTTCATATTCATCAGTCTAACACAAAATTTAAAAAATAATCTATACTTTTTATAGAGATTTGACTTATGAGGATATTCCTTCCTCAAATAGCTATTATGAGTGACAAAATCCTGAAAAAAACCCTATTTTTCAAAAAAATGGAAGAAAAATCCTCAGAACTTGTTCATTGACCAGGGAAATTCCTCCATGCTGTAAATCAAATAACAAAATGATTCTGCTCTAAATCATCAAGTAATGTCGTCCTCATTCAGCTGCATTTCTACTGCTAATTAAACTGTTTCAGTTGGACACTGAAGGCCTCTACATCCAGAAAATATTAGTCCCAAAACTGAATCTCCATGTAAATTGCCTTTTAAGGACCCCAAAAAACCCGAGCTGCCAAAGAGCTCTGAGAAATTGCATGCAGCACATGCTGATTACAACAACCCAAACACACAAGGGCATTCTCACCCTTCAGGAGCACGGGCAGTCAGGTTCCAGCAGCCAGGACATTTTCAGATCATGCCTGCAGTTATCATTTATTACTGAAACACCTTCTGCTTTGACACAGAGGAAGGTATGGTAACAGAAACATACTGCAGTTAGAAATGTTCCATTAGAGGCTCATTAAGTTTTCTGAGTTAACACCACAAATAGTTCTAAAAGGTCTACAGTTTGGATGATCATCAGATTTGAGCAAGAGGCCCTAATCAAAATCTACAGGCTGGTCCTGTTCTAATACTGGGAAGAATCTCTGTAAAAAAGCAGTAATATTTCAAAATATGAAGATAGGCTGGGCAAGTGCTGATGTCCCATGCTCCCTGCCACAGAAATCTGGAGTCTTGTTTTACTTTAGTAAACTAAGCTTTTAGAAGTGTTTTTTTCCCTTTACAAATCTGTGTTTTCAACTCTTATTTTGAACTCTGGCTAAAAGAAACTTAAAAATTAACAGTATGCTGAAACATAGTTACAAGGAAACAGATGCTTTTTATTTTAATAGAATCTGTGAAATAAGACAATTTTTGGTGCCCTTGGAAGGGAAGCTTTTTTCCTTATTATTTCTTTCTGACCAATATTAACTGGCTGTTACTTGGGCCCCTTGGGAATTCTGATTAAGGCAAACTCTTATGCAAAAATCAATCTTTCAATGGCAGGCTTTGTTAATCTTCCAAATCCAATTTCCATTTCTCACATTCCAGGTTTATTGATTATATGTCAAAATTCTCAAGTCATCTGTAGGGCTAACAAAATTACTCTGTGACTAATAATTTAATTGTTTTCAAAAACAGATGTGCTTCTTCCATTGAATGCTAAAATTTTGTTGGAAATATCTAAGGAAATGGCAGCATGCACTCACATAATTATCCTTATCCAAGAGCATTTAATTACCTAAACTTTCAAACGGAACTGCAGCGAGATCCTGAGCATAAAGGGGTGACAGGATAAGCAGACTGCACCATGTAAGTGAGCCAAGTAAGGCCCTGTTTCTGCAGCTTTGCCACAGGGGACTTTCAGTTCCAGTCACATTTTGAGGTCAGCAACAGATACTTTCCTAAGAAGAAACTTTAACATAGCCCTAAGTGAAGTTAGACTGTATTTAAATGGATATGAGTGACACAAATACAGAGAAAATGAGAAGGGGAAATGGCTTGTCTGTAATTATAGAAGCAAAAAATCAAGTACCTGCAATTCTTTACACATAGCCAAAAGTATTGTTTGAATTAATTTATTTCAATTAATTAAACTGTGACTTATTGGAATGATTGAAGTCACTGGCACAGCTCACACATGTGATTAGAGCTTATTTGGGGGATGAGGAGAAAGAAGGAGAGTGTGCAATGATGTGAAGATACTTAGTGGTAATCTTCCTAGTGCAAGGTGGCCCTGGTGAAAAACTGGGTGCTAAGGAACCGCAGAAATCCTCTCAGCTCTGTTGTGAAGGCCATTTCATTTGAAGCATCAAAACAAGAAGATCAGGTACCTTTTACCTGATTTTATTTTTAAAAGCAGCTGAAAAGTAAAGCAGAAAAGTTCAGGACGTGCTGCAAGCAAGGGTTTTTGACACTTAGGCCTCTGCAGGGAGCTGGGCACATCAGCACTCAGGTAATTTTGTTACAGAGGGCAGACAAACTCTTAGAGGAAGGCTCTGTAGGTTTCATTTTAATCAAGTGGTAATAACCCACTGAGGATATCAGTGGAGAAGATATTTTGGCTGAGCGTAACCACAGAGAAAGCACAGGGTTCACCATGTAGGAAATGGGAACGAGGAATAGCCAGGCCCAGCTCTGTTATCCTCACCTAAGGCTTGCCCAGCAGCTGCTGCCCCCCAAAAATACATGTTGTAATTTATTTTGACCACAGGAAACCTTCTGATATTTTCTCACATCGTTTTCTCAAAATCAAGATAAGGAAGGGTTTTCTGATGAAACTACCACAAGGTGGATGCAGAGGTGATTGCTAAAATCTTTCTTTCTCTTTGGACAGCTATCAAGGGCTCTGCTGTTCTTAAAAAATTACAGGAATTAAATTGCAGGAAAGGAGGCTGAAATTTCAGTCCGGAAAAGTATGTGGCAGTAAGGATTGTGAAGCACTGGAAGAGCTTACATAGAGAAGAGATGGAGTGTTGTTTACTGTTAAAAAACCCTAAGAATTGCATAGAGTAAAATATCAGAAATTATTTGGGTATGGGTAATGCCACTGTGGTTTACCAGAAGGGACAGAATGAGCAGTTGAGGGGTTTTCCAAACCTATAGTTGCATGATCCACTGATTTTTCAGGGACATGCAATAGTCTGTTCTAGATGTTTTTCCCATAGTTACCAACCATGAAATTTGGGGTTTTGTAGTTGAGAACATTTTCAAACATTCACAACATAAATTGTTCTAAATGGCAATGTTACATTTTTGTTTTTAGGTATCCTTGGAATGTATACAAAACAGGAGCATGAGACAAAAAAAAAAATACAAAATACTAAATTGTAAACAGAGTATGCAATCGATTCTCCCAGTCAGAGAGGGTTCAGAATTCATAACCCTGTTCAATAATTCACAAATCAATTAAAATAACATTATTATTCTCTCTTTCCACTTAGCAGTAACAATATGTAAAGGTCACTTGCCACCTAGTTAGGGAAAAGGCAGCAATTAACATCAGAGTAAAACCAGAATATTCATTTTTTGTTACACAATGTAAGCGTGACATGATTTTCTACTTGGATGGAGCCCTCAGCAATAGCAGGGCTGAATTTTCACCTCACACACAAATTAAGGAAGAATTTTTAAAATGTTGCACTGACACTAGAAATGTTGTAGGTTCTTGTACAAATGCTGAGACTCAAAGATGTCAGAGGTGATTGGAAGCCTGACTCCTTTTACCTTAAATGTCAGCAAAAAAAATTCTAGGAAGAGTTCTGAAATGTGAAAGGAGGTACGTTTTTCTATTTGTAAGTGAGAATTCATGTCAGAATTGGGCTAGGAATTGAAGAATTAGTGCTTTGCTTCTGGAAATTGACCTCTTAATTTTATTTATTTAATGGCTTTGTTGATTTTTTAATTTTTAAAATTTAATTTATTCTGAGGGTTTTTAAGTTTATTCTATTTCTTTTATTATTCATTTCTTATGTATTTATTATCTGAATTTTTACTTTTAAAGGTTTTTACTTTAATTTTTTAGTTTCATTCTTTATAATTTTCATTTATTTTGCTTTTATTTGGCTTTTTCATTTTATTTTACTTATTAGATCTTTTGGTTTTATATTTATTTGGTTTATTATTTTATTTCTTTTAAAAATTGTATTTATATGTACTTATATTTTTTCTTTCTATTTTTTTCTAATTGATTTTAATACTGTGTTTTGTTATTTATTTTATTTAGTTTTTTATTTAATTTATTTTGTTTTTATTAACTTTATTTTATTATTTATATTTTTGTTTTGGTTTTATTTTTAATTTTTAAAATGCTATTTTATTTCTTTAATTTATTTTATTTTCAAAATTTAGTTTATTTAATTTCATTTATTTCTTTTCATTTTTCCTCTCTGTTGCTGTCATTTCCCTGTTTTCATTCTAAGATTTTCAGCAGTTTCTGGCAAGTTTATGTCAAGTATTTGGTGGCTTTTTTTAGCTCTCAAAAAGAAAAGAGAAAAATATCTGTATTTTTCTCCCAGTAATGAATGTTCTTTTCAACCAACCATAATATTAATGTTTATTCCTTGAAAAGTTGCTAATGCTGCATAGGAAGCAAGGGATAAATTTGATCTTTGTCTGCTAAAAATATGTCATTTAGGTAGTGTCGCTTTCAGTCTTCCATCTTTCTGGTTTCAGTTTACTGCCACAAAATGTTTGAAAGCTTTTAACCAATTTGCATTGATACATTTTCCCTCAAGAGTACTATGTTCCTTCTTATTTTAAGGAAATAAGAAAGGGGAATAAAGGATAATATTTATTAATACTGTCTGGAAGACCAGAGACATGGCCCCAGCTTTATTTACGGGTGCCAAGGAATCCACATGGACAAATTCATATAAAAGGCCACCAAGATCTTGGCTTAGTTTTCTTTTAGAAGATTCCAGTCTCTGTGAAACAGCAAAATGTAGTTTTTTTTCAATCCCTACTGTGTCCTGGGCATAAAATATAATTTAGGCTTTTTTTTCCCCCCTCATTGCAAGAAAGCAAACGCAAAGAATCAGATGTCAAACAAGAGTTTTCTCTTTCCTCTCTGATGAGATCTCTTTCAAAAACAAACCAGCAAATGCTTTCTTTGTGAACTCTATAATTTTCCAACTACAGAGTTTAGAGACACTGAACTTTTTTGAAAATTTGGTGTCACATTTGTCTTTTTCTTTTCTGGTGACACATTTAACAAATGTTAAGCATTTCTGTCATTCTCATGTTAGGATATGAAGTAATAATTAATTTTACTTGCTAATTGTAAAGGTAATTGGTTTGGGGGTAGCAATTGTCACTCCGTCAGGGAGAACAAAACCCAAATTCTGTCTTCTGTGAGCCTGCAGGAAAAGGTAGCATGGATGGCTGGAAAAATCCACCTGTAAATTAATTGAAAAGGACATGTAAGATGAGTCTTATGAACCCACCAGTTGAATTTGATGAAAGAGCAACATTTACTTCTAAAAATATTCCTCTTCTAGAAAGAGATTAATGACTCTACTAATGTACATTGCTATGGCAGAAAATAACCTTAAGAGCAAACTAGAACCCACAGTGGGATCTCCACAGAGAGTGAACAGAGTTGATAAACCAAGATCTGTCCTTCCCTTATCAACTACTGAAAGAAATCTGTGTGTAAACTCTGAGGAACAGTGAATGCATCAAGAGTAGTGTAAAGTTTTTCTGCAATCAGTGCCTAACACATCATACTTGGTGCATTACTGAGATGTCAGTTCTTTTGATTAGTCCAAAATTGGTCTCAGTTGTGCACTGTTAACTTCCTGGAAAACACAATGGCTTTGTGCCACATAGCTTCACCCACTGAGATGGAAAGAGCTACCCTGTGTTTTGTCTCCAGAGGAATTTTCATAGCTCTCCCCTTGTAAAGGTTGCAAAAATATTATCATCGGGGTTATAGGTGGGCTGAAACTATTTTCTACTGCTACACCTTGATCTCTTTTGCTGTTTACTTGCTGCTTCTTCATCTCCATCTTATATTTACACTGTAAACTATGTGGGTTAAAGATCACCTTTGTATTCTGCATTTTCACATCACCTAGCAGCAGTCCAGACCCAAAGCAGGAGTAATACAAAATGTTGTAATGAATCATTTACTGTATGTTCTCTCTTTTAAGCTGTTGGAAGCTTCATCTTTTAGTAAATTATATGGGAGAAGATAAGATGGCAGAGATGAGAGAGGCAAAGAGGAGGCTCTAGGAAATGAATATAACATTTTAGATTGTTCTCTCGGAGCTCTAAACATTGCATAAATGACTAAAATGGACAGGACAAATAAAGCCAGTTCTTTAAGAGAGATTAACATACACTGATGGAGAGCTCAGACCAAATTTCACTGAAGACACAGAGGCGTCTTCCTGTTATTTTTGCTTGGCTCTAGGTCTAATCTTAGTTCCAACACAAAACACCTCAATGTGCTTTGCCACTTATATTCTAGATAAGCTGAACATTCATGTCTGGAGGATTTGTTATTTTCCTGAGCCAAAATCCTGAGGAGAAGGGATCCTGTCCTCATCATAGTCCATAGTTATTTTAAAATTTAACCCACTTGGGACCATGGTTTTCCATTAGTATCTTCATAATTCCCTGAATCTCATTTTGTTTGTCTTTCAGGGCCACCAGCGCCCGACTTTGTAAAGATACAAAGAAAGCTCCTGTCCTCACCTTTTTTTTTTTTTTTTTTTTTTTTTTTTTTTGTTAATCATCTGCTTATTTCACATTGACTTCAACTTAGGCTGGTTTCAGTGCCCCTCCTACCTGCTCAGCAGTTCTGAAAATCAGCCCAGTGGCTTTGGTACTAAGAATAAAAGCTTTGTAGGTCATTGTAAGTGCATTCATTATTAAGGCTTTGCAGAGACACTAAATTAAATTATATGTCCAAAACAAAATAGAAATAAATATCTTTCAACTAATTTTTAAAAGTGTAACCGGAATACAGAACTATTTGGTTATTTTGCTACATCAAATCATGAAAAGCAGAGGACAAATGCAGGAGGAGTTAGCAAAATGATCACAAAGGAAAAAATATAAATATGTGTTAATATCTCTATATATCTTAAGTACTGCATAAAAGATAATGAACCTTGACATTAAAGTGCTCAAAATAAATTTGTTTGCAAAATAATAAATTGGGTTATTATGCATTCCATGGTATCATTAAAACCATTTTAGATTAAATACTGGTTGATGTGTCTATGTTTTAAGGGGAAGCTTTCTGTTGAAAAAATTAATATCCAGAAAATACATTACCTGGAAGGCAGTAATCAGCACAATAAATTCACCATTTCTAACCTTCCTCTTTAGATGTAAATCCTTGTTGTCTTCTTGTTATTTAATACAGAAAGTATTAAAAGATTACTTCCCCACTCTTATCAATGTAATTAAAACATTACATTACTTACAGAATAAAAGCCATAATATATATCTATAAGGTTCATAAACTCACAGGCAGGCTAATATTTTTTTGGCAATCTGCCTGATTTTTTTTACACAACTGATTAGAAGATTTCATCAGGAATTGACCTGGTGAAATATACTTTGAACATTTTATAAATGCCAAAACTTTGCCTGGAGGAGCTACACCTGAAATAGGCACAGGAAATATAAGGTGAGAGGGAATTCAGAGCCATGGGGACAAAGATGACTTTGTGAGATGAAAACAGAATCCAAAAATTCCTAACTTTGCTTCCAAAGTGCTGTCCATTAAATTAAATTAGTGAAATTGCATTATTCTTAGGTTTTGAACTTTGTTATTTTAGTTCTGTGTCCAGATGCTGCCTTTTTAAAGTACTTGTAGCCATAACTTGCAGTTTTGCAGGGCTTTTTATAGAATGAGAGGTCATTGTTTAAAAGAAAAAAGGAAAAAAAACCCAAAAAGGCACAGGTGATTAAGTAACAGTAGACATCAGAATCATCAAAAGGGCATTTTTTCCAATCTGATAGAATTATACTCATCTTTTGCAAGCAGGTGAGGGTTTTTGAGTAATTATGAAGATGCGATCTTGAAACTAAGTAGCTTTTCTGAAGTGTATGCAAAGGGTGGTACAGTTGTCATATAAGAAGCCACTAATGCCACTTGCAAATCTCAAGATAAATTTCAGCACACAGAGGTTGGTTTGAGGATGTTGGGAATAATCTAATCTACTCTTTCAAATTTAATTTAGTTTTAAGAGAGGGCTTTGTTATACTTATGCTGTGTCCCTGCCACAGTCAGATGCTGAGAGTGTTGCACATCATATTAGATTAAAGTCAGCAGTGTTGTAAGGACTCCTTTCCTTTCTCTGTCTCTCATTCTCTTTTGAAATGAAGCATCATTGCAATTTCCTGATTAAAACCCTATGTCTTGGAGCGTGATGAGAGACCCTGGCTGGCTTCCAGCTGTGATTAAGGCTCTGATTTTTGGCCCAAAGGTTCGTGTGGAATCACAACTTCATTGACCCTCTAATCAGAACTGATTAAGAAGTGATGGCTTGCTTGTGTTTGGTACTCCATTACCCACCATGTGGAACCTATAAAAGGGAGATAATGCTTTGTCAGCAGCCGTAGAAAAATTCAACCTTTGGAAGACTTTGTGCACAAGATCCTTCAAACTGACAGGAAATTTAGAGTACTTTATCTCTCAGTTATGCAATTTTAGAGGAGACTGTTTTAGAAAGATCTTAGAATCATGTTGATGGAAAGGTGAATATTTCCCAGGCATCTTTTAGATGTAAGGACCTGAGATATTGTAAAGTTCTTCAGGTGTTTGGTGTGGGTCACACAACCATTCCAAAGTTGTGCAGAGGCTGAAGATGAGAGAAGGGAGCAGTGGCAACAGTTTAGAATTCACTGCTCTACAAGTAGTTTGAAGGGGCAATACAAAGAATAGAAACATGGATAAATAAGTGATGACAAAGAAATATTCAAACCATCAGTTGGTGTCTTGTATATCTGTATATTTCTGCAGCCTCCTTGATGAAAGGCTACTAAAATATTAGCTGGAGAGCACTCTTATTTATTTGGTGAGTGGATTTATGGAGAAGCTTGATAGTTCAGCCAAGAAATTGGTTATCATGGAGAGTGGAGCTCACAGGAAGGGTTTTGAGTTATCAAAGAGGGAAATGATTATGCTGAAATAGGAAAATACCTCCCCATTTTTTTAAGCTTTATAGTA
Organism: Melospiza melodia melodia; assembly: GCF_035770615.1. Classification (NCBI taxonomy): domain Eukaryota; kingdom Metazoa; phylum Chordata; class Aves; order Passeriformes; family Passerellidae; genus Melospiza; species Melospiza melodia. Next base: position 13,648,183 of record NC_086201.1, on the reverse strand, counting down.
GAAGTGTCTTCTAGTTATTCAAGGTTTCTGAGAGTCTTCCGCTGATACTTAGCAGGAATCTGGAAACATGAATTGTTCTGCCCCTGAAAAGCATTTTTCTGCTCTTCAGCTTTGGCTTGAACACTGGGAGAGACGGGAAGGAACACTTTTGTCCATGTTAAGAGTGTGTGTATGAGTGCATTGTGTATGTGCATATACATCTATGTTTATATGGGTATATCTCTGTGATTTAAGTCTGGCTTTGCTCTCTGAATATGACAGCCCAGAAAAGTGTGGAGTTGGAAACGTGACAGTATTTGGTCTGTTCTGTGGTCAAGTCAGTGACCATGGTTAGTCAAATGAACTGAGTGGAAAGATTCCCATCTGCTTTATTAGGGGTGGGCCAATGGTAATCTGATGGTGTGTCAAAAGAAACAAAGAATTATGCCCTTTTAATGGACTCTGTACTCTTCTATTGGACAGTCATTAGAGGACAATTTTCATAATATACATAGTCCAGGGCTATCTCATTTTGCTTTAAATGTCATACAGGCTTGGGTATGTATGCTTAATAAAGTATATTATAGCCAGGGAAGTTAATAGCCTTAATGTACTGGGCAATGTTAGTGAGCCTATGACTTAAGATCATGCAGTTCAATTAGAACAGACAATGAGTCAGAAACAAACCATTTTTAACTATATAAAACTTACCAAGGAGATGAGTAGTAGTCAGCATGGATGTGTCATGAACAAATCACGAACACACAAAAATATGTGAAGGCAGTGTGATAAATATAATTGTGTTCTATGCCATGCCTTGTGGATAGAGTGACAAATATGTTTTTACAGCAATAAGGTTTCTGAGTCTTACATGATATTCTAATATTCAAAACAGAGATACATTGACTAAATAAAATTACTCCTAGGTGGGTGGATGTTACACATTTGGGAACCATATGTAGAGAGTAGATAGGAGTTGCTAAATCTCAACAGCTTTGTGGGATCTGCAGGGGTAAGTTCTGGATACAGGATTCTTTGGAATTATATTTTCAGACTATGTCTAACTGAAAGATCATTCAAATATGTTGGGAGCAAAACATTTAGGAGTCTTAAATGTATTTTGAAGTTTTAAACTGATCAAGTGTACCATTTTAGATGACCAAATGGATTGTTTAAATTGTAGAGTGTTTGTTTCCTATTATTTCCTTATAAATGAGGGAACAGCAGGAAACACACAGCTAATGGAGCTCAGTATTGAAATCTGAAAGAACCTTATTGCTGAATGTCACTATACAAAGGGTCAAAGCTAAAAGTCAACCCAACAGCTTTCAATTAAGCTTCTGTATCTTCCTTGGCTATTCACGTACCTTGTCTTATATTCAGCATGATTTTTATTCCTTGGACAAATTTCCATAGCTTGCTAACTCTCTTAGTTAAGATATTTCTAATAAGAGTAGTCTTAGCTTACTTTTTGTTTTCTCTGCTTCCTTATTTGGATTAGCTGAACACTAAAGACTGTTTTCCCACAAAGGTATGTGAAGGCCATGGAATCTTCTCAGGACAATATGAGACAGTAGGAAAGTAAGAGAGTTTCTGTACTGTTTTTAAATGGGTGATATCTGGAGCAATATTTATAGGGCTTGATGCTGACATCTGACTGTTTCCAACAAATTCAGCTTTTCTCTATTGCTTTTCTATACGTTTTCCGTACTTTTTCTATTACATAATAAAGTACAGTTTACATAAGGAAATTTAATCAGCCCACCTACCTATGACAGATGTAAAACTTAAGTTAAAAAAAAGCAAATAAGGGAAATGTCATTGTGTTTAAAAGCTGGAAATTAGCTGCTTGAAATAACTCCAATTCCATACAGAATGCAGACCATCTGTAATAATGGTGCTAACTTTATTTTCTTAAATGCTCTTGGAAGTAAAGACAAGTATGCAGTCTTTTATAAGTTCTTCAAAATAATTCCCAAACAATAGTGTTATGTCTTTATTTACAGCTGCCTTTACTTCAGTGTAATCCCACAGACTTCATATGATATTAGGTGATGGTACATCATGTATTTTTCACCTTTCTCAGGGTGGATATTTTCACAGATATTCTCTTCCTTCTGCATGCAGAAGACTGCTGTGATTCATCCTACTTTGGTGCTGAGTGAGGATATTTTAGCTGCAAACAAATATTACTTGAACTTATTGTTCTGAAGACTAACTTGAATGAATGGATTCTATAAATTCTCTGTGAAATACCCTGATACATCTTCATCAAATTCACTTTGTTCACTGGAAGAATAGTGGTATTAATGCATGTTGCTGCATGCTGTTAATATTCTCAGATCATTTTCAGGGCCCTGTGTCTTGTAATTGTTACCCAATCCATATCATGGCTTCAATACATTGAAATGAAAGGTGAAAATTATTCATATGGGGAAATGTAAGAGGAATGGTAGTACAAAGTCCACAAAAATTGAGCTTTGTTTGGTTTTTAATCTCATCTCTTTTTTTGTTGTTTGTTTAATAAGCAAACTTCAAAGAGTCATGGATGCAACATTTTTTTTCCTTCTATGTGCAGTTTAATGGGTTTAAAAACAGACTCACAGTGTAAAGATATGTGATCACTTCCACAGGAGTAATTTTCTGTTTTTTATGGTATTATCTCCAACATTTTCAGGCATATTTCAAGTTGATAAAATGATATTCAAGTGACCATCAGATAATGATTTTCAGTGGTAGGTGCAGAGCTTCCTGGCTCTTAAGCACATTCAGGAAATTATTCTATGCTGTGACAGGGACTGTGTTCTAACTAAGATATTTTGAATGGATTCTCATACTTCTATAAGTTATGTTCAGTGACAGTAGAGTAAAGAATGTTTAAGTGTGACTCAATTGCTTTCTAAATGATAAACATTAACTTAGGTTACAAAAACTGGCCAGAGAATGTTCATTTATTTCTACCTGCAGACAATCAGCTGGAAAAGTTCATCAGCTGTATTGAGGTCAAGATAAAAATACTAAGAGATTGACAAAAATGTTCAAGAGCTTCAAGAACTGTGCAATTTTAAAACCATAGAAGAGATGCAAAGAACTTCCCAAATGCATAAGAACCAGATTTACCACAGGCCAAGAGAATACACTACATTTTCAAAGGTTAACAGAGTGTCAAGAAGTCTGAGGCTACATCTGAGTAGCTGAATGATTTGTTTGCATTGCTGTTTTCGCAAAAGTGTTGGTTAAAGGAGTTACTATTTAAAAATTTTCTAGGACTTTTATTAAAACCAATTTGTCATCTGAAGAGGTTACACAGCAGTTAGACACTAACAATTGCAAAAATAAAGTTCTTTTCTCATGTGAGATTTCTGAGCTTAACTATGATTTGTAGGCACTCCCTAAAATGACCTTAAAGTAATAGGGAATGGAAAGTGGTGTCTACATTTAAAAATGGCCCCAGGAAATTACCAACAAGTTAATGTGACTCTAATTCTCCATTAAGTATTGTATACTGTACAAAATGAGAAAATTGTTAGAGATGTGGATTAACATATCAAAAGTGATAAAGAAGTTATTCAAAACTCCTACATTGTAGAGAGGAATGTGGAAGAGGTGAAGAAGAGAGTGCTCATTAGACCTGAAGAACTAGTAGATGCTCAAAAGGCAGCCAGTCAGTCGTCTAGAGAAACTCAGTTAAAAACAGCAGGTAATATTGGTAATATTCAGAGAAGCCTCTTGCTCTTTGAGAACATAATGATGAGTACATTTCAAGTCACTTTGGAGAGTGACCTGTCATTATCACTATTTTCAGCAAGAAAAGATTGAAACATGGAAAGGGAAAGGTGCCTGACAAAGGTCACAGAGGAGGAGTATGGCAACAGTACAGAACCTGTCTCCTCAGCTCCTCTCAGGGCTTGCCCTGACACTAATGGGAGTCAGAGCTTTGGCTGCCAGTGGTGATGGGTGAATCAGAGCTTTGGCTGCCAGTGGTGATGGGTGAATTCCCATTCCCCTCCAGTAAAGGTGTCTGAGAGGTATGGGAATGAGGGTCTGGTAATTGCATGGCTAATACTGAAAGGTTTTACACAAAGCAGAAGACAGGAAAAAGCCTTCATTATTTCAATTAGGAGACTAGGCCATGCATAACGAATTCAGGCAGGAAAGCTGCTCCAGTCAGAGTTGGCTTAGGTTCAGAGAAGGGTGAATCAGAACTTTTTCTGAGGGCTAATTCTGAGAAGGGATGAAATATATAACACAGCATAAGTAAGGGAACTGTGCAGATGGTGAAGGACTGTTATTTATTAACTACTTGAATTGTCTTAGTTTCCTGCCAATGTCCTATTTGGAAGGACAAAGTAGGGCTTTTTTAAATGGGGTGAGTAATGACTTAACAATTATCCTGAGAAAATTAAACTATGATTCACTAGAACTCACTGGTACTGAGGTGTATGAAAAGTGTCCATATTCCATGAGCTTTCTTCATAACTGAGGGAAATCTATTCTGACACTGGAGGGTCCTTTGATGTAGCAAATAGCAATGAAGTAACTGAAAGCAGGAGAAAAAAAAATAAAAGTCAAGTAAGATCAAATAAAATGGACCACTTCTTTTTATCTTGTGACAGTCCAAGTACCATCAGAGCAGAGGTAAGTCTTAGGGGAGTATCAAAGAATGCAAGTTATCACAATCCTTTCTAAAAACTGTGGCCTAATTAGATTGTGACTTGGTGGATTTTTATATAAGGTTTCTGACAAAACAGGGTAAGTTTCTGCTGTGGCTTGAGTGTATTTTGTTGGGCTCATGCAGGAGTTTGTGACTTGTCTAGTATATATATATCCTTGAAGCAAATGTATTTTTCAGAGCACTGCAGTTTTCTCTAGCCCACATCAGTCTTCACTGCACTGTATTAAGAGTTCAACTAAAAATTGTGGAAATATTCTAGGAAAATAAGTTTTCCTCATAATGCCAGCCTTATCTTTCCATTTTTTTAACCTGTTTGGTAGTGTTCAAACCATGCAATGCTTATAGAATAAACATGTTCAACAACAGGTTCTGAAAACTGTTAAACCCATATTTTAAAACAGAAATCCATTTCTAAATTATGTTCTCATTCTGAAACCTTTCTTATTTAGTTAAGACTTCTGGCTTTCCTTTAACAGTCTAGGATCCAGACTTTCACAAAGACATCTGAAGCCGAAAAGACAACATGCATTAAAAATATTTAAACTCTCTTAAAATATAGAAACACTCTAAAGGTTTCCAAGAATCTGTGTTGCTGTATAAGTGAATCCTGCAAAGGAAAGACCAGAAGTTTACAGACTTGTCACAGCATGTCTGTGAGGTGTTTTAAGGAAAGCAAATTTTTAAAAGAGCCAGAATGGGAAAAAAAATGGATTCAGTAACGCTGGTTAATTAAACAAATAAACAGAGCATAATTTATTACTATAAGACTAGCTAAAGAGTAGGTCTTCAGGAGGGTTTTTTTTAATTTCTCATGTTCTCTTTCCTTCTGAGTGAGATATCTAATTAAGTCTGTGTTTAGCAAGTAGATATTTGTTCCTCAGTCAGACACCTTGTAATTTTGCCATTAATGGAGGAACAATGTGCCAAGTACTGCCTTTTCTACCCTCTGCGCTCTTGCTCCAGCTGTCCCTGTTTTGGCTGGGGGGGTCCTGCTAGAAAACCATCAATTCCTCAGCCTCTTGTGCTCTCCTCAGCCCTGCAGCTGAGATTTGGATGCTCCTTGCTAACCCAGCCTGGGATTTATCTGTTTTCCCTGACTCTGCCAGGCAACGAGGATAAGAGTTTGTCATGCTCCATCCCTCATTAGTCAATAGTTATTTATTTGCCTCGAGTCTTCACACTAATAACTGTGGTTGTCCTCTAAAGCTTGCTGCAACCCTGCTGGAGCTTGCCAAGCTCCCAGCCGGTCACGCTTTAGGGACAGCGGCTGAAAATCCATCGCAGCTTGGCTGACACAGCCCAACTCTTGGCAGCACAGCTGGAAACATGCCAGCGGGTTGTCAGAACCCAGGAAGTTCCTCTGGCAGCCCTGGAGGACTCGCGACCCTGGCAGGGGGTTCAGAGCCCTTGGCACAAAGCCAAACACACTTGTGGCTTTGATTTTAACCCATGGAAAGAATTACCGACTTTGTGTGAGGAGTTACAAGCCACAAGGGTTTGAATAGAATGATAGTGGGTTTATCACTGGGTGAAAATGTGGAATTTTGGGGTTTTTAGAAGGGGGGTTCAGGAGGCAAGATGGAGGAATCTGGGCATGTCCAGCCTTTCTCCTCCTTCTTCTTAGCCTCCATCTTCTCCTGCGATGGTGACACTTTTGGATTGCTCACAGTAGAGACAAACTACTCTAACATAGGTGATAGGTATTGGGAAGTTATTGTTAATAATGTACATGGAGTTTTTAGTATCAAAAGATAACACCACCCTGAGGGTGGTCAGTGTGCCATGAACCAACCTGCCTGACAGACCTTGGTGAGTCAGAAAAATAATATTTTAGATAACAGAAAATAAACAACCCTGAGAATGAGAGCCGAGGAATCCTGACTACTTCTTCAAGTGCCAGGCTGGGAAAAAGTGACTTTCCAACACCTTGGGGTCATCTCAACACCTGAGACCTCATCAGTGGGCCAGACCTGCCCTCTGAAAACTCCTCACTCATTGCAGTCCCCTATTCAGCTCTTTTCCTCTCTAAGATATAAACACCTTCACTTCAAAAAGAAGGGAAAAAGAAAATAAACCCCCTGGTGCATTACAGCAATTTCTATGCTTTAGCAATGCAGATTTCTGATTTTGGATATTTACATGAAAATTTGGTGTTACTAATCCTTTAAAGAAAATTCTACTAAGCTAAAAGCTTAAAGGGATAAGTCAGGTGGAAAATGTGCTGAAGACAAGACAGGTGACTGAAACCTGGCTTAAGTTTCTGTCCTGTCGCAGCTCTCTGATCCAGGGCTGGTCACTTAGGCAAGGTTTTCAAAGGTGTTGGGTTGCCAAGCCCTAATTTGGAAATTCCTGATACCATTAAATAACTTTAGTCTCTGAGTAAATTTAGTTTCCCTTTGTCTGAATGAATTCCCTTTTTTAGAAATTCTCTGTTTTCTCCCCACTGCATTGAAAAAAAAAAAAAAAAAGGTTGGTAGTAGTATTACAGGAATAACTTAGGAAGATGGAGGGATGAAAAGTATCACTTTTATTTTTCCCTATTTCAGTAAATACTCCAGACTTGTAATGTACTGTGAACATTCTGGTAAATTGCCTTCAAAGTTCCCATATTTTTCTAAGGGTATAATTTTGGAATTCTGGTACTATTGTTGGTATCCAGCATTTACTCTATGCCTTTCCTCACAGTGTATCATGTAGCTACTATGCCATCTGTGTTTTATCTTAATTTTAGGCTTGGTCAGTTCATTGAAACTTGGATTGGATGGCAGTCTGCAGTTGTGTCTTTTTTTCATGTGCGATAGGACTGTGTAAGGATAGGAAAATCTCATTCTATTACAGATGGTTTTTCTATTCTTCTTCTTCAGTTTTGGCCACCATAAACTTCAGGTTTTTAAGTATCATCTTTTCTTCCACAGCAAATGAAGGTCATCCAGTCCTTCCTATCCCCCACCAACCCTGTTTTCCCTCATTTTTACTACCTCCCATATGCATAGTCATGACTATTTAAGAAAAGAAAAAGATATATCCTGGTTGACAGCTGTGACAAATGTTCATTCATTACTTTGATGCATAATTAAATTATTTTCTTAATTGTATCCAATTAATATTTAACTTTTTTACATTGAAATTAAGACACTTGACTTGCAATAAAAGAACTTTCTCAGAATTCTGAAGGACTGAAGACACACTTCTTGTGTTTCACATTGAAACTAAAAGGGAAGGTTCAGACAGTATACCTGAAACAAACCCAAGGAGAATCCATGAGGAAAATATCTCTTGGTATTCAAAGTGCACTTAGAGCCAAGTGCATTAATTTTTACCATTATTAAATTTATGCATAGATAGACACCTAGATGAAGCTACTGATAAGAGGAGCATAAATCATACCTAATAACTGAATGCATCCAAAATTTGAGGTCACATCTGTCTGCCTTGTTACATCTGGCAGAGTGTAATAATTAGGTTTTCTCACAAAGATGAGAATTACAAAAAATGTATTTGTTGAGATTGTTATCCCTTCAAGAGATTTCAGATCCATTTTTAATTGATGTAAATAACAGCTCTGCTGAAGCCAGTTGAACCCTGCTGTTATCTGCCTGCAGGGAATCTGTCCTTCCATTCCCAGGTCGGATTTGACAAGAGTTGACTGACCTACAGTTGTTTTTGCTTTGACATTCTCCAGAATGTTTGTTATAATTTTATCTTGTTGGGAAGGTTTCTTCACTCTGTTTCAAACTTTTTAAAACAAAAAGTAGTTGAAGTAGAAAGAAAGTTTAAAGTGTATTTGTTTACACAGATAATTAAATGTTTCACTAACAGCATCAGAATTATTTTGTTTAGGTCTAAAACATTTCCCTAAAATTAGCACTGTCTAATTCCGTTCAAAGGCACAAAATGCCTGTCTACATCTAATACATTTATAGAGAATGAGAGAGTATGTTTACAACTAATAAAGAGAAAGTTTCTTCACTTTGGCTAAGTAAAATGTTAGAGAAGAAGCAATTAATATGTATTTTTATGGCTTTTTGCACTTAATTGCATTTCATCTTGCATACAAACTGAAATGCAGCACAGCTGCTGTTTGTCCCTTGCCTTCCCACACCCTGTAAGGTGGCCTAATCCTGTGTGCACAAAGCAGATACAGTAGATTGAACAGGAGAAGGATTTTGCCCTCATACATTTGCTTTTAAAGAATGGTGTCCAGGGTGAAGGATGAGTATTTACTCATGTGTAGGCAAGAAGGTCAAGAAAAGGTTTCTGTTTGTTTTCATAGAATCAAGCCCAGAAATACTTTTGTACAAATCTGTTGTGCCAAATCCAGCTCTATAATGCTAGGATTGATCAGAGAAAAGAAGAAAACACCCAATGGGAACTGAATTTGCAGTGTTCTCATATGGGAAGGAATGCCTTCTTGACCCCAAGTTTATGTCCTGAAGAATAAAACCTGATAGAAGCTGTCAGTTTTATCTTAAGCTGCAGAGCTGTGAGGATTATTTCAGCTGAGGATCTTAATATTGGTCTCTGCCTTCACACAAGAAATGACACTTATGTAAGGAGATAGCAAGGGCTTTAAGAATTAAAATGAACTTAAACCACAGGCTCTGCAGGGTAGGGATGCACTTTCTGGATTCACACACACACTGATCCATTTTCCAGTGCTTCTGTAACTTTCACCAAAAACCAAGTGAAAACTCAAAGGCTGGATGCAGCAGCAGAGTTGTCTTTGCTGTATGCAGTCCCATATCTGGCGGGAGAGGGTAACAGGGAGGGGATTACTGTGGCTTCAAAGTAAAATTCCCTATTTCCGTTACAAAGGCTTGTGCCCTGCACCCCCAGTGCCTCTGCTACCCGTGAAAGGGCTCTGCTTTTTCAAAAGAATGAAGTCAGGGCTTTGGAAAGTCAGGGGAGTAATTTTGTCTAAAATGATGGCAGCAGAGTCCTTTTTTCTTACCTTAAACATGGGCACTAAACTGGCAGGTTCACCAAAGATGCAACTAGAGACACAGAAGAAGGTGGGTGGCAAAGTGGAGCACGGAAATTATGTTGGATGAGAAGGAGAAAACTTCACACCCATTGCATGATCAGGATGTGTGCTGGACAAAACTTTTTCTCTATGCCTCTCCTTCAACATGTCTCAGGAATAATCAGCCAGGAAGGGGAAATCTGTAGCAAACTGTAGATGGAGATTGATGGGTCAAAGACAACTTAGGATAGCATTTCCCTGTAGCTAGAGACCTAGGCTTTGGTTCTCAGTTACAGAAAAAAATTTGGGACATCAAAAACTATCCCAGATAAAAAGAGGGAATTAAATATCTCTGTTTAAATATCTCTCATTTCTTGTATATTTTCCACTGGGAACTAGGAAATAAGAGAGATTTCTTAGGGAAAATGGCTGAATGCCCTAAGAAAAAAAGAAAAAAAATTAAAAAAGAGAAAAAAAATCTCCTAGCAATCCTGGATCTCTCTGGGCAATTTTAGGTACCTGCAATAAAATTCTTTCCTATCACCGTCACAGCTGCTTGTTTGACTAGATGGAAGAACTTTTTTTTATCAATACAAAATACCAGCTGTTGCAGTTTACTGTGGCTGTGAAAGTTCTTTCTGATATACTTTTAGCAGCTTTAGAGATTACTGCCTTTCCAAAACTAGGCTTTTCAAATGAAAGAAATAATTTCTGTTCAGTTTTGAGGAGTCATCCATAAGATATCCAGCATAAGACATCATTCAGTGGTCTGTCATTCAGGAATATTGTTCATTCAGTAATATTTAAAATTTCATCATGGAGGGTCTCAGCAGGCACTGGAACATTTCTGTGGTCAGCCCATGATCTTCCTGTGTTGGCTTAGAGTACATGTGCAGGTCAAACTGCAGTGCTCACAGTTCCTTATTTCTATTATTAAAATCTTTAAAACTCAGTTCAAGGGTCTTTAGGCATCTAGGAATGTTGTCTTGCAATAAGTACACACTTATTGGTCTAAATTTCTTAATCTTCCCTTTTAATTACAAATTGGTGGTATTCATCCTCACAGATTCTTCTCAAAGATTTAAATGGCATCTATTGAGAAATATATTTTATGATAACAAAATCAGAGCTGAACAATAGAATTACATTTTTAAGGGGGGTTATATAATGCAGGAATTATTTAATAGCAGTTGTGGTGTAATTAGCTTAAAAATTATGTATGCAGTTCTTGTGTGATTTTTTTCTTTAAATGGATTCAGTTTGCATGGAATATTAAAGCAATGAGCTGTCATCCACTATAAGAAAATAACATGGCTAGACAGACAGTGAAGCAGAGTATTTCATAAACACTCCCTGGAATATTTTTAAATAATCCAATATTTAAAAAGATTTTTTAGAAGAATACTCAGAAGTTATGAATTGTAAGCAAAGATATTTATTAAGCTGTTGACACCTTAGATACAAAAATTCCTATTGTCTGCAAATCTTAGAATAGCAGCAGAAGTTTGCTGATGCTGTAGTATCTAAATGGAATCTTAGAAAGTTGTGAGGATTTTAGAAACACTTCAGTGTCATAATAAGAAGATGCAGGAGAGAAATACATATTATAGATTTTAAAAATCACCCTGCTTGTACATTTTAGGCAAGCCTGTCTATATGTTATTTGTGGATAAATCAGAAAAAATTTATTTCATCTTTATTCTTTTTCCTCTGTTGAAAAAAACTCCAGAGGAAACTGCAAAAATAGGGGACCCAAAAAAAACAAAGTTATGTATATGAAGGAGTTTGATTCTTTCTCACCAGTACAAAATTTGTTCATAGAACTGAGTTAAAATAAGAAACTTATTTTATGTGTGAATAACAATATGGGAATTACAAATAAGAGAAGAAGCATTTAAAAATCTGTCTTATCTCTAATTAATCATGTAATATCAGAACAAAGACCAGGTTTTTTTCATAGTTCCCAGCTCTCTCTTTCATGAAAAACAAAGTATTTCTTGGGTTCACTGGTTCAAATACCCACCAGTTTATAATTAGATTTTTCTCCTCCCATCCCCTCATGCCAAATTATTCCTGCAACTTTGGTCTGTCTTTATCAAACTTTCTTGAGAGATTTTGTTTCTGTTCTTTATTTTTACTAGCTGTGCAGTAGAAATGCTGCACCAATCTGGGTTTCATGTTTTGGGTTTGTAGTCATCCAAACTCTGTCGTGTGCTATGTAAAGGAGCCCTGGAGCTGCTGCTGGACAGACACAGGAAAGCAGTTTGGCATCCACGTGTGTCTGAGTAGAGGCATGATAGGAATCCTGGACTTGCAGTGAAAATGGAGAGGGAGAGATGAAGCAGGACGGAATCACCACTTTTGGATCCTGTGGCATCTCATTTGTCCTTGTTCACCCTGGACTTTTGGCTGTTGGGGATCCCAGAGTCTTCTGGGCTGCCACCTTGGTGCAGTCCAAATTCTGGGTGTCCACAGGATGGTCACAGGTGCCATTCTCACAACTTGGGGTGATGTGTATGGGAGTTGCTTCCTTTCCCACAGTTTGCCAGAGGGGAAATGTTTGTCTGGATGTGTTGTCCTGAATGTGCTAACCCAATCTTACCTCTGGAATTGTTGCCTTCCTGTTGCAAATTCCTCCCTTCTGTGCTGATCTGAATTATCCCTTTGGTTGCTGATCATCTTATGGCAAGTTGCTCTTGTGGCCTTGACACTGTTTGAGAAAGGCAGCAGTGTTCTTTAAGTCCTTTCAAATAGCCATTCTTGGAAGTTTTTGTTACATGTGGCAAATAAAATATAAGGAAACTACTTTCAGATTTCAGGGAGGGCAAATTAAGATGAAATTATTTCTAGACTGAGCATATGATATGCACGTGTTAGCTACCACAGCTTGCTTAGTGCTGGGATATCATATCTCATCACCTAACTTCATTCCAGTTCTGGTGTTAGAAGTCTTTGTTAAAAGACAACAGTCTTTTCAGCTTTTACAATGTGAGAATATTTTAATCAAACACTTCATGAATATTCAGGCATGAATGAGACTGCGAATTGAGCAGGGTGTGTGTTATTATTGGAACCATATGTACAGAAAAGATTTCTTAAGAATGCTCCAAAACTGTAGAAGAGAGCTAGAAATTAGGACCTGGTTAGCAGTCTTAGCTAAACAAGATTTGTCATATTTTGCATTATGTGCCCTTATTTTATCGACGTGAAATGTACTGTCTGGCATATCACCTCAGAGAGCTTCCTCAGCTGATGCAGAAAGTGACTGTGACAGCTGTTTTTATTGCAAATCTCTCCTCCAGTGTCCCCTCTGCTATAAAATTGGGAAACAAATGAGAGAACTTGATGAATAGCAGATTCAGTTTATTGGCAGTTACATTTATTTTTCTATCTTTATATAAAACATGAAGTATCAATATATCAATCTTTATGTATGTGACTGTAACCATATTTTTCCAGCCTGTGCACAGCGCTTGTATTCTAGGCTCATAAGGTGTGTGGGAAAAGGTCCTCTGAGTGTTTGAATAACTCTTGGCACAATAGAGCTTAAAGGATGATTTGTGCCTGTGGGCACTGCAGCTGTGTAAGCATGGAACAGCTGAAATATATTTTGGAATATGGAACTGAAAATTAAATGAGAAATGCTCATTATGTTGCATGTGTTATGATCAGCCTAATTTGTAAGTGCTGAATTGGTTTGTCTTCAGAGGGACATTAGGTAATATCTGGATGAACCCAAAGCAGCTTTGGCTCAGATTTACAGTGTTATTCAGGCACTTCCCTTGCACTTATTTCCAAAGGCAATGGGGATAGATTGACTAGACTCTAGTGACCACCACCATTTATTCTTTTTACTGAGGGGATGCTTTGGATGAGATAGGTTGCACAAATTCTGATCAGTCTTACACAGGTGACCAACACTGTGACAATGAGCCTAGAAAAACAGAGACAGCTCTCATCACAAACAGATGCCAAACTGACTCTTTTGGCCAATTGAAATCTGTACTTGGACACTGATTGCAGACTTAAGCATTGGGAAACCAATGACACTTTTTAATTCAACTCAAATCTTAAGATTTAGATCTTAATATGAGATCTATGTTCTTGAGTGGATAGAACAGGATGGGGGAGGAAAAGAGGAATGCTGGGTCTAAACCTGGCTGAGTTAGGTGCACGTGCCCAAGTACAGGCAAGCCTGGAAACTCAGCTGTAGCAGGACACTGGTGCTTGTTGGAGACATTTTCAATAGCCTAGTTTAAACATGGAACTGAACTGCCTCTATAAACCTCAGTACATCATTCATCATGTGGGTCTTCTGCATATCTTTTGGATGCTGAAGACATCTTTGCATGCTATAAATAATTATTGATATTTCACGTAAGACACACTAACCATACTCCAGGACTTAGGTGTTATTGATTTAGCCATTACTTTTCACATTTCTTCTTCACCTGTAGAAGATTTGCTGCTCACTGCATTTTATAATTATTGCACTCTGGAATTTTAAATGCTCCCAGAAACTCCCCTGCCTTTCAGCTAATAAAACAACACACTAGTGCATTAGATAGGATATTTGCTTTTGTTTTTAACCTCAGGTTTATGTCTTACTTTTATCATATCTGGGTGTACAACAAAGTGAAGAGTAATATATAGATAGAATCTCACTGGCCATAAGTCTCTAGGGAGGAAGATTCCATCTTGACCAGAACCTTGTGCTAGGTTCTATTTCATAATACTGACCTGAGAAGCTGCAAAGAAATAATGTAGCATCAGCTATCATAAAAGAAATCACCACCTTTCTCCTGCCATTGTCCCACGTACTTTGAATTCAGTATTAACTCTTTACCAAGGAATGTGCCCTACCTGCAGTTGCACACACCACACCACTGAGTGTCCAAGAAAGTGAAGTTGCAAGCACTTAATATAAATAGCACCTTCATTCATTGAAAAATAAAAAGCTTTTAGTAGTGTTTATGAAGAACAGGAAGGAGTTCTTCACTTGGTAAGCAGATATGTATTTTCACATGTGCAATGTAACTACGTATGGGTTTCTCAATATACCTACAATAAACATGTTACTGCAAAGATGAAGAAAGAGTGAATGTTAAATTGCTACTTTTTCATTGTGGTCTACAGATCCATTTTATTATCCTACTTAAACAGTTTATTTTCACAGTGACCCCTTTATTTTAATGTCTATAAAACAGGAATACTCATATTTACCAGCATATGGTGTTGGAGATACATGTAGTCAGTTCAAAATCACCTAGAAGTAACATAAGTAGGACAGGGTATGACACGTGGATTTTCATTTGTGCTTCTTGGTTGTGCATGGCTCAGTGTTTTGAACACTAGTCTGTGCTCACACATGGCAAGGATGTAAAGTGAAAAAACAAATGATGGAATTGGACAGCTGTGTGACCTTCTTTTTTCCTTCTCTGTGCTTTAATTCCTCTGCCTTTCATAAGGAATACTGTCATTTTCCTCAACCTTTAAGTGAATTTTGAGGTCTTAGAAGAAAGGAGGACTGCTACAAAAAACCCACATTGGGTAAAAGGGATAGCTTGGAGCTTATCTTGAGGACATTTTAAGTCAGTTTTCTTCATGTTCTTTTAATAAAGAAGAACACTGGTTCATAAATTGTCATAAAACTCATGGGTTTTACCAGTTCATATTTGTGACTCCATAAAATACAATACCTAATTATTATATATCTTGTATAACAAGAAACAGTTGATAGGCAAACCATAGAATTGTTCCAATGTTTCATTTTCTCACAGTTTTCTCTTTTACCCTTTGTGTTTGGTTTTGAGCAATTTTTGGGACCTCTGATTTGACACAGGCAGAAAAAAAATAATTGGACTTTTTTCCCACTGGTCTCCAAGACAGGGTTCAAGTGCTTCATGGAAACATAAAAATATCAATATCATTTAACAATGAACATTTTCCTTCCTTTCTCCCTATCTTCACTGTGGTACTCCAGAGGATCTTGGCTTCTGAAAAGTGCCGAGTGCTAAATTAACTGGGTCACCCTGTGACTGCACAGATGTTACCTTTTAATGGCTTCCATGGCTTCTGGCATTTACTGCCTTAGCAGGCTGGGAGGAGGAGGGTAGGAAAATCATATGCAGTAATTATATAGCTTATTTGCATGAATAGTGTCTTTTTAAACAAAAAACACAATTTGGTGTCTTTTCCTTTGACAAAATATTAACAAATTACTTGCAAGCCAAAAACCATCGAGTATCTTTCAGTTCCCATAACCAGAAAGCTGAACCTTTTTCCCCCCAGGTTTCTGGCAGAAACATTAGAAATTCCCGGAAAAAAGTGGCTACTACTAGATTCTTAATATGAAACACTTTTAACAAGCAGATCTAATTATTGTTAATATCTTGTTCTTCATGAGGAGGAGGGCTAGGCACTGATCTCTGCTCTCTGGTGATCAGCTATAGGACACAAGGGAACAGCCTGAAATTGTGTTAGAGGAAGTTTGGGCTGGATATTAGGAAAGACATTCACTCAGAGGGTGGCTAGGCACTGGAACAGCTCCCCAGGGAAGAGGTCACAGCACCAAGCCTGACAGAGCTCAAGAAGCATTTGGACAACACTGTCTGGCCCATGGTGTGGCTCTTGGGGTGTCCTTTGCAGGGCCAGGAGATGGATGCAATGATCCTTGTGGGTCCCTGCCAGCTGAGGAGATTCTGTGATTCTAAATATGTTTTCACAAGCAGGGTGAATTAGCAGGTCCGCACTAAAATCAGAGGAACTGTGATGGTCGTCAGCAGCCAAAAATTTGCCTTGGAAAATATGAGCACAAGGTATTTAAGCAAGTTAATATTTTGGCTTTTTTTTTTTCCTCCACTGATATAGTCTCTTCTCAGAGTCCATTTATTCAAGCTGGGATCAGCAGATAATTCCTCCTGAGCTGCTAAGATAAGTTTATGTTATACAACTCACGTTAGTGGTATTATTTTAATAACCTAATGATTAGTTCATTCCACTCTTAATCTGTTCCATATGCAACAGGTTAGTCTACTTTGATTTTAAGCAACATAATTTGAATTTCAGTCTCCAAATTTTAGTTTAAGTTATTGCTAATCAATATCAGTTTTAATAATTCTTGTTTCTAAAGAGTTTCATAATCATGTGTTCTATCCTGATTTGATGTCCATTTTCTATGTTTATAAGTATCTAAATAATTACATTTTTTACACAGTATATAATATAACCTCAAATGCATATACTGGCCCATTTATTTTGATAATTACCTACATTTCCCAAGCTGAGCCATTCAGTTACTCTTATTTTTGTAACACAGGAGGTCTGAGGAAGATATGAGGTATGAGTATGAACCCCCATTTATCAATGTAGATTCATAACTATGTAAGAATCTTTTTCAAAGCATAGTATAAGAAACATACTTGGAAATCTAAGCACATCTACATGAAACTATGAGAGAGAATACTTTTTCACCTTCCAGGAAAAACAGATTGCAAGAGCTTTCTTAGTGTCCCCTAAACATCACAAATGTATTTTCCTGGTTTGAGAGCAAGAAGCACGAGATAAGACAAATGTGTAATTACTTCTTGACCCACTCTTCTGGGTTATACATTTTCATGAGGTGCCATGATTCATTATTTGCGTTGATATGTACAGAAGGATGGGGCTGCTTAGTTGATATTCATTTATTCAACAGTCTGTAATCTATATTTAATGGAGTACCAGACTGTGGCATAATAAACCGTTTAAAAAGATAGCTGCTGCTTACACAGGGGTTATTGCTTGCATAACCTGTACTTACTTTTCATTACAAAACTAAAAGAGCAAAGCATAATTCACACAAGAAAATGAAGTTAACATTTAATGGCTTGAAAAATGATAGTGTACCATAATGCTGTGCAGCACTCTGAACACTTATAAAACAAAACAAGGGAGCAAAAAAAATAAATACAAATAAAAAGGCATTAACAGTGCGCTGTGAAATATGGGCACCAAAGCAAAACAATGCATTCTAGTTTGCCACCTGCTTAGCAGGACCACTCAAAGATTGCTAATTAATCTGAAACAAGTTACTGAGCACACAAAAAGACCTATAGTGGCACAAATGCTCAAATATTTTTTGTTACTTTTTTTTCTTGCATTTGTTACATTTCTGTTCCTTCTGTTTTCCTCCATGGAAATAGAAGTCTTCACATATAAAAAGTGCTGCTTGGTCTGCATATAGCCATTGAAGCTGTTGACAATCATGATTGCCCCTAGAAAGACATCTTACTGTAGGTGAGATACCATCCAGATTTGTTAAGATGAAAAGTCTGATATTGAAGCTGATAGCAGTATGAGGGAGATGTGCCCTGGTAGCCGCAGTCTTTGAGGAGAACTTCAAGGCAGTTGTTGGGATGATGGTGTTAATTTCCAAATTTAGGGGCACTTACAAATCTAACACCTTTGGCTATTCCTGTAGTAACAGGGTTTCCAAGTCATCTCTTGCTGGACTTCTCAATGAGCTGAGCTTCCAAAAACCAATGCTGGTTCAGTCAGCATCTGTAGTCCTGCAGAACTGTGAAGTTCCTCAGACTGGGAAATATGACTTTGGTTCTTGGTGAAAACTTGACTGGAAGACATTCTTGCATGCACAGGAGGTTATTGAGTGGCAGCAGCAGAGTGTGGGTTCAGCAAGTTCAGCAATTCCTCCTTTGGGAACTCATGGAGTCCCCAGCAACACCCTCCACTGAGACACGACTGGAGGGACCTCAAAACCAAACCAACACATGGAAATGTCAGTAGGAAAGCCCATCTGTGGGTTCAGCAAGTTCAGCTATTCCTCCTTTGGGAGCTCATGGAGTCCCCAGCACCACCCTCCACTGAGACACGACTGGAGGGACCTCAAAACCAAACCAACACATGGAAATGTCAGTAGGAAAGCCCATCTGTGGCCATCTCCTGCTGGCACATGGAGGTGAGTTCACCTACAGTGATTTGAAGGGAAATTTTCACCTTCCAGGCAGCAGAAAATTGTTTCCTGTTAAGTGCAGTGACTGCTGTTTTAGACAAAAAATACCCACATAGTCTTCTTAGATTAATCTCAAGAGAAAAAAAAAAAAGCCAGTTAAATAAATAAAAGAAAACACTCTCAAGGGTGTTAGAAATATAATTAAATTCGTGGCTAAAGGATTTCAAGTGCCAATTAGGGGTCATTGTAGGGTTGAAGAAATTGGAGAAGTTTTTTTTTTAAATCTTTACATTTAAGAAGCTTTTTCTGCTTGTAATGCTATCACATTGTATAATTCAGGGAGTAAACGTGATATACATAGAAAATTAATGGTGATGCCTTGTTGCCTTTTCAAGCTCCCTTTTTCTCTGTATGTCTGCTGAAGAACTTTTCTATTTTAGTGTCTTTGCTTGCTCTCTTCTGGGACTTGCATAAACACCACAGAAAGCTGACACCTGGGAATCCTTGCAGTTGCCTTAAGGGCAATTAGCTATAAAAGACAGGGCTAAAAGCTAATTGCTCTGGTTTAGTTCTCAAAGTGAAGTTTGTTGAGAAATGAAAGTTGAAGGGGAGAAAGGCCAGTTAAAAATTTCTCTCTTGAGTTTAACTGGAGCTTTTAAGACTGAAAACTTTTGCAGGTTCAGCAGCAAATTTCACGCTCTAGTGTCTACTGGGATGAGGTCCTGAGTTTTCTCTTTTTTGTTTACATTCTTGGGGATATTTTGTGCCTTTCCTTCCCTTTTTGGGGAGCTGGCAGAGGATGAAGGGGAAAACAGCACCAAAAATATGATGGGACTGAAAAGAAGAAAAGGTTTCTACTGTCAATGTTTCCAGAGCTTGTGTGGCTGCAAAGTGTGCTGGGATTTAAGCTGGGTGTATGACGACAACTGGAGGAACCAGGAAAAGGTATTTGTGATGTTCTTCATTTAGCTTGATAACTAAAGAAAACACACTATCTTCCCAGATACTTTTCACATTAGATGTGTAGTAAAAAATGGATGCTTAGGAAAGATTTGAAGCTGGTTCTAGTTATTTGAGTTTGGGTGTAGGAGGAATGCAATGGAAAATTATAAAATAGCTCTTTTATTCTGAACAGTCAACACACTGGAAGTAGGAGCGGAAATGCATCTCAAAATCTCTGAGTTCTCAAATAATTTTCCTGTCATGACTAAAGATTTTTAAAATGTTCAGTTTGCAACAAACACAAAAATGTTTGTTTCAGTGTCCCTAAAACATCCTGTTTCTACCACTTTATGGGGTTTTTTTTTTGACTCTACTATTTGAAAACAAAATTGAGACAAAAGGTTTTCTTCTATTCATTTTGAAATGTCAAGAAATGTTGTATGAATAGTGAGTGAAGGAAGGAAATCACAAAGTCTGGATTCAGAAATCTGCCTAAATTACCCAGTTCTGCAAACAGCACTGATAATGCAACACATCTTCAAAAAGCTCCCAGCTGGCTCTATTTCCATGAATTAGACCAAGATTTACTGACAATCATTTATTGACAATGTTGAACAAACTGTCGTTTGCTCCCTCATATTTCAAAAAGATGTCTGGGTGTAAAGTGTATATCCCAGAAATGGCAGGGTGCCTATGTCTTCCATCTCCCTCTCCACCAAGGGGATGGTTGTGTTTTGTTCCCTGGTATTTATCCAGCTGCAGAAGATCAGCCAAAAGGAGCCCATTCCATGCACCAGTTTCTGTGCTTTTGTTTCTTACTTTGATTAAGAGAAGTTATTTGACCTCTCCTGCTACCGTGTCCTTCGAGATTGATTTGAGGGAGTTTGGACAGGAGGGGGAAATTAAGAAGGGATGAGACCAGGCATGTTTTCATGACCTGACCAGATCTGTTACATTTCTTTTCTAAGACTGAGGCAATCTAGTTGTCAGAGACCCTATTTTACATTTTCTAAATCTATATCCTTGCTGTAATGAAAGATAAAACAGAATTTAGCAGTAAGGCTACGTAAGAATTTGGGAGGTTTGGACCCAGATGCAGCAAAGTGACTTAATGAGTGTCTGCAAACCACCTCCTGCTGAAAAATGGAGAGAGGACAGGTCTTAATGTGCCCTGGAGAAGGATGCTCTGAGACAGGTAGATGTATGATTTGCTAGAGAAAGTAGAAATTCATGGTTTGTGATATGTGCTGTGGAAGGATATAGTATTAATTTTGTATGTTCAAATGCAAATGGGAATGAGTATAATTGAGGCAAGGTTGTCACATTGCTTGAATGGAAATCCAGAAATAGCTTGTCCAGATTTCAGAGATCACTGTTGAGACTAGTAAATTGCTGGTTCCAGCCTCTCCAGAACAGTCAAGTGGAATTCAAAGGTGAGATATTGTTTAATCTTCTGTTTAATGTAAAAAAACACCCACCTTCTTCTATTCATTAGCATTTTCATATTTTCAAGCAAATCAAGATTACTTTGATATGTGTGAGGAAGAGAACTCTCAACTGAAATAGGTTTTAGGCTGGTAGTTAGAGCATGCATTCAGGGAGAGGGGCTCGAGCCCATGCAGGGGAAGGGCAGGTTAGAGTGCAGGGCTCCCCTGCTGCACACAGCAGCTGTGGCCCCAAGATAGGGGCTGGAGAGGCACCACCACTGTCTCCTCTCTCTTCCACACCCAAGTGGTTACCTAAGAACTGAGTTGGTTCCCAAAAGCCAGTTAGCTGAATAAAAGTGAAGATAGCAGCTTATGTTTTAGATATAGGTTTAACTCTGTGGTTCCTCATCTTAAATACCCTGTCAGTCCCTGGCAATGCTAAAAATGGGAACAGAAATCATCAGAGACATTTAAAATGTATGAAGATGAGTGCCTCAAGGATCAGAAGTGGCAGAATTTTCATAGGTCTCCCTTTAAGATTGGGTTGTTTTGCTGGTTTTTTGTGTATTTGAGTGTATTTTCTTGCTGCTAAGTGCACTTTTCTAAGATAAAGCTGAATAAAACTGGCAAAATCAGCTCCTTGTGTTCAGCACTAGGAAAGACCAATTGCCTGCAGAGGCAGCCAGCTGCAGCAGGGAAGGGACCAAGGTTTCCTGGCTTGCTAGGCTGATCCTGAAGCCTTTGATGACAAGGTCTGTCTGCTGCTCCAGGAGCAGGTGGGGACTGAAAATGAACCAAAGAAACAACTAGCAGGGGAAATAACATCAGGGCATGGAAAGGAAATTCTTGCTACTTTAAAAACACCATTTGACTAAATAATTGAGTTCCCTCTCCACATGCATGCTTGATCCATATGCTCAAACTTTAAGCTAAGTATTTTCTTTTTATTACTTCTCTGTTATCAGTACAAACATGTAATCTTGGGCTTACTGCTAAGTGTGTATCTGTCTTCAGTTTTTATGCTTTGTAATTCCCAAGGAAATCAGTTCTGGATATCTTGCACTGCAAAACTGTGCTCACTCTGCAGGCTAGAGGAGTTTTAAAACTGCAGGCAATGATGGTAATCCTTTGTGTAGTTACACTGGTGTAAAGCCTGAGTAATTTTAATGTAGCAAGGAGAAGCATTAGGGTTGCTATTCTCAGGAGGATGCTCACTAATTATTTCTAGATAAGGTGGTGGGAATAATCAGTGCTAGATATTGGAATGAGCATTCAATGTAATTTGTGTCCACATAATAATACCAACATCTACTTCTGTTCAACTTCTATTATCACTTTTCTTTTTTCCTTTTAAATGAGAAGATACAAGAAATCTTACTAAAAATACATCAAGTGAGCTGTACATGGATCTTTTTGAGCACTGCAGGTCTGTATCAGGCAGTGAGGTTTATAATATTTGTGGAATTGTGTGGCAGACCCCACTGGCAGTTGGGTCAGTGTGTAGAGGGGATGTGGCTGAGTTTGAACTGAACTTGGTGGCACTGAGTGCTTGGATAGAGGATACAGAGAACAGGCTGACCCACCCACTGCTCTTCAAGGCTAACAGGGAAAGAGATGCAGTTTGGGCTGATGGAGAGCTGCTTGGTTTCCCATGTTGATATAAAGCTGTATCATAGTTCTGATCAGTTAAGAACTATTCCTAATACACGTTAAAAATCAAATTTCTGCTCCAAATGAAACCACTGTGTTTCCAGGTTGGTTCCCTTTCCACAGGGAGCCTAGTCAAGTACAGGACATTTCATCTTTCCCTGGAGCATAGCATATTGAGATAATTTGTGCCTGGAGGTATCGGGAATATATTTCTTATAACATGCACAGAAGGATATGGAGATTAAAATTGTCCTAAGTGTAAATATCTTATTCTGAGTAGTCTTCTGAAATGATAAGGATTTTTTTACATTTGTCTTGTAGTTTGAGGAAATTCCTCAAATCCTGTTCTCTTCCTGGAAACTGCTGACTCTCAACAGCGCCTTGCACAATAACACATTTTTTTTAGGATAGTTTTAGCCAATCATTTGTCTGCTGTAGGAGCCTAACCTGGCAGGGTGCCTATTTTGTGCTTTTTTCCTTTATAAGTCTGGTTATCAGTGCAGGTTTGGGCTTTGTCAACCCAACCCCAATGCACTTTTTCAGCTGGCATTATAAGGCACCTTTAGAGATAGCTAGGTGCTGACACTGAGGAACACTCTGATATTAGAGCTGTTTTGTTGTTACAACAGTAGTGACCTCCTGGCATTTCACCTGTAATTTCTTTTACAGAATCCCCGGTACCTTCAAGTTCAAGCATTGTGTAATTTTATCAGGCCCTCAGGTGATGCTCCCACTCAGCCATCAGGGATCACCTGGAGACCTTCCCTTTCATTCCCTGCAGCCACCATGAGATGGCAGTTGTCACTTGCTGGACTTGTTTCACTCCATTTGAGCCACAACGACTCAAAGCTTATTGATCCTTGGAGACACTGAGCTTTCCAGCTCTGCTGCTCGCTGTTCGCAGCATGCAAGTGTGAAACTTTACAAGTGACTTTTAAAGGCAGCCAAGGAATGTGTGAGACAGATTGTTAGGGGGGAAAAAAGCAAACCAAAAACAAAACAACAACTCAACATTATTTAATTTGATGGCACAGAGCTTTATGCCAAAATAAGGCATGTGTTTGCTGTTAGCAATCAAAGAGGTTTAGCAATGAAAAGTGACATTTTGTTTATGGGATTTTACAAGCAGGGGCTCCCTAGGGAAATTAATTTAGCCCTCTGGAATGCTGCCCTCCTCCATGTCACTATCCCTGCGGTCCCAGTATTTTTTTTACCACCAAGTTTATATTAATTTTTGGGTAGATGGAACCCAGAGGGAGGGATGTGGGTGCAGTAGGTAGCTTCCCTAACTCCACACTGCAATGTCAACCTGTGGCAGGTCTCCAGCATTTTCACAGTGCTCCCTAATAAATCATCAGACCCAGATCCTGGACTGCAGCTAATAAGCAACCATCTAGAGAGCTGGGTTTTATTTTGTCCTTTCAATAAAATCCTGGAGCACAAACCCAAGCTTTTTAAAATAGTGGTCCCCAAACATAGCCTGGAGGCAGTCTAAATAATTTAGATCCTTCTTCATCTCTGTATTCTGTGGAAAAAAAAATGAAGTCTTGAAATTCTCAACTTATTTCTTAATAACAGATTTCTTCAATTTGTATCTCCATTCTCTCTGGCTATATTCCCACCCCATTTTCAGCTGCACAAATTATTCTCATCTTTTCATGAACAGAATGGTCTATAATTTTTTTCAATGTGTGTTTTCAAATAGTTTCTCCCTTCCATCCCATAGGTAGTCAAATGATATACACGTATGAGTACATTGCTTCTTAGTGATTTTTTTTCTTTTGTGAAAATCAGTAGAACCTTATATTTATAGCTTGCAAATTTTACCATCTAATTTTCAATGTAACTTTATTTCTTTATTTCAAAAACCATGAGAGGGTACTATAGTTATAAAACATTATCATCATCAATAATTTTAAAATAATCAACAAAAGACACCTTGGTTGAATATATCCTGGGGGTTCAATAAAAGGAAAGTGATAAAACCATGTAGAGTTGCTGTGTTTTCAGCCATTTTCTTGCAATGCCAAGGCTTTGAGCCATGGAAGTGATGTTTCACTGTCAGCTGTCCTGATCTACAGGATTGATAATGGAGGATGAAATTGTATGTTCCAATGCTTAGTTTACTCCTCTTGGAAATGAGTCCCTGATTCATCTAGGCTAGAAGGGGCTGCGATGTATATATCTGGGCTCTCCTGTAACAGGATATTAAATTTCACCCTTGCAGCAGACAGTTTCAGAGCATAAAGTAAGAATTGGTTGAGGAAAGGCATCAAGTCCTGGCTTTGAAGAGATGATAAAGGCTCTACACTTTCCTCAAGAGTTTCTCAGTCAATCTCTTTGTCAAGCATGTGTGTAGCAAATTTCTGAGTCTTGCATATGTGATTCAGTTTCCAGACTCTGGTTATGCCTTTCACCAAAAGATTAAAGGGTTCTGTGCACCATATTTCCTCTCTTTGGATGCACATATTTCAACCAAGTTGTCTTTCACTCTTCTTTTCTGATTAATTAAGCAGATTGAGGACTCTCAATCCCAAAGTCAAGCATTTTTTTTCCCAGTCTTAGAAGAAATTTCTGAGAGTCACTTCATATCTTCCTGGTATATGCTTCTCTACTGATTTATCCTTGCTCTTCAGCATCCTAACAAAAGGAAAAAAAAAAAAAGTAGAGGTATTTTGCAGTGGCTGGTATCTGGAAATCTAATGAGCTGTAAATGTTTGAAGCTCTAAATAAATTTAAGAGGTCATTTAGTGACTGAACTTTTCCAGCCAGAGGCTATGAGGGAAAATCTCTCATTCACCCTGGGAGTCCAAAAAGGGAGACAATGGTAAACAAAGCTCTCAAAATACCAAAATCAGTCATCTTAGACAGGGAAGACTATTTTCTTTTCCTCTTTCCATTTAAAATTATGTCATAAACTTAAAAAAAACCCAATTAGGAAAAATAGGAATACATTCCAGAAAAACCAAAGTCTCATGTTTGTCTTTCTCCAGTGAGCTACCTAGTCTCAATGTGACAGAGTGAAATATATTTTTCCAATATCTCTTAATGACTATCCATGATATCATGTGTCTATTTCTCTCTTTATGGCGCACAATCTGTCCTTCTCAAGGTTGTTTGATCCACCAGTGTTTCCTTTCCTATTCAGAAAAAGGTGAAAAGAGCATGCAGAGGAGGACGAGACTGGTAGATTGGTAGCTCTAGGGCAGTACAGACTGATTACCAATAGGAATGTTAGAGAAGAACTCTGTGCTGTTCAAGAATTTTTAAGAGTCTGGATAGAAGAAAAGTAGGAAAAAATAATAAAAATAAGTAAAGTTTTGGATGGGAAGACTATTAGCCTGTCTCTCATGAACTTTTCATTTCCAGGAGTCTCTGCCCTGATTTGGAGTTAGAAATCAGAGTCATAGGCAGAAAATAGAGATGAATAAACAAGTAGGGAAGAAAAGAAACAAAAATCCAACAAATCAAAAGATCTTCACTCTGGCAATTTTTCTAGAATATCTTTGTGAATACCTGATGAAAAACCAACAGCATAATGTGGGATATCAGAATTTATTTTCTGCTAAGAGGAGAAGGTGGACATTTTACTAAGTTTTTTTTTTTCCTAAATCTGCCTTTAGCAACCCAAAACTTTGTAACAGTGAAGAGCATTACATGTTTATATATATATGTGTGTGTGTGTCTACAGGCTTTTGATATAGCTTTAAGGACATTTTAGTCTTTTTCTCCCTTCTTCTCTCTTTCCATCTCTTTCCCACCTGTTTGGTTTAGCAGTTCTGTTTCACTTCCAGCAATTATGTATTATGCATGCCCAATTCAGCAAAGCTAACAAGAGTTCTGCAGCACACTATCTTTGTACATAAGTACTCCTCTTGAAAGCATAAAATCCAATTGCAATTGTTTAATAACAACTGCTTTTGTAATAACAAAAGAAATTAGACTCTCTGAGAGATATTTTTATGGGGGCATAAGCCCTGTAGATACTTTGTTGGTTTTTTATTAATCTCATGATTCTTTGGTTATACACAGAAAAATAATCAAAAGAATTATTTGTTTTACCTGGAAATTGTCCTTTACTATGTGTTCAGTTCTCAGTATAAGTTCCCAGTTTGGTTAATGTTGCACTTGCTTGATTTATACTACTGGGTTTGCTTTTATAGGTAGGCATATTTCTGAACAACCTACAAACCATAGTCTTAGAATACTAGAGCTTTGCTAATATTTTAATGCAATGAAAACGTACTGGTTGTAGAGAGGATGTTTTGGAATATTTTTTTTTTTTTGTAACTCCCAAATCTCTAATTTTGGTATACTAAATGTACTGAAAAGACAATTGTTCCCTTAAATTGAGAATTTCTGGACATGTGTGACTGCTAAATGTGAAATAGATTTCATATGGAAATAATAAAAAGAAAATCTGAACTATGATGAGCATTCAGGTACCAAAAAAACATTTATAGGAGAATGTTGGTGTTAGTGGTTGGTGGCTCAGAAATTCATTGACAGATGGAAAGGAGTAAACACATTTTGTTCTTCTTCAAGGTATGCAAACCTAACATTTGCCTTCCAGGAGGCATTTCTGACTTAGAGGACAATTCCTGGTTTAGGGGGAAGAACAGAAAAACAAAATAAAAACCCAGTCCAACAATCTCTTCCATCTATTTTGGATCACTGAGCTTTAAAGGTGGAATGAAATAGGAAGAGCAGCACATCTGGACAGGCAATAACAGCAAAGAGTCCAAAATCTCTTATCACCTTTCTGTATAAAATAGAAGCCAACCATTGAGATGTGAGAATATAAGAGTAATTACAATGAAAATATAATCCTTTATCTGTTAACAGACATAAAGAGACAAGCCATAAAGACATCTACAAAATCTTGTAGTGCAATTTTTCATTTCTACTAATTTTTTTTCCTTTTTAAAACCTGAGCAACTTGGTAAAAATAAAATAATTCACTTAATATCTCCAAGTTGCAGAATCTGCACTTTAAGTTGAATTTTTTCCTTCATTTTCTTAACTAAGAATGTTTTTCATCTGAAGCCCAATTCCTACAACATCAGCAAAGCAAGGGGAAAAGCAAATCCTACATTGACAGCGTGTCTGTTCCTTCGTTTTTGTATTTGGAGCAGCTCTGATCTGCGAGCGGGCTGTGACTTTGTGAGGAGCAGAGAGGGGACCTGGGGTAAGGCACGCTCTATTTGTGTGCTGGCTGCTGGCAGCAGCGCTGGGTGAGTGACAGAGCAGGAGCTGGGGTGAATCAAACGCGCTGCCACGGGCTCCTCGCTGCCACCGCGTGCAGGGGACTTCAAAAGCTGCACTTCTCCAGGGATTCCTTGAACTTGCCTTTGTTTTTCCTTTTGCTGTTATTGTTGCTCTGTCCCCGTTTTTGACTCTCTGCTTGGCTTTTCTGTGTTGCTGCTTCTCCTTCTCATCCCTTCTGAGACAAATTGGGAGGCTGTGAATATCTCCTGGTCTCATGTCTTCAGAGGATATGAATTTTTAGTCGTTATTATCATCCATAATCATCATTATTTCTTTGCATTTATGTAGTGCTGAGGGTCTGGCTAATGGTTTTAGAGAGCGAGGGAAGGGAAGGTCCTAGCCTAAAGGATTTTACAGTCTATTTGTGAGCCAATCAACATCACAGTCAGCACAGTCTGGGAGCTGAGGGGAGTGCTGGGATAATGAAGCCAGAGGAAAAGAAAGTATCATTTAGAGTGTGTTTTCCTCTTAACTTGTCTGTTTATTGACTTGCCTCACCTTGCAACAAAAAACTCCTGTGAGTTTGTCTGGTCAGGCGTGAAATTGGCAGCAGAAATGTAGAAAGATAAACAAACACAAAGGCCAAAAAAAACCCCAGACAGACTTTGTGCACTTACATTCAACTCAGGCTGAATGAGTTGAATGCAAGTGCATGAAGTCAGGGCCGCCAGCCCTATTTTTTTGGAAGTGTTCTCCTTTGGATTTGGAAATTTCAGAAAGCAGAAATTACCAGTCCAGTGTGGAAGTCAGCCCATCTCAGCCAGTACCATGTCTTAGACCACTTGGTTTAGAGATGAGAACATCTCTAGCTGAAAGGTTTGTGGTTATCTGTCCTAAGGATAGGTCTGGTCTCTTAAAAGCTTCATACACACAGGTCTCTGCAAACTTTTAAATTGCAAAACATGTATTTTTTCATGGTACCCATCCATATCTTCTCTCTTGTGACACATGTGGTTATAGGAAATGGAATTAAACCACTTAGGAAAATAATCATTTTCTTGGCTGATAGCCCCAGGATAGGGTCAGCAGGCATGCTGCTGGCACATGTGATCCACTTAAAGTGAGGGTAACAAAATTTTTGCAAATGAATGAGTCACTGGAATAAATGCAGGCATCTAGGAATGTAAAGTAGATGGAATGGAAACAACGAGTGCATTTGCAGTGATACTTACATGGGAATCTCCTGGTTTTACCAAAGGGACAAGCTGGTCTAGACAAGGACAAGAGCTGCAGAAACATAATGCAATCCAGGAGCAAGAAAAAGTGTCTTCTTTCCTAATATGTTGGTCAGAAAATTGAGGAGAGGTGATTTTTCTGGGTTCTGTCTGAAGATCACCTGCAAATTTCAGCTGAGGAAGGAGATGGTGGCTCTGACTGCTTATTGGAGCTGGGTGCCATGAACATATTAAATACACCTCCATCTATTTCTAGGTGCAATTCAGCATAATTTAAGGCAGAGCATGATCTTCTGTATCATTCCCCCTTCCCCGTCACACACATGCATACTAAGATCAATGGAGATTAACAAAGGTTTTGATTTGTTCAAATTTGTGATGGGACTTAGGCATTTTCCCAAGTAATGAATTATTTGACTCCCACTTCAGGTTAAAATTGTGAAGTATTCAGCCTTTTCACAGCAATTATCCTGATGATCTGTTTTTTCTTTACAGAGAAAGCTAAGCTTGTGTACAGCAAGGCAAAGCAGCTTACAGAGCATTTGTGTAAAATTTATTCTGATTTTTTTCCACAAAAGCTTTTAAGAATGCTCCTTTTTAAAATAATGCTAGGAAAAAAAGGTTTATCTCTGGGTTAAAAAAAAAAAAAACCTCTTGCATATTTGCTGAGTTATCAAGATGCCCTCTATGTTCATGTTCTCATTCTTTAAATTATATTTCTTCTGACAAACTCATTTTCAGTCACAGTAATGAGCAGATAAACAAGGGGTAGCAGTGGATAGCGGCAGAGTGAATAGAATAATTCAGAAGGGGAACTTTTTTCCCTGAAGAGCATGTCAGCTCCTAAAAATTTATGCATCTAGCCTTGAGATATGCAAGCCATATGCATAAATAAATAAGCTTTTGAATGCACACCATAGGTTTTGGCAGTGCTGGAGATTCTGGGTGGGGGGGAAGCTTGAAAGAAAATTCAGTTTTTCCTGACTATTGAAGATGGACAATTATTGGGTGTAGTAATTAGACAATTAAGCTGTTCCTAATAAATCTGTCTTACGGCTCTTGGAACTTTGGTAGCCATGAACATGAGGTTTGTGTTGGACACTTTACAGTCTTCTGCTGAGCATATTATCAGCTTGTGAAATTTTTTAAGAGGAACATGTCCATCCCATAAGCTCACCATCACAGGCAGAAGAGACGGAAATTAATAATATTAAGAGATACATTGCCTTTCAACAAACAACTGCATGACAAATTGTTCTCTTTTCATATACGTTTCCAATTTGTAAATACTTCCTTGCTTTTCTTGAAATCTTTAAACTAATTTTGCTTCTTGCATCACACCAGTAACATCCGTGTGACACTGGGCACTGGCACTAGAAAGGGACAAAAAAACATCATAGATTCTCCTAATCACTCCCCTGTTTTTTGTCTTTGGTTTGGACACATCACCAATGCAGTTTTATTCCTGAAGACCTGGGGCACTATGTTGGCCAACAGAGAGTGCATGCTAAATGCAGTAAGAATAAAGCTGAAATTTCTTTTCCACCAACCTGTAGAACCCTAAGCACTATTCTTAGGTAGTGAGAAGGGAAGAGAAATGGAAAATTGAGACACTGTGCAGAGGGACTGGATGTGTCCTAAAGCTTGTGGTGTCCCATGCTTTACACACCTGAAGTCTGCTGCTTTGTGAAGATGGTGCAAAAAGAACCTGGGTGTTGTCAGATTTAATGTAATGGACATGGTGGTTTGTAACTATTGAGATCTCATCCAGTAGCACTTGTTCCCACTGTGGGGTGGGGAAGGTATTTGGGCAGACAACTCAACCACCTCCACTGCTTTTATTGGGACAACCTCCATTCCTACAAACTTGGTATATAAGCATCTGTATTTGAAAAAAAGAAACTAAATTCACCCTTAATATGGACTCAATTTTCTCAGCAGCTTTTGAGGGTGATTTCTGAAGATTATGTATAAATATCCAAAGGATTTAGATTGACAGTAAGAGACTCTGTATTGAAATGAAAACAGGGAAAAATATAAAAAGATAAATTTATGATCTTATAATTCTGTTGAGTCCCAGCAAGCTAGAGCACATAAACTTTTAAATGCTAACATAGGGATTTTAAAATCAATGGAGTGTTTAATAGAATTCTGTACAATGCATGCAAAACTGGGGAAATGTGGCAACATACAAATTTGGAATGAGTGAAACCTTGAATGTGGCTTGGTTGCATAATTAAAACTAGACAAACAAAGGAAAATGTCAGTAATCCAACCAAGAAGCCACACAAATATAGATTGGTGTCTCGCTGTCAAGTAAAAAGAATTAACTAATCAAAACAAACCCACAGATTGGAAAGCAGATGACATTTCAGGAACTGGTAAGAATAAAAAGGATTTTAATTAAGAGTCATATATGAATTGCTGAAATTATGCACTGAACTCCCCAGCATATGATTAAGTAGAGAAAGCACCTGGGATGACCATCCTGATGTGTCTGCCCTCAGGGGTGTCCAGCAGTAAATGTAGTGTTTTCCTTCCTGAGAGACCTGGAGCAGGGGATTAAAAAAAAGGAAAAAAAGTGAGAAATACAGATATGATTTCTGTTACAACAGAGGAAGTATTTTTTTGGGTGTCTTGTGTGTGATATGATTGGGAGGTCTTAGGCTGAGAGGTTGGCAAAGATGTCTTAAATGCAAGATATTTATGTTTTGGCAAAACAAGGACAAATCCAGCACCAGCCATGCTGATAACAGAACAATCCTTTCCATCACAGAACTTCTCTTTCCTACAGAAAGAAACGTTCTTCTCCTTTTGCTGTAGCTCATGCCCTGATGTGACTTTCCTAGATGGCCAAATGTGTTGGTTTTGCTCTGTACCCCTATGACAACAGCAGACAGAAAAGTGGAATTTATCATGGAAAATTAGGTGCAGCTGAGGGACTGCATGGTCATGGAGACAAAACAGAAACTGCCTCAGTTTCTAATTCAGCTGCTCCTATTATGAGATCACAACTGATGTTCCCAGTTTTTTCCATTGTGTCCTCTTATATGGCAGAGATTGATTCTCACTGTGGTTCAGCAGAACCTCATCCAGGCTGGGGCATCTCACTGAACTAGCAGCTACACTGCAAGCCTGCTCTCTGATTACAGTGACAGAAGTGTGCCTGATCTTAAGAGCTTTAGGAATTAAAATGTACTCTGCAAATAAAAGGTTTGAAGAGTAGCTATTTTCACAGATTATGAGGTACTTTAAAAAGAAGTGCTTGGATTAAAGGAGTCTTGGTTTTATTTTAGAAGTCAAAGACATGTCATACCTTTTTAGCAAAATGTGATTAATACAAAATTTCACAGTCAATTCCTAATATTCATATAAAAAACCAGGCAGAATAACCAGACTGGATAAAAATCCAGTCATCTGGATTTTTCACTCCATCATCTATTAATCCCTCTGAATGAGGCATCAGATGCAATTTTCAGGTAATATCACATGAGCTGGTACTTAACAGATTTCTTTTCTGACTGAACAGCAGTAGTTCTGCTAAGATTTAGTCTAATTGATTTATTTCACCAGAAGACTCCTGGCTCTAGCAAATGGCCCCAGAGGATTCTGGTTTTGTTGGAATTTGGGTTCAGCTTCAGTGTGAATTCTTCGATGCCATATGAAGGCTGTGTTTACATGGTGACAGTCTCTTCTGTAAGGCCACCAAGGATATCTGTGTGGTCCTGGCTGTTTTTATGGTCCTTTCAGAAAGATGTTGCTGTGAGATTTTTAGCTTCTGCCATGTTTGTTGAAAACTGCCCAACAAATCCCACAGAAGAGATGGGGAAGGGTTTGTACCCCATCCCTATCCCAGACCACTCCAAACACTTGCTAATACAGTCACACTTCCTTCTTCACCCAGGTAAAGGTCTGTACACTGTCCATGCTCATAAATTTATTTCATACAAGCAGTGCAAACTCCTAAAACAAACCAATTTTCTCTCCTGTCTAAAAATAACATTGTTATACATCATGGCTAGCACTTCTTTATTCCTCAAACTGAAAAATAATTCAGAGCTTCATCCTTTCCCTCCGTCTCCCTGCCCAGCTCTATGATATCTCAATCCATTTTTGCATTGCTATTACCGATTTTAATTCATCCATATTAATCCTGTGGTGACCTTCAATGGTTTCAGTGCAGTCAGTCCATGAGATGAGCCCGTAAGGCTCAGATGATTTGTAGGACAGGTTTTTTTTCATTGCTGATGTTCTTAAAGAAAAATAGTATTTTGCCCAAAGAAGGATGAAAATACATTTTCCCGACAGGCAGAGAGGGAACATTTTTGTTATGATTGAAAAAAGTCTCAAAAGTTGAGGGATAAAAAATGATGAAATTGGGATGCAAAAATACTGAGAAGAGGTATGGGGAGCTTGCTGCACAAGCAAAGTGCCAATACTGTGGGCCTGTCCCTGCCAGCAGGGATATTTAACAGGGATTTTGCATGGTATATGGTTCTGATCTCACCTGCATACATATTGTAGCATTAACACATCAGAGCTTGTCCTTTAAGGCCCAGGAATCCCCTGCCATGATTTCACTGCACACAAGAACAGGGGTGAATGCTCATATGGGGGACTTTCTGTACCTTAGGGACTGCCAGCAGCTGTGGGTGAAGCTCTGAGAGAGAATCCAAAAGATAAACTAGCATGGATTTACAGTGGAAAGGGGCCAACACTCACTGTGGTTACTGAGCATTGAGAACGCCACAGAATCCCTATGATGCCTCTAATTGAAGGAACAAAATAAAAAGTGTTTTCTCTACATAAATACACAAAGTTACACCTTAATTTATCTTCTAATTTGGCAATGAGCAAGGAATTCTGGCTGTGCACAGAGTTGTAGTGTCCTTAAGAGCAAAGTGCCTTAACATTGGTCACATACACGTTATTCAGGGAGTGTCACTGAATGCAGTCAGTTACTCTGGTGTGTGAGTACTGTTTAACCAGCAGGGATGACAAAATCTGTCTGCTTATTGCTGACTCTCAATTCATGTTTGATCAAAGCCCCACTGATACATCTATCAAACTTGCTGCTAACTTAATCCCTACTGCTCTCATTTCAAATGACTGAGTCGTTTCCCCCTGTTATGTTCAGCCTGCTGTAAACACCAGCACTTTCTGTAAGTCTCGCTTTTCACCCTGCTGTTTAATGATCTCCACAGCTTTTTTTCCATGACAAATGTGTTCATATTTCTGGAAATTTTCATGCTTATTGCTTTTGTCATTTAAGCCCTCCTAGCACTGTTGCCCTCTGTTACCTTCTCTGTTATGTACTTGTGCCCTCATGATGTGAACAAATGCTCATCTCTCTGGATTTTCATGCTTCCTTTTCATATGTGTTTCTAATTACATCCCACAATTTACAAGTTGTCAGTATGAAAAATTATTAGTATAATGACTATCTGTGATGAATTTGTCCCATTTTTGAGTTAAAACCCAATTTCTTCATCATGTAAACATTTATTCTCCTTTATTCTAAATTTACTAAATAATAAGACTGGTTGATTCAATTAACTATTATGTCCCTAGGCAAATTTTAAGGTAAAAAACTTGACTAATTCTTTTCAGAGATATGTGATACATCCTCAGGCAAAAAATCTGCTTGTCTATTTTCAAACTCCTGAGCCTTCATGCGAAGTATGAGCATTGCCTCTTAATCCTCCTCAATTTACATCTTATTTATTTTTTGTGGTACAATAGCAGTTATGTCATAAACCTGACTAGGAGTAGGCAAAAGTATTTGGAAGAACAATTTAGGTAAAGACAACAAAAAAAAAATCCATTAATCAGGGTTTCATTTGTGGGCATGCATCTTTATACATATATATATACATATATAAATATATATATATATATATATATATATATAAACACTATGATGTAGATATATGTGCATATATAGATTACATTTAAGTATAGCATATTATATTATTACTTTTATATTTTATTATTGTTATTTTAGGGAAGCAAGTAATCAACACATATGTTATTGGGAATACATATAAGCTACCCATAAAAATGATTGAGATTAAAAACAATTTAAAAATCTAGAAAATATAAATTCATATTATGACAATTGGATTTTGAGAGAAATCTTGTGCAGATTTTTTTTCTTTTGTATTTGCAATGGCCAAAATGAAAGTCCTCATGATTGATGTTAGCTTTCAGTTCTATGACTTGTTCCAGTTTGTGTCACAATATTTGACTGATGTAGGAGTGTATTGTTCTTTGTTTGGATTTTTTTTTACTCAGTGATGTGTGACAGCATCGCTTTGAAATCAGTACAGAAGCAGGGCAACATGTCAGCTTGATTTATTTAGCTGTTTTTCTGTTAACACTCCTCATCATGTTGGTAGAATGATCAGGTAGCTGGCACTAATGTCATTATGCAAGGGGCATTTCATTCATTCAATGAATATATATAATATTGAAAATTTTAAAAAAATTATATCCCCATATTTGGGAAGACATGTTTGCAGGAAGTTATCCAAGACATGCCAATCAACAAGTGGGTAAGACCAGCTGGATCATCCATCCTGTCTGATTTGATACCAGCCAGATATTTTGTAAACTGCTGAGTCACAAGGAAATACTGATTTCAATAGTAGCCTTTTACACAAAGTGAGTCTTCATTAGTTTTCCTCAGCAGACAGATTCCAGTACCTGTAGATTATTAATTTTTACTGCATTTCTGGCAGTTGCATTTCCCTGGACATCATGGTATCTGGATTACAAGTTAGTTACTGATATTACTCTGTAATTTAAATAGGGCAAATAAAGCAGCACTGAAAGATCTTTTCCCTGGTGTTCTTGAGTTCCCTGAGTTCTTGTTATCAGTTTGTCATTGTACCTGGGTCTAGTTTATATTGACAGTTTATATTACCACTGGTGGGCTTGTTCTTGAGTCCTCTGCACCAGCAATCACCATATTAATTTTGACAATTTTCAAGACCATTTGCTATCTTAAGGGTTCTTTGAATCCTTGAATGAGAAGTGTCTGCAGTCTTAGGGAAGAGTTCATCAGCCTTGCTGTATGCAGACAACTGTAGGTAGGATGATCTGTAAGTTTGGTTTGAAAGAAGGGGCAAAGCTGTGTGCTGATTGCGCTGGGAATATCTCACAAGTGTCAAATCTTCACTGAGTGTAAATTAAACACCAGTCTTTCTGATTAATTTACATAGGTGTCACCAGCTTGTTCCAATTAATTCCTCCCACCACCTCCCACCCCAATTCTAAATGGCTGGAATTAGAAAGCAGGATTTCATTCTGAGCTGCAAGTGCACAGCTCTTTGTTTGAAATGCCCAGGAGGGCAGGTAGAGGAGTCCCTTGCAGAGTGTGCACTTAAACAGCTTCACTCACTGACAGGAGAGTCACGCAATTGCAAGGAATGACTTCAGTAATTCTATTTCCCAAACTCTTAAAAGCAAAGAAGAAATTAGAAAGAGAGTTCTCTTATTATTCTCTCTCATACCTTTTTTTTCCTGATGCTTCTACTTCTAGGTGTTTATTATTGTTTTACTGGAGTAATTTGAAGGGACATTCTTTCTCTGTATAGAGACACCTGATATAGCACATTACTACCACGGTATTAAATAAGAATTTTTAAAAAAAAATATTTTACTGTAAACTTTCCTCTTGTTTCAGTAGTATGCTGTTGTTTCCTTTTTTTTTTTTTAATTCTTGATGGTGAAGAGTGTTTCCTATGGGATATGAGAACAATTTTGAGAAAAACATGAGAAGAATCTGACTTCACCTGTTTATTTTGATCATTTCATCAATCCTGTAGTGCCCTTGAGTAAACATTTTCCTCTAAGTGTTTCATTGCCATCATTCCTCACGTCCTCTGCAGTATGAGTTTTTCAGCTTTCTCATGAAAGCTTCATATATATTCATCTTAAAGAAGATCACACTGCACCACTGATCCTTGCTTTGCTCTCACCTGTAATTCTTTTATGCTTAATAGATTTTATCCATGGACAAGTATTATTTTAGGCTTTTTGCCAATGTTTAGTCCTGTGAGCCAGTTTTCTACACAAAGCAGTTACAGCAGCTCTCTGTGAAGAATGTTCTGGCCTTGGCTTACACTGAGATCTAAACTACCAGCCTGCACAGAGTAATATGTAGTGTTAAGAAGACATAAATCATTCTTGGCCACAAATGAAATATTTTAACTTTTGTGAAGTAGTATTCAAACTAGAAACTGTTGAGTTTCCACTTTTCTTTTCCTAATCATATTGAGAATAAAGGAAAGAGTCCACATTTCTCAGCCTACTTTGTCCCTCTGGTTGGTGCAGTGTGGACTGGGACAGTCTGTGCCAAATCTCCCTGTTATCTCCTCATTATAGGAATGAGGGAGAGCTGAGTCATAGCCACAGTTCAGTTTACAATGTGGACAAAGGGATGCTGAGATCGACACACTCTGCAAACCTGTGAGAATGGATGTCCTTGTTTTTTCATACATTTATTATAGGAAAAGATGAGGGAGGGGGGTGGTTTTTTTTTTGTTTGTCTTCTCTCTGTTGTTTCTGAAGTTGATATCCTGAAAAACAGGAACATGCTATTCCAAACTATTCCTCACCTCCCACATTAGTTTAACAGATCCTGCAAAAACATTTTGTATAGCAAGAAAAAAAATTAATCCTTAGGATAACCTGAACAACATTTCAATAGACAGCATATTAATAAAGTTGGAAAATATTTGGAAAAGCAAAGCTGCAAGTGAAAGACCATTCATTTCAGAAACAGAGGTGATCAGAGAGCAGGGTCTCTGTGAGGAGGGGAAGGTCATCAGTTCAATCCTTGGTGTTACTTCATTAGCTCTGGGTATAGGAGACATGACAAATGTGGCAGGATGGGGAAAGAGAGGAGAATTTTTAGTCACTGATCAGAGTACAAAGGATCTGATATTAATGAAGAGAACTTTCTCTTCATTACTGGTGTACTGAGAGAAAGCAGAGATGTCTGCAAAATTTTACTAAGTTACCTCAAGACATAATGGCCAGAGCTGTTTTTCTTTTTAATTTGCATTTTTAAAATTATTTTTCACATTAAGTACTTTACCAACTCATATGCAAATAATTCATCAGGGAGCTTTATCACTGTCAAGCAACTAGTTTGATCTGAAGAACTTAAAAGCCCTAGCAAAGTCAGAGAAGCCACAATGGTGAGCCCATAACCAAACTGAATCTGAGCAGAGATTAATGCTTAGAGTTTCTGTGCTGCTTCATGGAGAGAGAGATGATTTCAGACAATGCCAATGCCCCTCTTCCTCTTTTTCACCTTGGAAAACATTTATTTGGATTACACCATGCTTAATGTTTCTGGTCCTCCAGTCTGTGAAGATATCAGATGAAATTCCACAGAGGTGTCTTCTGTTATTTGTAAAGCTTCTTTGACCATACCACTTTCACCTATGGTCTTTGAAAGCAGACTAAGGTACTAATTTAGACTAAGAAGAAAAAGGGAAAAAAAAATATTGCGAAGAAAAAAAATATTGCAAATATTATGTGAGTATGCTGACACATCTAACATGGACCTCAAAAGGAGCAAGTTTCCTCATGGTAGAAGAAGAGAAAAATAGAAAAATACAGCCTGAATTGCATATTCTCTTTCCTCATTGAGTTCTATGAGTTTTTGCATCTCTGAATCTGTTTCCCCAACTACAAAATGTTACATATGTCCTCCATTTGGAATCTGGGAGGAAATACATCAGCAAATGCAAGCTATTAAACCTTATTATTTTTTGTTGAGCTTTAGAAATGTTACATGATGATTGTTTCACCTGTTTTCAGGCTGGGTGTATGGGGTCTTAGTACTGGAGAGGGAATATTAAAAGCCTGTGGCATTTAAATGGTTGGTATAAACCAGGAGCCATTTCTCTAAAGTTTTACTCTTTCCCTCTAAAAAAGCATTTTTGAGAGACAGATAGTAGTTCTATATATTTATATAGGTGTTTATGTTTGTGCTTAAGAATACTCTGAATCATATCAATTATGAGAAATATATTAAATGTACTGGTGCCAAATCGATTTATGTCAAGTATTATTGATTTCAGTGAAGTTTCAGCTCAAGATATTTGTGTGGTTTATTTGTTCATTATTTTTACTTGTGGCATTTCTAAAATCTAATTTAAAAAAGGATTAATCTTTGTGTCAAATAAAATGTTTTTATTTTAAACACTTTTAGCCTTAAAAAGTACAAGTAGAAGACACTAATTGTGGATTAAGATGCATGAATTATTTTTTCAACATGTTTCATTTCAACAAAATTAAATTAAGTATTTCAATGGTATAATTTTTTTAATATAAAAGTGTTGAAAACAGCATGATGTTACAAAATGTCATTGTGTTTTCTACTTTCATCAGAAAGGCGACACAAGTGAAAAATAGGTGGAAAATGTTGTTTCCTACTACCTTTCAAGAAATGTGGTTCTCTGATCAAACTGTTCAGATTCCCAGAATCATGGTGAATAGCAGTTAATTTTAACTTCATGTACAATAGGCTCCCTGTGACCCTTTTCGACCCTAAAAAAAATTTTAAAAGCCCTGACCAAAATCAAAACAGACCTGGTAAGTGTTTTTTTCTCTTTTAGATTGGAGGTGAAAATTGACAACTAGGGGCAGAGGACTGGTTGTTATTAGTAAACAAGAATCAGCAGGAAGCAAAGAAAACAAGTAATTGCTTTTTTGTCAAACAGAAAGTGCTTCCACCTGGCGTGGAAACATACCAAGCACCATGGGGGAACAGCTATTTTGGAAGATAAGCAGTAGAGGCAGAATTCTTTGCATCTTTGAAACAAGGGCTCTGCTACAATGTAGGATGTTTTTGGATCCTGACTGTGGCTGAGGAATTCTTGGGGTGACAAGGTGAGTGTTAATGACCAGTCAGGGACTTCAGTGCATCAGGAAAAAGGCCTGGAGTTCAGCAAACCTGGTGCTAGGGCTGGGAGTCAGAACAAAGTATGACATGCACAAGAGAGAAAAAGTTTTGAATTTTCAGTCTCTTTTGGTTTGATTGTTCTTTGTTTTGATGCCACCATCCCACACCCCTAATGGCAAGGATTATCTTTGCTTTAATTCCAGACTAAAATGAATGAACCATTGTAGCTCCAGTGGGATATTAGGATATGAGTGAAACTCCTCAGAAATAGATGTGTGCTTTTTTTCCCTTTCTTTTATTTCTTCTCCCTTTATTATGTAGCAGGTAGCAAAAGAAATGGGATGACCATTTTGCTGCTTGCTTCCAGCCAGCTGGATTATTTCTAGTTGGCTGGTCACGTCTCCAACACCTAGTGATATAAATGATGGGCTTAGTTAAAATGGTCTGTGCTTTTTAATTTATTTTCCTTTCTTATTAAGACAATCCAGCAGATTGCTTTATTTTTCTCAACTGCAGCAGAAAGAGCATGAGTGAACATGCCTGGACTCCTGGTCCCTGGAGAGTAATCACACATTTGTGCAGATATGCTCCTTGACCCTGTGCTGAAAGGCTAATCCTAGAAAAACAGGCAATGAGGTCTTTCATTTGTGTGGTTTTTTTTTTTGTGTTGTGCTATTCTCTTTCACCAGGTGTGTGGTAGTGTATTGCTGGGTGCCTTTTCATGTGGTCAGGTTGCTTCCTCCTGCGTCTCAGCCCTTTATATAAAGGTGTATATTAGCTCCTCCAGTGTACATATATATTTATACTAATATTGGAGGCTAATCTGAAAAAGGATACCAATGCTGAATTCTGCATCTCTTTCTGTAACAAGCCCTGTTGCACAAAGCTGAGTTTCTGCTATGCTTGGTGTGGCCAGGTACTCCACAATCTGGCTCCACATTGGAGCCCATGATCTAGTCAAAATTTATCTTATGTTCAAAATTTCCATAGGGTTGTACTAAAGGATATTTCTCTTTTAGTCCTCCCTTTCTAGTCCTTCAATGTACTCTCTCCTACTTGATCCCAAAACTTGTGTAAAAGCAGAAACAAAAACAATATGAGAAAAGCCCCTAAAAAGTTCATGATGGAAGTCATGAACTGAAGAAAAAATTCTATAATGTTGTAGTTTAGTGATAAATGTTTTTTGGCTGAGACTAAGAAAGCTAAATTATAGTGCCTGATTTTCAGGCTTTTTTCTTTTTTATTATTACTGTTATTGATAGCAAGTCTAGTTGAGGAAATGAAGTTTAAGTTCATGTGTGTGCATGCACATGTCAGCTCTGCCTAATAACTTCTAAACTTATTTCCCAATTTCAACCAAATTTTACATTAGTAAAAATGTGATTTGACAATTTGTGTGGGGTTTTTATCTGTTTGGGGTTTGTGATTGGGAGCATTGAGCTTTTTGAGGAGCAGGTTTGTTTGTATGATTTTGGGTTTAGATGTTTTATTTTGTGGTTTTTGTTTGTTTTTCTAATGGAATCAATCACTGAATAAAACTTTTGAGGAATGAATACTTCCCAGGAGAGAAAAGCTTGAGGGGTAAACTCATCTCTGGGTTTACATACCAAAGTATCCCTGCTTTTCAAATTCAGACTGTTCTCTGTCCCAGGAGCATTCAAATGCTGGGGTAATGGAGCCACCTTGCTTCCCTCTTGGGTTGCTGTAGAACAGAACTGTGCAAATGGCTGTTTTCTCAGTTAATTGGAAATTTAAGAGCAAATTGTTAAAATTCTAGGGTGTGATGTAAATTAAGGTTAAAACCAATATATTTTAAACCCTCTAACCCTTAAAATATTTCTTACAAAATAATGAAACATAAACTTGCAAATTAAAAATAAACTAGAGTGTTCTGAGATAATTGTCAAAAAAGCATTAAAATGATATCTTTAGATAAAAATGTTGCCATAAGAAAAGAATTGCCTGTTCCCAATGGAGGTAGTGGTGCCAGTTTTTGAGGTCAGTTCAACAGAAGTAAAACCACTTCTGATTTATTTATACTCTTCAACCCACCATATATATTTTTTTGCTTTTGGGAGCCAGTAAGGAAAACGTCAGTCTTGCTCCTCAGCAGCCATCTAGACTTGACTCAGTTTCTAGGTCAGAGTTCTTTCTCCATCCGTGCCCTGCCATGAAAGAGCTCAAGGTTTCTTGAAACACTATTTAAGGATTGGCAAGCAGTGAGGTTTGGGAGCTGGGAATGTTTGAGACAGCAGAATTTGTGCACAGAATTTACAGGGCTGATTTCTGTGGAAGGAATGCAGCAGGTGATCTGTCTCCCTTGATTCCAGAGTGTATCCAGAGAGATAAGGGGTTAACCTGCCTGCTGTAATTGCTCATAGCTGAGATGTGTGTGCGCTGCGCTCGGTGTAAGAAATGAGACAGCTGATCCACGGTGTGGGGATTCATTCTGCGGAGAGCAGGCTCTGGAAAGGCCCTAAATAGGAGTTGCTGTCTGCCTTACCCTGCCCTGTTTAGGGCTGCACTGGGCACATTGGGGTGTCCTTGCTGGCTCAGCTCACTGAGGAGGAGGAGACCAGCTCTGGTGCTGGCCATGAGGAGCTTTCCCTGCCTGCCCTCTCTGCTGGCCTGCTGCCTGCTTTTGCAACCAGCAAGGCAGGGACATCCTCCCCAGCAGCTCAGATCTAAATCCCAGATATGGAGATTGATTTCCAGCACAGCCTGTGCTGTGTGTAAATCCTGGATCAAACAGGCTAATCACTGTTAATCACTGCTAATCAGCATGATGCTGCCTGTAGACCTCTGCAGCCCTGCTTACTGGCTAGGGGGGACAAACTGCCAGTGGATGCTAAATCATTAACAGTTGCTGTTGAATTTAAGTAGCTGGTGGTGTTGAATTTCAGTGACTAGTGCTACTGTCATACACTGCCAAGAAATGAAATATTCCAGAGCTATGGCATCACTGTGCATTTTTCTCAGCACAACTGTGATTCAGGCTGAGAAGCGTTCAACTGCCTCAGCACATGGGCAAACCTAGTGGAAGAACTCCTTCCAAATAAACCACAGAGTGCTGTACTGCTGATTATTTTTGAGGTTTTTTTCATAACTCCATCACAGGTTATGTTACAGCCCTCTTCTACCTGCAGTTTAGCATTTGCACTCAGCACTTTGGCTGAAAGGAAAATAACACTGGATCTCAGACTGCATTATCTATCCTTGTTGTTTACTGTATGGTTTATACTTGGATAGCTATGGAATTTGGGAAACTTTCCTAATTTTATTTGCTCTACACAGGTTTAATTGTCTTTCCTTTATTTTTTCTTTTTCCTATTTCTTTCTTTTAATTTGCAAATTGTATTTCAAAATAGCAAGGAAAAGTGGCAGGTTGTATAGTTGGAGAGAATTATGGCCCCTCTCTGGTAGTTAATGTACCCTGAGCTTTTGGCTTAGGTGCCTCATAATGCCACATGAGGCATGTGGAAACTGCTCAGAAACACATTTGTTAGCTGTCATGTCAGTGCTTAATTATATCTTACTTCTGTTTCAGTGCATCATGCATAAGTCTGCTAAATGTTCTGTGTGAATCCAAACCTGATTTATAGGCACAAAAGTACCTTAGAGAATACCAGTGGAATACAAGAGCTTCCTTTAATGTGCTTTGCTATCTGCAGAGATCAAATTTAGTGTAACTTTGTTAATCTTTGAATCAGTAAACAATACAGTGTGTAGCTTAATTTAAGCAGATTGCTTACTTATGATCTTGTTCTCAGGTGTGCTGTGAAAATTAAATTTTCCTCCTTTGCTAGATTGTAGGAAGAGTTGAAAATATGGTGTGTGTGTTTCTAGATCCTCTGCTGCTGCAGTCCAGGGCAGTTTCAAAACCACGACAATAGCACTGATTTATACCATCTAGTGCTCAGATTTTGCTGCTGTTGGTGATGGGAAGCAAAACATCATTTTGAGGCTGCAGCTTTGTCCCTGTAAGTCCCTGAACTTAAGGATTAGGGGGAGCAGAAGGGAGGAGATTGTGCTTAGGTAAGGAAGTGAAGTCTTGCTGTTGTGTGCTGGGGGTGTTGCTACATTCTTCTCAATAAATTATTTCAGTTCTCTCAGTTGGTGGCAGCAGCTTCAAGATGCCATAAGTGCTTTTTGCTCTGAAATGAGATTTACTGAGTGCATGAGCCTGGAGCCTGTGAGCTTTTGGAGGCTGCTGAATGGTTGCTCTGCATGAGCAGACTAAGGGCAAAAGAGTATCCCAGCATTTGGAGAGTGATGCTCTCGCGTGTCCTGTGATGCCAAATAAAGAAGTTTGTTTGCTGTTTACCAGTGAGGATGATGCAGTTTCTCAATGCCTACCCAAACATTGTAGGGGCACTGGATGAAGGCATAAGCCTTTTCTGCTTTGAAACTTGTGGTAAGCCTCATGAAGGGTTTCACAGCGAGTCTGTTGCTTAGACTGTTAATGCTCAGGGGTTTCTTGCGCTGATAGCTGAAGCCTGTGCCCCCTTGCATTCCTTCTTGTCTGATCTAATACATGTGAAAGAATGTTAGGCCTGTAGTTTACCAAATACCTGGAAGCCCTAAAAGATAGGGGCTGTGTGGTGGAACTGAAACAGCCCACCTCAAATTTCCTGGTGAAGGAAGACAACGTGCTCAAAGCATGTGAGAAGGTGTTTGTAAGGAAGCCATCCAGAATGGGAATTGTCTTTCCTGAGAAACTGGTCTGCCATGAAAACATGTTGGGGTGCC
The DNA here is from genome assembly GCF_035770615.1 of Melospiza melodia melodia. Classification (NCBI taxonomy): domain Eukaryota; kingdom Metazoa; phylum Chordata; class Aves; order Passeriformes; family Passerellidae; genus Melospiza; species Melospiza melodia. The sequence continues at coordinate 13,603,484 of NC_086201.1, read as the reverse complement.
CATGGAAGAGATCAGGAGTTGGTGGTTCCTCTTGGAGTGCCATGTATGTGAGCAAGGATATGAGGTGAGGCTCTGTCTGCAGTCAGGCTGTAGGAATGCACACCTTCAAAGAAAAGAACAAGATTTCTGTCTCGCTGTGAAGGTGAAGCTAGCAGTGCTGTTTAGAGATGATACCAAGAAGTTAATTCCACAAGTTAAATTTTACTTAAACCAATAGACTTTTCACAATGGCTCAACTGAACTGGAATTTTATCCCACATAGCTCATGGCTATCAGTGGGCATAATGGGAACAAGTGGAAATAACAACAAGGGTCAGAAATGCTCTTTTAAATATCAGCTTTGAATTGGAGAAAACTGTAGAGTAGCCAGATATTGCAGTTTCTTAGAACTTAGTTGGAAAACTTTAGATTACGATTGCACAGGCTCTTTTTGGAAGAGACGTGAAATGTCTTTAAAATGCTTTTATGCACATAACATATAAGGTTATGAAGCTTTTTTTCCTTTTTTCTCCTTTCATCATGGTTGCTTACCACAGGCATTTCCCTTTTTATACTTCTCACTATAAACCCTGGTGCAGCTGCATTGTTGTTCACCTTAGCAGAAGATAAACCGGGGAAGATTTGCATAGCTACAGTTGCTTATCTCTTTGCTGTTTTCTCACCATGCCCAGCAGGCATGGTAGGAATCCATCATTTACGGTGACTTTATACAATCCATGAAACTCAGAAATTTCACTAGGAGAGGAAGCAGCTGAAATCTGTCTGAATTTTTTACAAGTCAGTTCTTGAATGATAATACTTGCAAGACTATTTAATGAGGATGCCTAGGTTTGGTTATATAAATACACACATGTAAAAACCCAGGTGATGCCCTTTATCTTGTTAGATCATCACATTCAATTTCAGTCTGTGCAGTAAGGAGTGAAACACCATTTAATTATTGAAGGATAGACTGTCTCTGCAAATTAGCTCCCTTTAAAATTTAGAACAGTTTTGGGCTTACACAGGAGTCCTGGAGTCATAATCTTCAGGGCTTTAAAAGCTGCTAGGATTTGACACAGGAAGAGGGAATCCAAAATTATTGCTGCAGTATGCCAGCCAATGAAGTCAGCTGTGCCTGAGGCAGACACAGCTGCTAAAACCCTTGTGCTTGAATTCTGCATAGGCACCCTGAGATTCCAGCTATTTTAGCTCAGTCTCTGTTTGAAAAGCAAGGATTTGGACTCAGCTTCACAAAGGTCTTGATCTGTGTGCTCTGCTCATAGCACGGCTTTGATGAACTACCATCAACACATAGAACAGAGTAAATGAATAAGGGTTAAAAAGCTGTGTCCTAGGGTTTGAACATGTTGAAATGAAGACCTTTGATTCATATGTCTCAGATGAGTTCTACTAAATATTCAGCAAGGTGTTGCTTAGGTAGATTAACACCTCTTAAGGCCATAGAGTTATTTTGGTGGCAAAACACTTTAATGGATCCAAAAAGTCTAATGATGAGACTATATGATGGCCATGTAATTAGAGAATGCCAAGACTTGATTTCATTATAAAAATAAAATTTAACTTAAAAATATTATTTTAAGATCAGTATGAAAAATTGGGATTAGATTAGTCTTTAAGGTGCATTCAGATTTGTGATTGTAGGTACCTGAGTCCCTAGAACTAAGGTAAAATTTGAATCATACCAAAAAAACAAACAGGTGATCCCCTTTTTGTTTACCTTTAACAGAAACTATCTTTTTGTTTAAAGTTCAAGTCCAAAAACAACATCAGGTGTTGTGAAGAAGTACTAAAAGAAATAGTAAATCCTGAGCTATTAAACATAACTGCCAGATATCTAAAAGAGAGATTTTTTTTTTTTTGTTGGAGATCTTAAATTTAGACTTCAGTGTGTGTGTAAAAGAGATCAACTTCTGCTGCATGTAGGATATTGAGCTAAGGAAGATAAAAGAATACAGTTGTTTAGGAAGCCTTTGGTCTTAAAATCTGCTGCACCCTCTGTCAGACTTTGGTCAGTCTTCTCAGAGATGATCAATTTAGACCATTTCTATCCCTAAAGAAAAGTTTATAGGAGCTTTGTGTTTCTAATTCACTTTATGCATATTTGGTGATTGAAGAGACTTAAAGAGTCTTTCAGTAGCAATAGTCTCTGCTTCTTGAAGGACTCTGCTAGGAGATATTTTCTGCATGATTTTCACATAGTCTCTATGAGCATTCACCATTAGATACATAAATCTGAAGTAAAGCTCTCTTGAGGAACATGCAATGAATTCAGCCATCTAATGAAAGGGAACAAGATATTCTCCAGATGGGATACTCTAATGTCTGATTCTCCTTTGGAAGAGAAAGAAATTGACCTTTAGGTCATGGTCAGCCCTCACTGTCTGGTGAAAGAAAAAAAAAAAGTAGACTACATAAATCTGTTTTTTCCCTTCTTCTCTCATAGAGACAGGTTGGTCTTTTTTGTTAGGTTTTTGTTGTTAGGAATGTGGTAGATGAAAGAGAAGTTTTATGGATAACACTGGTGAGGAAACTTGCTTTACTTTGAATATTTAAAATAGGCTTATGAGCTGTTTGCATCCTCTCTTGAATTAAGATATTAACAAAATACAGGTATCTCTGGTACTGTGCACAGGAATTCATTGAACACTTACTGCTTTTCGAACATACAATTATTTATTTACTGTCTCTTTAAGGGTGTGTTAGACATTTTTTAATTGTAAAAAGTTTTTAAGAGATATTTTTAGATTTAAGAAGCTTTCTAAGATAATCCCTTATCTACTCAGCATGCAGAAAGAGCCAAACCCATCAGCTCAGAATTGTCTCTGAGTTTTAATGGGTGCTTTGTAATGTTAAAGTGTAATGAAGTTTTCCAGGGAAGGGTTGGATTAATCCTGTCCTGTAGGAGAGCTGTGCAAAAATAAATCTATCCATGTGAGCAAATTTTAAATAAATGGGTACATTTGCCAGTCTCTGAATGCAGGATTAATTTTTATGCCCGGTTGATTCATGTGGGATCTAAAAAACCATGAGCCTAAAGTGTTGGAAATGTATAGGAAAATTGTCATTTGGTCATAATTCACCTTGACATGAGTGACGGAGAATTCATATGGGTAAGTGAAGCCTTTGAGGGCATGGGCCACAGTTATTAAATCAAGCTTTTCTATGAATACAAGATTGCATAAGGTTTCGCTTGCAACAAAACCTTTGTATTCAGGCAGACTGTGGGGAAGGAGTTAATAACATATTTGTGAACATTTGTTTGCATCTGACATGGCTTGTTCATTTTGTCAGACTTATTTATGGCTTCTCACTTGCCCTGCACAGGGTATGCGGGTAAACTGAATTTTGTTTGCTAATATTCAGAGAGCGTTTTCTCTTGTTGCTTTCCAGAGTATCTCCTAAACACACACGTACAGCTGTGCTAATATCAGAACAAAAACTTTGTCACTGGTGTCCTTTCTTAAGTTGCTGCCCACTCTGAGTAATAAAAGAATCTAAGCAGAAACTGTGACCTGCTGCACCTTTGATAGACAGAAAATCATTGCAATGTACCTGCCTACAAAAACAAAGGGTGATTATTATTCATGTAGAGAAAAGTTGTGGATAAAGGAGATGTTTACAGAGATCAGAATGAGTTTGCAAAAGATTGCATGGGAGACTTGTTCCTTTTCTGAGTGCAGAATTTGATTGTGCAGGAGCTTACTCTGTGACCTGATCACCTATTTAATTATATCTTGGATAATTTTGTTATACAGTCTCATGCCCAAAATATTTAATTGGTTTAAGTTACAGAAATAGGATCAGTTAGCAGCAGCTCAGTTTTCTAGCTGTTAGCATTTTTACAGCGCCATTTGTTGGTATGGAAATGTTGTCCTATCTATGTTGCACACTTCTACAAATGATTTAAATTCTTGCTGCTTTTTTGACATATTTGTGACTATTTCAATGTACAGTGTCTCTCCATTTTTTCAATTCTTAATCATATACAAACTATGAGGCTTTCACGTTTCTGTCATACCCAAATTTTCACAATGGACAGTAAAAAATCTGTCCTTCAAGTATGTGGGCTTTTTCTAATTTATTGTAACTGATTATGTATAAGGGGTTGTGAAAGGTAATCAAGTCTGTTACTTACAAAAAACCACACAGACCTTGTTCCTTTAAAAGTTAGGCATCTGACCAAAATAAGAGCATATCTTTGCCTATAGTCTCTGAAGAGGAATCAGTCCCCTTGTGAGCTGAATCGTGTGTCTGCTACTATTCTCTAACAGCAAAGGATCTCCAGATGCTTAGTTCAAGTAAACACCTAAATTTTAGACTGGTAAGTTCTCATAAGCAAATGTCTTAATTAGGTTTGCCCCCCCCAATCATCTAGTCCAAACTCTGTGGTCAGTGGCTCTCTACAGTCTGTGTTGGATCAAGTTTCATGCTCCATTACACCTGATTCTCTTTCATGTTCCCTTGGAATGAAACTCTGACTACCAGCTGGAGCACTACCAGAGACTTTTCTCAGCTCTCTGACTGACACAAATGGTCTTCCAGTGTCCTCTGGAGCTCCACTGACTATGTTGATTTATACCAGCTGCAAGTCTGGCCCAGTGGCTGTAACCAAACTATTGATAAAATCCAGAAGTTCAACTAATGCAAAGAAATTGATTTTTTTAATATACATTTCTATTTGAAGGGTGGTCCTTAGAGTCACTCTTTGACTCTGAGTTGTAATCATATTCATGTTGTTCAGATGATATACAATGCCTGGGGTTGCAATGCGTCATGAAAACCACATTGTGTTGGATAAAAATACAATCTGCAGTTGAATAAGACTTTTTTTTCCACTGTTGTCTATCAAAATTTCTATTACTAGCTCAGTCATTCATTAGCAAAAATACAAAGCACATGTTCTGAGTTCTGTACAGGACCATCAATTATGCTAGTCTTGTGAGGAAGTACTGGCATTCATTTTGAACTGGACAGCAGATTTTTTCTCCTCTTCTTTTTACAGGGCTATTTTTATTCTTTTTTTAAGTGGAAACAAACATCCTAGCTCATCTTCCAGGGTATGTCCCTGACAGAGGACATGGAATGACTCATTTATAACAAAGCAAAGCTGTACTCAATGCAGAACTTTAAAATTTTCGTTCTTAAACTCGGCTCCTGAATTAACACCTCTGGAGAGAAATGTTAAGACTTTTGTATTGTCTCCAAAGAGCAGCAAATCTTTGATGTAAGAGTTCTGTCAGAGAACTGTAACTCCAGTTTTCTTGTCAGTTCCTATCTGTGGCTATTTTTGGCAGACCAGAATGCTTTAGAATATTATAGATTATTTTTCTGTATGATTGGACCTTATTTCTAGACAGGTCTATTGCCTTTCTAAATTATGTTATAAATTGCTATTATCATTGTAGTAGATTAACTAAATCATCATCATTTGAGGGAAACTTAATCAAGACCTTTGTCAGCAAAGGTTGGTTAGCACACAAATTATTAAATAGGTGGAAACATTGCTCCTTAAAAAGCATGAAGGGAGAATGAAGCATGCAGCCATAGTGAAAAAAGATGGAAAAGAAAGCAAATATGCCAGATAGCAGAAAATTAAAATGCATAACATGATATGTTTCTAGATATGCCTCTGTACCAGGTTAATGTTTTATGGTTAGAGATTCATAATAATAACTTTTTACAGTTAGAGGGACTGAGTAGAAAAGCACACCCTTTTTTGAAATTGAAATCTTTGCCTACCTAAGAGCATAAATTTGTATTTTAAGAACTGTATCACAGGTCTCTCTCTTTTATTAAAAATACTTTTCCATGTGTAAATTGGAGCTTTTACAAAGGAGATTAAGTTTGGGGTGGGGGGGAAGTAAGAAATGGACTTTTCCTTTTTGTTAAAATTCACAGATTTTCAGTCTAAAATCATAGTCTTAATGAAGTAATATTTGCTGGAAGAAGCTTTCTAACCATCAGTTTAAAAAGTGGGAAGAAGGAGGTAGGAATAGCCCACGCATAGGCAAGTAGATTGAGAGGAAAAAATAGGTTAATGTGAAAATATGTTTTCTAGGATTTAGTCTTGTTGCTATTAAAAATGACAATGCACCATTATGAATAGAATGGCTCACCCCATTAATATTGTATTCCAGGCTTAGCTAGAAGCCTTTTAATGATGCATTAATAGGAATGTAGGGGGACTCCAAATACGCTGTACAATTCTGCATTTCACATGCTTGACCCTAATGTCACACAACACGACAGGAACACCAAATTTGTATGTTGACCAGCTGTTAGCAACACCATTGCTTGTATTTGTGTCTGTGCACAGCTTGGTGAGTCTCACTGTTTATGATCCCTGCTCTGCATTGCTGTCACATAATTCTCCCCATCAATAATAATCACAGACGTGTTTACTTTAGAAATATGGGGAATGAATATGCTTTACTTCAACCTAAGGGAAATTTCATAAATAAGTACCTGTGAGGGAAATAATGAACCTGCTGATAAACATATGTATTGTATTTTTTACCGGAGACTATTAAAGCATTTACTCATGTGTCTTGAAACAGACTGAGGAAACACAACTTCATGGTAATTCTTATTTGACAGTGACTAGGATAACCTATACCCTGCATACTCCTTTTTTTTTTTTTGCTTTCCCCTAAATACTTTCCTATAAATAATGAGCCAAAACTCAAGTATATGGCAAGTATAGCTGCTTTTTTTTTTTTTATTGTGTAATAAACTTAGGATTTCTAGCCTAGCATCTTGCTCTCCCATTTTCTTGCTCTTACAATACAGCTGGGGAGAAACAATCTATTGTGCTTCATTAATCCTTTTAATATCTGTTGTCTGCATTATTTGCTCTTTACTTTGTGTTTAGAATTAATATTTAACTTCCATTATGCAAAGTCCATGTAGCTGTATTAAATTCTATTTGCTAGAGTTCTGTTTCAAAGTACTGTTGGGACAGCATTTAGAACCCAGTATCTCTTCTTACTCTAATGTTTAGGCAAATCTGTGAATAGCGTTTATTAGATTTCTTGAATTTCCTGAAGGATTTCTTCTTTCTTCATCTACATAACTGATAGAGATGGAAAACAAGAAATATTCCTTCTACCCTGTTTGCCTCCTTCATAAACAATTGCCTGTTACAACTTGTTTGCCAATTTCTAGCCAATTTTCTACACAACTTGCTGGTATTTTTGCTTAATTCTGTTGGTACAATTGACTACAGGCACTTTTTTTCTCATATATGCTTGTTTGCAGCTATTTGAAGTAGACTAATTCTAAATATTTCTGTAGTTGTGAAGACCTAGATTGGGAAGTTATTTTTTGTTCTCGATGTATATTAATGTTGGTTCTTAATGGGGCATTCTTAATTTTGACTACAAGCATGCTGAAGGTGTCTTGACATGATGTGACCTCTCCAGTTGCTTGTTGAGCAGCCAGATTAAATGAGGACAGTACAGTTTAGGCACGGATCTCCTCTTGGTTACCAGAAACTCTGCAGGGCACTCACAATCAAAAACCTCCATTTCCTGCACTGTGTGGGCATCACTGAACAAACCCAGCTGCCACTAAGGCACTTCCTGTTCACTTTGGAGGGAATATCAGATCAACGGTGTTTTCAGCTCTATGAGAATTTATATTCCATTATTCTAATTACTCACAAACTAGTTGTCAACAGGCTTTATGGATGGGATTAATATAGCTGAGTAAAGACTCTTAAAGTTTGCTTTAACTCTTTTCCCTGGAAATAAAACAGACTCTGAATCAGGAATTATTTTTTTTTAAACTACCCAATTATTTTTTTAACCTACCCAAGCTTTGCTAAAGTGTTTCAATGTTAATTCTTTTCTAGTGTTTCCCAAATTAATTATTTGACCTTCTTGTATATGTCCATAGCACAATCCCGGTCCTGTTCTTGTTTTGAAACCAAACAATAAGACTGCTGAGAAGTTTGAATAGGACATAACTGTTGGTTTTCATGAAACGCCATCTTAGAGCAGAACCAATGCTTTCAACTTTTGAGAAATTCTAGGAAAATAAAAAAAAAAAAAACACAAAAAACCAGGAAAAATATCACTATATTCACTTCACCATTTTTTACTGAGATCATTTTTCTCTCCTAGAAGTGTTTGATTTTTAAGAAAGATTGCTTTGGGGTGTTTATTTATATCAGGAAAGTAGGGTTCCAAATGCATCTGGAAATCACCAGATGGGATCGCAATATTAATTCTGACTCAGCATGGAAAAAAATATGGAAGAAAAGTAAATACCATGGAAAAATATTTGTAAATAAATTAATCAAGATCAGAAATCAGGGCAATTTGGAGAAAAAGTCATGGAACTTGAATCTAATGAGCAGTAACAGCTTCAATTATGCACTGTGAAATTTGAAAAACCTGTGAGCAAAAGGATAAATTTGGGAGTAGACTCTAACTTTTGGGAAGCTGTCTGGGAGCAGAAACTGAAGGTTTGTTGGACAATAACAAGGAAAAAATTCCTTGTAGGTGTCTGCAATGTGATCATCAAAAAGATAGTGATCAATGAACGCATTGAGGGAAAAAAAGAGCATTGAGAAAACAGAGCCCCTGTTCACAGGCAGGAGCCCAGTGCTGGGGCTGCCTGCAGTTCTGAGGCTGTCCCAAAATCCTTACTCCCCAGAGGAGGCCAAGCCTGCCTTCCAAATTAAAAAGAAGAGGAAACAGTTATAATAAAGCCAAGCTTTGCAAAGTCAGCTCCAGCCTGCTGTCTTCGGTTTCCCTTTTGTCAGCAGAAGCTGTTGAGAGGCAGCCTGGCAGCCCACCTGTGTTTGTTTTTCAGGTTATTAAATATCAAACCTGAGCCAAACAGAGTGGAAGTTAGAAAATATGTTAGAAATAATGGATGAAATCTTGAAGGATCAATTCCCACAAGTGTCACATGACACATAGGGGGAGCATGATCAGTTAAACAAGCCTGAGGGATACTGGCAGCTCTCCTGTGGCTGGTCAGGGTGTTAGTATGCTTCAGGTTTTCTGATATTGTCTGGGCAGTGCTTTAGTTAGGGGCTTACAGATAGGAATGCTCTTTTACCATTGGTAGGAAGCCACTTGTACAAGAATGAAGGTACCAGCTCTTCAGCAGGATACCCAATGTGAAGTTTTGAGCTTTAATTCCATCTATAAGAATTTGGGGTACTCATATTGGCACTATATGATAAACAAAGACTTAAAAATCAAGGCACTTCACAAAGTATGAACTGTCCTGCATTTGATACCACATTGCCTTGGGTTTTTATGTCCACATTTTGGTACTGGGGCAGCTACAGGGCTGGTTCCTGTGAGCAGCTGCTGGAAGCTCCTGCCTGTCCAGCAGAGGCAATGCCAGGCAGCTCCAAGAGGGACGTGCTGCTGGTTTAGACTGATCCAATCAGAGATGGTGGTAATGCCTCTGTGATAACATATTAAAGAGTAAGGAGAAATGTTTTTGCACAGGTGTAATTGCAGCTAGTGAAAAACCAGAGCTGTTGCAAGAATGAGAATCAGAAAATACCAACATTCTGAGTTTACCTAAGGAAAATCACATTAATCTTTACTCACTCTTCAGCAGTGGAGCAATTAGTTGATTTTTTACTCTTATTGGGTTGGGTTTTTTGAGGAGGATGCTTTTTTGGTGATTTCTCTCTTTGGTTTGTGGATTTCTTTGGGTTTTTTCCCGATGTAAAATCCCTAAATAATGTTAGAGACACAGAACACATATTGTGAATATCCTTTCCATGGATATTGCTTTGTTTTAATTCTGAATTATTTCAAAGGTATTGCAAGCAATTCTGCTCCTTACCTTATAAAACACAGGCTGAAATCCATCACTACAAAGCAAATGTAGGGCTGTGCTTATTCCCAGGGCTCAATCAGCCCGGTGAAGTCAAGCTGGACTTGAGCTGTTTGCTTCTCAGGCAAAAGCTGCATTTCTTACAAAAGTACCAGATAATAGAAATTTCACAGTATGCTCTTGTGCGTCTAGGAAACTGATATTTTAATCAGAGCTATAGAATTCCTTGGGAATCATTTGCTGTGCCTAGGAGAAAAAAAGGTGGCTGCTTCCAGCACCCTCTGCTCCTCCACCTCCTTTGTGTAATGTATCGTCGGTGTAAATTGTTACCGTGCAACAAGAGGATAGCTTGAGTTGTACAGCTTGAAGAATTTCTCCTGATCCTTGTTCAAGCTGACAAACAAACAAGATGAGCAGCCTGAATAGGTTTTCCTAGATGATTTGCATAATGGATTTTTGAGTCTTGGCATGCTGGCCTGCAAACAGCATGCTCGCTCCTTTTCCTCTCCAGTGTGGAAATCTAATCTGAACTCTTGCCATGCATCTGGGAAATGGACTCACACTTGTGATTCAAGGTAATCAGGATGCAAATCGGGTCCTATGGCCTAGTAATCTCAGCTCACCTGTTTGTGAACAGTGACTCTGACAGAAATAATGATATTAAACCAAAGTCCTGCTCTCTTGTGTGCATGTGAAAAATCAAGGAGGCAAGAGATTTATTCTTATTCTCTGAGAGTAGAGTTTGTCTTGGCCTCATTACTGTATTTCTGCTTAATTAAGAGTTTCAGGCAGTGCTAAAGGAGCATTTCTTGCGCTAAAAATATAAACTGATTTGGAGTTTGTCATGCTTTCTGGTATGTTCTGGCATATCCAGTAGGTATTTGTAACAGGAAGTTTTAACAAATCCTAAGATGTGAGGATTGCTCTTACGTAATTTGCTCATGGGAGATACTCCAAGCAGCACAGTCATGTGAATAAAGCATTCTGGGGGGCTGCTGGGAAGCCCTGTAGTTCTGACTTTCCCAATGCTGAAAACACGACTGTGCCAGGACTGTCAATACTGTGACTTGGGAAAGGAAAGAATCAGATCAAGAATATTTCAAGTGTTGGCCTTTTCCTACCAGTTGTGTTCCTGCTGCTCTTGCCCCACAGCCTTGCTTTGCCAGTGCCCCAGCACTGAGGGAAATGTAGCATGCAATGGCCAACTGGTCCCCCTTGAAAAGCAATTTATGCTCACCTTAGGGACTGCAAACAGTGATGTTGTGTCTGGCTGCCTCAGTGGCAGTCAGGCACCTTTGAAGAATGCTTTCCTTAGGCTTTGTCTGTACCCACTTGCTTCTTGCCAGGAGCTGTTGAGGATAAGCAGAAAGCCTGGCTGTTACATCTATTCTCTGATGTCTTTAGTCCTTGAAAAGTCAGAAAGGTGACTTTGCAGAGAACATTCAGCACTCGTCCTGAGGGTCCCCTTGCAGTCCTACCCTAATTGCCTCCTTCAGCTCAAAGTGCCTTTCCTCCTTTTGCTTTGCTGTGTGGCAGAATCTCCTCTTATGCTGCATTATTTAGTATCTCAAGAGTGGGCACTGTGACTTCAAATGCTTTGAAGCCTCCAAGCCAACTTGGATTATTTAAAGAAATGGAGGATTTCTCTGTAGTTCTGAGCAACCAGGTTATAGGATTTTTTTTTTTCTTTTAAATACTGGACCATGGATACCAAATACTCTGCCTGGATAAAATAAGGATGTTGAGCTTAATTAACAACAGAGAAAAACCACTTCCTCTCCCTTTGGCTTCAGCCCCTCCTAGAGAGTTCCAGTGGGCCCACGAAAGCAACTCCTCTTTGGCTGCACAGTTTTTGTCTTTATCTGTGGGAATTACCACAACTTTTGAGTTAGTGCCAGTGTTATGGCACTAAAAATAAATACAGGTAGGTGTGAAACCAGACAAGTCATTAGTGAGTATGGTAACAGTGTGTTAAGGTGAGGGTTAGTGGTGTTACTTGATTAAACCTTAAGCACAGCACTACAAGCCAACAGAATCGTTCTCCCTTCTGGCAGAGTTCGTACCTACTGAGCATCAGATTCTTTGGGATCTGATTTCAGTTCAGATGTCAAGAGACTTTTCCAGGTCTTTTTCATGGAAATACTTTGCTGATACTGCAACTTTTTTCTTTTTTAGTTTTCATTGATTTCTAATTTACAGATGAGCCAGCAATCCATGAGGAGAACCTTTGCTATGATATTTGTGTACCTCATCAAATAGGATGATCAGGACCATGCTGAGAGAGAAGTTGAAGTCAACTCAGTTGAAGCGCAATTTTAACAGCAAAATCTTCTCTTTCATTCTTTTAGTGAAGGCACTTCTGATGATCTGTCTTTTTTTGGTACCAAATCAGAAAGTGTACATTTCTGTTATTGATCCCTGGAAGTTATTAGAGGTGTCCTGAGCTATGTATGTTTTTTATTTGTGTGCAAATGACTAGTTCCTGACTTTGGATATGAAGAAAAGCTAATTTACACTGGGAGCTCTCAGACACCAGAGTGCACAAATTTGGTAGGCTATAAATACTGTTAATATCCATGGTATCAAAGATAAATTATATTAGTTTTCATTTGTTCTACAGACAGGAGAAACTTCTCATTTAAATTTAACCAAGTAAGATAATCTTTTTGACACCTGATGTGAACATGCCACTGAAAAAAACCCATGTAATTTATTGATTAAAACTTATGAATATTTTAACAGTACTTAAAGGAATAGTTGTGGGGATGTATGTTCCGATGAACCTGTAATTCAATGAATTAATCGAAAACTTAGATGAGTTCAGGAGGATATAGCTAGCAAAGAATTTCTAGACACCTGTCCTAAATAATATGTTTATCTCTACAACCTGAAATAACTTGAAAAGCTAGTAACTCTTAATCCTTGTCAGAAACACCCCAAATCTCTAGTTTATTACTTTCTCTTTCTTTGGAAGACAATGGAAGGTGTTTGATTTTTTCTTTTGTATTAAATAGATCTGATTTCCATGGGGAAGCTACTGATTAAAAGAAACAAATGATAAAAAGTCCCAGACATTTCCATCAAATTTCTGGTTTTGCCTGACTGTTCATTGTGTAGAAAATAATTGTCAGAGACATGATTCTGGGGGTATTTCTGGGATACTTTGCCTGCATGTCTACAGTTCTTGATGAAAAGACCTTAAGTTTTTCTTTGTTTGATGGCTTTCAAGGGCTTGCTGCTTTGAAGTTAGAAGCACTGCACTTTTTTTCCCCTCTACCAGTTTTCAGGCTCAAAAGCACTTTCACAATGCATATAGATGAAGGTTTCATGCAGTCTGATTTCCACAGTGGTGAAAAAGGCGCAAGAGGCATTTGCTAAGTTCCTTGGTTTTTACCTTCACTGGGAATAATTTGGTAGTCTTTAAAAGACTTGAAATGTTGGTAAATCATTCCATTTTATGTACTTAAAAACAAAAAAAAAAGGGAAAAAAACAACGTCAACCTATCATTTTAATTCTTCGCTCATTATCTTGGGAAAGACCTGCACTGCAGGATTATGCCAAATACTGAGACCATCATCTTAAATGTGCCTTTGGTCTGTTTGTGGGCTGAAAGTACCAAAGATATACAGACACTGCTTAGAAATGAGTGATAGCAATGCCAAAATAGAAAAATAAAAAAGTATTTAATTGAACATGACTGTCAAATTTTCAAATATATTGTATGCAAGCAATTATGTGAATGTACTTGAAGCTCATTGGAGTATACAGTGTAGCTCCTACTTCACTAGAGGTGATTGGAATTGTAATTAAAGATGCATTACTGCATCTTTAAATGAAAATATGAAATATGAAAATCATTCATATGATATGAAAATGAACAACCATCAGTCAACAGAGCTGGTAAAATGTCTAGCAGAGGTCATAATCCAAACTTATCTGTGAACTGTGTTTTATCTTTCAACATGCTTTGAGTATGGATTTTTCATAGCTAAGAATCTATAAAAAGTAATATTGCCCCAAGAGAGACTCCTGAAACCATTCACAGCATCTCAAACCTGTCAGGATTGTATGTTTCAGCAGTCTAAAAATTTATCATTCTCATCAGTCTGTTTGATGAAATGAAATCTGTAAGCTGGTTGCTGGATATAAATTACCTGGGAGGCTGAAGATTAAAAGTAGCTCCTGAACAACTGGAATGAGAGGGAAAAAAAAAAATTGAGCCACATTACCCCAACTCTCTGGATTTTTATATGGAAACCTATTCCCAGGCAATTGATTTTACATTATTCATTATTTGTTTGAGATTTGAATGGCAGCTAGAATATTATAAAAAATAATGAAACTCTCCAAAGCCAGTGGAAGTACAAATTCAAGCCCAGTTACAGGTATATGGCTCAAAGAATGCTCTTATCCTTGAAAATGAGCTTCATTTATTTTCAATACACTGAGGAAAAACAACTGCATTTGAAAACTCAGTGTTTTGTTCATTAGCACTCTGTCTTACCTGTCTTGTTTTAAGCTCCCAAATCCTCCCACTGTTCTGATTATTTGCCTGATAGGGTGTGATTGCAGCTGAAATTTAGGAGATCAGGAATAGCCAACCAGGTAATTCATTCTTGAGGAGCCACAGGGATTGCTTGAAGTTGCACAGGGAGAAGGAACTCTATTAAATCACATCCATGCAGAAAGAAACATCCCAAGCTGGAGTGGGGGTGTTTGGATAATTCTGGAATTTTGCATTACTTATAGGGAAAGGTACATCCCTTACCAAAGTTCTGATCCTACACCGAGGCTGTGGTCTGTGTGAGCAGTGCCATGAGCCATTGCCAGACCATTTCTGCAGATCCATCCTGTGATGGTGTGAGACTTTATTCCTTTCTCCCTCTTCTCCCATCAGTACATTAGTGCTGCTCTGCTCTCAGCTACTGCCCGTGCAGCAAAGCTCATGAAAGAGAAGCACAAAGGCTTAAGTTTCTTGAAGGATCCATGCTAGGCAGTTTTGTATCACTTCAATAAAACCTTGTCTCTTTTTAAATTGTATGTTTGTTCTTGAAAATTACAGAAATACGTTCACTGATACTTTCTCAATATGTTTTGCCTGAGGTAGAGACAAATGTTGGTAAAATAGAGCCCAAAGTGTTTACATTTAGCAAAGGTAGAAGCAATCAAACTTTCCTGTGATCTATTGGGCAAAGCCTGGTATTGGACATTGCTGTCACCTATAAGAACAGGCAAAGTGTTAAAACCCCAAAATAATCAGAAGTCTAAAAATTACATGGGGATTGCATTTCTGCTCACAAAAGCAGAAACTTTCACGTTGCACTCAATGCACAATGTTTTGTTTTATCACATAGAATCATTCAGAGGAGGCTTTCAAATGTTTTTAACATATAGTGACTTTTAAAGTGGTGGTGAAAGAGGCTGGCACTGATTTCAAAGACTGATTGAAGCATTTTATTTTTGAGAAATTTTGACCACATTTAAAAAGCTGAGTAATTTTGAGGTCTGTCAAGCAGCTTTATGGGAGCAATTGTTCCCTGTCCAGCCACACAGACCTTGTCTGGCTGAAGCTCACAACCCTGAACAGGCAAAGTGTCACCAAAAGATGTTCTGGTCACTTGTTCCTCTCACACTTCCTGTGCTGAATCTAATATTAATGTGGTTACATTCTAAGCTAACCGAGGGATTGGTTCAGCTGAAAAATTTAAAAAGGAAAGTTAAAAAAAAAAACTTTCTTGGCTATTTGAATAATTTCAGCTGGAAGAAAGTACTGTTGTCTCAAAAAAAAGAAAAAAAAAGCTTAAGAGGAAAAGCCTTTCCCATCTCTAGCTGTAGTGATGGATTCGTTTTTCTACAGGTTTCTCTCTGGGGCCTTTACAGCATTAATTTTCATAGGCAGGATTGTTGCATAAGGACCTAAAATTGCTCAGACCAAAGGGCTTTTTGTGGTGTTGTTTTTTTGACTTCCCTCTTCAAAGACATTACTTTGTTCATGATGAATCCATGGAAACTCAGTCTAGATTTATTTGTTACCCAGAGGTGTAGCTTAACCCTGCTCTACACACTGGGTGATATAAATGATGTTTGTATGATTCCAAATGAAGTAGAAATTGATGTCAAGTCTTGTGGACAAATTTTGTCATATAACGAGGGAACTAGAATAACCAATGCATCCAGGAATAATATGGAAATGATAGG
The DNA here is from genome assembly GCF_035770615.1 of Melospiza melodia melodia. Taxonomy (NCBI): domain Eukaryota; kingdom Metazoa; phylum Chordata; class Aves; order Passeriformes; family Passerellidae; genus Melospiza; species Melospiza melodia. Next base: position 13,587,475 of record NC_086201.1, on the reverse strand, counting down.
TGCTTGTCAGATTTGAATATTATTCATTCTCATATCCAAGGCTTATAAGACATCCTATTTAATCCACACTGAAGTTTGGTGCCTCTTGGGTTTAATTAACCCTGATGTAACTCTGATGGCTTCATTAAAGATGGACGAGAGCAGTGTCTGAATCACTCACAGGAGCACAAATGTGGTATTTTAAAAAGAGATTTTAAAAACCCCCAAATCTGTGGCAAGAATCTTTGAGAGGAGAAATTTGACTGGATTTCCAAAAGGTACTGAACAACTTCTGCATTTATACATGCGTTAGTGGGTTATATTGCAACAAAAACTAGAATTGTTTACAAATTCATATTTGTCTTGACCAAAGAACTAAAATGGTTTGGTCTCTTCAAAAGTAATTCCAAAACTATCAGATGGATTAATTAAGTAGAATAGTTTTTGGTTGGTGTTCAAAGGGGCCATTCATTCCTGCAGATGATATTATTTAGGTCAGCTCTCAAAAGTATGTTTAAAAAAGGCACTGCTCATACACACCATGTGTTCTTCTATCCCTCATCATCTCCCAAGGGTGTTTCTCTGTCAGGTTCCCAACAGAATCACGTTGCTCCTGCATTTTCTGCGTCCTTAGGTGGGTTATTGACAAGAGTGACTGTAGGGATCTGGAAAAGCGAGTGAAAGCAGGGACAGAACCCTGACATGAGATGTGAATAAACATCTTCCAGTGAGATTCAGAGAGCTCCCCACAGTCAGTTCTGCTCTCACAGTTTCAAACCAAGTGTGAGAGGGGAATATCCACCGAGTAATAACCTTTTACTCAGAGAGAGTCATCCTAGGCAAATTTTAGTCAAGCACTGGCTAAACTAATCTGGCTTGACACCAATAATAAATTGTGCAAATTCCTGTGACCTTCATCATTCTTATTTTGTATTAAATGTCATCTTGTTAGATCATGCATGAATGAATGGCACAATATGATAGATAGCATGAATTATTGTTCACTAATAGATTTTGTTAAAACGTCTCCTCTCTGGGCTGGTCCTTGAGAAATATGCTCAAAATTATTTCTTAGCAGGCCTTCAAAATCAGAGTTAAACCTTCATAGGAGTTGAAAAGCTTCTGGTTGGTTTTGGTGTAGGGTTTTTTTTTTGGTTTGGTTTGGTTTAGGGTCTTTTGAGGTTTTTTTGTGGTTTGTTTTTTTGGGTTTTTTTACCATCTTTGTTTTTTTGCTCTCAATTTAAGACATGGCTTTTTTTCTGTACTTTCACTACTGCCTGATTGTAAACACTTGGAGTGATATAAATACAAATACATAAGCTTAACTGGGATCTGACTCTGTAGGTTGTGGTCATCAGAAACTTTGAGAAAGTAAAACAATTTCTGAAATACATGAGGAACACTACAGACTAAGCAGGGTGGTGATTAAACTGAGAGCAGGTGAAAACATTTCTGTTCACAACCCCTTAAGGCCACTTCCCACCCATGAAGAACCCATCTTTTCATGCTCCCTGCAAAGCCCAGCCCCATGGATGCTGTAGCCATGGAATTAAGGGAGTTCAATAGGCTTTTTGCTTTCCCCTGGCAAGCTGCTCATCAGCAACCCTTAAACCTCCATTAAATCTAATGCACTAGAAATGTGTTTGCCTCTGAAATTACAGAGTCCAGGATATTGAATGACAAAGATATTTGTTTAATAGTCTAGAATAATTAGGATGATACCTAGGCTTATCTGATAATTTTGTCTCCAAAATAATTTTGTCCCTAAACATCTATCTCCTGGCATATAATCAAATTATTAAGTTTACTTTTCACTAAACACTATTGATAAATATTTTTAATGTACTTCCAGAGATTGTAAAATAGTAAAAATTTTAATTGCTAGTGGTTTTCTTAGAGAAACAAAAATCCCCTAAAACTAGCATCTTTAAGGCTTCAAGATTGTAGATAATTAAATGTGATCCATCTTTAGCCCAGCTCCTTTTTCTGTCCACAGTTCTATATAGATATATTTATGCAGATGTTTAAATTCCACAAGGCAAAAGACACTGCTCTCTGCCTCAAATCCCTTCTTTCCAAGAGGATGGATTTTGTAACATGGTTGTGTCTCTCAGGGTGTGGTTTTAGTCTGAGCCATTTTCCTTCACATACACATGATATCTCTGACGTGACTAGAGGCCCTCTAGAAGGGTATTAGGAAATTGAGACTGACTGCAATGTCAACTTTTCTGATGCCTGTCTCTCCCACCTGAGGTTATGTTTTTCTTGTCAATCAACATAGCTTGAAGCCATCTCTAAAAGCTTTAAAAATGTTGGTGTTCAGAACTGATACCTGTCGTTCAGATAGAAAAAAACTAACTAATCTTGAACTTTTGATTGGAATGCAGCAACCTCAGCTTCTGTATTTGAATGAAGTCCTTAATAAATGTTTCTGCATATCTACAGCAAATTTCTGTCAATGGACTCAAAAATCCTTGAGCATTTTTAACCTTGAATAAGCAGCACATTTTTATTCTAACAACTATATTTCTGTAAAAATCTTTCCCTGTGTCATTAAGTAGCAACCCATTTTGCAGAGGAACTGATGTTTCCCTCTCATCCTGCTGCATAATGGAATTGTCTTGGGCTCTTTCCACTCAACTGCACTTTAATTGGGTGTCGTAGAAGGTAGGTGGAAGGCATAAGAATGTTCCATCTGAGTAAGCTTCAGAAAATTTGGCTAAGAGCAGAAAACAGCAAAAAGAAGATAGTGGTAGGCTCCACAGTGGCTGCAGCTTGTCTGGGATAACATCTAAAATTGGGTAAATCTTGGTACATAATGTGTGACCCCCCTGGGGAAGTGACCATATAATTGGATAGATGGTTTTCCTCCGCGTTGTTCTTTGCCTTATTCTTTTTCCCCATCTCCTTCAGTCATTCTATTACAGAAATACTGAACATGATTACTTGAGGAACCTCAAGAAAGTGTCAAGCAGATGTTATTTCTGAAGTATACTTCTTCAATCATGCACCTCTTGCCTGAAACCTTGAATATAATCACAAGAACACTTACGTAGAACAGAACAGGCAATTATAATACGACACCGTGAAGGGATTGAGTGCTATGTTGGTATTTTTTGTGCTAAATTTTACTTATCAGACTCTACACTGAGTACCTTTTCTGTTTGGTTTTGATAGGTATATAACAGTGGTTTGTTTATGGGGTGTTTTTAGTGTTTTTTTTTTTTAATCTCCAGAAACTTTGTTGTGTTTTGACTTTGATGTGTTGCCAGTTTGATTTAGGTGTATCCAATGCGAGAGTGAAATTGTGACTTGTAAAAGTTGCTAGATAAATTGTTCTTTTGGGGCTATGCCAACCCTAAGTAAGGTCCAAAATCACCTTTGCCTTGAAGGCAGTACCCTCTTGCTGAGATTTTTCCTAAAAAAAAACCTTCAAAAGGTGGGTACTCAATTTAGTCTGCTTTTGGCAGGGATAAGATTCATCAAGACTACAGCAGGTATTTCTAAGAGTGGCTGACCAGAGATTGAGAGTTGAAATGTCAGCAAGAACCTGCAGTGCATTCATTTCCCATAGATTTCAGCAAATCCCATCCAGATGTATTCAACACAGGTGTGTGATTTCCTGTGAACCCTCTGCTTCTGGGACTGGGGTGGTCTCTGATTTTCACTTTGCAATGTCCCATTCAGTAAGTCCTTCTCCCAAAAGGAGAAAGGTTTTGTAAACCCTTACTTTTTTCCATCATATAAAGATCAATCTTGCTGAAATCAGTGTGAGTCTAATTCAAATGATGCTTCCAAGGAAGAAAATCTTAAAATCAAATAAGTGTTTACATGACATTGCAGTCTAGCACTTACTCTTATAATGTAAACAAGCAGGATTTGGGAAAATTAGGCATGTTGATGTATGAAAAATAAACTTCATGCTGACATTTTGCAAGATTTAGGATTTCTTTGCATGAGAATCAGTCTAACCTAGCTTTAATTTAAACACTGAAGATAAAAAGGGTATATAAAGAAATCCAACCAGTCCCAGATTTTTACAGTCTTTCATAATTAAAGGACATGAGGTCACATGAAGATAATCATGGATAAATTTCAAGCAAATGAAATGAAATATTTCCTCACAAAGCACTTAGATTATGCTGGAGGTCAGAATCAAACAGTGGAGCTGCACTTTTAAAAAACATGAGCTGACTTTATGATGATCCATAAAACTTTTAGCTTACCTGCTAGATTGGGTTAGTCTGAGTTCATGGCTCAGAGCATTAGCTGATTGCAAAATTATTAAAAAATATTTTTCTTTTCCCTATGCAAAGCATGGTCTGTTGGCACAGTCCAAAAAAAAACAAACCAAAAACCAAAACACCAAAAACCAACTGAGACAAAAGTGCCTTTATTTTTTAGCAATGCTTTGTAGTAACAATACTGACCAAAAAAGTATTGCTAAAACAATGATGCATGTAGCCAGGGCAATTTGAATTGATTTTACTTCAAACTTTTCTCAGAGTATATTGAAGTGACATGATGTTTGTATTTGAGCTGATGTCACATACGTCTCTTGTCCTGATAAAATGATATCCACGTGTGTGTTGCTCTAGCTTAGCATACAGTTTTAAGGCACTACTTGTGTTTGTTTTCCCTCTTTTTTTCATCCTATTATTTCAGGTTTTTTTAGGGTTCACTTCTTCAGGTTTAATAGATCATCAGCACAATACTATTTTGTCACATTAATATAGAATGCTTTAAAGTATTTCCTGATTTAAGAAACTCTGAAACTTTCAATTCTTCTGAAACTACTATCCCTTTAAAAATCAGCTTTAAGTTGTCATCTTCTTGCAATATTTTATGCTACTGTGTCTGTAGGTCTACAGAACATATTATTCAAAGATACTTTGTGTCATTAAGGTAATACCATAATGCAACCGAAGTTCATAAATTATATATCAAATCTGTTTTTAAAATATACAAAGCTGAGGGAATTGGAAATAGACTATTTTGCCTGGAGTACATCACTTTTGATGTCTTCCCAGGTTCCCTAAAATCCAGATTGTTTCACTGTATGCGTGGCTGCTAGGGCTGGGTCAAAGAAGGTCTTAGGAACAGGAATGCCATGTGGAAACTGAATGTCAGCAAGGTTGTAAAACAAGAGGTGGGTGCCCAAGCCTTTCACTCAGTGTAAGATAATGAGGATTAATTATCAGGATCAGTTTCCAGAAATATTTCTAACAGTACAGAAGTCTTTACAAACCCCTCCAAAAATCCAACTGATCCCTAAGGTCCTGTAAGTAGACTGTGGAATCACTGTTGACTCGGAATAGTTGTCAGCAGGGAAAGCACTGGCTACTGCTGGTGAAACTGCAGTTACCTTGATGGAAAGGATACAGTAATATCTGAGACACCTTCAATGTTGTATGGCTGGGAATACAGAAATAGTGATTGTTTTAAGTCTTAGGACACTTCAACTTATCACATATTGCTTAGTTCTGCTGATGCTCTGATGTTCAACAACAATCTGTAACAATTCCAGTGGGGTTGTGGTTATTTCCATTAGAGTACTCTCAGGAAACTAAATTTTTGGCCCTTTCCTTCTGCCTGTATCCTCCACTTGTTAAATAAATGCACTCCTGGCTGTAATGAATTCCGTTGCCTGCTTGGAGAGTGGTGACCTTCCCCATTGCAGCAGTGACTTGAGTTTGTTCCTGTGCTGCAACCAATTGAGGATGTTGGGAAGTGGAGAAAGGAAAGCTGTGAGGGAAGCCGAGCCCTTCAGATGCATACCCAAGGTGAAATGTTGACAAGGGTGCAGAGAGATGTTTTGTTTCATAGTGGCAATTTTCAACCTTCAGGGGTGCTGGGTAAGTGGGAGAAAAGTGACCCATGGGTTTGAGACTGAGCAGTGTCTTGTACTGGGGTTGCCATTTAAACTCTTGAAGGAAAAGTTAAAATTGTGAGTTCCTCAGCTAATTCTGCAGCAAGGAGGGAAACTAGGAAAACAGCATCTTAACAACATGAAAAGATCCTGATCTATTTTTTTCTTCAGGCGTATTTGTTTGATCATGCTGGAGCTTTGAGGCCAAATAGCCTGCAAATTGCTTTCTCATTTCAGATGTTTCCATTGCTGCAAAACAAATACTTTGTTTTGCAGCTTTTAAATGATCCTCCCAAGCATTTCTCCTTCTTATCCCGTTCTCTTCCTTGCTTCAGCGTTTTCACTGCTGCTGCCATTCATCTGCATTTCTTTCTTCTTTGATATTTATGAACTCGGCTTCAGCAGCAGAGTTCACAGAAAACATCCCCTCCTTCTCTGTGCAAGACAAGCCATGTAAAAATAGTTTACTGAAATGAAGGAAGGAGACCAGAATTCTTACTGGTAAATCAGGCCCTCAGGCCAAATTTCACTGTGATGTGGGGATTATTACCTAGTTATCTCCCAGGGAAGGAGGTCTGGAATTAACCTACCTTCCTTCTGAGATGTAAAAAGATGTCTCAACCCAATTTAAACTCTTCCCAGCAGGAACAGTCCTGTGGGAGTCTCACAGGAAGAACAGGGCAGACTTCAGCAGAGTGGGGGGTTTCAGTGGCTGAAGGGTTCCAATGCATGAGACCTCCCTGGTCTCTTACGTTCTTATAAACAAGTTCTCCCATCTCTGTACCACTGTCTTTTCTCCCATTCCTATTTCAATAATATGCTTTGATAAAAACTTGTGAAGAGGTCTGAAGGTTTTAGATCTGCCTTTGATGCAGGTATTAGTTCTGTTGTAACTACCATTGCTTTGATTGCCAAGGTGCCTAAGAGACACCCAGTGTCCATGTTTGTTTAAAGTATGTTTCGAGGTCCACTTGATTTTTTTTCTCCTCGTATTCTTTCTTTTTGACTAAGGGATAGTTTTCCAGCCCCTAATGAAAAAAAACCCCAAAAGATAGTCTAGATTTGCATGGGCAGGCATCCACATTGGAGCTAGAATTATGAAAAGGAAAAGAGAGAAGGAAGTTTCAGAAATTGGAATAGGACAATCTTCTCTAGTTTTGTTGTTTTTTGCTGTTGTGTTGTTTAAATTAACATTCACAGTGAGCAGGCTGAGCTCCCAGAAAACATGAGTGTGACAAACATTCCTATCTATAGGTAATAAGATCATTTTCTCTGAAACACCTCTCCCCTAGCTGGGGGGCTGGAGGCATATGATGCATAAAGGGAAACTGGCAGCATTTTCTGGCAATTCTTCACTGATGGTTTTTTCTTCTTTTTGGATGTTTGAATTATTTTAAATATTCTGGATAGCTAATTTCTGAGTTTGTATATCTGTGTGTGTATGTGTGAATATGGAATCTCAGAACCTTTTATTTATGCATAAGATTTTTCTCCTTCTTCCACTGCTGGAATTACTGCATGAAATCCAGATGAATGATTCTGTTATATGAGACATCAACATAAATAGTGTGAACAATCTCTTGCAGATTTAAGCATCTGTGAATCAAAATCTATTTGCTCTCTTCATTGTTATGTTCCTACATCTCGATTAATGAGATTTCTGAACAAGAGTCTGAGAGTAAGAGATTTTAATAGAGTAGATAAACTGAAAAAGTTGAAAGGAAAAAAGCCTGAGTGGGAACAAAAAGAGACTGTCTCCATCTCTTGGATTGTTAATATGCCTTTCCTGTCTAACTTCTTCAGACATTCTTCTTGAGAGCAATTAAGTTTCATTTTAAAGTTCACATTTCCTCACATTTTGCTTTTCTTTCTGGTTAACACTTCACATTTTCAGACTTATTAGCTGCGTCCTGAATAATCCTGTGTCCTCCTCTTATTACTCATACTGCCATGAAAAGAATGGTTGTGACTGTTTGTCTGTAAGATATTAACCCTTTCATTTATCTAAGAGTGTACTGCATGATTAAAGAAATGGCAGGAATCAGCCTAGACTCTTCATAAGACACAGGACTGAACTAGAAGGAAAGCAACCAACCCTAACAACCAACATTGGGCTGGAAAGGGGGATTGGAGGTGATGCTGGGAATCACAAATAAATGTGCAGGCTGGTGATACAGAGCACAGATGGCTCATCCTGTATTTGATGGTAGACAGCTTTCAACTCTTTCCAGTTTAACCTTACAGTTTTGCTTTTGTATCCCAACATCTTGCAGACACTTTGACTTCTTCCTTAGTCTCCATAATGTTGGCATGAAGGACTCCATGTGCCTGAATGCTTTATCAGTTTGTGTCCCCTCTATCAATTACTGCTCTGTGTAAGAGCACACAGCAGTACAGAGAGTACTCTGCTCTCCCTGTTCAAAACCACCACCATGGCTATTACTGTGCTAGAGTTACTGGTCTCACCTGAGAGCAAGTTAGAATTAACTCTGTTAATGTGACATCTTTCCTTTCTCTCTTTGAAAATTCTGCAAGCTGAATGTATTGAAATAATTCAAGTCCTTTGTGTGTTTTGGAGTGTGATGGGAATGGGGAAGAAGCTCTTTATGTCCAAACTGTAGGGCTGGAAGTTCCCTGAGCCCTCTAATAACTTTTTTATTTATCAGCCAATTTCAATAAGATGCAGCAGATCTATGGGAGAATTACTTCCTACAAGTTTTCTGACAATCAGGTGCTAGAAAGACAAGGGACACCTACAGAGAGAAGGGAACAGGCAGCTCCACCCTTAGTGATTCTTGCCTAGTTTGCTCAGTGGGAATGGGCAATGCATGAGTTAAAATACAAAAACTCAAGGCAAGCCAGGGCAAACTGGGTTTATTTTCCCACTAAGGATGTGGGGAGGAGATGAAAATAAGGAGGGGGTGAGGTCTACACATCTTAACAGAATCTTGGGTATGGTCAGGGGTGCTTTAGTGACAGGAGTCTGAGGAGGAGGTTGCAGTCTGCAGAAGAACTTGCTATTAGGTTAGTGGATATAAACAACACAATTTTAGAAAAAAACTCCAGCTTTTCTGTGACCAGTGTAATAAGTTGTATTTCTGGCTGATCATTGATTCTTGTTTATCATTTTCACTTCAAACCATGAGGTTCAACCTTATGAGTAAAGGTGAATCACACTGCTTTTATTTCCAGATTGTTTTTCAGCAGGCAATTAGAGAGAGTATAACGAAACTGTAATAAAAAATACAGAAAACTGCAGGCACAGAAGAATCTGGAGGATTAGGTATATAATTCATGTGGATATGTTTTTAGGACAATCATTCATTTTTTTAAATGTTTTCTGATGTTCAGTGGCTTACAATGGGGCAAGTTTTTAATTAAGATTTCTATCTATGATATTTTCATTGCAAACTCCCTTCGATTGCAACTTCTGTGTGTTGTGTTATTAAATTTCAGAAGCAGTGTTGTAAGATGATGCAACCACCATTTCTAGGACTGAAATAATGAGAGGCAGCTTATGAAATCCGATGACATTTCAGAATCTGCTAGAAATGTGCTGAGAGTGAAAACAATTGATGACAAGATTTTTTTTCCTTCCCCTAATACATTTTAAAGATCTATAATTTCAGATTGTTACAGTGTATCTGGAAGAAAGGAGAAATGTGACTTGAGATTTCAGCACCACCCTAAACAAGGATAAGATAATTGTTAATATAACTTAGTCAATGATCAATCCATACACAAAATGTCATGATAAACAGCCCTCTCTGAAGAGGTCTGTGTTTTTTGACTACTTCACCTAGCACCCATTTGTCTATCTTTATTTGCTTCTCCCAACAGACTTGTGTTTTTCTGCCTGTGTGACAATTTCTATCTAGTTCATACCTTCCTTAGGTTTCATCTGGCTGTCTTTTCCTTTTCTGGTTTCTTCCATCTGATAAAAATCCTATTCAGCAAATTAAAAAAATATGCTTAAAGCTCACCTGAAAAAAGCAAATAAATAGGCTGGAAAAAAGTTGTTGGCTTTAATATGTTTTGTTCCAGAATACTCAAATCTATGAAATTTTTTTAACATTTCTGAAGAACAGGATAGAAAAAAAATAAGAGCAAATGCATGTGTTGTGGGAATTTTGTCCACTTACCTGCTTTGAGCAGGGAGGTGATTCTGTATATAGTCACAGGCAAGCACATGGCTCTTGTCATTTGTAGGGATTTCTCTTTTTTTTTCTTCATTAACTCTAAAAAAATTTTTAAAAAAAGACAGGTTTTAAAAATCTGTTGAAAATAAGTGCCAAAACATTAGAATTTCCTAATAAGGTATAATTGGTTTTCAAGTAAACGTAAGTAAAACTAGTTTATTAACCCAAAAACAAAATCTGTTTTTACCCCACAGGGCTATCTTGCTGTTACATAAAATACCAGTAGCTATGCAGGTAATCACAGATTTTCACCCAGGAAATCAATAAAGAGCTTTTTAATCACCTATTGTGTACAGACAAATAGGTAGCTCGAGCAGCCTGTTACCACCCACCGGCTTCTATGTTAAAGAGGAATACATGCTCTGTGAGTATTTTCCTGGGGATAACTATGTCTAGATTCTTCCTGTAAGGCATACAATAAATCCTTCTAATCTGCAGTCTGCCAGCATTTGATTTCTGCATACTCAGCCCAACCCAGCCCGTGAAAGGTGAATGCAAAACTATGAGCTAATGAATCAAACAAACATTCAGCTTTTGTAGGAATTTGCATGGTGGTAATATTGGAATAAATGATAAATTCCAAATGAAATTCAATGAGACTGAGTCAGCCTTTCTGAGATTTATCTGTCTTTTTCTCCTTGGAAAGTATCTGATAGCAAAGTGTTTATTCTTTTTTTTTGCTACATTTGTTTGGCTTTAGTGTTGGACTAGGCAGACTGGATCAGACCCAAGTTCCACACTGGCCAATATTTTGTCTTCATCATTGACCACTGACACAGACTTTAGAATAAGGCAAAGGAGATCTGTAGGAAGCTGTCATGGGAGTCTTGCTCCCTGCTTTGTGATGAGGTTATCCCAAGCTGCAGATCACTGAGGTTTGTGTTCTTCACATGGAGGTGTTCTCCACAAGCAGAGGAGCTCTGGAAATGCCAACATAAATGAAGACATTTAGACTCTGGCTTCTAAGCTTGCTGTATGGGCTCTCTTGCTGGTTGATAGAGACGGATGGGCTCTTGCAGGATGCAGTTATCTTGCTGTATGGCAGACATCCAAGAGATCTGTCTTGTGCCTAGGAGAGACACTCAGTGAGCAGTGAGCTGTATCTTAGATAAGTCCACTTCTTTCTTCTGATTGCAAAAGAAACCTGTAAAACTAGCTCAGAGGTAGACAACTACAGCTGTGTGAGATCAGGCTCACTCTTGGCAGCTCGAAATATGTAGGTAGGACATAGTGTTGGTTTTTTCCAACTCTAAAAGATATTTTGTCCTTTCTTATAAAATGCTGTTAGGTTAGGAGTTCAGGAGTTACTAGAAGCAGCAGGAGAAGACCACTGGTGATCCCCAGAGCTGAGATGACAGTGGTAGCAATGAGAATTGTCTCTCTCCTTTAGGCAGTATTTATATAAATATCTTAGCTTTTTATCAAAGCCTTTTGTCACCTTATTTGAAGGGAAATTCTTTAATGGCACGTTACCAAACTGCAGCTGACTCACAGGACTGAGACTGGGTCACACTTGCCCTTGCTCAGAATCAGAGAAAGGGTTTTTCCCTTCCTTTTCTTCTGTGTCAAAACTTGTATGTGTGTCTAAAGAAGGTATTTATGTGGTTGTTTCAATGCTTTCCTCTTTTCACTTACCAGATTTATTTAAAATCCACGTTCAGTAAACTTGGAAAGAGAATGTGCTTTATCCAGGGAGATGAAGTTTAAAGTACTTTTAGTAGTCTTTTTCTTCTCTTTTCTTGCACTGGTCAATGCTTTCAACAGGTAGAAAAAAAGATACTTCAGGCTTTCTATGGAGAAAAACTTGTTGGATACCTGATGTAACACTTCATCACTGCCTGTGTACATAGAATTCAGCTAACTTTAGGAAGCAGCATTTTGGTATAATTTTTTCTAACAGGACATGTCCAAATAAGAAAATAATTTATCTTTTCAATCTTACTCTCATGTATATTTTCCATTTTGGTTTAGCTTTCCATTCATCATGTGGCACTGGTGCATATTGTATTAGGGTATTAGATCAAACTGTCAAAAAGCTGACTTTTTTTTTTCCCCTAAGCATATGCATTTTTGGAATAGTAATTAATTCAACCAACTGGAAGTAAGCAATTAGTGGCTTTTTTCCTTGTGCTTTCTGTAAGTTTTAATATGAAGTATTTTTAGAAGGCTGCAGTTTTAACATCTAAAAAGCCCTTATTTTTGGGTACCTTGGTTATACAAGAAGTACATTAACACACATGATGCTAAAGATGGTTTTTGGAGGGAGAAATGCCTAATGACCTTAGAGAAGAGCCTTGTGGATGCTCAGTGGTTGTCTGCATAGGTGGTTTGAATATTCAAGACATTGTGTTTCATAGTTACAGCCAACTACTGTGACTATATGTAGGATTAGTGTGTTCCATTCCTGAAGTTCTGTGTGCTGTAGGTGACAAAAAAGTTTCTTTAGGTGAACCCCATGAAAAGCCCAGCTGTATGGGACCAGTGAGATTGTGACTGATATGCAGCAAGACAATAGAATCAAATGCAGAATGTTTGTGCTCTGGAAGGACTGGAAAGCTGTGCACAGGAGGGTAATGCTGACAGGGCAATGTACAAAAATAGCAAAGATTTACACAACATAAACTGAACCCACAATGATTTAAAATATGGACATGAAAGTATGAAAAGCTATGCAGAAGGTCATTTACCTATTTTAAAGAATGTCTAGTGGAACAGTGGAGGATAATGTCTGACAGGAGAATGACTAACTGCAGAAAAGGGCCTGATTGATTGTGCTTAGGAAAGGAACTGAGGTTTGAATTCAGGATGCTGGGCGTTGAATGCCCACTGTGGGCTTTTCAGCCATACCTTTGCAATGTTGAACTTCCTCCCTGCTGGCCTCAATAGACCAAGTTGTGCATAAATCCAGCATCCCATTATGTTGAGTGAATGCTGGTCCTGGGAATGAAGTATAAGGAAAATGTTGAAATGGTTTCTAGGTCCAGCAGGTGTTCTCTCAGCTCAGAGTGCTGGGACTGAGTCAAGGTACTGGGAATGCCTGGAGACCACAAATCCTGGGACCAGAGGGAGTACAGGATGGCCAATGTGGAGTATTGTTGGATTGTTCAAGTGATGCAATAAATAAGCAGAGGATACAGATCCTCTCATCTCTACTTCCATTATTAAAGATCCTTTAACATACAACTGGTTAACCTACATCTGAGCTGAGATGTGCTCACCTCTCTCTTACACTGTTTCAACCTGTGACTTGGGTGTATTTATACCATAATGTGGAGAAATTAATTTGAGGATGGTGAAGATGACTCATTATCTATTTACTAAAAAGGGGAAATTTGTGACCTAGGTAAGTTCCATTATTTAATTTCACAGGACTTGAGGTTGCTTAGTTTTCTTTAGTGCAGAAAAGGCAAGAAAGAAAAAGAAAAACTTTGCTTGGGGGTTTAAACTTCTATTATTCCCCCCTGTGTGATATGTTTCTATACCACATGATGTGCTTCCTTTTCCCTTTAAATATTTATTGAAAAAAATGATTATTTTTAAAAATTTGTTGCTAATCTATAACCTGCTGAAATAATTCCCAGTATCTGTTTAGGCTCCATAAATGCTGAACAAAATCCCCACCCTGTTCTACCAGTTTGGACATGGGGTGAAAGCTACTTTGAAAAGCCAAAAGGCTTTAGAGCTTTGAAAAGCCTCAGACTATTAGAGTCTCATCCTCAGTGAAGAGCTGGACAGTTCTTTTATGTCAGTCTAAAGCTTTCTTTGTTTTGGTTTTGTTCTTTTGGGTTTCTTTTGTGGATTTTTTGTTGTTGTTGTTTTTTAGGTGGTTTTTTCTGTTTTGGTATTTTGTTTTTTTTTTGTCTGTTAGAGATCTGAGATAAACTGTTAAAAGAATAAAAGGTCAAATCAGTTGTTTCCTTTTGCAAGGAGGTGAATTAAAGGGAAAGAGATACTTGGGCTTCAAAGGGCTAGATGTTCCAGCTGCCTAGCTGGCAGAAAGTAGATGAGCTGTAGTCATTTATGAAAATATAACAGTGAACCCAAGGCTTTGTGTTCCTCTACTTTTACCCCCACGTGAATTGCTGCATATCAGTGGGATTGGGATATTGGGCTATTCATGCTTTTGTAGGAGAATGGATTATTGACTTTTTCCCCCAGTATTCAGGGAGGCATGTTATACATAAGAGTAAGGCATTCATGCATGCATGTCTGTGTGTGTGTCTGTGCAGAGGTATGTGTATTTGTACAATATAATTTGTGTTAATATGTATGAAGTGTTATTCTTCCCATACCCCTTGTCTAACCTTGTCTAGAAGACAATAAATATAGTATTAACCTTGCTGCTTGTGATTTTTACTAACTTTTTCTAGCTGTTTTAATTTTCTTATTGTTAATACCTCCTGTAATTCAGGCACGGTACTGCCCAACTGCATGGTAATTTGGAGCAGGGGGGAAGTCAGGCTCTTTAGTGACCTTTTCACTAGAAATTTCTCATGAAAGCAACTGTTAGCAAGTTTGAATGTGTCTTTTTATAACCTTTACAGTTCAGTGTGTGTCCTTCTAATGAGCTATTCAATAACTCAGTGCCTCAGCTCTGCTAGTACCAGTCATATTTAACATGTGCTTGTGTGGCCCTGAAATTCATTCTTTCTTCTTCAAGGAGGAAGTAAGCAATTCTGAGAGTCTGGTAAACAGTTTGTACTGAGAATTTGGTTGCTGGGAACACCAAAAATGCCTCTAATTCAACTCTTGAAAAATAGACAGTAGAAAATATCATGACCTCATCTTAGCATATGAATAAACAAATAATGATTTTTGCATTTTCTCCCATCTAATCTCACAGTAATTTTTAATGATCAATATTTAGTAGAACTTGATCATGCTATTTTTTCTCCCATGATTTTATCAAATTAAGATTGAGACAATATGAGTTTAGAAAATTTTCAGAAATATTCTCCTAAATGCATGTCACATTAATTTGTTTGTTGGTTTTGTACTAATAAATAAATATGTTGGAGATTTTTATTCCCCTCCCCCGTGGATCTTTGTTTTTCCATTACAATACCTGGTTACAGAGTTTATAATTTTGTGTCTGGCTGGTTCTGCCCAAGGGTTCTTGCTGAACAGAATACTAAAAGTCTTGTTGTGATCATCTTAGAAATATTAGTGTGGCAAAAATTGCTGCTTGACAGTTTCTTTCTAAATTTATTGATTTTTGATGTATTCCAAAATACTCTGTCTCTGGTGTGATCTGAGCCTGGGTTTTATGTGGGAGCACTGATAAAGAGAAAAAAAATTCTTTTGAACTTGACATTTAATCAGAGGTTAAAATGCTGAGCTGTGACTAAAGAAATTTAGGTTTCATTCCTAACTTTAAAACAGTTTCCTTATTTGATATGAAATTTGTTTCTCCACCTGCTTTATTTGTTCCAAGCAGGCTGATAGCAGTTCCTTAACCTGCAAGGATATTGCAGTAATAAATTTCCTAAAATATCAAAGGAGCTTGGATAGCAGATTACTGAGGGCTGATGAAGTATCCAAGAAGAGCAATAGAAATCAGTTCATGTAGGCTTTTCTCAGCCCTGTACTGTAGTACTTTTAAAAATGTTTAAAAAACAAAAAGTAATTATTTTACCAAGTAGTCTCAGTGAGTTCATGTTTCTCCATCATCCTTCTCAGCATATCCTGTTGTGTGTAACAATCATTTCAAACATAAAAAGGCCCAGAAAGTGCAACTTTTACAAATTGTAACTTCCAGTCATGTTGGTTTGGTGCTTTGTAGGCTTTTCTCTTAGGGTGTTTCTATTCTAAATTGAAAGCAGCATGTCCAAATGCTCATTTGGACCTGCTGCTGTCTTTGACACAGCCTCTGGTCCTAACTGAAGAGTTTCATGGCTGTCTCTTATTTTTCTTTTACTTTTTTTTTTTTTTTTTTTTTGGGGGGGCGGGGGAATCTAGCAGGGAGCAAGGCTTTGTTTTGATGAAAAACTTTTAACACTTTGAGATAATATCCATGGGTTCCTTATCAACAATAACAACCAATTAATAACCAAGAAAAATCATTACTGAAGGTGCAGTCCAGCTGTTAAAATAAAGCTGTTCCTCTCATCCATTCCATTCAGGAGAGGGAGGCGAAGATTTCTTCTCCCATTGTCTGATGCTGACTAGAGGATTCACTTGTCATTCTGGATGCATCACATGGTGAAAAGGTCTGGACCTTTACTCTGGACAGTTCAGTGATCTCTTGGAAAAAGTGGAGGGTTTCTGTTTTGTGGAGTAGGGAATCATGAGGGCACTCAGCCAGGAGAAGCTGATATTCACCATCACCTCCTGATGGTGAATATGTGCTGCTGTAATCAGGGAGCATCCTGAACAGAAATGCAGCAGAGAAGAACCAAAGGCAGGATTTCCATTCAGCACCTCTGCCCCTTCCTTCTCCTGTACAGAACTGATCAGAATCACTTCCCTGAGAGGGAACTTTGCTTTCCTAAGCTCATTTTATCTGTAAAGAGTCTCCTCTTGCATTATTTATCTGGGGCCTTTATTGCAGGAGTGGGCTGGGGATGTTCATGAGCGATGACAAACAGAATGTAATTTCCTAATTTTTTGCTCTCTCTAACTTCTATGGAAATACAAAATGTCTCTCAGCTACTTTCATTAGAGGAAAGTACAGGTGCTAACTCTGAAACAGAAAAATGTATTTTCTTTTATAGTCTTCTGGCCATTTTTGGCTTATCAATCCATCTGGGTGAAAAAACAATCTGGATTAAGTTAGATATTTTATTCAGAGTAGCTAATGCAAAATAAACAGCTCTATCATCTTTTTCCTATTCTCCTGGAATCCAGCCAGATTTCCAGCAGTGTTGTCAAATAATATCTATTCTTTCAATTAACATTAGATACAGTGCTTAGGCAAACTAGAACTAAATTGCAAGTCACCCAGTCCCTCCTCTCTAAAATCAGAAAACTGCAATTTAACCACTAACTTCAGGCAAAGATTGTTTTTATCTGTGAAATTATCTGTGATTTACAGACTAGCCACCAAGATAAACACAAATGTTTTTCTTTATTCTGTCTGTGGGCTGTCAGGGTGTTACACAAGCTGAAAACCAGGCATGGGGTCTGGTAAATAAAGACAACACAGCTGGAACACAAGCTGTCTGGAATGCTATTTACTGTAATGCTCTTTCTTTAGCCGACTTGTTATTTGAAGACTACCTGTAAACCCACAGATACTGAAATTTAAGAACAATTTGTGGTTACACCTGTTACTGATAAAGCAGACCCATTTTGTTGGTGCTTTCAGCCTAGGGTCTAATCATAAATCAAATCTACTGTGCATCTGAATTTGCAGGTGCAAAGTTTGCTTGCTGAATGTGAAACTAGGTGGAGTCTTGTATGAAATAAAATGTCTCACTGCCCTACACAAAGAAGAAAAAACACAAAGTAACATGAATTTGTTGTTGACTTCTTAGGCAAAAGCAGCAGGGAAATCTGTAGCGATCAGTATATTCACCTAGAAGCTCTGTATGTAAAGGGCAAAGTTGCACAGATGACAAGCTGGATGTTTTGAGATGAGTTTTGCTGCTGAAAAGCATAAAGAGTGTTAGGACTCGTTATATTTTTTCCTGAAAAACAACTGGTGACACACTCTAAGGTCAACACGTAATATCTTTTCCATGCTCTTCTAAAAAGTCAGATTAGTCCTTTCAACAGTAACCTTTCTCACACTGAGCATGTTTGCTTTCCTGCCTTTAAAATTCATCATCTCTGTTTGTGAATCTGACAGCTTGTAGGATTACATTGTCCATATATCAATGTAGATGTGCCCTCTTTGTCATATTTTGATTAAAAGAAGTATACTTTCACTTATGCTAAGATAATATAGTGTACAGCAGATATATAACCTTTTAGCAAATCTTCTTTTTTTCTTATATTTTTGAAGAACCTTCAGATGCCATTTAACTATTCAAGCTCAGGTATAGTAAAACTGAAACAGGGTTTGGTAGGTTGAAGAAAAGATTTTTCTCTTAATCTTTAGATAGATAAAAAGGAAACCAGTGAAATGTGAAATAGAAAAGTCCTTGGGAATATTTGAGTAAACATGTATCAAATGTTTCTCATGTCCATTTTGGAAATGTTTCAATAAACATGGGTTCATTGTGCTCATTGTCACTTTATAGTAGATAACACTTTTCATTTTGAGGGCTTTCACATCCTAGCACAAAAGCCATGTCTGCACACAAACAATTTGTTCTTGGAACACGAATCTGAAGTAGACCTCCTAGACCACTAAATCCAGTATATTTACTTTGTTAGGCAACGACACCATTTATACAATCTGTTTATTTTTCAAGTGATTATCAAAAAGAAAAAAAGAATAAAAGTTTGTTTACTTAGCTAGCACAATACATTTAAAGACATACAATAATATAGTGTGTTTATTTTTATTTAAAAATAAAACCACCAAAGTGAGACATGATTTAATTATCATTACTCTGAAGATATTTGTTTATATGATTTTGAATGCTTAGTTATCTTTTTGTATTCAGTTCTTCCAGCTGAAGGAAAGAAGTGTGAATGATAAGAAATCATCCTTTGTTCTAAGCTAATTTTATAAAATATGTCCTAGTTTCAACATACCACTGTTTGTTATCACTTTTACTAGGACTTAATGGTATTGCTGATGTTATTTCCCAAAAAGATATTAAATATTTAAAAATAAAGTAATTTCTCTAATTGTACCAAACCAGGTGATAAGATATCTCACTGGGACCAGCCACCCTATAACCAGTCGTGTTCCTTTCTTTTGGGCAAGCTGCTTTTTTTGTCTGCTTTGCTCCATGTCTTTTATTGAGTTCTGTAGAAGGTTTCAGTAACATGAAAGATTTTTATTATGGGGGGGCTAAACAAACAAGGCTTAATGTGGGTCTGCCCACTTTCCAAATATTTTTGAATCTATTGATCAGCTACCACTCGATTTAGAGTTAGGTGGATGTCAGCAGTCTATGAAGCTTTGTGGTAATATAGGATTGGGTAGGACCTACATTATCCTGATTTTACTTTTTTGTGGGATTCTTTCCCACTAAGTGACTGTTTTCTGCCATAGAATGAGTGAGCTTTTTCATTTTCTCTGTACTTTTCATTAGTCCAAGCTGTGCTGCTCTGTTTCCTCGCTAGCAGTGACCTTGAGGTTTCAAAATTCTTTTACCTTTCAGTCCTGTGTTATATCTGAAGAGAGCATTATTATTGCCGCTTTCCTGGCTAATCAAGGTGAGATCTTTTAGTCTCTACAATGGTTTCTAAGTTCCCTTGGGTATCCTAATGGCCAGTCTCTTCATCTGTTACCATTTGAACAAAATTCTCTCCAATATAGGTGGCCAGAATTATGTTCTGGACAGAGGCTTTTACAGCATCGTTAGTAACTTGTATCACTACTGGAACTACCTCGTCTTTTAGATCCTAGCAGTGCTCTAAAGATCCTGGCAGTGATTTGGCTTTTCTGTGATCACACCAAATTAATTGCTTCTCATCATCCTCTCATTTAAAAATGCACATCAGGTCTTTCCCCTCTATTTTTTCTAACTTATGAGACATCAGCATAGATCAGATAGTCTTGATGTTAGTCCTATGAGTATGACCTTGTACTTTATGATAGCACAGAGCTTATTAATGCCTCAGTTTCAGACCATAAGGACTATTAATTAGCATATGCAGGCCTGGGTTTACTGGGGGGCAGAGAGAGGAAAAGCATGCCTGCTCCCATCTTTGCTAGCACCACCTTAAGCTGGGTGTGCTATCACATCATTGGCCATGAGGCTGAACGATCCTTCTGCACAGACTGAGACTGTGTTGCAAGGATGACCTATACCTATCCTATCTTCATGATGACAAGGTTTGTTTTTGTTTTTTTTTTAATTATTTCAGTTGCTCTCCTATGTTACAATCAGGATCATAGACCTTGGAGTGAGATTGTTTGTTTCCTTGAGTCCCTTCAGATGGGAGACACCCTCCAAGATGTGAAGATTTTGTCATTCTTTAAGTATAGCAGAGGGCTGTGGAAAGACTGCTATATATTTGGAGAAAAGCCTAGGAAAATTCAATAAACCAACACAATATCCTATGATCCAAATGAACTAGTCACATTTTCCTGATGAAATGTAGGCTTCTAATGGGCACCAAAGTGTTTTCAATTTCACTGGATTTCAGCGTTTGTTGAGCTTTCCCTGAGTATTCATTAATCTAATTGTTAGGCAAATGCCAACTTCAAACTAAAGGTGACCTAAATGTCGCACCACTTTTAGCACTAAAATAAAGAGTGTTCAAGAATTAATGAGCATAGTGGCCAGATTTCTTATGCATAGCAACTGGTGAATCTCAGCTCATGTCTCTTTGACACAATGCTCCTCAGTCAACTCTCTATTTCCCAGGTGAGATGCTTCTCTTGCAGTTGTCAGATAGCTGCTTTTTATCAGTTTATGACAAACCACAGGGGCCGTGGATCATAGGAGTTGGGGCTTTTGATTAGTTCTATGCAATATGAGAAGTTTCCTTTCCTTCAACTAAATCTGTTCAGCTTTCATTGTTTTCTCCAAAATTACAGGATATGCTTAACTTTCCCCTGAGATACTTGAGAATAGCAACCTGACTCCTTTCACTTCTCTTTTCAGATATAATATTTCTATTTTCTTTCCTCTTTCATCTTGCTTTTTATCCTTTGTCAAATGGCAAAGGACAGCACTGTGACTAACAGGGTAGCAAGAAAAAAAAGGAGGAAAATACCTTTTGAAGGGTGACATGAATTACCAAGTTAACAGGTCATAGATTTAGTGAGTCTTATGTTGGAATAATAACAAGTCTTAACCATTTTTAAAATGTCTGTGGTGTGTATGAGAATTAGGAATTTGGGCTGTACCTGCAATTACAGGAGAGAAACTTTGGCTGGAAAGGGAAGGGAGCTTCTCACCTCAACTGTGTGTGAGTAGCCATTGAAGGGGGACAGCTTTAACCTGTGCTAGGTGGGAGCACAGCTGCAGGGCAGTGGTTAATAGGGACCTGAGCAGTTATTCCAGAGATCTCGCTCCTTAATGGCAATGAGCAGTAATCTCAGAGCCTGTTGTGTTATTGGTGAAGCAATCACAACGCCCTTCAGCACTTCCATGCATTCTGCCATCTTCTTTACTACAGAATAATTTTTATTGGCAGAAAACTGTCTTGGTTTTAAAAGACAGGTGTCTGCTAGGGAAGCCGGAAGCCTCTCTTGAAAATAGAAAATGTAAATCCCTTTCCTCTGAATTATTAAAATTTTGAAATTAAGAGGCTCTCAGGCAAAGATATCGGAATAAAAGTAACAGTTCTTTACTAGGAAAATTAAAATCAAAATTCAGTAATACAAAACAACACTGACAGAGTCAGAATACCACCTGACACCCTGTTGGTCAGGGTGGTGGTAGCAGCCCCATTAAATGGTGGCTGCAGTCCTTCTGCAGTGACAAGTGTGTTTCTGTTGAGGCAGTGATGCTGTAGAAGGGTGCAGTTTTCCTCAGAAGATCCAGTAGTGATGGAGTTTGGCCTGGTCTTCCTCTGGGAATCCAATGGATAAAGGCTCCCTTGGTTTTCCAAATCTCAGATTTTTATCTAGATAGGAATGCTTGACTCCTCCCCCTGGGTGGATCATCTCCCAATGGGATGATGTAATTTTATTGGTCTTGCCCATTAACAGGAGATATCCCCCTGGGTCATGGAAGAGATAAAGAAAACTGCTCCATCTGGGTTCAGCAGATGGTGATAGAATATTTCTGGTTACATCTTGCATTGCAACCTAAGACAAAAACTTTGACATCTCTAACTGTGAATTCCAAGCCACTACAGTGGCCTTGGGCATGAGTGTAATTTTTAAATTCTTCTGTGAAATACAGGAATTTAGTCCTCAGTAGGCTCCAGTGATTTACTAGTATTTAAGTTACTGGATTGATCACTTCGTGTTTGGGTAACATTCCCAGTAATTACCAGGAATATGTCCTTCTGGCATTAAACTTTGTGAAGCTCTAAAATACACTGAGACCCCGGGTCACAATATCTGACATGTGAGCCCTGGTTTCCTATGTATTTATTTCATGTGTCCTATGTCACTGCACTGCAGTGATTCCAGCTTCCCACATTTTCTGTAATCGCCATTTTTAGAGTACATTTTCTGTCCTCCCATGTCTTACAGGCTAAACCAGAACATTTTTTTTTGCCTGGTTAAGAACTACATATGTACAGACTGGCAAGCTGCCATGCATGCCCAGGTGGCTGAGCTACTTCATGCATTTTAAATGTGCAAGGATTGAGTTTCGCCTGTCCTTTCCTCAACTAAAAGAATAAATTTAGAAAAGTGATGTTAATCAACTGTCTAAACATTGGACATAAGTGTGGAAAATTATCCGGGGTATTTCTATTTCTGATTGAAATGTCTATAGGAAGAAAAATTATTAAAGCCAGCTAAGTGGATAGCTAGGACAACAGCACAAACTGTGCTGGTTTGGGTTTATGCAGGGTGGTGGCATCCTATCCCCAGGACCTGTTAAGTGTATGGAGAAAGTCTAGAAGATATCACATGGTGAGGGTTTGAGGATTGGGAAATGAGGGCAAAGACCAAAGGGACTGATGTCTTGCATGTATAAGGATGCAACTTCCTCTTGAGGAGAGGAAAGAATGGTTTGGTCCAGAAGTGTCAATGTTTTTGGGCTTGAGGACATCAGCAGGTCTTGTCTGCTAATATCTCACAGTTATAGCATCCCTATGGTATTTCTAGTCTCCTCTTTGCCATCATGCTCTGTGTGACTGCAATTAAACAATTGATATTGCTGATTAACCCTCCTGTTCTTCTGTCATTCAGTGCAATTCCTATTGCCAACTTCAACTTTTGGTGTCCTTTGCCACGGTTTCATTAATTCTCCAAAACTCCTTTCCCATCCTTGGAGGGTAGACAGTCAAACTTTTGGGGCTTATCAAGGGTGTTTTGCCACTGATATTCTGTGTACAGTGGCTGTTCCAGCTTCAGAAGAATCTCTGACAGGCAGCCATATTTGACAGATGTATGACTTAATGTGTATAAGTCTCTTAATAACTGATTTAAGCTTCTAATTCTAACACTGCCCAGTGATGTCAAATAAGGAAACAGCTTTTAACTTGTCATGCTGAATAATATTTGACATAATACTACTATTTTCTTCCACCTTCAGCCTATCAGCAAAGAACAGTGAGGAAACCTAGCCATCTCATTTTAACTTTACTATCAATGTAATCCATCTATTTTCCATTTATAATCCATGTACATTCTATCAAATACATATCATAGCATTTTGCAGTTACTAAGGCAGTTACAGCATTACAATATGTGACATTGCAACTAAAATTTAATACAGCCTTTGTTTGATCTTTGTTGAGGGAGAAGAATGTTGATGATGGTGAATTGCACTGATACAGTGAAGAGTTAATCTAAGAAAATTTTTTTTCTCAATCTTTTAATAATTTTTCTTCAAATCTCAGTGATTTCTCTGATAATATATATGATCACATTATAAAATAAAGTTAACAAATGTGATTGAGACTTAATAGTACATGAGCTCTATGCTAATAAGTGGTGATAAAAAGTAAGAAATTTCAATAAATGCATTTACTCACAGATATCTAGAAATACAGTCTCATCAGTCCACAGTCATTTTGAGTAGCATGCTCTAACTTCTAAATTAAGAGAATCTGTCAAGGTCTCATGCTTTCATAAAATTTGGACACTACTTCCTCCCTACAAGTGCTTAGCTTAATAATTACCATATCATTACTGAAATGGCTGCCCTTTCAAGGTCTGTCTTTTTATTAATGTGCTTTCCTGGTAGCTGGCCATTTAAATGTGGCCAGGATGAGCTGTCATGCAGTGCAGTAAGTGGATATTGCAGTTTTCTCCCTCCCATCTATGCAATACTTTCCAGCTAAAAGAGCACGTGAGATCGAGAGGGATTCCTCAGTGATGAAAAATGAAATAATGGTGTCAGAAGGATTTTCAATTTATCAGAGAAAAGACATAATGAAATCCAATAGCTGGAAGAGAAGGCAGAGACAGACTTATTAGAAATAGGGTGTGCAATGAAGGATAGCTGTCTATTGGAAAAGCATATCTAAAAATGCAGTGAGATCTATGCTACCTGGAATCTTTATGTATAAAAATTGATGACTTTTTAAAATATACATTTTAACTTCAGGAGAAAATATGGGCCTCTTGTCAATATTTTTTTAAAGTTATATCCTCTGTTCTGTTCAGTAGATGAAAAAATAAGTGATAACAATAACTATTTTCTCATTTCCCAGCTGATAAATATATGTTCTACTGCTTCTCAAAACTTTCAGTTTTGAATAAAATGAAGAGGGAGTGGGGGGAAGCTGTAGCTGCAGTATGATATGTCTATATATTTTTAATCTTTTTTAATTCTGTCTCTTTTTGATCCTTTTTGCCTGCTGACAAGGAAATAGAGAACACTTCTTCACCCACAACAAAAAATTATATTCAGAAGAAACAAACAAAAAGGTGATGACATTTCAAGTAAATTTTCATTTAGAGATGAGCAAGGAAAACAAAACGGAACACCCAATCTGTAACTGTTTTAACTAGTCTTTTATCTTATTATTTTCATAATGAACCACCACAAACTAATTTTAAACATGTGGTGTGTGGCTGACTGGGACGTCTTAAGTACATAGTCCAGCAACTTGAAAGAGAAGTAATAAATGTTCAATTATATCTAAAGGCTGTCAGAAGAAAAGGCGTTCACTAAATATTCACACACCATTTGATGAGGCATGAAGATGGCCTTTCCTGCCACTAGTTCAGAATTTTTGTTGGAATAGCATTTTTGGAAGAAAGATCAGTAAGGAGACAGGATAAGTTCTATCAGTGGTATTTTGCTGCTTTTTTCCCCCCATCATTTCACATGTCATTCCTCCAGTTGATTGTGACTGTTTGAAGGATTGCTTTATATGTACAAAATGAGTTATCTGAGTTTTCCTACCCTTCTTCTGTGTCTAGAGATCTGGTCAAGCCTTTCTCCCTTATAGAAATTCCCCATTGATTGTGGTCCACAGTCCATGATGGGAGGGAGTGCCATGGGTCTAGTGAAGAATTTTCAGGCCAATAATTTTCAAGGTAAATTTAGAGATTGCTTCCTAAAAGAGGTGTATCTATATATGAATGAACCTGTGATCTTTACACTTAAAAAATCAAGCAAATAAGACAGACTATTGCTATAACATAGGCCACCTACACTTTTTTCTTTACCTAATGGCTTCATATTCTGGGCAGATTTTTTTTTTTTTTTAGTTTTCTTCATCTCAGATATACATGGTATCACCATTAATACGTATATATACTTTTAGAAAAGGAAACTTCAATGTCAAAATGACACATTTATTGATATAAATGCAACAAGCTGATATTTTTTCCCTTACTGAAGTGCTAATGCAAAATTTATGTGTTTCTGTAAAAAGAAACATTTTGGAATTTGGAGTGGTGAGTCATGCCCCTCTCTCCCAGAAAGGGACTGCAAGATAAAGGACATATCTTTAATTGCAGCTTGAGATAACACTTTTCTAGTGCTAGGTACAGGGCAGGCAGGCTAACATGGAGCTAATAGCAGGTGGCTGAACCAGCTGGAGTAGAACTGCCACCTGCTGCAACATCCACCATTAATTAACTAACTCATCATTAATTGCATGGCCTTCTAACTAAGATCATGTGGAATATCTGTATGCCATCTAATGAAATCTCTGCTTCTGAATGATAAATCTGAGCTCTCAGGGGGACTGGTTATGACCTAATGCTGAAGGCACCGGATGCTTGTTTAGAGAGAAGCCAAAGTCCCAGAAATGCAGAGTTCACAGAGCCAGATCTCAAGATGTTTTGTTTGGCACAGTCCCAAGTCAGCTGCCCTTTGGGGTCAATTTTGGCTTGCTGAGAGTCCCAGTCTGGAGGCCTGTGCTGAATGCAGCTTCATCACACTATGGATGATCCACTTCTCCTGAGACAGAAGGTGATTATCAATCACAGAAGGACCTCAGTGCTCTGCAGTTCTTTACTGTAAATACTAATCAATAGCAACTCTATTGTTAGCAACCCAGAAACTTCTGGTCTCTTGGCTGCTGTCAGAGGGTGAGGTTTCTGTATTTTTCCTGTGCCAGCTACTTAGGTTACACCTCCTTTTGTAATGAGTGTCAGTCATTTTGAAGAGCATCATGAGTCAAAAAGGCAGGGGTTAAAGTACCAGCAACAGGTGTGGCTTTGATGCTGCAAAATAACAATTAGAATGTAGCTCAGGAGATCTTGTTAATTTCTAATACAGCTCCTTACATTCTATCTAAAAATAGGTTGGTTTTTCCTTAAATATTTGTTGATACAAGGATGGGGAAGATCTTCAGACCCAGCTACTGAAGCAGCACTAGTAGTGACTGAAGACAATGTCTAGTATTTATTTTTATCTTGCCAAAAAGGAGGATTTCTGGCACTTTGAGTAAAACCAGTGTTCACCTACTGTATGAGCAGCTGAGATTTCTTTTGTGCAGCACTCATGAAAGAGAAATCCAGGGGAAAGGAATTTTCTCTTCTGTATCTGTTTAGGCATTGAAATCTTAACCAATACTGTAGCAAATTGGAAACTACTCAAGTAAACTATCAGTGTAACCCAGTATGTTTGGATGTTTTAAAACAACATTTCTTTTTCACTTTGGGTCTGCCTGATGTAAAGTCAGCATTTTTGGGTACAATTCTACTGCCTATGTAAATCAAGTTCAAGTGCAAGTGGGAAGTTATTGCTAGGGGCACTTTATGCAAGTTTTCTGCTTGACAGTTTGTATGATCTTTTTTGGCTCACAATCAAAAGCAGACATTGTGGTTTCTGGAATAAATAATACAACAAGCCTGATCAGCTTGGGGAAATGGCAGGTCTCTGCATTTCAGGTTAATCTCAAGCCAGTAATTCATTCTGATTCTTAGCTGCTGTTCTTGCTATGGTGCCAAAATACCAGTTCCTAGGCTGATATATTCATATTCTAATTTTCCAGTAATTAGTGTCCTCCTGAAAATGGGTTCTTTTTTCTCTATTTTCAATCACAATGTTTAATTGAAATTCAGAAGGGAAATGCTGCATCATATTTATGGATTGTAGAGTGTGTGGTAGACAATTATTATGATTTTAAAATACAGCTTGCTTAGAAATAAAAAATAGGCGTTCTGAGTTTGATTCATTCTTTGAGTTTGAAATGGAAATCATTATAAATATGTAAATAACTTGAGAATTAAATTAAATTAGTTTTCTATTTTTGTCATTAAAAACAGGAAAAATGAAGCTAAGATGTTAAATGTAATTATTTTTAAACATTAAAAAGAAAGTACTAAACAATTGAAAAAAGCATAAATTTCAAAAGAAGAAGTTGATCAGGAACACCTCACAAATCCAGGGCACAGAGAAATTCTGTATGAAAAATAGGAATTTTGTTGTTATGTTTGTTTAAAAGGTCTTGAAAACTTCAGCACCAAGGACAGTGCTGTTCACTGCAGAACTAAAGAGACAAGCAATTGTCTTGATGCAGAGCATTTTAATGCACATTTCTACACCTTTTAGTTCTGATCTCAGTAAAGCTGACAAGCAAGGTACTGAGACTGCTCAAAGCCCTTAACATGGGACAAAGGAAAAAGATAATTATTCTGATTTGCAAATGGAATAAGTGTTCAGACTAAAAACTGGTGTTCCTGATAAAATTGCCCTTTCTCATTCTCACTAAAAATGGGCTTGTGTGTCTTTCTGTTTCAGGAATGTGCAGCTTTTTTTTGAACAGCAGCAGTAGCAATACTGGTAGCATGTTTAACAGATTAAAAATGAGCCTGACCACTGGTATGGGTTTGGAGTGGTTTTTTTTGTTTTTTTTTTTTTTTTTTTTTTTTGTTGTTGTTGTTGTAAAATCAGTGCATTTTTCATAAGAAAAAATGGTAAGAAAATAGAATGTGTGGAATGGCAGTAAGCTGTTTGCTCAGGGTTGAATGACATAACTTGGTCATCAATAGGAGGTTAGTGGAGATAACTTTCAAGAGAAGTAATTTTTGTTCTTACACTACAATGTCATGGCATTTCTGTAGTTAAATCATAGATGATCTAAATGATTTTAAAAATTGATGGAAAAAAATAATTCTAATCTCAGTTTGGAATTTTTTCTGGATGTCAGAATAATAGCAGAACAGGCAATCCCTTTTGGGAACCATTGCAAATTTGAACTCACCAAGATATATTTTTTAACCTCAAGAAAACCCCCCAAAATGACTAAAAACCAAATGGAATAAATGGGTCCTTTGATTATCTTGTTTTGTGATATTCAACTTCACATGGTCCCTGATTAGGTCCAAGTTTGCCTTTTAGTCTCAACGTGGTCAAACCTTGGTATTTTGTTTTCAGATTTCCATACATTACACCATCTTTTGTAGCTGTAATTCAAAATCCAGCCTTGGATCCTGCCATGTTATGGCATCTCCTAGCTTTCACATGAAAAGGATTTATTTCCCTGAAAAATAAGTATTTTCAGCTTTCCTGGTGATCTAACCTTCACACTGATATTCTAAAATTGAGGAGTAAATATTCTGAGGTGATTTGAAGATCTTTATGGCTGAGGTTGCTTCTATGGAAAAGAAATCTCCTTCTTTTCATTTCCAAGATCCACATAGTACCTGGGGAGTGGCAGTCTTGGAGTACATTGTGTTTTTTTGTAAAAATGTGCTGCACTACATCTGTGCAAAGGGTTTCTTTTTATCATCATTCAGACTTGTCTGTTGCTCCTCTCCTTTAAAACACTTCCAATTCTACTTCTCAGCAATATGATTAGACATATATTATTATGAGACAAAATGTTAATAGAAAAATAAAGGTTGTTTAGATGACATAAGACTAATTTATTCCATTAATTAGAGTGAAATTTTATGCAGTTATTCAAAATAAGTAGACATGCAAGTTATTCAATCACCTAATAAATTACCATAAAGTCTACTCTAAATCTAATATCCTTCAATTCCTCTAAGATGAACATTCTGATATCAATGACTTTAATAAATTCTCAACAGGCAACTTCACTTTGGCATAAACACAAACAGTAATAGAGTTAATAGGAAGTATGTTTCTATACCAATTAAATTTGACCTTGAGGACCAGAAAGTCAACTCATATCATGTGGTGTATACTCTTTTTAGGATATTTCATAGCATTAAATCCTATGATGATATAAATGGAGTCCACAGAGAAATAACTTTGTTTTTATCTTTCTAAAACCAGGCTGATATATTATTAGTTCCACAAACCTTCCTAAAATTAGTTTAAAAGTTTTCATTGAGGACTTTTGTTTTGACAGAAAAGGACATTGCAGGGAACCTTGGTTAGATATATTTTCTCAAATTATTTTCTGTTAAAAATGAGATCTTCATAATATGTATTTTCAAAAATCTCCATTATCATGATTAAAAAAAAAAATCTGCACAAATGACTTATTTTGATCTCTAAATTAGAAAAAGATATTTCATTTTATTCTTCAGAACAGCTTCCTCTGAGAGTTTTATATACAATAATAGAGGGCTTCATCTATTGCAGTCATTAAACATGTATTGTATCATGTCTCAAAATTGTATGTCAGTAGTATATGTTATGAAGTAAATTGAAATAATTCTATGTAGGAGGTATTTTTAAACTAGTTCATTTTTGAAATGTCACATCTTAGCAGCCAACTCTTAACAAGCTAGGTTTTTCCACAACTTCATGAGATGTTATTTTTGTTCTTGACAATTTGACACAAAAATAAAAGTTTGAAACATTGACATTTTCAGGAGAAGCCAGGGTTTGGTTATGTTTTGGTTTTTTAAATCCTCTGATCTTTCTGCAAAGCTTTGTAATCTCACAAATCCAGTTTGGTTGTCAGTGTGAAAAAAAGTCACATAAAAGTTAAATTAAGCGTTTTACACTGTTTAAATCTTGTGTCCAGGTAGTGGGTAGCTGCTGTTTCTTATGAGAATGATCCCTCTTCATTCTTTCCTCAGAGAGGATCTCCTGTTTAGCACAGAGGATGGGCTCATTGAACCCACAGCAGCAATGATGAGTGGGCCTTTCCTGAGCTCAGGTTTCCTCAGCTTCTTCTCTTTCCTGGATGGCTACAAGTAAATCAGTACCAGCCTGATTTCTCCTGAGTCTGAGTTGAGCATCTGTCTCAAAATTAAGTGGAAAAAGTCCTTAATAAATTACTGAAACATAAATTATTAAACATGTGGCACAACACTATTGTCTGGTGTTAAATGTTGGTCCAGCTATTTAGTTAATGAAAGCACTTTAGCTCTTGCTAATTTATTAGTGTCAGCTGATTGCTTTCTGGGTTCAAACCCCACAGGCATTCAGTCTGGAAAGCAAGGACTAAGGCAACAACTGGATTTAAGCCTGGATGCTGCAGACTAGACATTATTTTCATTATTTTTATGCTGTGTGCCTTCATAACAGTAGGAAGATAGTCAGCAGCAGTGGTAGGTAATATATATCCTTCTCATAGTTTTGAAATATGTTTTAATAATATTATTTCAATATTCTCACATTGTATTTTTGTAATAATTATATCGTATTTTTTCCTTTCCTGTCAAGATGAGTTGTTCTTATATGTTTTATGAATGTGGCATCCTATTTAAGATGAATAATTATTTAGAAATACTCTTATATAGTATCTTCTCTTGTGCTAAGTTAATCAGAAAAACTGATTCTGACTAAATCTGAGCTCTTCAGAGAAAATAACATTTCCTGAAAAAATTGGATTCAGCAACTGGTATCACTTGTGATTTTATTAATGTTTCACTGGACTAGTATTATCTGTAAAGTAATAAGGGCCTGTCTGTGAATCAATACTGAGGATAGGTCTTTGAGAACAAGTAAGCCTGTTCATTTCAAAGTGTATTACTAACCTGAATTAAGATTGTGAAATAATGCTATCAAAAAGAATGAAAGCCATTTTAAATTGCTTTAACATAATTCACTTTGGAAGACAGCAGAATTAAATTCTGTTGAATTCAGACTTCTTTATTTATTTAACCTTGATGGGCCTGTCCAGAGCAGGTCTCCAGTGATGGTGGCTGTTAGATACTCTGTGATTTAAATGGGCAAAGCAAAAGGCAGAGCTGCCCTGTGGGTGCTGAAGGCCAGGGTCCTCTTTGTCCTCCCTCCCTGATCTTCCCAGGTCTGCTGTTACCTTCACCTGTGCCTTCAGCCATGGGAAACACATGGAGGGAGGTGACCTTCCCAGCAGGACTGTAAAGCTTTCCCTTAGCTGTGTGCTTGGATGACAGCTGTATACACAACTCTTCCCATAAATTGTGAGATCAGTGGATTTAGGTACTCCCTCAAATTCACCCAATAAATCAGTGGAAGCAGCTTTCCAAGACACGAGCTCTCTGCTCTAAAAACAGGTTGAATGCTGGCAAAGTCGTTAAGTGCAGATGCTCCTTATGAAAGGGGAGAGGGGAATTGAATGTATGGGATGGGAGAGGGTGGCAAGTGGGGTCCCAGCCTGCTCTGAGGGTGATGGATAACAGACAGAGACTGATGAGAAGCAGCAGAGCTGTGAATGTTCTTCCTGGCCAGGATAAATAGCTGGGGAGTTGTGTATTGAGGGCAGCCAGAGCAGATATATTGATAGGAGGGATGAATGAAAGAGAGATGCACCACCCACCAACTCCTCTGAAATGGCTGTAGAAATTTTACAGGATTTCAGAGCATAAACCAGAGGAATTTTTTTTCTTTTTCTTTTTTTTTTTTTCTTTTTTTTTTTTTTGTGGAAAGAATAGTTTTTTTAAGTGCCTGTATGTATATGTATATGTATATGTATATGTATATATATATATATATATATACACACATATATATGTGTGTGTGTATGTATATATTAGTGTATATATATAAACTATTTTATATATATATATACCCTCTATTATATAGAGTATATGTATAATACTATATATATATATATATACTCAATGTATAATATATGTATAAAATATGTGTGTATATGTGTGTATATATCTATAAGTGTATATAAGTGTATATATATATATATGTATACTATTACATATATTATATACCCTTTATTTTCTTCTGGAACTTTGAAGTTGGTTTCAAACAGTAATACCAGAGCTCTTTATTTTTTTGTTTTCATTTCCCCTCAGCTTTCCTCTCCTCAGAGAAAAAAAAAAAAAGGAGCAGGAAGATACTGAGATTATGGGTGGTGAAGGGACTCCTTTTCCCAAAGCAATTTTTTAAAAGCTACAAAAAAAAATTGCTAATAGTGTTGAAGCTAATAGTGTTGATATTTATTCTAGGATAGAAAAGCCTCCAAATAATAAGAACAGCAGGGAGTTAATTCCATTCTAATTCAAATAGATGAGTAAATAAATAAGCCACAGTATCAGAGTTTTAGCTATTGGAGGAAACTACCAGAGGAAATTGCAGGTTTTGTAGGTTTTGAGTTTGCAGACAAAGTTTGTTAGTAGGGTTTTTGATGATCTGTCCTATAAGCCCTTATTGTTTTGAAATACTTGAATTTCACATTGTTCTGCAAGTAGAAAGTTTTGGAAAGGAACATGTCAGGTGCAATCAAAACCACCTTGGCAGGAGCAAGAAGTGATGAGGCAGCAAGCAGGAATGCTCTTTGTGAATTCTTTACCAGCCTAGGCAATGCCCTTGCCTCTATCCACAAATTTATTGGCAGAAAATTATTTGGGTGGAGGCAGATGAGGACAGAAGTTGGGACGGGTGGAGAGGAGGAATGGCAGGCTGGGCAGCTGCAGAGCAAGAAGTGTTCAGGGGAGGAGTTGCTGCTTGTGTGCCTCTAGAAACTGGGCAGGGAAACAGCCTGGCAGTCATGCAGGAGGCTGCAGTACTGTGTGGCATGTGCTGAAATTTAATTTTTCACTGTCTGTGTTGGGGTTTTTTTTGTTATTTAACAGAGATAGCAACTTTCCTTCAATACTGGGTGTCTGTTGGTAAAAAATGAGTTTTACTTAAACATCAGGGGCTTTCATTTTCAGCTCACTGAAAGTAACACAGTAAAAGGTAACATTGTCTGGCATGTTAAATGGGAAGAAAAACTTGATGAACTAATGATTCCTTCTAGCCTTAAATCTATGAATCTATTACCAGCTTGACTTATCAAGATTAAATGTTTGTTTGCCCTCCTTTTCTCTTGCACAGCAAGAAAAGCATGAGGAATATTCATTGTGTTTGGACTGCTGAGGAAAAAGTATTATAGAATTATCATCTCCCTTATCTTTTAATTTGCTTTATCCCAGATTTTTCTGGAACAGTGTCTTACTATAATTACAATTAATACTGTTTTGAGGTAAAAAACGCAAAGCTGCAACTAGAATTCAGGAAACTGTAACAGCAAAAGCTTGTCAAGTGATTAATGCATGTGTGGAATTTAGGATGGCACATTTTTATAAGCTGTCTAGGAAGCACTGACACTGGTGGATAGCAAGCTCTCAAAGAGCAGCAGAAGATGATTATAGATAGGGTCGCCATTGGTTACAATGATGGAAGAACCTGATTAATGACTTGCAACAGTAAAGAAAGACCAGAGATTAAAGTTGGCAAGGCAGTCAGCCTGTGCTGATGGAAGACAGATAGTTTCAGCAGAGGAGACAAGTTTTGTTACCCAAAAAATATGTGAGTGAATATGTGTGATAGCAAAATCATATAGAATTAGATTTTTTATGTCGTTGAGTGATCTGTGTCACTACTACGACCTAATGAAAGATCAATGAAGGTAACACAAATAAATGTGTCTTATTTAAGAAATTGAACTTTCGGAAGATTAAACTGGCACCTGTAGGAATCAAATGTTCACATGCTGGAAATCACTATAGTTCATGGAATAATGTTTGCTCATAGCATTGCAGAATCTGTTCAAGACTTAAGACTTTAGCATTGACATCCTGTTTTCTTGCCCTCCACATGAAATCAGGATCCACTAAGTAAGATAACCTGGTCTCTG
Source organism: Melospiza melodia melodia (assembly GCF_035770615.1). Lineage (NCBI taxonomy): Eukaryota > Metazoa > Chordata > Aves > Passeriformes > Passerellidae > Melospiza > Melospiza melodia. Next base: position 13,553,344 of record NC_086201.1, on the reverse strand, counting down.
AGGGAGCTGTAGAACATTATTAATATCAGCACCACAACAACTTTTACCTATTTTGTGATTTTGTTATCAATTGCTACAATATTCACCATATTTGCACAGCACCTATTTTAAGCAAGCAAACTCCCTTCTGCTTGATGATCATTTAAGAAAGCTCAAGTTTTGTTTTCATTTCCATAAATGTTTATGCTTCCTTAAAGAGTTTCAAGAATTCCCTGTTCTGAGGAGTTTCTGATCTGTCATGAGTAACAACTTTCTTAGCCTAATTGTATTCATTATTTCCATTATATTTAACTGGAAATATACGCCTATAGAAAAAAATTGTGCAGTTGCTGCTCTGACTCCAGGTTGTTTATGGCATTCTTTATTTTTGCTATAAATTTAGGATTTAGGTGATTGGCAAGCTCCATTCATCCTTGAAAAAGTAGCTTGTGAATTTCAGTGCAAGAGCTACAAGGGCATGATAGCTTTGCAAGGAAAGCAATGTGTCAGGGACAACCTTGTCAATTATCCTACAGTCTTTACTCTCTCAATATAAAAGGAAATTATTGAGGAAGGGGTGAAACTTGAACACCTCAGGAGTCCTTTGCCTTCTCTAGATCTGATTTTAGCAAAGAGAAATTATCGACCATGTGCCAGACATGCCTTGTGGTGATGACAGAAGATAAAAGCCAAGACAGTGATTTCTGCTTGTGCCTTCAACCCTTCACAGTGCTAACAAAGCTCTCTGTGTCAACGGGAAAGTCTGTTTTGTAAAATTTGTAAAAGAATTCCATTTTGTGTATGAATCCTGAAATCACTGGAAACCCATTTAGTTGGAAAACAAAAATCAGCATTACTAAAACATTTTCTGGAATTCAGACTGAGCATGGCTTTTGATTTTTTTTTCCTTTACCTTTCTCTTTTTATAACTATTACCACTTGTTTTGTGGGGTCTTTATTACTTTGCTGTGCCTTAGTAACTTAGTAGTTTGATATATTAGATCATAGTATGATCTCTAGTCATCTCCTGTTGAATGTGTGCATGCTTAACATCTGTTTGTAACCTCTGGTGTTTGAATAAGGGTTATTTGGTTTTCCAGATGACTTAAGAATTTTTTGCATTTCAAATGCCTTTTACTCATACACACAGAAATAGTTAATTAGTAAAGCTTACCCTGTTGTTTTAATAACACAGGTCCTTAGAGTTGAAAAAACCCCAAACATAGGCCTAATTGCAAAAGCACTGAAAGCCCTAAGGTTAAATCCAGGAGATTGCATCTGAAGGAAGGTGGTGGACCATTTAGGATACAAAACCAAATGTACATTTACCAACACATGCACTTTTTCCGTTTGCTGGTGCCCATGTACCATCTAGAGTGAAGGCATGGTTAAATGGGCTAGAGGGTGGGAGAAGAGCTACAAGTATGAAAGAGTTACTTGCTTTAAGTGATAGATCAAACATTATAGTTGGTACACACCTACAGCTGCTTTCTTTTGAGGATCAAGGAAAGGAGGTATTGCAGGAGAGAATGGTGAAAGCAGTATAATTTTCAGTATTAAATTATGTGCATTCAGCTGATGCAGAGAAGTTGAAGACATCCGTTGGCCCATGTTAAAAGAAGTAGTTGCATTCTGCTATGGAAAATGTATTGATGTGCCTGTGCTTTGAAGCAAAACCAGGGATGTGCTTTTAGAACTCTTTGTGACATCGGTTTACATATGTTTCGTAATTCCTTAGATCTTTAGCAAGTAAATCCCACAAAGAAAATGTGTTCTGTCCAAGGAGTGCAAGAGCTGCAGCCCCAAGGGAGGCTGAGACCATGGTGCACGTGGGCTTGGGCACCCTGGATGAGGAACACAGTCTCTCCAGCACTCTGTAGTGCAAATTTCAGAGGGTGACGAAACTGGCCAGGAGGATTTTTGTGCAGAGGAAGAAAGTGGCAAGTTTACAGCATGGGTTGGAAGAAGGGATAGCTGGGATTCATTATTATAATTCTTTTTTTTCTGCTTTGAAAATTCACCCAAGCTTTAAAAGCACCTCTACGCCTAAGAATGCATCGTCTGCCCCCAGTACTTCTGTTGGATCTTGGCAGTTCTCTGAGCATATGCAAAGCAGTTGTGTGTAAGAGTGACAATTCCTGAAAGTGTGGGAGATTTGCCTTGTTGTGAACTCTTCTATTGATTAATGTAGGTGTTAACAATCTGATCTTTCTGAGGATCACTGTGTTTATTTAAGTGTGTAGCTCATATTTCTATCCAGGAAATTTAGCGCAGGCACCACTTCCAGACAACTATTTCATAGCTCATCTTGTCCTTAGTTTCTTAAGAGCATTCAAACTCTCACAAACATCCTGCCCAAAGAAACTCAGCAATTCATTATTATAGTCTGCCTTAAATCACAAATGCAATGAGACCACTAGCTTCTGATGGTAAGGGCCTTACATCATCTGCCATCAGAAAGGATTTTCTGTAGGTATCTACACTGAATTGTGAATCTGATGGGAAGGTTTTCTTTGATCTGACTCTGAGTTTCTCCTAATAGATGATTTTATAGAGCTCCTCCAACCTATAAATGAAATAATTATTTAAATGAGACATTGGAGATTATTTCATAAAAAAATTTAAATCTTAAAGCACCACTTATTTGAAGTACAGACCATAAGGTATGTCAGAACCTGCAGCCTTTTGCTTTTAGAAGCTCTTTGCCTGTCCTAAAATCTGGGGTGAGTTATATGTGCTCTATTCCAGCTCAGGTCATTAGCAGCCATTTCATCAGCAGGTTGTTTTGTACTTGTTCAGACTCCTTTCTTTCTTGTCTCTCAGGCTTGGGAATGATTCCAAGGTTTATTTTGTTTGGTTTGGGGTGATTTTTGTTGCTGTTTGGTTTTGTCTGTTTATTTTGTAAAACAGCCACCTTACTAATCTAGCAGGTAATTTTTATCTAACCAAGAATAATGCCAAAAAATTAGCCAATAACATGAGATCCAAAACACTTAAGTGATATCCTTTGAAGCCTACCTGCATACTTCTCTCCATTTAACCTCCCCTTTCTCATTTGAACTATTCACAAGCTGGTATTGTATAATATATAAGAAAGAGAGCAATATTATTCTGGTCAGAATAGCAGGCAAGAGTGAAAGGTACTATCTGTCCTACCAAGCTGAAAGAATCTCTCCAGCTTAACCTGTCTTTTCCTCTTTTCAAGTTATATCAGTTGATGTCTGCAAGATTGCTGCACTCCCTGGTGCTAGTGCCTACCTCTGAAAACTTCACCAAGCAGAATTTACAGCCTTCCAGAGAGAGATAAGACCAGCCATCACTGCAATCTTTAGATTATGGTTTTAGCTGTTCCAAATTCAGTGTTGTTGGTCCTTTGCCAACCAACACATTAGCACAAACTTTATGCATTAGGTGTTTGCAGGAAAACAATTCAGACTTGAAATGTATAGATCTTCCAAGAGGAAGTTTCCCTGATATTTATGTCACTAACCTTTGCAATTTTGTTTTGCTCTTTGAGAGAGTGTAGTCTCTATAAATAACAGAGGTAAAGTTCTAGGCTTGTAATCAGTCAGCTGTTATTTAAAGGAATTGAAAAATACTGGTTTCAAATTCAGCCCAAAATAAGTATCAATGTCTGACAAAGCAGCAAGATTTCCTGCAAAGCAAGATTTAGTTTCTTTATTTAATACAGTAATTTCTGGAAAACTCTAGACACAGCTGAGCTTAAAAGACAACAATTAATTTGTTGATGATCTGCAACATTCTCAGGGACCTGTTTCTCTTCTGACTGAGAGTCTATTGGGGCATATCTAGAGCACCTTTAATATAATGTCATTGACATGGAAAAAGTGATAATTTGACCTTTCATTGAGGAGTATTTCTGACATATCAGAGAAAATTGAATAAGCTTTTTCAGTTTAATACAGGCAGATTCATAAAGCTGGATGGTAGCAGAGGCAAGTGCAAAGCTTTTGCAGACAGCTTAGCACTGAACACGCTGTCACTGGAATCACTTCATGAATGAAACAGAAGAAACTGTTAATGCAGTTTATGCAGAGGTTTTCTTTTCCTCCTCCCTAGACTAAGTGCTTAAATATGGCCTTAGAAGAGGATTTTGTATATATATATGGCAACTGCATCATTTTTATCAGTGGTATTGTTTCCAATCAAACGATAAAACTTTTTTTTTTTTTTTTTTAATCAGAGAGAGGAACAGTCAAAATAAACTGCTTGAGTGTCTCTGATGCCCTGATACTCTGTTGTCCTTCCTTTAGTCAGGTTGGAGGTATTTATCAGGCATGAGTTTAACCCACAGAAAAATCACTGAAATTAATTCTACTGTTCCACAACTTCTGGCTCTCCTTGGAAATGCTTTTTCTCTAACTGTTGCTTTTGCTCTGAGGCAAATGTAGGAAACCTGGTTTTGAGTGGAAATAAGAACATGTGGTGTCCATCTAATGGGAATAAAAAATGAAGACTTACTCTATTTTATCTATTATACTCCTGATATAAGTCTTTTGGAAAAGCAGATTGCTAGAAATGCAGATGCTTTGACTCTTCATTAATAATATACATGCTAAAATACAGATGCTTAATTAAATTACCATGGTAATAGTAATTTAATGGTAATTAAATTACAATAGAGTAATTTATGCAGGGATGTGGCAGTGGAGGTTGTGTTGTTCACTGTGCTGAAACAGACCAAACTAACTAGACCAAGTCAGAGGTTTGTCCATGTAAGTTTTGAATCTCTCAAGGAATAGGGTCTTCTATTTAATGGCAAATATTGGGTTTGATTCTCCTTTGCCTTTTGCCTCCTGCAATTCTCAGTGCCTGAGCAGAAGTGACTATGGAATATTTCAGCACTGAAGGCCATTTTGTACATGCACTTTGCAGAGGCCTTAAAATCTGCAGTTAAATCTCAAATCTTCCCTCAATCTCAAACTTTAGAGACATCTGTGGCATTTGACCACTGTAAGCTCCTCAAGGGAGTCATGGACTGTAGAGCTCCTGTTAATCTTGAAAACTGCTTCTCTTTTTCTTTTTTCTTTCTAAAATTCTTCTTTGAGGAATTGGTAGTGGCCTCTTGACCTGAAAATATCTTCCACTTCAATTTTAAGACCTATAATCTTTCTTCTAAGAAGCCTAGCTGTAAGGCATCTGCTTTCTCTGATAAAGGATCTACCATTTATTTCATTACACTGCTGTCCTGAAGGTTTGTAATTGTCCTGGTGATGTCAATGCAAATTCCCTCTGCAAGTCTCAAATTGTACAGATTTGTGGTAAGCAGAGACAAGATGAAATAGTGATCACACTAGAACAGGGTATATTCCACTATGGTTCAGGCTTATCAGAAAGAATTTCTGCTGGTTTTAGAGCAATGCTGTGAGACAGTTAATCCATTGGGAAAATGTTACTTTTCTCTTTGATGCTTGTAAGAATTAAAGGTGCTAAGCACCTTCCAGGATGAAGGCTTTAGAAAATTAACTCTTAATTTACTCTTGTAACGAGTCACCCTTGTTAGCTTTTAAAGCAAACACTTGTTTTTTTGCTTTATGCATATAAAGTGTCATGATAATTGGTTTAAGGGATGTCTATATAATACTACAGTATTTCCACTTAGATTTAAATTAAGATATGTTAAAGTAAATCCATCATCTAAAAAAGACACATCAGGAGAATCTAGTCTCACATTTTGAATGAAAAATATTTTACTCATGTTTCCTTTTCTGAAATAAAATCAACATTTCACATATTATATCTGGAGATATGGTTCAGCAGCATCACAATTTCTCCTGTCAAATGTTTACATGACTCTTTTCCTTGACTCTTGGTGCTGGTCCATATTTAGTGTGTGGGCTAAAGCACATACACTATATATGGAGTGTTGTGAGGACTGGGGAATCCTGCAGCCTGCTCCTGTCAGTCACTTCCCTCCTACTGCTTCTGTCTGCCCCTCCATGCCCCTTCCCAAAACTGGTTTGTTTATATTTAGGGATGGCATGGGTTTTTGTAGCTTTGATATAAATCAATATTTCACAATTTCACCTGCAGTGCTGATCCTCAAAGCAATGTCAGAGAGGTGGAATGTGCATTTGGAGCAACTGAAGATGGAGTGGGAGTCCAAACTTTGAGGCAGAGGGAGAAAAATATTTATTGGGTAGCTTACAATTATTTCAATCAATTGCATGGATCCAAGCAAGAGGGAGAATTTGCCATAGTATGGATACATCCTGCTGAGAGAGCCTTAGAGGATTTAAGATCCAGGCTTCCTCTTTTGTCTGTACCTAGAAGTGCAGCCCCTCCTGTAAGAGATTGGCTCAATGTAGTCCTGGAGGGCAGAGCACTACAGCCTGCTCCCGCTGTCAGCCCAACCTGATGTTCCAGCTTCTCTCCTCCATGTGCTCAGACGTGCTTGACCTTACTTTGTAAACATAATATGGCAAAAGTCATGGGGATAATGTTGCAGGCTGAAAATAAAATGAATATGTGCAGTACGTCATGCTGTCATTTTTTATTACCTCAAATGTCATGTCAGTCTTCATTACATACAGCACTAAATGCATCCTTTCTTGTCGTCCTTAGTGGCATTTTCTCCCAGCTCTCTGTTCTGTATTTCTTATCTCCTCATTCTCAGCAGCTTCCAGCACATTTAGTGCACTGATATTCCTGTCATTTTATGTAGTTTAGCAGGCCAAATGTATGAGTCACTATTCCCAGCTTTATTGTGCTTAAACCTATGTCTGTATTGCAGCAATGAATTGATAAATTCCGTGATATCATTTCTAATGTGATAAATCAAGCCAAATTTTTTTTTGCAGTTTCCCCAATTTACCCAGTTTCTGATGATTCAGCCTAAAAAAGTACAAGGAATGCATCATTGCATCTTCTATTTCAACAGTTTCTCTACATTGATTTTTTTAAGGTTTTGTATCCTATATTTCAGTAATTATTTCTCCTATTCTATTCTCTTATATTTTATTGGTATCTCCAGTGTTTTAATCACTTTGGGAGGCAGAAAGCAGTTCACAAATGCAATTAGAGATAAAACATGCACAATGAGATAAAGACATCATAAAGCATTAAAGTAAAGCTCAGTGGTCTCGTGACTGGAGCCATGGGACAACATTAGAGGATTGTTTCTTCTTCAAAACTTAGCCTAGCCTACAAATCTATTTCATTGAATAGAAGTATTTCTGTGCTGAAATGCTGAAGCTAAGGACAATGGGGTTCACCTTCCAGCTTTACAAAGAACTTCCTCTCAGGCTCCCACATGAACAGGTCACCAAGTGAAATTCTCTGTCTGATGGACTATGGCAAGGCCCACAGAGGATGGCAATTAACTCTTCTGCTGCCTCCTTGGTCACACCATAAATTTCGTGTCTTGAAGCTAAACTATTTTGTAATAAATTGGAGGGTGAGATGTATTTCTCTTGGCTACATAAGGGTGTCTTGCTTTGCCAGTTCTCCTTGAGTGATTTCTGTTTCTGGTGTGTATGCAGAAAACCCCCAGACTGAGAGAACAATTTATCCATCTCTCCTTCTGGTGCCTGCCTCCTGCAAGCCTCTCCATCCCTCTCCTGTCACTTAAGTGGAAACCTGACCTATTAAATACAGGAGATGACTAGATTCTTGTCACACACTGATTAAACTTCAGTTTCCAATACAAAGGAGTACTCTCCTAGGCTTTTGTGTAAAAGCATCTTGCCATAATAAACAGATGTAGTGAAATTCTTTATTTGAACAATATTACCAATCTAATCTGAAAATCTAATTGTCTTTAATCGTTATTTCATATTTATCCTGAATGGCTTGAGAATGCAAGGCAATAATTCTCACTATCACAGCTTATTGCCAGTTAGTGTTTGGGTAGAGGAAATTGTTATGATTTCCTAGTTGGGAGTGTGGATGTGATTTCTTTCTCAGAGTTGAATAGGTAGAAACATCTTTCAGGTAATGTGTGCAGTTCAGGTTTCTCATGCTGCATTATGCAAGAAAGCAAAGCTGTGGGGGAAGAAAAAACCAGCCTGATCAATAAAAGACTTTTCTTGTTTAAACCTTTTTATGGAGTAGGGAGGTTTCTTATTCTCTTATTCCTACCCATTCTTTTGCATTGCAGTCCAGCTAGATAGCATCTTAAAATGGATTATACCCACAATGATAAATGGAAGAGTTTGTATTGATTTACTAAAATCACACTATAATGATATAATTAGTCTACTTATGAATTGCCTCTAATGTGAAGTTAAAAAAAGGACAGTAAAAAAGAAGTTCCTGCTTGCTCACTGAATACTTAAAAAACAGAACCCAGGCAACACTTCCATATAATGTTATGACAGAGTCTTTGAAAATGCTCATTTTTACATTCTCCATGGTTACTCACACAGATTTCCATTGTAGAGTTTCACCTGTAGAGTTCTTTGACTCTCATTCAAGAAAGCACTTAAATATTTACTGAGCATTTCTGGTTGCTGCTTTTTTTGACACCTAATTCTCACATTATGTTCGCATGATTAGACCACCTCTTTATCACAGCACAGGGCTAATGCATCTACAGGTGTGCTCTGTTGTGCTGGGACAAAACATTCCTTCAGTTTTTTACAGTAAAATTAGCATCTTCTATGGGGTTTAGCATCCCAAAGAACTGAGAGACAAGCACAGGCATTAACACTGAAATTCTGGAAACAGTGCAACTGCTCACTTTCTTCTCTTGTGCTACACCAGCTTGAACTCATTTGCAAACTGCATGACAGTAACGTGAATCCTGACTCGTGAACTAATAGTAGGTGACAGCAAGGAAAAGAGGACTGCTTAAAAATAAATTTTAAAAAATAGCAAGAGAAAAGGGGACAAAAGGCTGTTTGATCAATTGAGGAAAAGCAGCAAATTGAAATAATGAGGCAAGCTTTTGAAAATGTGTCTTCAGAGTATCCCTTTTGCCTTTTTCCTTTATTGAAATAATGCTTACCTGGAAGGTGATGAAGATAACCCTGAAGTTTTGAAATGAAAAATTAAAGTTTAAGTAAGCCCTTAGGATTTATCTTACTGAAATTCTTGAACCTTATACTGAAGGTGGTGATATTTTAACCCTTGTAATTGTCACCTGATAATACAATTTTCTAGCTGAAAACCACAGTGGGAAGTATAGAAAAAAGGAATAATGAATCTCCATACATAAATACTACCAATTTTATTATTTGTTGGTTTTTGTGGTTTTTTTGCTTTTGCTTGTTTGGATTTTTTAATTAATTAACAGGTCTGAGAATATACAGCTTCTGTTTATGGCACTGATTGTCATTAGCTGATTTAGGTGGTCAATCTGAACTCTATAAAATATACAAGAAAATTAATCCAGTGCAGAATTCATGTGTACTGAGAAATGAAAAATACTCAGTGATAACTGAAATTAGGACAGCAGTGTCTTCTGATCCTCCAATTACTATCAGATTGTGGCATGAAATATAATTCCCCTATACTCTTCAATTTTCCTTGAAATTCTGTCTCCTTGAGAGATCTGAGTTAAGGAGGAGGGTCTGTATCAAGTACAGAAAGCTAAAAACAATCCATGCACAGACAGACCTATGAGGAAATGCACATTTCAGAGATAAGAACCTCTGGAGAATTCATTCTTCTCCCTTTTTGTGAAAAGACCTCAGTATTGTACATGTCCATAAAGATAATGAATGTTGCATTCTACATAACCCAAGACAATCACTGGCTTTTCTTAGAAACATCATTGCAAACATAATGATATGAAAGGGGAGAAGTATTTGGGTGTTTGTGGGTTGTCACTGACCTGTGTAAAAAGTTTACCAGCTGCCATTAGCTAGAAGCACAAAACAGTGAATATGGATCCCTTTTTGCCTCTGCTCAGAGGTGTAAGCTTTAAACATGACCTGGTTTGGAAGCAAGGAGCTCGTAAGGAGGAGATTCTGATTCCTGATTTTTGTAGGCACATGGTTGGCATTTTGGCACATGGTGTGTCCAAAGTCTTCTTAGGGAGGTGATGTTCCTCAGACACTACTTAGCCCAGTCTGTAATTTCTGGAATTTTCTTCTAGTATCACAGTTTCTGAGTTGTTGATGTCTCTCTACTATGAACCTCAAATCCTGTTGAGATTTACCCATAACAAGGGTAATTTCTTTGCTGTTGTGCCTGATTTTTAGGCAACATACTGAGAAGTGTTTTAATGAAGACATCACTTTAAAGTAAGCTGCTACCATCTGTTCTGCCCTCTAATTACAAATAGGGAAAGGAGAGGGAGAGAGAGTAATTTGCAGTTGCATCATAGAGACAGCAAGGATAAAGAAGTAACATAAAGGTGTGCAAGTCTCCAAATATGGCCTGCATCACTTATACTGCTTTCATGATTCATATACAAATGGAAGATGAAACTATTCTCTTGTGAGAGGAGAAGTTCCCTGTGGTAGTAATTTGTTTTCAGGATACCTGAGATGACATGTCTGTAACAATGTATACCAGTGTGTTCTGTTTTGGTGTCAGTTACTTAGTCCTGGGGAAAGCTATAGACGTGAGTTGTGTGTGTTTGAGGTAAAATAAATGTTAAAAAAGATGATCTGGTAGGCAGTGGATTTAGACTCCAAAGAATTGAGTTGAATTCCAATTTCCCTTTATTTCAACCTAAATAAACAACAATTGGGTGTCTAATTTCAAATATAACTCTACATTTGATCTTCTGTGAGTCTTACATAGTCCTTGCTCGTAATACAAGAATAACAACCCCATATAGCACAGGAGTGTTGCCAGGATTCAGTCAATTTAATGTTTGTGAGACAGGAAGGCTCTTGCCTGACAGGAAGCGTGTAAGATGCACTGAGATACAAGAGCTTTGATTTGATTCCCTGCAGCCTTTCCTGCTCATGGCAGCAGTATGTGCTGCTTTTACTCCTGCTTTTGCAGAAGAGATGGGCTGGGCTGACATAAGAATTCTCCTCAATCCCTCAGTGGTGTCAAAATCACATATCCTTGTTCCCAGAGGTTCTGGCCAGCATGGTTTATGCTGCTGCAGTGGAAAATCTGTGGTTGCAATGTTAATCAAAATATTCAGACATGAGAGGGGTGGCAAGGGGACATCAGCTTGAAGACACTTTCCTCTCCCTGATTACCTCAGGGGTGTGAGGGCTCAGAGTCTCTCTCTGAAGGCACTATGCTCCAGCTCCTGGTTGGCAATTATGTACTGCCTTAAGCTGGGGAAATTATGACCTCCTGAAGCAAATTCCTGCAGGTCCTGCAATGTGTTTATGCATTTACTTAATCAAATTATTAGAAGATTTATCTGAAAGCGTCTGAGCACACTGCACAAACTGAGCAAGAGAAAATTCCTGTTTGATTCAGGAAAACAAATTCAAAACCATGTAGCAAAAAAGAGACTTGGATGATAGTTAATGAATCCTTCCTGTCAGAGAAGATCAGTTGGTATTTGATCAGTGTGGACAATCAAATAATTGTGCATTCATGCACCTTGTCTTAAATATCCATTGGTGATTCAAAAGGAGGAGAGTCAGACCTTTTTATAGCTCTTCCTTTTTTCCCATTTCTGTCGCTCCAGCCTGAAAAGCTGGGAATGTGTATCATGTCTCCCATCTGTGAAAGGGTTAATTACATCCTTTACCAAAATATTGACCATGAAAAATGGAGCAGAATTCTCTCATCTTCCCCCCACCAACCCCAGTAGTAAAAGTGAACAAAACAAGCTGTTCAGAGACACTGCCATTTACAGTGTGCAATCAAGTATTTGCCATACTGAGGCTTCCACCAATATCCCTAAATTGTGTTTGAGTAAAAGAAGGCATAAAATCCAAACTGCACTAACCAGTAATAATTTTCTGCAGCCATATGGTACAAGAGGATTTCAGCCACAGTGAATGCTCTCACATGCTTGTTTCAGTTAATGTCTCAGGCTCAGAAGGGATTGCAAGCCTGCATTTAATCATGTTTCTAAAACTAGTTGAACTCTTAGGCACTATGGGAATGCAAATTACTGTTAAGTTTGAATCCTGAACATAGAGCTCAGAGGGCAGTGTGCTCTTGATGCATTTCTCTATACATAACTGTGGCAGATAAAGGATGATGCATAAAAATTCTCCAGCATATAAATATATATCATTCAGCTTTTCATTCAATTATGGAAAAAGCAAACCCCAGGCTGATCTTGTAAAAATACACTTACCAGGAAGCACTGTACATTTGTAATTATGATTTTGGTTCTTGATGACTAAAAGGCCATCCTAGGACAGGAGACAGGCAGGTGCTGTCCTTCACATTCCTGAAGACAAAGGATATTTGTATGGCCATGAACTCTTCATGCACAGATTGTTGCTGCTTGGAGGAAAATCAGTGGACACAGGACATTTTTCTGGGGTTAGGGCAAGGCTAAATTCCACAGAATGCATGAGGTTGGAAGGGATGTCTGGAGGACATCTGGTCCAAGCTCCAAATGTAGCTACACCAAGCTCTTCAGCTTTACATTCAGCAAAAGTGCCCAGAATTTGGGCATGTATTGGGATTGGGGAAAAGGAGAGGAATGGTTTCATAGCACTTCTGACACCCTCCTGCAAAGAGATGTGCTCAAAGTCTGCCCCACAGCTCCCCTGAGACAATGTGCTATCTCAGAAGAGAATGCACAATCTGAATATTAATACCATTTTGTAACAAAGGTTCTTGATTGAGCTGTGTGAGCAATATTCCTTTGCATAGCTGGAAAACCTTCCCAGTCATCTAATTCCCCCAAATGGAGATTGCAAGGTCAACCTGCTTCAAACAGAAAATGAAACTAGTATTGAAAATAAATGTAAATGATAAATGATGTTACAACTTCTCTGTTGTTATATTTTTCTGCAGTCAGCAGACCATAGTGAAGAAATAACCTTGGATTTACTTTCTGGTTCTTTGCAAATACAGAAATTAGTTTGTGAGACAAATACTTCCAGGAGTCTCTAGTGTATACATACCATGTCTCTTATATAAAATATTTTCATTTATCTGCAGTGCTCCACTAAAAGAAGGAATGACATTTTATATCTTTCTGTGTAACAACATATTTTGATGGTCAGCAGTGACACTAATAATACTTCAACACTCCAGGTAGTGGAATTAGCAGCTTTTTAGTTTTAGGTGAGAAGTCAAATAGAAAGGAAAAACACTTCCTAAAATGTACAATAATCACATTTTTCAATTGTTTGGATCTATAAATTATGTCAAGGAATATAAATTCCACAGTAGAAGGGACAGCATTGTTACTATTATTATTATTATTGTTTCTAATAATTTTTATTATTTCTGCTTTTTGCCATTGTACTTATAGAATTATAAGAAGTATTTCAAATAAATTATTTTGAGGTTGCCCTATTTTTTTCTGAGCTTGCTCAGAGCTCAGAAAATAAAAAGGAATTTTGAGGTTGTCAATGGCAATAAAAATATTTCTATTCCTTTGTTAAACTATGAAACTTCTATTTAGTTTTATTTATTTTTTTTTTAAAATTTGATGTCTACTGGTTGCTAAACATAGCATTGGAGGAACATTATTTCAAGGTCAAAAGCTAAATATTTCTTTTGTTGAATAAGCATAAATGCTAATTAGGTTAACAAGTTTGTGGATTGGGTATTCAAGCTGAAATAATTAGCTTGAAAATCATTGCAGGAAAAATGGCATCTTATTATTTAACAGAGGAGGTCCATATGTTTGTTCAGTCGTAGTATATTTTGGCTAGAAAGAGAAAAATAACCTTTCATTTATTATTTATTTTTCTATTTATTTTTCTATTAGCTCTGCATACTAGTTCATTTTGCACAAACTAAGTTGTCTTCTGCTCCTCTCTGCAGCAGCAAAATAATCCCTCAAATACCACCTACATTATTCCTTTGCTTTCTGCTCTGCTTTGAGGCTCCAAGAAATCACACAGACAGACTCCATGCACAGTTTATATGAAATGTTTTTGTAAATACAAGTTTCTGTGTTTCTTGCAGTCACTTTTGATTCTTATGTATGAAGGTTTGAATTGTTCACTGTCATGAGTCTGTGCTCGCTTTCCTCATTATACAGCAGTCAGAAATATAAAAAGAAGTTATAATGTTGAGACAGGACAAATGGAAATGGAGAAGGGAAGATAGAAAATTTCAAATGTATGAAAGAGTATACTCTAGGGAAGGGCATAGTTGTAAGAATAGCAAAATGGGTTTCTCCTCAAATATTTCTGCAAATACTTAATGGAAGGTAATAGCAGTTGAAAGAATATTACAGTGAGAGTAAAGTAAAATTGGAAGCATTTTAGGAAAATAGCATCCTGACTTTTTGAAAATAAAACCTCTTTTCCTTCATCATTCTGAAGCTGCTTGACAAATAGAAGGTTGATAATGTTTGTGTTTCAGCTTTTGTCAGTATTTTTCTAACCCTCAGATTTTGACACAAATACTTCCTTTCTAAATGCGGAAAGGCTAAACTAATGGGTTTAGTTTGGTTCCTCCAGCTGTAATGAAAAAAAAAATAAAAATCAGGCTTTAGGAGCAAGGAGAGATGGATAACTGATGGATATTGCCCAGTCTGACCAGCTGCACAGCACAGCTTAACATTTATCAGGGTCTGGGAGGGGATGAAGTGTGGCAATCCTCTTCACAGTGCTTTGACACTGGCAGTTCCAATGCTATTCCCAATGCTATTCCTCCTCCTCCTCTGCTTGTCCAGGTTAGGAAGAAAGGAATAGTGTTGCTCTCAGACCATGTTTGATTTTTAATCAAGGGCTATGTACTCTCAAGAAAGATCCATGGTTATTAATCACAGATGGAAGGAGTCACGCAGCCTTTGAACAGTGGGTGAAGTTCAACATTTAGAGAACTTGCTCTGGGGAAAATCACCCAGGTGCCTCTCCCTGATTCCTGACTCCTCCCATGCATCTGTGAACATCACCACAATCAGGCCCTGGGGTCCTTTTGTGGGCCAATCCCTCTGTTTAGACACTTGGAATTTTTTCATGAAGCCCAAGAGCCTTTTTCTCAGAGCTGACATCTCGACATGATAATGACAACCTTATGTATTTCATCTGAGAAAGTCCAACAAGGAATTGAGACATCAAAGAGTTTTCATGTTTGGAAAGCTGACTGTTCTTCTAACACACATCTTCACCATATTTTCTTTTTTTTTCCTACAGAAAAAAAAGAATAATTTGCCTCTGCAAGAGGGTTAATTATATAAATGAAGCACTTTCCATTCTAAAATACAGAATTAATAAAATAAAATCTTGGGACCTCTTGAAATCTGATCCAAGGGGAAATAAAATCAAACCCAGCATAGGCCAGTTGGCTGAATGTGTTAAATATAGGAAGAGAAGAGGAAAAAAATTGACAATACACATAAGTTTGAATAAAAGAAAAAATAGAAGTTGATGATGACGGAACATTCATATTTCCAGGGTGCTCCCAAAGCAGAATGGAGCTATCATTTGGCATGGAAACAGTTTGTGAAAATTTGACAGACTGAGTTAATTTAAAGAGCTCAGAATGATACAACTAGCAAAACAAAAGTATAAAGACAGGTAAAGGTTCTCCTAACTCTTGAAAGCAAAACCCAACAAAATCTCTTTTCTCAGGTATGGTAAATGCTTATTCTCAAACTCATTTTCAGTGTTGCTGGGAAGAATTCAGTATCCTGTGTCCAAGTGCTTCCATTATGTCCTTTGTACCCATTTGAAGGCTGCAGAGTATAAATTGCTCTGGGCTGGTTTGAGTCTTTCCCCCTGGATGAGGAAATGGTGAACAGGAAACAGCCATTTTTCTATTAGACATATCTATGACAATAGCTGCCATTCTGAGAGGAAAAAACCCCAACCCTGCAGATTCACCTGTGTCTGGATCTGCCTTATAAACCCATAAAGAAATCCTCATTCAAATTCATGACTGCTTTCCACAACGGCTTGAGTTGTGAAATTATACAGGTGCCCTGAACCTACACAGTCATTTAAGAAAACATGGCTAGTGAGCACTACATTTTGCTAGAAAACACGAATCCTGAAGATGCCTAAATCATGCAGAGGATCTAAAAACTCACTAAGTGTATTTTATAGCTTTTGTGATCTAACTGATGCTTTTCAAGCCCTTGTGTTAAATTTCACAAGGGCCTGGTCCTGTTGCTGTGCATTAAACTTGCTGTGATGAGACCTGACCAGAGCATGCCTCACCTACATGGATGAAATCCAAGGTTGAGAAATTTCTGGATCCTTTCACTGGTTTGAGACTACTGTGCTGTGATCAGCAAAAGCTGCCAGGGCCTTTGGCTGTACCAAGGGAGATTTACCCAAGGATATAACTCTTGTGACTAAGAGAGGTCACAAGACTTCAGACATGAAAGGACTGAAGTCTTCTGGGATCAGAAGTGTTCTGGATTTTCATTTGCAGTAGGAGGATTTCATGTGCAGATTATGCCCCTTTTGGATCCAAAGAATAGAATGATGAAGCCAGGCAAGTTGTTTAGTGTGCTTAATTGCATGGTCAGTACAGTTATCAGACTGAGAACACTTTTTAATGCATGATTTTCAATTGGTTGTTTTGTTTTGGGCTAAGTTTGGCTGGTAGCGCTACACTTCCTATTTTTTTTTTTTTAATAAGAAACTTTTTCTCATGTTCTGAAGACTATATTTAAGCTTCTTGAAATCACAGGAGCAAAACCAGGAGTCAACATCCTCTCTCTTCTGGCAGGGATGGATTCAGTGCCCGTGTCCTCTGAGAGCAGGTCAGGATAAGCATCTCCAGCTGGCTTAATGCTGCAGAGGATTTTCCCCCCTCTGCTGTGATTGGCAGCACATTTCAGCCTGGTTTATGTGAACAAAGCCAGCGAGCGAGAAGCAATAGGGCACGGATCATCTGAGGCTTCAAAGCCAAGTTTTTCCCACTTAAATGTCAGTCAACTGCTGTTTGTCAGCACCACGGAAAGCCCTGACAGAAGGAAATTGAGTCTTTTCTGCTGGTTTAATACCCCTGTGGCAGCGGGCTGTACACAGTGGCACAAGGGAAATGCAGCATTCCTGGGGAGGGCAGAGCAAGGAGAGGCTGCAGCAGTGCAGGGCACCCATCCCCTCTTCTAAATGCTCACCTCAGGGGCAGGAGAGGCTTCCAGTCTGCTTGGATTTTGCCTGGAAAAGTGTGTCCTAAATGCTTTTTCCCTATCTTACCATGCATCTCTTTTGATCCTTTCCAGAGTGGATAATTAGTCATAGAGTTCCAGAGAGGTCTTGTAGGACAGCCGTGTGTATGAATTTGTTCTCTGGCCCAGCTCTGGCAATGTGGGAAACACCAGCAGGACTCTGTCTGGTCTCTAGGGGATGAGAAGTGAGGTATTCCCATATGTGAAGGCAGTAAGGTTTAAGGTTTCCTGTTTTAAGAACAGGAATCTTCAGTCCTTTCTTCCATCACTGACTTTTGAGGGCTTTCCCTGGAAATCAAGGAGGCTGTTTATGTAAGTGAAGCTGTTTGGGAGGAAAAGGATCCTGAATCTGCTTGTAAATAGCTGTGTTGAAATCAGGAATAGTGTCTCTCATAAAAATATAAATTACAGTCAAAAGGCTTACTCTGATAAAAATTTATATTTGTATAAAATAAATCTGCAGCCGAGTGCTGCAGATGAGTCACTGCTAGTGAAGTTCATACTGCAGGTATCACTGTCTGAATAAATAATGCCATTAATTGTTTGTGTTTAATTCTGTTTGTAAACTCTCTTGGACACGTTATTTGCACTTGTCCTCAAGATAAATTTGCACCTTACCAACTGCAAACAAGGACTGCCTTTCCCACCAGTTTATTCATGCCAGTGGTTTCAATTATTTGAAATCTGAAATACACCAGTCTTTAAAAGAGAAGTGCCATACCTAACAAGTCATATTTTCTCTGTGTCAAAATAGCAATACCACAATGAAGGTCTGATCTCAATGACTGGAATAGAGCTATGAATAACAGTATCTAATCAAGATATTAATTAAAACTTGTAATATCATCTTAATGGGAACACGTTGTAGAGTTAAATTGGATTTTTTTTCCCCTTTTAAATTAGCACAGTCAATTAACAGGTGTACTCCATATGTAATTATTTTCCGTGGAATGAAAAGCTGAGTTACACATTACAGCTGTATAGGGGGAGATTACAGTCAGGCACTTTAAGAGAATGAAGGCTGAGAGGAGTGAAAATAGGGACCAGGATGCTCTGGCAAAATTCCAGCTTGCTAATCACCTCCTACTTTATCAAAACTGCCTGATACTTTCAATTAGTTGCTGCGTTGTCCTCATATTTCCTTGGAGGGCTAGGTGTTTTGCAGTATAAAATTGAAAAGCTCCTTCTCTCCATGTGTGCCTGCCTTTAACTCTCAAGTGACATAAATTTTAAATGCAGATATTTTTCAACTTCATTTTTTGTGTGCAGGAAAGGCTTCTCAATTTCTCTCTCTCTCTGTATATGTATGTATATATGAACACACCTATGTATGTTTTTCTTTAAAGGCCACCTACAAACTTTGCCTTTCTGTGAGTAGAATTGTGCTTTCTTCCCTTGGAACATTCCTGGGTGAAAACTTGGCACATTGGTTTTGCTCAAAAATCTGGTTGTATATTTTCTGGTTGTACACCTGATAGCCCCACAGGCTGGTTCAGCTCATCTCCAGGCTGAGTCTGAGTGTTTTCCAGTGATGGTCAAGTACTGAGCTTCTACAGCAGGAGGACTTCAGATTCAGTAGCTTTTGATGGGTGTGTGATGATAGGGGATAAAACAGGGATACGGGTCTGAAGACATGGAAAACAAAGTTCTGTTTCTCTACGTAAACACAGATGTTTTGTTATCTTAGTATTTGTAAAGTAGACTATTGATCATCCATTGCTACCCCCCTGCAGAGTCATCAGTGTAACTTGTTCATGTGATTTATGTCCCACAAACCTGAAGGGATGGATCTACTCTTCAGGTAAGACAGAAGAGTCCCTTCAGAAAAAATCTCTATTTACCTTAAAAATTGAATATTCAAGTGAACAGAATGTATTTCATTCAAAATCTGAAGCCTGCCAAAATCAGTGGAAGACTTTCCACAGTCTTCTGAGAACTTTAGTTACAAGTGAAAAGAATTAATTTTGCAGGAATAAAAACATTGGAGCAGCCTTTACAAGTGAAAAGAAAATGACAGAAACAGTTTGTATTTATACAGAACGCTTTCCCTAAGGATTTCATTCTTTGAAAATGGACTCCTTGAACAAATTTTGTCTCCATTTAAATATGCATATATATATAGAAATAGATTATTTCATTTAAAAAGGTTTTTCTTTCCCTCCACTGAGCATAATATCTTAATCATGCATTTTCTCTCCTCTTTCTGGATTCTCAGTATTTTTCACCACCTCTAGCCAGACATTAGATTTTCTAAGACAGCAAGATCCCTGTCTTGACAGGTTATTAATTATCACAGCTGGAGGTAGGGTGTTGTGGCTGCTTTTTGCTGTTTGTCATTTGACAGTAAAACCAGATGAAAACCAAGGCTTTGGAAGGAAATAGAAATAACCCCAACATTTGTATACAGTGCACATTGGCTGAACAGCTGCTGAGTTATTTTTCAGACCATCGGCGATATCTCTTATCCTTCTCTCTTCAACTTCTTGTCTCTGAACTCAGAGATATTAAAACAAAGAATAATGTGATAGCAGACCAGTACAGAAGGCAGTAAAAGGTTTCTGAAAATACCTTGCCTTACCTAAAAATATATTCTAGATATTTGGGGAGTGAGGTTGATGTGGATAGTGATGAGAGGATACACTCAAAACAATAGAAGGTCTCTTCCAAGAAGAAGGCCATTTGGGGATCTTAAATTCCCTACCTGCCACTCTTAGCTGGAATGCCTCACCTGGGGGAGGTTGGTTTGGTTTGGTTTGGTTTGATTTGATTTGTGGTTGTCTCCAATTTCCTGAATGCCAGCCGTGGTGCTGGTGGTTGGCTGGGTGAGGTGGGTGTTTGTTTGCAGAATGATGTTATTTGAGTTGCCAGGCAGTTCACCTGTGCCCCTGTCACAACAAAGTGAAGCAAGGTTCTCTCAGGAGCACACATGGGCCTCGAGGAAACTCAGCCCAGAAAAAGAAAGTTCCAGCATCAGTGCCAGGAGGTGCAAAGGCAGCCAAGCTACCCCACTTGGAGCTCAGAGCCTACAGAAGTTGTCCTTTCCTGAGCTTTTGAGGTCCCTCTGGGAATGCTGTCAAGCAGGGGCATAGAGAAGGTGTTGGAGGAGTTTGTACAGGCCATGCCAGGCCATCTCCTGAGAAATCAGAATTTATATTTGTGTGAATTTTCCTTTTTTCCTTGGCATTTCAGGTTTAGCTGCTGTAGGGAAGCTCTGAAGAGCAGCGAGCATCCAGGAGAGGGCAGTGCTGCTCTCAGACATCGGCTGTGGGAATAGTGATGCGGATTGTTCTTCTCCTGTAATCGGTTCAATTAATTAGGGACAGATTCTTCTGTCAGATTTACACTAATTTTATTTTTGTATCTGGTCAGTCCCTATCACAGAAGTCATGAGATATTGTCAAGGTAAATTGTGACAGCAGCATTGCCTTCTAGTTTTGGGGTTTTTTTCCCTAGTTTGAATGAGATCTGGGACTAAGAAAAGGGTGGATGATCATCCTAAGCTTTTATTTAATAATAGTGCCAGCAAGTAAAGAATTTATTATATCAGAAAAACTTTCCAATGTTTCCTGAAAGGGAACAGACTCTGTCTCCTTTCCCCTTTCTCCAGAAGTTTCCCTGTGCCCAGATCCCCCAGCCTGGGTACCCATCACTTGTAACTCACTTGAACAGTGTGCCAGGTTTCTTCATTCATTTCATCCCAAAGGACCCCAGCAGCCTTGACTACACTCAGTGGTAACTAAATCAGTTGAGATCAGATCCTTTTGTTGCTTTGCAGCGTGGTACAAAGGCCTTAAATCGTGGAAGGAGATAGGGACTGAACTGATAACAGAGCTCCTAAAATATGGAAGAGACAAAGATGTGTTTGAAGCAACTGGAGCCAGACAGTGAACTGCAGTGATCCACACTGGATGTGACAAATGCTCAGCTCACCCTGGCCTCCATCTGTAATAAGGGGAGAATGACAGATACACCTTGGCTCCCAAGGAAAGATGTATCTGTGATCTGAAGTGTCCCAGGAGCCACAAGAAGTGTCCTGCTCTCAGTGATGGAAAAGAGGGTGTTTTATGCCCAGCAAGCTGAAAGACTGGGGCATCAGCCTGTGTTTGTAAAATGGATGCTGAAAGTACCTGCCATTTATCGCTTCTGTACTGGTTTTCCAAAACAGCTTCTTCTTTCCTGTCTGAGTTTCTCTTGTTTCTCTTGCCAAGTGTCCAGCTTCTGCACTGAAATGGAGAACTGGACAAATTCTTAAAAAAGTATCTCTTTCAACTCTGAAAATATGTAGTTTAGAAACTAAACACAGTTTGGAAAGTGATGCTCTGAGCAGTCTCCATTTACCAGTTTGAAAGACTTCTGTTATATAGGCAAAAACCCCCAAAAATGTTGCTAGCTAATTGAGTTTTCATCTTTATATAACCCAAACCTCACAGTGCTAATTAGTCATTAGTTGCATATTAACATCAACATTCAAATAAGAATTGTTTGCAAATTTCTCTTGAGGAGAACCTAGCAAAGATGTTCAGTAAATTACCTCTTTTTCAGTTCACCTCCTCCCTGAGGGCCTTTTGGAGCCACAACAAGCCTGAAGACATCCTACTTAAATGATGATCTGCAAACCAGGCAGGGCAGGGACTGGGACATATTTAACTGGAGAAACTTCTAAGACAAACCCAGCTACCCCCAGAAGGTGACCTGAGAATTTCAGGGCTGAACCAATGTGACTGGATCATCACTCTTACTGACCTGGCTGCTTTTAACAGCACCTCACCCTTAGATAATGCACTTACCTACACATAAAGATATTCAATGATGTATTTGTAATTGGAATTCCCTCCACCTAGTGAGAAAGCTTTCAGATGTTGGTTATTAGTCAGAAATCTCCCATCAAACCCAGTGAGGAGATGAAATTTTTTAAATGTTGATGTGAGGAGAGGTGAACATAAAGGAAATTTTCACATACAATGCATTCTATTTGCTTGATATCTGCTGCTGGGTCTGAAGTGAAGTTATACCCAAACATATCTGGAGTGCAAATAACTGTGATAGAAAATAGCAAAGTATTTCTTATGTCAGTGACAAACCCTTTCAAAGGGAAGGTCTTACTTAGGGCCTTATCATAATTCTGATTCGTGCTTTCTGAGAGAGACAGTCATTTGGGGATTGCTGAATTGTTGCTGTTTTGAAATTTCAAAGAGGAAAGGCTGAAATCTGAGCAGTCATCATCTGATTACACCAGTTCCTCCTGAAATGTTAAGTGTATATAATGCTTTTTCTTTATGGAGCTTAAACTGATAACAGTCTTGCTGTTAAAATTCTATATTGTGTAATGGAAGAAGCTGGTGCTTTCTGCTGGGTAGTGCACTTTTGTCAGTGAAATTTCTGTTGAGGCGATGGGTTCTTTAATATGTTCTATCGGGGAGGCTCTGTTCCTAGCTTGAATATTTGCAAACAGACAGGTGTGTCTGCAGTGGGAAATAAACTTCCCTTCCCCACCTCACTGCTTTATTGCACTGAATCTCAGCAGCAAACACGTTGCTGGCAGCCTTCTATTTACCTATTTTATCTCCACACGAAGGTCAGTCAGTCCCCACCAGTTTTCATTCTCCCTCTGTAATTGCTTCTCACATTGAAAGAAATATTTTTTATAACTCTCTGCCAGTGTGTGTTCATGCATAGCTCATGCCATGGATTTATTTTCTCTTCCAGCTTGCTGGCATGGTCACTTTTTGTTCACCTTCTAATTCTTTTTCCAGGAAAGGTTTTCTAAAACCATATGTGTGTGTGTATAGAAGGGTTGCAGCCTTCAGTTTGACAGTCATCCCTTCCTGCTGGCCCCATAAGTTCAGCTACAGTTGGGTCAATATTAAAGAAATAAAGCAAATTAACTAGGTTTGTATTGCAAGTTTTAGAGACAGTTTATTGAGTGGCAAAATATTTCAGTCACTTGCATTTACTACTTCACATTTTCTTGCATGAGTATAGTATGCTTGTGAAAATTCCTTCAGAAAAGAATAATCTGGGAAAACTGATTTAGTTTTTGTTACTCTGTGTTGCATAGCTGAGAAAGAGGCTGCCTTCAACCAGAAATCAAAGCTTTGTCATAAAATCTAGATTTTCTATAAGAAAACAACAAGTCATTTGGGGGGAATAATAAGGAAAGTATTGCTTGTTTTTTAGTGAAAAATCCAGTGGGATGAGTAATAATGTGTATGATTAAAATTGGGGGACAGTATTCTCAGTGAACATTGCTCAATGCATGATCTAATAGACACCAAATTTTCCTGCAGTTCCAGTGCACCTGCAAACCAGGCCAAGGTGGCTGCATATACTGTCATGACAGATCTAGAGTCAAACTAGACTTAAAATTCAAATATAACTTTTCATAAAGCTAGATCATCTTGGTCATCAAAAATGTGGTCCTTGCAGCTCCGGTTTTGGTGCATGCAAACAAACTGGTGCAGTGCTGACCTTCCTGTGCTCAGAGTCCACCCTGCCTTTGCCTCTTCCTCTCTGCTGGAGCAGGAAGAACGTGCCCAGTGTGTTTTAAAAGCTTCATTTTACATGTTGATGTAAGCCCAGCTTCAAGAGTAGCATCAGGTAATATGTTTACTCTTTTCTTTGGTGTCCAGCCTGTAAGCACAGAGTCCTTTACAGTGTTTGGGTGTGATAACCACTGAAAAAACCACCTGGTACTCCTGAGTTGGATTGCAAAAGCCTTTAGTGTCTCTGGGCCTGGCTTATACCTGTAAAAGGGGTTAGCAAGGTGCCTAAAGCTTAGTTAGGAATATGTCTAAAGCTTCCACAATGTGCCAAAGATCACAAATGTGAACAAAGCCAAGCTGAATAGATGACTGGTGTCATTCTCAGCATTGAAAACTGTGGGATAATCTGTCTGTTACACTTTTCCTGGTTTTCCTTCCATAGCTAATGTACCAGAATGCAAGTTATTTAAGGGATCAATAATTTATTCTGCCATTCCCAGTGCTGAAATCCCTTGCTGATATGTTGATGAAACTGTACTCAGATGAAGAGTCTAATTAAGAGCACAGCAGTTGACAAAGCTGGCTGAATTCAGTCACCATCCACTGCAAAGCAAGTCTGACCAATATAAAAAGGCACGTTTTTTTCTGTGTTTTTTTTTTTCTGTAAGACATTAAAATGTTTCTAAAAAATTCAAAAAATGAAAAAAGGACCAATTAGATATATATTAGATATATGTTATGTATAGGTGCATATACATACATGCATATGTAGGTACATATATAGCTATATGTGTAACAGAAAAAAATTGGTTTGGTGTGATTGTCAAATTAAGTGCAAACAAATTCCTTGGCTTTTGCTGAAGTGATAAAGATTAAATATCTCAGTGGCTTTCCAGAAATTTCTCTTTGGTTTGGCAGATTTCTAAATGACAAAATAATAATTTTGAGCCTTAGCCAAACCCTTTCCCCACCGAGTTCACTGAGATCCCTTTTGCTGAATCAGAGCATAACATTACCATGTGTGTTTTTGGTAACAGCTCTACAACCCCTTTTGGCTGGAAAAATAGTGAAACTGCCCATGCTTTTGACTAATTGATGAGTAATCAAATATCATCTAATATCCAGTTTCTTCAGAGAGTCTGCTCATTAGGACTGAATTATAGAGCTGAGAGATATAATTTTCTTTTCTTAGCTATCACTGCACTGATATTTTACTGTTGGCCAGTTTTATTTTCCAGCAGCCTTTTTCTGTGTTGTTTGTTTTGTTTATTTGGTGGACAGATGGAATAACTGAGATTTGAATTGGATTTAACACAGGTAAAATCCAAACCATTCTCAAGAATAGTTGCTCTTCTTCTTCCATCCCAGGCTATCAGTTTCCTTGTTCACTTTTTGCCACACCAAAGCAAGGGTAGATCACTGATGAGTCAGGACAAGGAGCTGCTCTGGGTGAAAACAAACTTAAAATCTGGGGATGTTTATGCCAGTCTCGAGTACATTGTCATAATCTAAATGGGAAATGTGAAATAAATCCTGCTGCACAGAGCATGGATTTGAAGAATCCTCAGTTATCCAAAACTCATTCATAAATTACTCACTTTGGTAGTGTCTGTATAAAAATGTTCAGTGTTGATGGAGCATTAACAGGAACCAGAGCTCAGAAATACTTCATGAACAGTTCACGATGCCCAAGATGGAGATGGCTCTGGTCCTTTCTGCAAGTCTTGGTTCAGTATAATTATGTCTCACCTGCTAGCTTTGCAAATCCTCCAGAGATGAGTTAAATTATTGGCTATTAAATCTTACTAAATTAATTAGGTTATTTTGATGGGCTACATTTGGTTCATTTCAGAAACAGCGCTCCAGTTTCTGCAAACCACATCACCATTCTGAGTGCATAATCTTTGACAACATATGTTCCTTTCATGCAGATTTTTCTAGTCAAATCCAGTACTGAGTGAAAAGCAGTTTTTTGTTCAGAAGTGAAGTTTTTTAAGTTTTGTCTTTCGCATAAAGCATTTCTAATTCTTGTATTTTGCTTTGTGTAGGGAAACTGGAATGAATGATTCACAACATAATCATTTGGTCATAGTTGTTATAGAACAATAAAGATTTTGCTTTCTTTTTAATGTTCTATCTGCAAAGTGGGGATAGAGTTTCTGTCCTAGAGAAGTGTTACAAAGATTTGTTGGTTAATGCTTGGACTGCATTTTATCTGTGCTAAATACCATATAATTATTTAATGTCCCAGTTACAGAGGATTGACACTGTATTGTATCCTTGGAGAATTGCTCACTTATTTTATTTTTCAAGACTGAAATGATAAATTGTAAACATAAATGAGTGAAGGATTCTGAAGGATAAATTGTAAACATAAATGAATGCAATGTTTCAAACATCAAAGAACAAATGTGGTGTTTTTTAATAATGCTAAGAAAAATACTCCAATGCTTAAATTTTTCTGTTTGCTCCTAAAACACAATATGTTTCAATCATTTTATACAGAACTGACAGAAAATTCTTGCTGTGTTTGTTTTTAATCTCAAGAAGGCTCTTAGATATTTTCTTCTTCCTATGGCCTAGATTGTTAAGGTTTTATTGCAGCACTCACCTTTGGAGGATAGAGCTATTTATATGATCAAATTTCAGGTGTGCTTAAAAACACGAGTGCAGTGTTGAGGAGTCTAATAAAAACTCATCACTCATTAATTGGAAACTAGTTTCAGTATGTGCAGCTGAGCCCAAAAACTAGCACAAAACCTGTCCTAGGAATTTCTGGATCAAAAATACAAATGCCTGATGACATCAGATAGTGCTAAACTGGATTGCTAACTGGTGTTGTACCATACTGTAGGACTAAGAACTTAGGATGTCCTTCAAGTCCAGTTTTAGATGTACAAGTTTTTTTCATTTGACCTGATCTGTGGGTTTTGGAGATTTGTCTCCTTCAACAGTTCATGTTGTATCTGCATTTTCATGGCTTTCTGTAGTTGGTCCTATGACTTCTGTTGCCAAAGCTGAATCACAGAATTTCAGAAATTCAGCCTGCAGACAGCGATCCAATTTGTCACTAAAAGACATCCTTAAAATAAGAGTCTTCAGGTGTGAGATATATTTGTCATGTGTTTACCTGCATTCTCTGTGATAAAGAGTGTTTTGGAGGGATGGACTTCACAACCCTTCATTTCAGGAAATCCTCACTTGGCTAAGACCTACCTCAAGCTACATTTTCAGAACCTGCATCCCCAGAAAACAGCACCCCCAAACTTTTAAATGCACCACTGTATACCCACATCTTTCTCTATCTTTTTTTAACCTCTTGGAAGATATGATTAGTTCTGGATGTATTTCAGTCTGCTGTCTGTGATCTCATCCAGCCCCAATTCTCTGCTGTGCAGCTTTCTAGTCAGTTGGTCCCTAGCTCAACAGAGGTCCTTTGCAAGTCTCTGCCCATTATGCAGTAGAAAACTGCAAGAAACAGAAGATTTTACCTCCCAAAGATCAGCTGCCATGCAGGGTCTTGTTCCTGCTTGAGGCAGTAGCTCCCAGCTCTTGAACTTTGTAGTTCATTTCCATACATATTGCTGTCCAAAATTAATGCCTTTCACATTTCAGCATGCTAAAATATGCAGTTAGAAAACCAGCACATTTGATAAGCAAGCAGATCATGAGCTGTTTGTGAGCCAATTTTTGGCCATCATTATTATAGTTAGATGGATAGAGAGAACTACAGAAAAATTGCCCATAGTATCTAAATATGGCAGCTTTGAGAAAGAAATTAACATTTTCTTTATCTTTTGACAACAGAAAAGTATGTCTTTGTATCTTCTGAAATTCCACCAGAGGTACAGCAGGGATGAATCTGCTCCATAAAAACAAAATTACACAAAAGAAAATTAAACTAATAAAAAGAGAGAGAGATTACAATAACAATAAAAAACAATTGGCAAAAGGGAAAACAACTCCCCCTCCTTATTGTTATGCATTCAGAATCGGTGTCTTACTCATTTGTTAAACTTTTATGGCACTGGCAGTCTCAAATACTAATTTTGTTCAGCATGAAAGTGCCCTTTTTAATGGGATGAATATAATGCTTCCAGTGCAAGCAAGAGCAGGCATCTGGGGGATGCTAATGGTATATTCTACTCTGCTGGAAGTTTCTGGACAAAACTTTTTTTGCCTTATCTTTTTCTTCCACTGTTGTTCCACCCTAACCTGCTGATGCTGCAAGAATATCTGGTTGAAACCACCTGTTAAAAACAGCTGTAAAATAATTTTTATATCAACATTTGACAATTTTCATTGTCAGGCTAAAAAAAAAATCGCTTTTCCAGCAAGCAAAATCTTTTGCCTCAAAAATGAAATGGTGTCCTTGTGGAAATGACATGTGCATTCCTCACTGGAAGTGCAGCCAGTGATGTCCTGCCATGGCTGTCCATGAGCCACCAGCCTTCCATGGGACATCATGGTGGGAATGTCCCTTGCAGTCTCCTAAATGGTGAATCAGGGACGAGGTTATCCTAGGGATAGGGAGAGAAAGAAGCACTGTGAGTGATAGTTATTTGCAATAGTGGGAATTCCTGTAAGAAAAAGGATGTCCTTCATCCTTCTGTGAAAAATGAAGAATTAAAGTTTTACAAGTGACAAATTGAAAAACCTGTGAACAGTGATGAAAGGCTTTGCTTCAAGGTCTTCATATGGGTAAGCATACAGCCGAGCTCAGCCTGATTGGAATTTCAGCATCCATAATAGAAATAATTAGCTATACTGGTACATTTGCACAGGTTTTCATTATTTGCTGAGCTTTATTTAGTGCCAATGTGTGTATCCTAACAATACACACAGCTCTCCAGGACTTTTGAAAAAGTAGGCCATTTAAACAGGCAAATATCACAGAGTAACCTTAACTATTGGTAGGAAGATAGGCCAGAAATTATGTTCATGGCCATACTTGCAAGACTCTGATGATAATAACAATAATAATAAAAGAAGATATCATGCCATTGACAAATAGAAACAATTTTATATCTAATAGGATTTAAGTAATAAAGGCTGAAGGGCTGCAACAGCTGCAAAGAGATTAGATATGTTATGTTTTCTCAGTGTAATAAAACTTGTCAAATAAAGCTGAATAAAATCTTCTTATCTGTGTCTCTGGCTTATTTTTCCTGCAGCCTCTTTCTTTTCAGCTGATTGCAGGAATCACCATTTCTCTAGAATGGTTACACACACGACAGTTCAATTAGAGTCAAGTTAGTGAAAGTTATTGCTGGATTTGCTTTTGGGCACACCTTTTTTTTTAAAGTAAAAGATATCTGCAGCATTTGGGAAGAGTGAAGCAGATCAAAAACCAACTCTGCCAATCTCTGCTGATATTTAGTGGACAACTGGACTGAACTGTGCGTATCAGTGTAGTGACATTTAATTTTGTATTGCTTTACACAAGGTCTGATTCTGCTTTAAAAATCAACCCCATCAGAATAGCAAGACGCCCTTCCCCAATCACACTTGATGCTGCTTTGGCTCCCCTAAGGCTGCCCTTGTAATATCTCCCTTTTCTCACCTGTCTGCTCCCTCCTCTGGACACTCTCTGGAGTCCTTCTCTGTTCTTGGTCCTCATGCTGCCTCAGTTTCTCCCCACGCTTAAAGAAAGTGTCCTGGTTTGTCTTTCTAGGGCTGGGGTGTTGATCTTTGCTGAGACCTTTAGGATACACAGATGGAATTTGCATTCTGAAGTGTGAGTTGTTATTATTAGGGTTAATTAGATGTGACAGGCTGACATCCTGTTAACGTTTTCATGAATTCCAGGGCCAAACTTTTGCCTGGGTTACAAACATGCTTGGATTTTCTATGTGATCCTTCCTTCCATCCAGGTGAGTATTTCTGAACTTACCTGTGTGTCTGATTTAAATAGCATGACCATCTAAAGCATGGGGATTATTTTAAATACTGGATGGGAAGAGCAATTGACGTGCATGTTTGAGCGGTGTTGCTGTTGCCTTTGGCATGTATTTGAACAAAGTATTTACTTCCCAAGGTAAAGCAGTGAACCTAGTAAGAAAAGCCAAGGGATCTGTCCAAGCTGATGTAATAGGTAAAGACACAAACATCATCCATAAATCAATAGGTATTGATTTAGGTAAATGAGAGCTTTGCCCTAGGTAAGAGAAAAATACACTCATTTATATGTATGTGTTTAAAATGTTTCATGCAGAATTTCTGGGGACACATACCCAATATTAATTAAAATTTAAGTGTATCGTATCAGTGCCCACAAAACCATTATTTAGGATTTTTTATTTTTCTTTTTTTTTTCAAATTAAAGCTTTTCTCCTGCATTTTCCCCTCCAGACAGAAAGTTCAGGAAACCAATGCATGATGACAATATGATATCCAATTAGGGAAAAAAACCCTGAAACCAGTTGCTGGTGCTGAAACTGCTGTCAGAATCTGCTGTGTATCTGTGCTGAAACAATTTCTGGCCACCTTTTTAAACATATCTCATCCTTGGGGTAGAGGGGGGAAAGAAATACCGGTATAAATTTAATCTAATCATTTAAATGTGTCACTCCTAATTGCATGGAACTGGGAAAACATTGGAAAATAAAGGTGAGCGTAAAGGCTGTGTCACCCTGCAGAGCAGTGCTGCAGTCAGTGCTGAGTGAGCCAGCCTGAGTCCTCAGGGAGTAACTGCATTAAGCAGAGTGTTCCCAGCCTCCAAGCTGGCATCACAGAGCCTGGATGTGCAGGTATTTTGGAAGGATGGGGGAGATTCAGATGCTGCTCTGCTTTTAATAGCACAGGAAATCTGATGACTGGAAGGATGCCTTACTCTGAATTTGGAGACTCCAAAGCAGCGAGACCATCTGTCAGCAGGGTGTATGTGCACATCACTCTCATCTTGCTTGTCTGGTCACAACTGCAGCCCTGGCCTCCAGCATGGAGCAGGCTGAAACCTGAACATGCACCAGGTCAGTCCAGTGCTCAGCATCTCAGAGGGTCCTGGGCTCTCTTCCCCATCTCCCCACTTCTCCACCTGTGTGTTTCTATTAATACTGCTACTGCAAGAATATTTTTCCTTCCTCACAAGGTAAGGGAGGAACTTTATTGGGAAATTGTATTCACAGAATCAAGAATGACTCCACTATTTTTAATGCTGTTCATAGAATCATAGAATATGCTGGGTATGAAGGGACCTACAAGGATCACCAAGTCTAATCATTGTCCCTGCATAGGATAAGTTTGATTTGTTTGTTTCCAGCTGAAGTTGTCATCCATTTGTTTAGATGACCTTAGGTATAGCTGATGAAAGGAATTATGATAGTAGTTAGAGGGAAGTAGTTAGAACATGCAAACCTTTTTCACTTTTTTCCCTATTCTGTGGTATCAAGTTGTTCACAGTGGCTCAGGTATAAGTAAGCATAGGAAGAGCCAAAAAAAATTGTCCAAGGAGGCCAGTGGCACCTGGCCTGTATCAGGAATAGTGTGGCCAGCAGGACCAGGGCAGTGATTGTCCCCCTGTGCTCAGCACTGGTGAGGCCACATCCTGAGTGCTGTGACCATTTCTGAGCCCCTCAGCTCAGGAAGGACATTGAGGTGCTGGAGTCCAGACAAGGGCAACAGAGCTGTGAGGGGTCTGGAGCAGCTGGGGGAGCTGGGGGTGTTTAGTCTGGAGAAAAGGAGG
The DNA here is from genome assembly GCF_035770615.1 of Melospiza melodia melodia. Classification (NCBI taxonomy): domain Eukaryota; kingdom Metazoa; phylum Chordata; class Aves; order Passeriformes; family Passerellidae; genus Melospiza; species Melospiza melodia. The sequence continues at coordinate 13,522,047 of NC_086201.1, read as the reverse complement.
CTCAGGGGAAACTTTATCACTCTCTGAAAGCACCTGAAAGGAGATTGCAGCTAGCAGAGGTAGGGCTCTTCTGCCAGGCAGCCAGGGACAGAGCCTCAATCTGCGCCAGCGGAGGTTAAGGTGGGACATTATGAAGAATTTCTTCACAGAACAGGTGATTAGACATTGGAATGGGCTGCCCAGGGAGGTGGTGTAGTCACCTGGAGGTGTTTAGTGAAAGACTGAACGCGGGCTTCAGTGCCATGATGTGATTGACATGGTGGTGTTCGATCATGGGTTGGACTTGATGATCTCAGAGGTCTTTTCCAACCTAATTGATTCTGTCATTCTGAAAAGCCATTCTTTTCCTTCACCTGGTTAAAAGCTTTTTCTAAAAATCCCTTCCCACCAAGGTAAAGTTTTTCCAGTTTTACAGGAGATTTTAAAAGGCACCTGTATGGCTCAACCCTCTGCACACAAAACTCTTCCTGTAGGTACAAAGCCATCTTGTTTTTCTAGGAATATGAACAGAAATCAAGAGAGCACAGATAGTGCAAAATTACATCCTCTGTTTAAATTTTCCCCCCTTCCTCTCTTCCTTTAAGGTTCTAAAATAATCTTGTGTGCAAGTAGAGACTTGCTTTAGCTCTCGTCAGAAATTCACATTTTAATATTAGCTTCTTTCCGTTTTGTTTGGGTTCTCTCATTTTCTTTTGCTGGTAAAAACTTAATGAAAGGTAGCCTGACAGAAAAGGCTGTGATCCAAGCTGTGCATAGTTTACTGCCACCAAAGTCCTTTGAGCCTTAGAGCTCATCCTTATCACTGCTATTGGATATAACAGCATTTTCAGATTACTTTCTGGCATCAATTTTCACACATGATTGACAGATGTAATAAACAGGTAGGCAAGAAACTCAGCTTGTTGCAGGACAATGGAGATGTGCATTAGAAGCTTTCTGAAATGCAGAATGTTACTAAAAGCCATAACCTGATATCAGCAGCGAAGATGGCTGCAAATCACTCATGCACATCAGTTCTTAATATTTCATTTTTGTTTTTTGCTTACCTTTTGTAATAGATCAGCACTGATGTCCTCAGGGCATTTTTTGCATACCAGGGGCCTCCAGGACGTGGAAACCAATTAAGGACATTGATATTCTTGCTTCAACATTAAGCCAGGGAAAGAACTGACAGGAATTTCAAGTTCACTGTGCATGCAGGAGCTGGTTATCATTTCCATATGGCTTTCAGACTGTCTCACACTAAAACCCACACCTGAGGGAGACCCAGAAGAGCCTGGGGCATGATTTGCTCAAAACTGCTTTTGATTCCCACCAGCATAATTTATTGGAAACATTCTGCTTTTTTTGGAAACATTCACAGCCAATCTGGGAGCTCCTGAAACATGTTCCTACAATGTCAAAGAGATTTTGAAAGACAGAGCTTAAAGTAGCCATGGCTGGACAAAGTACCTTGTGACTGTCCTTGCAGCAGGTCCCAGATCACGCATGCACTTGTGTTTTCAGTCACTTCCTTTTTGGGTTTGGGTTGTTGGTTTTTTTTTTAATATTGGACATTTAGAAGTCCCTCTGCCAGGCCAAGCTGGAGTCCCAGTATCCCAGCCTTGCCCAAGCAGGATTGCACCAAGCTGAGCAGCTGCTGCTCACATTCCCCAGCTGATGCTGGATGGAATGCTGTGTGACAGGAAGGAGAAGGTGGAAGAAGGAGATCCTTAAGGACTAAAGAGGTGATTATCCCTATGATCTCTCAGCTCAGTGCCCTTTGCAGCCTGGCCATGTCCTCAGGCTCTGCTCAGGAGCATGATGTCGGCTCCAGTGTCATTATGTGAACAGATTTTTCCTTCCTGAAAGAGAGAGGCATAGTGCTACAGATTTCAAGGATTACTGGAGAGTAGCTTGGTATTTCTAATTTTGTATTGCCTCTTTTATCCTCACCAGCAGCTCCTCAGTAACACAAAACTTGCATAAATATAAGCACTGTATTTCTCAGGAGGAACCCCATAAATTAATGGAACAAAAATATTTTATAAAAATGTCAACCTTCATTTGCTATGTGTGTAAGGTCCAATAGCTGTATTATAGATGACAACATTATGTAATTATGTTGCTGTTTTAGCTGTTCTCATCCCAGTGGCAAATCTCATTCCCGAAAATTTCTGACTAAATAAAAGGGGTTGCTCAGATGACTTTCAAGGTGACATTATAATGTGAGCCACCCTCTTCTTCTTGCACCTTTTCAGTCTCCCATCTATCCCCATTTCAGCCCTAGGCAAGTGAAGACTTGACTTGCTCTTTCACCAGCAGTTTTTGTGTATGATTGCATGGCTGCAGTGTTCCTCTGCAAAAGCCATTGTGTTTCAAGGAGAGGTGAAGTGGTGCTGGTTACACTGCACTCTGTACTTCCAGGTTGCCCAGATACACATCTGAGATAAGGGACTGGGGCTGTTTCTGATGAATATACCAATGTTTGCTGTCTGTGCAGCAGCAGAGATAGACCTGCGCTGCTCCAAGAGCAGCATCTAATGAGAGCCCATGGCTGTGAAGAGTGGGTAGGCAAACATTCATCTTGCTGACCTTGGCTATCTACAAGATACAGCTCTGATCTGACTGCCTTGTCCCAGCTCCCTCTGTACCTGGTGGAGAGGTTAATAAGTCCCTCCAGTTTCAGACACCTCTCTCAGGCTGAGATTAATCATCTCAGGTGATAATCATTCTCTGTTGGCTCTAGTGGAAGCTGATGTGGATTAGATAGTTATGTTTCAGATGACTGATTTCCTTATACCATTAGGTTTGGTAAACTGAAGTCTTCTGTACAGAAAAGAAACAGCCAAAGCCATTATTTCATGATGCATGGTGCCAGGTAGGGTGATTGTCAAGTAGCCACACATCTTCATTTCTTGTACACCCAGCTTGGGAACAGGAATAGGAAATTGGATTGTGATTCTTGCTCTTCTGTAATTTCTTCAAATAGCAGATTGATAAGTGAGCACAAAATGGATAATCACAAACATGTGACAATCCATTATATCGCAAATTGTAATGAAGGGATTCTTTTGGTTGGGGTTTTCTTATATTACATAGAATATTAAGTCTGGTTTTAATTGTTGAGGCTAAAGAAACATATAGCATCTGATTTGTCTCTTAATGACTGAATATCTAGCAGCGCTGTAATATTGCCAATTCCTTCTGACCCTGTGGAAGAATAATCACAAAAACAACAATACTCAGGGCTCAAGGTGAGATTATCTGTCATTCTCAGCAGCAGGAGCTTCTCAGAATGTTAATCAATGCTGTTTCCAAGCTTGGAGCCATTTACTTCCAGGAGAAAGCACCTAAACTCTTCAGTCCTAAATTAAGTTGTCCCAGTGGAACATCTTTCCTTCAGGGTCTGCTCCTTGTACCACTGCAAGCCCACATGTAACTGTCAAGGGCTTAGCAGCCCCTCTTCACTCTTAGAATTTACACTTACTATCAGTGAAACAACAGAACAGGTTGCTCAGAGAGGTGGGAGATGTCCCATCCCTGGTAACATCCAAAGTCAGATGGAGCAGGACTCTGAGGCACCTGATCTTGTTGAAGATATCCCTGCACCTTGTAGGGGGTCGAACCAGATGGGCTTTAAGGATCCTTTGAACCCTAACTGTTCAACGATTCTATGAGCAGTGATCATGGTCAAAATTGGCAAAATTGAAATGAGAAATTAGGAGAGGTCATTTCTTTGTTCTGGCTGGGAAGATGTATTGATATTGGGTTGGGTGCCTTCATGCTATAAGTTCCTGGTACTTGGCATTAAAGATTCTGCCACAGTATAGGTGATGTTTTAATGCCCCATAAACAACCAGTAAATTAAAAAAAAAAAAAAAAAAAAAAAGAAACCTGAAGACCTGAAGCCTGCAAACAGGAAGAGCTCATAAAATCTGGCATAATCATGTGGGTTTGGCCAGTCTCTAAATCAGTCCTTTCCTTCGTGGTTTGTTCAGACACCAGCTGGTGTAAAACCTCCCATAATCTGCTGGGACATTTTAATATTCCTGTCACAGGCTCTGCTGCACCAAAGAGCATGGGGTGGCTCCTCCTTCCCAAAGGGTCCCTCCAAACACACAGGAGCATGGCAGGAGAGCAGAAGCTCTCTGTGTGCTCCATTCAAGGAGTAAGGGGCTGAAACCAGGAGTAGCCATTTGCTGACTGGTTTATTTTCACAGCACAGCATTTAGAGGAAGAATTTGACTTCACTTGTGGGAAAGGACCAATATATAATTTTTCCCAACTTTTAGAATTTAAGCCTTGTTTAAAGAACTTTAATGAGGATTAAGGATTAAATTAAAGACACTTTAAGGTATGAAGAAATGCTGCAGCATCTGCATTTTCATCACCTATAAATAAAACCAAGCAGCAGGACCATGGAAAACCAGCATGAAAAATTCCACAAATAGAGTATTTTCTGATTTAATTATATATTTTATGAACAGGAATCTGCTTATTTTTTGGGGAACTGCAATTAGAATTTACATATTCTGCTTGTAAACAGTTTTTGGGGCAACTTATCTCTGTTTACAAATGACAGTTTCCTTCTAAGCATTTGCTGAGTTTATTGAACAGCTATGTGATAAACACAGGTTAGAGGGCATCAAGACTCTAACACTGCATCTCTTATTTTCCAGTTTTCTCCTCCCCTGTGTTTTCTCTGGTTTGGGTTTTTTGACCTCCTAATGCCTTTGCTCCCTTACCTGAAACATCAAGAAGCATACCAAATCCCCATGGGGGAAAGGTACTCCTTAAAACTTGTTTTGGTTTCCAATGCAGCAGCACAAAGTTAGAGCACTTTTTGACACAAATAACCTCCATCTTTAACCTGCAGCCCAGCTTTCCGTAGTGTTCAGTAGTTTTGCCATCGTGTCAAGGAAAAAAGTATTCCTGAATTTTTCTTCTTTGGGGCAAATAAGAAAGCATTTGGCAAGGAAAACCACTTAAATATCAGAATTATGGCTTCTTTTTTCTTTTTCTTTTTCTTTTTCTTTTTCTTTTTCTTTTTCTTTTTCTTTTTCTTTTTCTTTTTCTTTTTCTTTTTCTTTTTCTTTTTCTTTTTCTTTTTCTTTTTCTTTTTCTTTTTCTTTTTCTTTTTCTTTTTCTTTTTCTTTTTCTTTCTCTTTCTCTTTTTCTTTCCCTTTCCCTTTCCCTTTTTTCCTTTTCCTTTTCCTTTTCCTTTTCCTTTTCCTTTTCCTTTTCCTTTTCCTTTTCCTTTTCCTTTTCCTTTTCCTTTTCCTTTTCCTTTTCCTTTTCCTTTTCCTTTCCCTTTCCCTTTCCCTTTCCCTTTCCCTTTTCCTTTCCCTTTTCCTTTCCCTTTCCCTTTTCCTTTCCCTTTCCCTTTTTCCCTTTTCCTTTTTCCTTTTTCCTTTTTCCCTTTTCTTTTTCTTTCTTTTTCATCTCTCCTACTTCAGTCACTTTACCAAGATGCTTGGCTCTAAGTGTTGGTGTTTGAAAGCAGTATTTTTAATTTTATTTTTTTTAAATGGATGTCATTAGCTGTAGGAGCTCCTGGGGGACATTTTCAATGTGTGTGAGTCTTACTGGTCTCCCTGTTGGAGATGCATTCCTGAACATAAACTTTTGGCATCTGCCATAATGAGTCTTTCTGTCAAAACAGAGAGGAGCTGCTCTGGGACCAGGGCCTGGGGAGCACCAGCCCTGTGCTGTCTCTGGGGGATGTTGGCTGCCTGTCACACATCCCCTGTGGGCCTTGGGAAAGTCATTTGAGAATGGTCCAAAGGCAGGGAGTTTCACAGGTTTGTGAATCTGCAGAGAGACTGTGCTTGTCAGCGAGTGCTTCCTGCTCCTGTAGGAATTCCCTGATTGAATTTATCTTCAAACTTTGTTATCTCTTTGAGTGAAACTCATGTAAACCTGTCTTAACTTTAACATGCCCTGTAACACTACAGCTCTCAGTTCTCATTCCCCTGGTTCATTACTATTCATATCAAGGAAACCTTGGTGTTCTGGAGGAAGCACAAAACCTGGAGTTTACATATTTATTTTCCCTCTATATCATTACATAAAGAGTACAATAGAGGAAACAGGATTTAATTTCTGACTCACAAATGCCACTACCTCAGCAATACAGCAATACCTAAGCTGGCTGGATGTGAGAGTCCAGATCCCAATGCAGTTTAATTGAATATGCTGATTATTAGTTCCTGCAACCTGAGCTGTCAGTCAGAGTGGAGCTGTATTGAACAGTGGCAGTGACCAGCTTGTGGCTTCTCACCCCAGATTCTGTGACACCTCCTCACAATTCCTGTTGGTGCATCCATGCTTACAAGACAGGCCTATTTAGACTGGGGAAGTTCTTATGTAGAGCTGAAATATTGCTTACAGACATCTGGAAGCCCTGGGGAATAATAACACAGTACTGGCACTCAGGCCAGGCTTCCAGAGTTTAACCAGGTCCAGCATGTGGCCAGCTTTTAAGTGCTGAGCTCTCATTTAGCCTGTGCAAGAAGGAGCCTTGAAGAGGCACACTCACATCAGGGATGCTGCAGCTCAACCAGATGAACAGAATTGTGACAGTCTAATTCTCCATGTAGTTTGGACAGGATTGAGGTGCCTAAACATAAACATCTAGGGGACCTCGCCACATCTCAACTGCTGTTTTTAGTGAGTGTTTCTGTTTGTGCAGAACAAGCAGGAAATGCTGCTTGGAATTTCCTAAGGGAATTAGAAAGGGCTCTAGACTCCAATGTAGAGATATTTCAATGGCAGCAACACTAGATGAAGAAAAGCTCCTAAATCTACTTGAGCTTGATCAAGAAGTGTGGTTTACAAACTTCAGTGATCTACTAAAACATCTTGGCAAAGCTAGGCTGCTTAAACCCAAACTAATCCATTGTAAATTTTGTCTTTTAAGACAGGGTTAAGAACCTGTGTACCAATGTCCGTTCTATTGCCAGAACAATGAGAGATAGATCTAAGAATTTATCACAAATTTAGCAGATCCTAACATGGGATTATTCCAGGGTTTCCCAGCTGCAAGTTCTTGGCCAGGTACTTTCTTCATGGATCCTTATTTTGATCCACATGTGATGGATTTTTGCTCTGTGACAGCACTTTCCTTGCAATAGAGGTTCTGGATTAGTCCAAGCTTGTGAGTGACTGTCCTGCAGCCTGTGGAGCCACATCTGCTATGGAAATGTGTGAGAGTAGAAGCAGGTACCCCCATTGTTCAGAGAACCAATTTCAGATAAGATCCAGCATTTGTCTGTCTGAAAGTCCTTGGTGCTCCTGATGAAATGGAACTCTAGTTAGGTCTGGTTACCTTTTTATCACACAGATCAGAACTAGCCAGATTCCAAACAGCTCTGCTAGGGAAAGGGAGAGGGTGGGGAAGGGGAGAAAACTTAGTGATGTGTGAAATGACATTTCAATGAGAAATCTGCCATTGAGCTGACAGCTGAAATCTAAATTTTGCAAAGATGAGGAGCATGGAGTTACATGGGCAGACCTTACCTGCTGTAAGGGCTTGGATTTTTGAGGTATGAACTGATTTGGAGATGACAGTTTTACAGGGCACCAGACCCAAGGGGTGGGAGGAATGGCCCAGCAAGGGGAATATTCATAGATTGTTCCCATGTTTGGTTTTATGATATGAGCTTTTTTGAATGCATTTGTGTGATAAATAAATAAATGGATGAAGTACATCACTGTCACCAAGCGACTTTTCTGATATTTATCAGAGAGACATGCTGTTTTTTTCTTTTGAATAGCAATGCTTTTTGCTGATGACAGATTCCTGTAAGAGATTCTCGAATTCTTAAAGGAGAACTGAAGAAATTTTTCAGCTGAATTAGAACATAACAAGTGACATATTACAGTGTTTTTGCTGAGTTAGCAGCTCCAATAAACGAAGAAAGTTAGATATAGAAAAAATCCAATGTATGTCTGAAAGTCTTGAGGCAAGTCTAATTTCTGAGACATAAGAATCAAGATGTATTACATTGTCATCTCTATTTTAATTGGAATGGTGTGTTTTATACCATTGAATAACTATTGAAGTTGCTCTGATATTTATAGCCCTTTTCATAGCATTTTATTGGGTCTTACTGCTGATAACCTTAAATGGATTTCAGTGGTCACCACATTTTTCTTGTGGAGCGAGGTCTGATCTCTGGTTTCACATGGTATTTTTTTAGGAATCAAATTCTGTACTATTCAGATTTCCTCTGACATGTTGTGCTAAACTGACAGTGCCCTGCCCTGCCTATAGAAATGCAAATAGAGAGGCAACACATGGGTGCTCCAGACTGTGTAGAACTGATTAAGAACTCGGTAGGCACAGTGAGTTCCTGTTAGTTACTTCATAAAGTTCTTCAGCACAACCCTACACCAGAGATCAGGCTGTATCACTCAGCTTGGCCTGCAAACTTTCCTGCCCCTTGTTAGCGCCGAAAAATTGTTGGGTTTATCCTGCACAGCTTTGCTTTCTGCCATGCAGCAGCACTCTTGTCTCAAAGAACAATTTATTAGCCATTCAAGTGGCTTAGAATGCGTCAACTGGGTCCCCCCGCCCCATTCCTATTCTTCAAAAAGGGAAGGGAAGGGAAGGGAAGGGAAGGGAAGGGAAGGGAAGGGAAGGGAAGGGAAGGGAAGGGAAGGGAAGGGAAGGGAAGGGAAGGGAAGGGAAGGGAAGGGAAGGGAAGGGAAGGGAAGGGAAGGGAAGGGAAGGGAAGGGAAGGGAAGGGAAGGAGGGTTGAGGTCTTCTAGCGTGAGTGAAAGGACAGAAGTTCAAATATAGGACTTGTATTAAGCATCATCTGATCAGCCAGGAGTATTCCCTTAAAGGAGACAGAATGAAAACAAATGGAAATATTCAACAATTAATAATTAAAAGAGATCTTTAACCTTGTTTATCACTACTTTGTAAAATGATGCACTGGGCAAACTCCTCCTTCTTTACTTTGTGTTTCCTTAGTCTTGTTCCCAGTTTTGTGTCTGCATTTTGCAAGTACAGGAGATTTTAGAAAGTAGAGTTTTCTATTGCATGGTTGTAAAGACTGTTACATACATTTTCTGATCTGACACAAACCAAGGATCTCTGACATCTGAAAGGATCTGAAAGTCTCAGAGACTCAGATGTAGCCTTACGGCTCTGAATGCCAACCATGCAAAGGTGATAGAATGAGGTGCAGTTCTCCATCAGCTGCTCCCATTTTACAAACTGGAAAGGAGATGAAGTTAAGTATGTGTTTCTGAATTAGGTTTCAGGACATGTGGCTTCAATTCCCAGGCTGCCCAGCAAAGTTGTTGAGTTGTCATCCTTGAGGATATTTAAAAGTGTAAATGTCACAATGTAGGGCCATAGTTTGGTGATACATTTAACAGTTGGATGTGATGATTTATAATTCTTTTCCAAGCTAAAACATTATATTATTACAAGATTCATTGTGGAATTTTTGCAGGACTGAGAAAGTAGTTTATTATAATGAAGCCTCAATTGACTATTGTTAATCTGTCAATAGTGATGATGCTGTCCTGTGTTCCAGGAATGTTACTGTGGCCTTAATCTATCACTCTGTATAGGTAGTTTAACAATATAGGTTATATGGTAAGGCTCTTTCTTCAGAGAACAATTTAATGGTCATAGCATCAGATGAAAACTCAAAGCATTGTTTTATATTGAAATAATTTTCAAAAATAAAAAGGTATTTAATCTACTTTTTTTTCCTCAGGTTTTCTATAAAAACCTTACAGTTTTCAAAGGAAAAAGTCTTCATCAAAACATAATGTATGTATTAACTAAAATAATTGCTCACTGATAAGTAAACTCCTCATTTCTTTGCAGTTTCTGAGCTCCTGGCTTCCCTCTTTCTTCCCTGCTCCATATGTGTAGTGACTTCTTTGGGTGTGTGTGATGCAGAGAACTCATTTAATCTTCCCAACTGTTTTAGAGCTTCACTTATATAATTCTCTTCCATATCAACATTATCTTTTTAATCAAATTGATAAATACTCACAGAAGGCGGGTTCCCTCCCACCCTCCCTTCGGGTGTACAAAGAACTTAAACCTGTTGTTTATTCTTGTTTCCCAAAGCCAAATCTTCAGTTCAAGCAGATGGCATATTTTTATATTTGGAGAGGCTCAACCTCTGCACACAATGAGAGAGGGTAAAGACAGAAAAGGAATGGAAAAGCTGACTTACATCCTTGGAACAGTATTGGCCTGCCACTTAACCCTCACTGTGTCTCAGTTTGCAGAGCTGTAAAATTCAGTAAGAAGCTGTGAGCACCTCTTCTTTATTTCCTTCACTCAAAACCTCTTTCCTCCTTGCTCCCGCTTTTTAAATGATCTGGGTTAAAAGAGGTCAGGCAGAACATTTCTGCTTCACACTGCCTTAGGACAGGAGAAGGCTTCAAGCAGTGTCCAAGGGACCCATTTGTGGTGGATTGGTGTGCTCAAATTCACCACTCTCCTGCTCTGATAAACACAGTGGTCATTTACATGCAAGTGCCAATCTGGTTCTCATTTAAAATTCTTCAAAGAAGTTTCCAAGTTTCAATTGCTGCAAAACAGAAACTCTCTTCTCTCTCTGCCCCTTCTGCTTCTAGCTGGCTGGTAGATTGCTGATTCCTTGTCTTTCACTGTGCTGGAACTCTACCAGCAAGAATATAAATACTCATTGTTTAAATCTTGTTTGCATTAAACTAACATCAAAATGTTGTGGCAACATTAAGGGAAGAGAGAAACAGTGATAGGAAACTTAAAAATTAAATCTCCCATCAGAATGCAATTAACCTGCTGCTCACCTTCTCCTCTATGGACTGTCAGAAGAAAACTTTCCATTATTTATGTCATGGCAACATAAACATTTTTTTTCTTTCTTCCTTATCATATGTCCAGATCCAAACAGATTTCTGGTGATACTCAGCTGTTGAGTTCACTCGTGCTTTAAAGCAGACCTTCCCTGAAGGTCACTGCAAGCTGGGAGAGTATTCCACAGAAATATCCCTGCAGAATTGTGTTAACTCTGTATTTGGCCCTTGCTGTTTGCTGTTGGGTCAGGATCCTGTGGTCAATTCACAGCTGGGCTGATGCTGCCCAGCTGCTGCTCTGTGTCTGAGGGCTAAAGAAGCTTTCAGTGCAATGTCAGGAGCACAGTGACTTTGCTTTACATGGGTGCCTGCATCTCCTGGCAGTGGCTTGCTGCAGGTCAGGACCTGTGAGAGTTTTGACTTCTAATACAAGTGACACGTTATGGTTAGATGCCAAGTAAATAGATCTGAGAGATCAAAATCCCATATTTCCTATCCAGTGGTGTGGAAGGACTGCCAAATATGGACACATGTTCTCTTTTTAGATCCGATGTTGAGACTGAAGAGAAGGAGCAGAAGAGCAAAAGCACATCAAGGCTGGCCTTTATAATGAGGAATTATGTGGATATATGCATCCACTTTCTTATTCCTCTGTTTCTGGTCCCTTCTGATTTTTTTCAAACTGTAAAGAGTCAAAAGAGTTAAAGAAGAAAATACACCCAAAAAAGTGAGATATAACATTTAAAATAATTTTTAAAATTTATTATTATATTACTAAGGTTTCATACAACATTATTTCTTGGGTTCAGGTGGCTTCAAACATAAAAATAGAAAAGTTGTCTTTTTTTTTCTGAAGCCTTCCCATGTAAATATAAGAAACTATATGGAAAATTCAGTAATAGGAAAATATAAAGGAAAAGCATGTCAAAAATTGAGTAGCAGGTAAAAGAACTTAGTATTACAACATATTCACACACCCATATATTTTGGTTATTTATTCTTTTGTAAAGCAATTTTCTTTAAAAATATATGCACACAGAGGAAAAATTATTTTTCAAAATCCTTTTTTTTTTTTTTTCTTTTTTTACAATAAAATTGCCACTTGTCAACTCAAAAAATCTCAGAGGATTTTTTTAGCTGACAAGTGGCTAATTCCACTACTGATGAACCTACAAGGCTGAGCAAATCTCTTAGCTTCTTTTGCCCTCATTTCAGCTTGCAGAAGTGGTCTGTTGCTGATAATTCTAGTATTTGCCTCTTGGTCAAAGTGTATCTCATCTACCTCCTGCTATGCTACATGTCTGTGCAGCCCAAAGGGTGGATGTGCCCCAGTCCTTTGCTGTCATTGCAGTGCTAAGAAAAATTAAAAACCATATTAAGAACAACTGGAAGCAAAGCTAAGGTGAAATTTTTGTTAACCACAATTCTACTTTGTGGGCTATTCATATTAAACTGGATTTTAACAGACAAAAATCAGAATAATGCTATTAGGTCCAAAAAGCTGTTCCAGTTTACCTTACATAATACATAAACTTACTGGCTGAAGAAATCTTAAGCACACAGTTTTTACAGCTATGAGGTTTTTTCCTCATTTTTCCCCCCAAAGAACTGGAAGAAAATTTACAGTCTACCAAGAGGACATCTAACATATTAAATTAGATCACAGACCAAATATATTAGATCAACATCTGTGCTCCCAGAAGAGGCTTGCATACTGTCAATAATACAACCTGACAGCTTTAGGATCAATCATCTTATTAAAACTTTCTTCTCTCTCTTTTTCCACTCTATCACTCCTTGAAGGAGCTTGGCAAGGTTTATTTTTTGGCTGGTAGCTTGCTTTTTTCTGCTTCAGAATTTCTCTCACTAATACTTCCATAAGAAATAATTTGCCTCAAATAGCTTGCATTAATCTGGGACACAATAATGAATAAATATTTGGAATAAATAATGCATAATGTGTAAGTCTGATAATTATCATAATGATGACTGACATCCTCCTAGCACCTTCCAATCCCAAATCCCAAGGCACTTAATTGAGTGACTACAGATTTGGAGGCTGGGGGAGAAGATGGGGAAAGATGCTGAGCTGCAGCAAGCTGTCAAAGCTCTGATGTTGGTTGGGCCTCTTCACCATGCACACAGTCTGCTTTTGTTGGCAGGACCCTCAATGTTAGCTATAAAATAGGATGCTTTTTATTATGAAAATGGCTCTCTATTTTTTTTTTTTTTTTGGTGCGGTGGCTTACTGGGCAAAGAGATGTAAAAGGACTCTACTTGGAAGAACTTGCAGGGTAGTAGGAGGATCCATAGCCATGATATTTTCTGAAAAATCCTTTCCTTTGGATTTTTTCTCCTGAGAAGCTGAGAGGCCTCAGGAACAAAATATAAACAATGATTATCTGCTGCTGTAGAATGCAACAGATGCATCTGTGATTGGTCTCATGTGGTTGTTTCTAATTAATGGCCAATCACAGTCAGCTGGCTCGGACTCTGTGTCCGAGACACAAGACTTTGTTATTCATTCCTTCTTTTTCTATTCTTTGCTAGCCTTCTGATGAAATCCTTTCTTCTATTCTTTTAGTATAGTTTTAATATAATATATATAATAAAATAATAAATCAAGCCTTCTGAAACATGGAGTCAGATCTTTGTCTCTTCCCTCATCCTCGGACTCCTGTGAACACATGGTCACAAGGGTGCACCAGAATTCAGGGTACCAAAACTTCTGGGTTCCACCTCTTGATGCAAAAGATGTTCACTGTGGGTTGGTTTTTTTGTCCTCTCAGCTGGCAGCCCTCACAAGTAAACACATTCTGTTCAAAGCTGGGAGGTGTCACACTGACCCTTGGTTACACCTTTCTCAGCAGCCTATTCAGCACTGTAAAGTTTGAGGATCTTCTACAAGTACCCTGGAAACGCTTGAAGCTCAGTTCTCAGGGATATGTCAACCATTTTAAAAGTCTGCTTTGTCCCCAGCTAAATTCTAATGGAAGGAGAAAATCTTCCAGATAATATAGGGTTGCCTCTGAACCCATATGTTCTGGAGCAGATCTATACCAGAGGAGCACAGCAGGGACTTGTTCAGGGAGGGGTACAGATTTATCATCTGGGTCACAGCCTTTGACAAGTCATACACATCCTCCATTTCACAAATGCTTCCATGGAACTGTCCACAGGAGGAAAGATAATACAATGATTTGCCTATATAAGCATGACAGACAGAAATACAATGTGCAGCTGGAGAGTGATAAGGGAAATTGATTTCTTTTTCCTATTCGTTTGCACTTTGTTTCTCCTGCTTGGCAGCAGCAGTTCTATTCATCAGTACATTTCCTCCTCCTCAAACATGGGAATTTTCCAATGGGCTTGAGCCTGCTGCAGGTGTGTATATATTGAATAATCTGCCTCTTTAAAATAGAACTGAATTTTCATTCAGATCTGCTCTGTGTTATATAAGTTACTGGAACATTTTCCTTTTTTCTTTATATTTTTCACCAAGCTGTAGGACTCGGAGCGTTGTTCTGTCATACAACTGTCCTAATCAGCTGCTGATTTGGAGAGACACGTGTCACCAAATCCATGGGGTTTCTTGCCAGCTCTTCTTGGTGTGCTAGACATGGTATTAAACACTTAACCACCCATAAGATTTCTGTGCAGCCTCTGCTTGTGTTTAGGCTGCAGATGAAGCAATGTCAACACAAGCATGATAAATTGGAGGTTTCTTCCCGGAGCACTTGCACTCACACAAACAAACACTTCATTAGCAAGAGATAAACAAAACAAAACCCACAGCAGTCCCCATGACTGTGTCAGGAAATTGCTTCAGGGTGAGAAAACACCCTCTGCATCAACTTTAGGGTATCATGGGACGTGCTGCCAGGCTGGAAGCATCTCTTGGTGTGCTGCCCCTGTCAGAGGCAGCTGCAGAGGGGAAATTCTCCCCTTGCCCAAAGGGCAGGTCCTGCTGGCACATTTCTGGCTCCTGCAGCTCCCCAGGATTTGGTTCTTGGCCTGTAAACCAATCCTGTGGAATAACTCCAGATGGAGTAGCTGGAGTTGGTGAATTCTGCCACATGTGGGCTCACTCTGAGGACGGTGTCCCCCCTTCCATTTTAGCTTTAAGGTTCAAAATTCTGCTACAGGGACTGATGCCCCTTAGGGACAAGGGAAAATCTGGGTTCTCCTAGGTGCAAGAAGTACAAGAGATGTAGAAAGTCTCTAATTAAAAGTTTCAGTGCTGTTTATATTTCTACAATCACTTTGGAGAGAAGGGCTTAGGAAATGCACACAAACAAGTCCCATTAGGATATATGTTTTTTCCCTATAATTTTTCCTCTTTTAATTTTTAACTGTAATTTAAATTGTTAACTAATTTAACAGTTTTTGCTACTGAGAACAGCAGGACAAGTTGTAACTATGGGATTCAGCTCTTTTCCCCACTTATGTATCTGTCCAGCTGCCTTGACTTGTTAAAAGGTAAGGCAAAGTAATTTTATTTTTTGTTGCCAAAGTGGTCTAAGATGCATCTTGATTTTCTGGAATAGGTATTTTAACATTATCTTTGTCTCAGACTGTGCAGCTACTAATTTCAAATCTTGCAAATGTAAAGAAAATTAAATGCAAGAGAAGAGAGAAAAAAACAGGACTGAAACTCATTCATACAGGAGAAATTGGAGCTGAAAGTGGGAGAAGGAAAAAATATTGAGCTTCAAGTATTTAAAAATACAAAATAAAAGAGGAAAAGCAAATTATATGTTAAATTCCAGGAAATAAAATTAATACAGTATTGGTAGATTGTAAGTATATTTCCTTTAAGGAGATTTTGAAATGATTAAGACTGCATTTTTTGATGTGACTTATTTTTCTCTGTGACTTATCAGATAACTGGTTCATATGCTAACTTTAGATAGTGTGATGCTTATATCCTCTAGAATCAAGGAAGCTTAGGCTATTTTCACTCATCCTTTTCACTTGCTGATTCAAAGTATTTCATTAGGAGAATTCAGTGGAACTAAAAAAAGGCACACTTCTTTCAAAAAGCGTTTTTCTTCATAAGGACTTGAACAAATTTGCCACTGCTGACAACTTTAAATGTCTTATGTAAATATTTTTCTGAACCAATATAGCAAGGTAGGAACACTGCCTTTTTTGGAAGCATAATCCATATACATTTGTGTTCTTCTGAAACATTTTGTGGTTTGTTTGGTTTTTTTTTTTTTGGGGTTTTTTTTTTTTTGGGGGGTTTTTTTTGGTTTTGTTTTTGCTTTTGGGTTTTTTTGTTTGGTTTGAGTGAAGCTGCCTTTAAATTGGCAAAGGCTTACAGGTGTGGTTTTTTGTCTTGCAGCTGTATCATGGTGACCTGTCTCTGTTTGCCTGCTTCTACCTAGTGAGTATTCTATTTCATTTTATGGGGGTTTTTTTCCCAGTTTAGTTTTTGTTAGTGTTCTTTGATGTTTGTTTGGGGTTTTTGTTTCTTGATATTTTAATTTGTGGTACTTTGGTGGTTCTGAGATTGTTGTTCCAGAGTATGCAAACATCCAACTGAGTTTGTTATGGGGTGAAATAAGTAACTGCTTGAAGTGTCCCAGTGTTCTTATTGCATAAGAAGCCTGAATCTTTCACTGTGAGTGAGACAACCTTTGTGGCTTTAGCATTAAAGGAGGCTGGCACTTAAATGTTATATGTAGTATGGTTTCTTTAAACAAGGCATTGAAATAAAAGGCATGAGTTCAGGAAAATGTATGTTGGACCTGTAAAGCAATCCTTTAGGCATACAGTTGAATTATTTGTCTTGACAGATAGGCTTCAGACATTTTACTATGTGGTTGCATATGCTTTCAAAGACTTCCTCTGAATTTTTAAGCTTCAGTTGCTTTGAAGATGTGTTTTATACTATGCAGTCCTATATTCAAGATTCTGTCCCTTCAGTCTTTACTCAACTAGATATTTCTCTTTCCTTTTTCATTTCTTGTCTCTTTCTTTAATTCAGATTCAGAGAAGTTCATGCTTCTTATTGCTGAAATCTCTTTTTCTCTCTTTGTCTTTTTTTAAAGCTTATGTATGTAATCCTGTGTCATGGGGGGGACTCAACTAATGAGGAACCTGGAAATCTGAATCTGTAGTAACAAATGTTCTGAATTTCAGATAGATTTTCTTTCATTCATTTTTCTCTTCTAAAAAGGATCAAGCATGACTGGGAAATGATTTTACTTTTCTTTACTATAAAAAATATTTGAGAGTGTTATGTGGGATTCTTGCAGGTTAATAAATTAAATACCTGTAATGAATTGCAAAAAGAATATGGGAGTGATCACATCAGAAATGTCTACAGTTGTAGCCCTGTACTGGAGAAGTTCAGTACTTTGTACCATTTAGCTTCTCGTTTATTATATCACTTGTATTAAATCTAATTGTGTTCAAGCATTTAATTAGTCACTGCACATGAGAAAAAACCCAATTCCTTTAATTTTATGTTTTAAATATCACCAAGACTCGTTGTCAGAGAACTAACTCTCTGTATAGAAGTTTGATGCTGTGACTGCTGTGTATTTACATCACAAATAAAGAATTATAAAATAAGACTTCAGAGAGAACTATCTATACCAGATGAACTAATTCCACAATGTTTTGTATTCCATGTGTGAATAATAGTTCAGCAACATTCTTTTTCAGCTTTTTCCAAGCTTTACCTTCTGTGTTTGCATTTGGTATGATGTTGGAAGTTCACACCATCAGAGTCTTTTTCCCACTCCCCTCCCAACAATATGGTAGGATTTTTACAGGGATTTATTTAGCACTTCACTGGGAATCTGACTCTTCTGTTTTTGCACTTACTTTTCTTACAGTTTTTGGTACTTATAATTGCCTGAATAAAGTCAAGGTCTCTGGCATTTAACAACAGAAAACTATGCTTAAAATAACATTAGTGTTGTAGCACACCAATAAATCCTGAAGAATTCATTTGAAAGGCTGAAATTATATTCTTAGTTTATGTGCTTTTGCTTTCCCTTGTTAAGAACAGTGGTAATGAAGTATCATCCTTAAATTTGAATTGCCCAGCATCTGTTGGTTTGTGGCACAGCTCAACCTTAGCATTATTTAAATGGGGTTTTTTTGTGCATCTGAATATTAAATGGTGACCTGAAGATTCAGTCCAGCAGTCAGGACTATGGTAGTTATAAGATTACAATTTCTCTGTGCTCATTTTGTGTTCATACATCTAACTAGTTCAGTAAACAAATAAACAGAAAGAATCCAACAAAAAACCCTAACAAACCAAAAAGGCAAACAAAAAACCCCCACAAAATCCAAAAGACACCCTCACCAATAAAACCCATGGAGAAGGGAATCCAGGTTATATTTGTGGAAATACTGTGGAGGTAGAGTTTTCCGTCTGTTTCCTTCCTTTAAACTTTCAAATTAAGTCCCCAGAGCAAGGATACTTTTAACTTCTCACACTGCCCAGTGTTAGGTTTGCAAATCACAGAGTTCATCTGTTCTTAAATTTGATTTGGTTTTCCTCACCAAATTAATAGCAAAAACATATGCATGTATATAATAAACGTATCACCTGAAAGACCCTGAAAGCTGGAACCTGTTTCAATCAGAAAAAGAAGGTGGAATAATTTGAGAAGAACCCACCACATTCATCTCAGCCTGCAAATGGCAGCAACCTGCCTCTGTCAGGACTCTGTTCTCATGCACTGCCATGACTTTGTATGTGTTTACACAGGCTTAAACTGAGATAAGTTCAGTAACTCTGTTTGAAATGCACAGATGTAGTGCTGAAGTTTGGATTAAAAGTAGCATTAAAAATAGGGTTTTTGAGAATGTGGGGTTTGCTTCATTTCTTAGGATTCACAGAGGTAATTTTTGAGATGAGACAGCTTATGTAGATACCTTTTTTATTTCAGAAGAACTGTTGTTTACAGCTAAATTAGCTGTTTTGATAAAAATTTGTGTAACACTGTGTCAAAACATGTTTTTATGCTTAGATTTCATATTTGTGCATTAACCAAGTTTGAGGGTTTTCTTATTTTAAAAAAGAGACTTAGAATTACCATTTAGGGAAAAAATGCTGATAATACAATGTTGAAACTAGTAAATACTTTTTTACTGAAAGTATTCCTTCTTTTGAATGCTCGTCCCATTTTGCATTCCTGGTAACTTCAGCTGTCTTCTTCTCAGGGCAGCTGCTAGATTTTTCAAGGGGAAGAAAATGCCTTGCTGGGGGAAAAAAAATAAGAGCAATCACATTCTTTCTTCATATTCTCTGCATTTATTCATGTCTCTTCCTCTTAATTTTTCATCTTTCTTACGTGGCCTGGAGCAGAATCTCATCTATTTACAATAATGGGAAAAAATATTGAAAAATAGTAGATCCTTTTCAGGGTCCATTAGCTAAGCAATATGATGCATGTTGATGAAAGGTGCTGACAGCCTCTCATAATTCAGGTCTGGAGAGTGATTCCATAGCCAGTGTTGGCTCCATTGCTCAAAGCTCACCCTCAGTGCTGCTGCTTAGGGAGGGCACATGAGGGATGCCATGCTTTGGCTGAGCTGACATTGGCACAAAGCCTGCAAGGAGCTGGATTCCACACCTGGTTCTCTTGTGCTGATTTCTTGTTGGCTTCAGGGCGGTGTCGTTGCAGGCAGAGAGCCTCGGGACCCCCAAAGTGCAACATTTTCTTCGAGTTCCTTTGAAATTCCTAAGAATCAAGGGCGTGTGAGCAAATCATAGCAAATGGTGGAACTGCATCAGCACAGCACCTGCAGGCTTTTGAATCATCACTGTGTGCTCTGGTTTGCAACAGGTACTGTTGGCTCACCCAGCATTGCCTTGTTGGACTCAATTTCTTCACAATTATTTCCTTGGCTGCTTTAGGAACCTCTTTGTGAGACCATCAGAGTCCTGCTGGCTCACCCAGCATTGCCTTGTTGGACTCAATTTCTTCACAATTATTTCCTTGGCTGCTTTAGGAACCTCTTTGTGAGACCATCAGAGTCCTGCTGGTTGTCAGTGGCATCCACAACTGAATCACTGCCTGTAAACATGAAAAATGTAAATGACATTTGAAACTAAATGAAAGAACTGAAAGTGAAACATATGTGCCTAGAATTATTTAAGGGCAAACCAGTGAGGGCTGGTAGGCCACACAAGTGCCTACACTAAGCCAAATGGGAAAATTAGCTCTGCTTTCCGACATATTTTCATCCAGGAGAAAGAGAGAAAGACTCAAACAAATATGTTTTTCATCCTGCCTAGGTTGTTGCTTCCCAAGGTGTTATTCTATTATGTGAGAATGATGTGCATAGCATAGCTGTCAAAACAGCCAACAACCACATCCAGGCAGTTGCTGAGCACCTGCAAATCCCACTGAAGTAGTGGAAGGTGCAGCTGCCAAGCTGTAGCTCAGCACTTTGAAGGGATTGACTAGTGAATAATAACAAAAGCAATTAAGAGTCACAACTTCCTTGCAATGTCTATTTTGGGGAGATTGGTTATATATTGTAGGAAGTCAAGCTCCATTTCTCTACTGGAAATAAAGAGATTAATTAACTGTTGCACACCAGTGACTACTCCAGTTGTTATCCAAGGACTGTGTAGGATTTTTTCTGCTCTATTTTTTTTTTATTTCATGGAACTTTTTGGTGTTTTTGCCTCAATAGCAGTTATGCCAAGTTTGAAGAACCTGACAGAAACTGTAATCAGTACCTTATTTAAATTGCTCAGAAGGATAGTGCACAACTTTTAAATAAAAAGCAATATCACAAAGAGATTGCCATACCTCATACCTACAGAGGGCTTTAGCCAGTGTAGCACTCTCAAAATGTGAGTGCTAAATTAAGATCACAGCATCAGCAGGAGATTAGCAAGGAGTCATCAAACTGAGATAATGAATTTATGATTAAAGAAGTAAAAATCACCTTCCCTCAAGAAGGAGCAGCACGAAGGCCTTGAGGAGCCCAGTGAAGGTCAAAGCTGTGTGTGGCTTCCAAAGGGGTCAGTAATAATCTCTGCCTCCATTTGCCTCAGTGCAGTGCAGACAGGTAGGGATTGGCAATATTTGCAGCCTGTGTGCAGTGAGCTGCTCTTTATCCAAGAACAAGTAGAGAAAATAGCTCGAAAGGCTTCAAGTTCTACTTTGCTGGAAATATTTTACTTAAAGAGGAAAAGGCTGCTTCATTCTTCAGAAATTGCTTTACCTGCTATGTTGACCAGTTGGTAGATGGCATTCACTTCAAATCTAATTCATTTACACTTTGTTAAATAAACCCCATCTTGTTATGTCTATTTTTGTCTTTTGGAAAGATGCAAGTGATGTTTTTGAAGAACATATAGATCTCTGTGCTTCTTGACAAGCATTACATTTTTTAAGCCTCTCCCTGGGGCTTCTGCCTTTCATTCCCAGAAAAAGTCATGGTTGTGAAATACCTGTTTGAGATGCCCCTTTAAACTTCCCCTGTGGGACAAAGGAGGACTGCATGAGTCATCTTCTAGCTTCATTCATGAAATTCTCCAAGTAATTTCAATTTTACAATGGCTTTGCATGACTCTGTGTGTGATTTCTTCTAATACTTTCTTCTACTTGTTTTAAGGCCACACTACACAGAACAAAAAATACTGCATCAGTTATTTTATTGATGGATGCAGGAGAACTGCTGGGAACTTAGAGAATTGATTTTTTGACTAACTTTGCCTTCGTACCTGTCTTTAAGACCATCCTCATAAAGTAGACAACTTCAGTAGCCATGCATGGGCTTCAAGCAAATAAAATCATTCTGTTTGTTATATTTTCTTTGAACTGTCATCATATCCTTTCCTCCTTTGGGTTTTTTCTTCTTTTTCTTGTTGAATTTTTTTGTTTTGTTTTCTTTTCTCTTTTTTCTTCCCCTTGATTCTCTTTTGTGATTTGTGCCTTTCATATTCTTCAGCTTCGAGTTAAAATGACCTGTGTGTAGTTTGCAGTGCGAACACAACTTCATTTATATTTGACAATTAGCCATCAGGGAGCAAAGCTCAATGTCAAATTAACACTACTTTGCTGTACAACTCCCCAGATTTGCCTGACTCTGTGTGTGTGTGTGTGTTTGGAGGGCAGATTGCCTTTATTGTGTTACAAATATGCTTCCTTTTTCTTTTCTTTTTTTGTGTGTTTTTTTTTTTTTTTGGGGTTTTTTTTTTTTTGTTTGTTTTTTTTTTTTAAGGAGTGACAAGAGCTAGAAGCATCACCCTCAAAAACAAGTGAAACAGTCAGTCTTTTGTGTCTGGTTTAACACAGTCTTCCCTTATGGCTTGAGCACAGGATACCTGGTCCGAGTGCTGCTTTGCACCGAGGACTCTGTTCTGATCATGGCCATGGGACACAGCAGTTTCCCATGGCTTCTCTGTGTGGAGCCTGTGGATGCAGCAGCCCAGTAACTGTGTAAAAGTAAAGGGGTTTGTCATGTCAGGCTTTTTGTAGCATTTCTCTGGAGGAGGGCTGTGGACATGTAAAGTTTGTTTAACTCAGTGTCACCGCTGTAGTTCCCTGTGCTGCCTGCCCTGGAGCAGTCATGCACACATCCCAGGTTTGTGCCCAAGGAAACACTGCTGCCAGCCTGTGTGCTCACCACAGGAAGGCTGGGGAAGCTTGCTTTATATCCTACCAACTTACACTGCAGGATGGCAAGGAAAAGACCAAGGGCACCAGGAGACAACACAGTGCATTCATTTCTTAAAATCTTACTGACTTCATGGATGGTGATTTTGCTTTTTAAAAAGGAGTGGAGTTATGGAAGCAAATTTAATATATGTTTTTGGAAAGTATGGATATTGATATTCCTAAGAGATTGTTTATTTGGTGACACAGTTGTTCTAGTTGTTCCCAGTTCCTTTCCTAGAGCTCTGGTATATCACAAAGTGGAAGCACTGATTAAACAAGATATTAACCACTTAAGGAATAAAACATTTTCTTTTCCTGCAGACAAGCCATTCAGACTCAGTAAAATATTTATGTCTTGTCTTGTTTTAATACATTCAAGAAAATGTTATTTTCAATTGCTTTCAAGGTTGGGGGAGAAACTTTATTACTGCCTAATTGATCTCTGGTTTAATGCATTCTGTGGGTTTTTCCCTATAACTTCTGTTTGCATTATGTCATATATTTTAGACAGCTTTTAGCCTTTATTCAACTGTCACAGATAATGAAGACTTTACCACATCTATAAGTAGTTTCTCCTAATGGCTGTTAACACCTTGCTGTTAACAGATTGTTTTGTAACTTTACTGTGATGACTTTTTTTTTTTTTTTTTTTTTTTTTGTCTGCTTTATGTTTCCAGCCATTGTCTCTCACTATCTAAAAAACTCAACTTGTCAGTTGTGGGCAAGTTGCTTTATAACACTATATTGGCTAAATGATGATGAGAAGCTTTCTTTGTTTCTGCTGTTTTAGTGCAGTTTTACAGAAGTGTTGTTTTATCCTCTGGCTCTCACAGCTCTCCTGTGACTCTGTCCCAGCCTGGAGATGCAGTGTGGGTCCCAAATAACTCTAAGCATGAAATACCCCAAGTAATTTCAATTTTACAATGGCTTTGCATTACTCTATGTGTGATTTCTTCTAATACTTCTACTTGTTTTAAGGCCACACTGCAGGCTTTTTTCCTACTCCTCAGTGTATTTTCATTATATCTCACCAACCCATGTATCTATAGCATTATACTTGGCTTTGTTTACTTCTTCACCAAACCTTACTCTGATGACTGGTTGCCTCTGGGATTTGAATAAGTGTTGTGCTACTTCAGGGTTCCCCCATTCGCTTTAACAGGTTGTGAGAAAATATGTGTTTGAAGAAGCAAAAAAGATTTTATGAGAGTCCCCTTCTCTCGAAATGTGAAATGAGGATTAGTGGAATTGCAAAAAACTCAGACTCCTGTATAAGTGCTGTGTTATCCCAAGGCTCTGCAGCTCTGTCTCCTTTGTGTCTCCCACCACAACTAACTTTTTTCAGATACAATTCTTTAAAAATATAATTATCTGAACACTGACCTTAGGGTAAGCTGACCCATTGGCTCTGTGCATTTAAAACTATTAAATCTCTGCTAACATATCCATTAGAAATGAATGAAATAATGATGTGGGTGAAGCTAAACCAAAGCATACAATTAATTAGATTTCATTTTATATTGTGATGGATTCCTGGAGCTCTGTGGGCAATGACCAAAGATACATTTGCTTTTCTCATGCAGGGTAATTGGATTACTAGGTAGTATGAGTCTTTAATCTTTGCTGATAGAGTGAGATAAATGTCTGCTAAATACACTGAGCAAACAAGAGTAGCTTAAGAAAAGAATGACAGAAAAGGTGTTGTGAATATAGAAACTTAAGCAATATTTCTTCTGGTGATGGAGAGGGAAAAGCAGTTCTGTTGGCACTTGGCTGGTTAAACACACTGTGACAACAGGGGTAGCTGCTTCCCTGCACAAGTTAATATTGTCTCCCTGTATGCATTGAAATTTGAAATGGGGAGTCTCCTTCTTGTGCCTGCATAAATGCCTTCACTTTTCAGGGAATGGGTGTTTGAAAATACTTGGAAATTTGTCTCTGTAAGAAACTCTGAAATTGAGGTGTTGGTAGTCATTTCTAGGGCTGAAAATGAATACCAGTTTTTCATCCTGTGATCAGGAATGAAAATACAGAGTGTGCTTTGGTAATTTGGGGTTGGGGCATGTGTTTTAGTTTTTCAAGGTATTGGAACGAAAAGGAATATGACAAAATTGAAATAGCTTCACATTTCTGGCAATTCATCCTACCAATCACCACCCTGAAGAAAACAATGCCAGTCATCTATGACTAGACATAGGCCTGCATTCAAGCAAAAACAGGGCACAAAAATAAAGATTATGGGCTGTGCTGCTTGATAGGGAAAAATAAATAAATTGGTGTTGGGCTGCTTTGAGACTGGATAAAATTTCCTGTGGAAGACCTTTCCTCTCTGGCTGTAATTTATGC
Source organism: Melospiza melodia melodia (assembly GCF_035770615.1). Classification (NCBI taxonomy): domain Eukaryota; kingdom Metazoa; phylum Chordata; class Aves; order Passeriformes; family Passerellidae; genus Melospiza; species Melospiza melodia. The sequence continues at coordinate 13,497,253 of NC_086201.1, read as the reverse complement.
CCTGCTTGAATACTTGGGAAGAACTTGGTTTCTTTTGGATATCTGGGAAGCATAGGAGGAAGCAATTCCCATCTGTGGGAAATAACTGAGATCTGAGTGCCTCTGCAGAGCTCCAGGGCTGTCCTGCACTGCCAGAGAGGGGCTTTGAGAGGGACAGTGTGTGGCCACCTTTCCTTAGCAGCCACCTGGGCAGAATGTTCAAAGCATCCAGGGCGCCTGGAAAACCCATCCCTTCAAGGAGCAGGTGTGGATGATTTAACAAACAGTGAAATCCAGTCAGGGGACAGATGTCCTCCAGAAGTGTTGATATCCTGGAATCCTGACTTGAAGGCGGCTCTGGACTGTGAATGAGCTCCTTTGGCTGCTCTCATTCTGGAGAGATCAGATCACTGCCAATTACAAATTCAATGGGAATTGATTACCAAATTCACTTGTTAGAGCTTGTTTGAATGGGTATCCTGAGTTTGCTCCATTTGAGGAATGCCACAAAGATCTGACACCCAGATCACACTCTACAGATGAACTTCCCTTCTTTCTGGGTCATTTTGGGCTGTAGAAGTCTGTGAGATGTGGAAATATATCCTGAACTGTTTCATAAATACCAGAGAGGTCAATCGTCTTTCCTTGCTGTTTCACAAGAAAGTGATTGATGCCTGGCACTTCTGTATAATAATAAAACATTTCCAAAGCTTATGGTCAATAAATTTCTGTAATAAATATTGCATCCCTATGCGATTATTGTTCATACTTCAATAACTTTTCCAAGTTATTTTCTAAGGCTAAGATAATGGAAATTTTAGTCATGCTTTTTTTTTCTTTTCAAAGAGCAAAGACTTTGAAATTCCTTTTAAGCCTAGTGCATGTTAAGGTTAGGGTCTCCTTGAAGCAGTGACTTCTGCTGCAGTGTAAACTGTGATTTTGATTTGAATTTTCTATGAGTGTCTGCAAATTGTGTGGTCTATGCTTAAGTGTGTTCCAGATATCTTCATGTTGGTTTTTGTTCTAGACACTTCTGAATACACTTTTATTTTTTAGTGAAGCAGCTTAAAAAACTGGTTTTCTCTTCAGGTATTTTTTATGAAGTGTTTTGACATCCATGATCAAACCCAAGAAGTAGTTCAATCATTGCTTAAATCTTCACTCTGTCTATGAATAAAACCCCCAGGTAATGTGATAATATAAAAGCACTCATCTTTCTTCAAGGCATAAAGTTTATAAGATCTTTGTTCTTCTATGTTATTCTGTTTTCTCTTTTTTGATTTTTTTTTCATTTTTGCCAGCAGTCTCTTCTTTTCTTAACTTTGGATTCAGATAACAACAGTAAACGTGGCTGATAAAGGAGGACTCCAGTCCTGTTTCCACTGATGAGGATGTAGGTTTGTGTTAAGAACTGTGCAGGTTCCCAAGGGTTCACATGAGGAATGTAATAGAGATTGGAGACCAGATTAGTGAGATTTTCAGTCATATAAATCCCTAACTTTTCCAGAACCACATGTCAGACAGCTTTAGAAATCAGATTAAAAGTTTTAAATTGCCTTGGTTTTACTTCTAAAAACTCATATCAGGTTTTGTATGTGTTAAGCCATTTTTTTGCCTTTGCTGTTTTCCATGCAATCATGATAATTGGGCTCCGATTCAGTTACCAGAGCAAAAATACAGAGAAAGGAGCACAACCAGGCTCCTCAAATGCTGCAGAAGAGGAAAGTTACTCTCTAGATCCTGTGACATACCTGGTAGCCTCACCTGAGCACCTCTAAATCTGTTGATGTTGAGACAACTGAATTGATATCTTAATGTTTGCTTCCTTTTGAAAATGTGACAGAAGAAATAAAAGATAGTATGGACTAAAAAAGCCCTGAATTTTCTTTTATTATTAATTTAGAATTGAACAAGTTTTGAGTAGTTATTCTTGATTTAACCCCTCTTCTCCCACAAAACTGAAAACATTGACTAATAAAATATTTAGAACATGAACTAGTAGAGAACAGAGGCTGCTTAATTTTCTCAAGTCCATCTTGTGAAAAGCTATTCACTAAAAACTGCTTCTGAAAGGCAGTTTCAATAAATTAGTTTCCTCTAGCAGGTATTGAGGATACAAACTATTCTGGGATATTTGTCTGTTTGGGAATGCCTGTTCTCTGTTAGGTTGCTCCGGTTTGGTGGGGCAGTTGCCAGGAGGAGCATTAAAAATTAGAACTGAGACTGAAGGAAGGTGTCAGTGGGAAGCCCTTCAGACTTTGCTTGACAAGGCATTCATCCTGCCAGGCTGAATTTAGCCAATTTATCCATGTCCCCCTGATGGAGAAGATTGATCTCCAGAAAACAACTTCTCCCACCATCCTGAGAAAGGTGTTAACAAAACCAGAGGCCATGTGAAATTGATCCTAACCTACCTGTTTACCTTCCTCTCAAGTCGACTTTGTGATCAGAAAACTATGACTTAACACCTTTGCTTTCTCTTAAAGAAACAGAAAGCAAATAAAATTTCTTGATAAAATTTTTACTATTTTTTCTTCAGACAGTCTTGTCAAGAGATGGCATGTGATCTCTGTTATGTCCTCATGCCTTCTGCCACATTTTTGCTGTCCTCCTGCATGCTGAAGGCATGTGATATTATAGCTTTTTCTATCAAAAAAATGCAGAATCACATTTCTAAAATTATCCAGTCCTGTGCAGTAGCTGATATCTCTATCTTCTCTCTTTTGTACTCATTCCATAGAGGCCAGGGCAGAATTCTGTGCATGTAGACAGTCCTCCAGCCTCACTCTAGCTCTGGCACCCCAATTTATAATCTAATGCCAGCTGTTTTTCCCCTTCTGATTTGCCCCACAACAGCCACCTGCAGGGAACATTGATGGCTCCAAATTCATACTTGAATGCCAGGGATTAATTTAGGCACACAAAGCAAGTTCATAAGGAGTCCTCAGTGTCAGTGTCTAAAAATACCACAGTAGAATTGCAGCTTTTGAGGTGTGAGTTTAAAAGAAGAAAGAACAGCAACTGGTGGACAGAAAGGGACTGCATGGGGGAGAAAATACTTGGCCACTTGTAAGCTGCAATCTGCTGAAACCCAGAGGGTTCTTTTAAGTTTATCTTTTCTCTGATCCATGTTTGTTTATTTCAGCAGAACATGTTTTTGTCCGGAAGATATTTTGTGCTTTGAATAAAGCATGCAGCTTTGCACAAAGAACTCTCTATTTTAAACTGAGATCAACCTTTTATGAAGTTTGTTGTGGAAACTGCAGAAATAGAAATGTGAAGGTTCCAGATTTTAAGGACAGGCTTTTCTCTCTGACTGGGTAGGTCATAGCATCTATCTCTTTTCCTTGTAAAATTTGTATATTGCAAATAAAAGAATTTGAGGCCTCTTTCTAGCAGATAGGACAGTTTTTACATCCTTGAACTTAATGCTACTTGTGACCATGTTCTGTGAACTGTTGTTACTTTTAAGTAAAGAACTTGGGCTTAAATTAGAACTATTTTTCTTCCTTTTTTTGTTTATTCTATTACAGTCAAACTGAATATTGCTACAGAAACTGAATCACAATGTATACAATGCTATAAATAATAAGTTATACTTTCTGGGCTGAAGGAACAAACAGGCCAAAGAAAGGAGAGGACACAGAGGGAGGGTCAGGAAAAATCACTCTGTGACTGTTGGGAACCTGAAGTTCAGAGCTTCTTCAAGGTCACTCGAGCTGAACACAAACGAGGAGATTTAACCAGGCTTTCCCAATCTGGGGCCAGCCTTACAATCATTGAAATATCTCTTCATCCTGAAGTTTGCAGTCACTTGACATTTGTGTTAATGCCTGACACTTGACTTCAGCATTTCACCTTTGATAAGGCCACACCAGCTTCACTTAAGATGAAAAGTGTTTAAAAAAAAAAAGAAAAAATGTAGGGAACAGTTTGTTGTGCAGGCTCCTCCATGGAGAGAGGAGAGCTCACTCACTGTTAATGAATTTATATGAGAAACAGTCAGAGTAAAATCTTTCTGTAAGGTAGAGCCTCAAAAGATGATTATGAACTGAATAGTGGTTGCTTGGTTGCTTGTCACTTGAGACAAAGGTGGCATCTTCTCTTTTCAGCATGAAAAGCTTAGGGATAGATTCTCAAGAAAAAACAGGGCTGTTTCTGTGCTTTTTCCACACATATTTTTTAGGTCCTTCTGCCTTTTCACACTCCTGAAGTCTTTTTTGTGTGCTGCCCAGTCCTTTAGGGAGGAAGAGGGGGCTGGGGTGAAAAGCAGGAATAAATCGGAGCCTACAGGACACACAGCTTGTGCAGGGGTGTCACTGCAGGGTAAAATGATTGGCAGAGGCCACCTTGTGGAAGCCAATAGCACAACTGCACCTTTCTGCCAACCAGGGGGAATTTTCTGGTTTTTTGACTGATTATTAGCTATTACTGTCTAGGCAGGGAAAATAGGAGCCCTATTTTTGAGACTTCTGTCACTGCAGTTTCATGAGCTGACATACAGAGTGCTTAAATTGTAGCATTTAACCTAATGGAGGCAAAGAGCTTTGCAATTTCAATATTTTCAAGAATTTCTCCTTCTTTTTTCCTTCCCTTTTTCTTGTACCCATCTGCCAATTCCCTAATTACTACTGTGAATCTGTCTATTTCTAATAGGTTTTAAAGACACAGCTTGTCATAATATGGGCAAATGACTCTCCAGGTTTCTAATTTGTGACTTGTTTTTCTCACACTGCTTGCCTCTACCTCTGCTCTTTTCCAATGTTCTCATAGCTGTTCCTTTTCTGTTGGATTATATTCAGAAAACTGTTTTTTTAAACAATATAGTTAAGGTCACTTCACAGTTTTTATAGAAGGAAGAAGGGACAAGCAGCTATAAGCAAAGAATAGCTGTTATGTACCAAAAATGACATGAAAAGGGTAGTCAGTGGCAGATTCTGTGAACAAACAGCTCCAAGGTACACAGGTTCCTATCCTAGGGATAAAACCACAGCAATGGGGCAGGATATCGAGTACACTGAAAATTTGGGTACAGTGCTCCCATGTGTTTTGGGGTGGGTTATTTCTCATACCTCCTATTTTCCTGTGGCATTTTCCTTGTGCTATCATTCTGACACATCAGGTGTGTGAGAGTGACTAGTGGCCAGGGTTTGCCTGGCACAAAGCAAGGCCAAAGAAGGCAAATAGGACATTTTATCAGATGGGATAAAGACTGATTTGCTGTGGTTTTTTTTTTTCCCTTGTCAGACTAGAAGTGTAAAGCACCCGTGATCATACAATGGAATTAGTGCCAGCCTGGTTTCAGAACCTAAAGAAATAGGAACATGCACAAAACATTAGGAAGACTAATTTATACTTTTCTGCCTGAAAGGAAAGGCTAAAAAGAGAAGTCTTGTTAGAAATTGCAAAACGCCTCTATTCAAAACAGTTAAATTATTTTGTTTAAAAATGTGTGAAGTAATCATACAGAGTAGAAGAGAGGGACCTGTTTTTAACTGAAGAGGAAACATGTCAAATGAATTGTAAATACGCTTGTTGAGTTTTCCGTTTGGAAAGGCAGAGACAAGTTCTTTTTAAAGTACCTAAATGAGGGTTGAGTTGTTATATGACATCTAATAAATTAAAGGTGTGACAAGTTGTCTCCTGAATGATTCCTTGCAGTCACCCCTGCTGGGATCCTGTGGGGAAAAAATATTAGATTGAGTCTTTCTCCTGCCTGGCATAGCAGCAATGTGTTACAGCAGAATGCAGAAAAACAGACCAGTAGAGTGGTGGAGCCTCCAAAAATGAAGAGAAACCAAACAAAAGATGCTCTCAGTCAAGGAATCTGATGGGTGATGGCAAATGATGCCTCATCACTGTGCACAGAGGACCAGGAGTTGTTTGTCTGAACACAACCTGCACTGACACAGCCTGTAAATCAGTGTGCTCTCCATGAGAGGAGTGGTGGGTAAGCTGGTGTTAATGTCAGATTTATGTTAACATGTGCTGAGGAAATCAATACAAGGTAGCACTGTTTGCATAGGGCAAGCAGATTTCTGGCATGCTTGCTGCTTCTGATTAGCCAAAACTCATGTGCTCAGAGCTGAGTCTGCACTGCATTGTGCAAACCAGAGGGTACTTCTGTGTGGGAAAATAACACATTTCAATAAAGCATCAGGAAGGGCTTAGAGCCAATTTCCCTGTTGCTTGGCACAGGGGTAGGGGCTGCCCTTTACAGCAGCGTTTCTTTGGTCTGAATTGTATTTGCTTACATGTTGACTTGTTTGTAGGGCAATCTCTTTAACTCTGCCAGGAAAGTGTAAACTGAATTGTTTGTATGATGAGGAGAGCTTGTGGGAAATCTCAGACATAACCAAAATAAAGGACTTAGAAAAACCTGTTTTAAAGGAAAATAAAGTGCATGCAAGGATGCTGAGAATGTTCCAGCCTTCACCAAGCAGTTACATCTGGAAGGCTGTGTGCAAATCTAGTCAAAAATAGTATTTGATCCCAACTTTTTAAGTGCTTTTTGAAATCCTATTCTGTTCTCTCATTACTGGCTGAAATTTTTATGACATGCAAGCTAGATTTTTAATAGAAGTTGGGAGAATTTGCATCTCTGCAGCTCTGATTTTTCTCCCCCCATGGAAAGTAATACCTGTTTTATACCTTTAATATCCAGTTGTTGGTTTATTGTAACTTGTTCCTAGGAGAGCTTTTAGTGAGCCTGGTCCTTCACCCCTTAATGAACCATGGATTGTTTACTGCTAATGAAGCTCACAGTATCCCACTTTAATTTGAGGCTAATTTTCCTGGGCCCAACCTATAAGCCATAAAGAGTGTAAGTGGGACCTGACTGAGGCCTGAGGTTGTTCAGTCCTCATTTCCCTCCTCTGCTCTCATGCTGCTGGAGGTTATTTCTTCTTGTAATGCGCCAAGGATGTGACATTCCCAGCAGGAAGGGGCTGTGGGGAAGCAGGGAGCTTTTGCCAGCTTTTAGCTGCTGCTACTGCACCAGGTGGGATGGGCTGGGGTTTTGGGCTCCCAACAGAGCCTCTGTACCCCGGAGGCAGGACATACCAAGCTTCATGCACTGATTCTCAAGAGCATCAGTTTTCTTTTCCACACCCCTGGGCCTGGAGATGCTTCCAGTTTGGGAGCTGGTAGGTTGCATCCGATCCTTTTGACCTGTTTGGGACCAGCTTCTTTAAAGCAAAAGCTTTCTCAGTGAGAGAGATACAGCACCTCTTCACTGAAGAGCATATTTCCTTCTGTCCCCCTCCTGCCTTGACTGAGCAGGTTAGTTTTGTACAGAAAACTGTTAGGATGTGTTTGCTTTTAAAAGGATCCATCTTGCTGATCTCAAAAGTGCACAATGTCTTTTTGTGATGGTAAACTTCTGCAGAGATTCCTATTTAGGTAAGAAAAAAAATAAGTTTTTCTTTGCTACAACTTCAGTCCAGACACAGCAGCATCTGTATAATTTAATTCTAGACTGTGTGCTACTTGCTTTCTGCACCACAGGATGGAAGACTGATTTTCTCCCTGCTTCTCCCCAACTCATCAGTATTAATAATCCAAATAATAAATCTAAAAAGGACTCAACTCCCTTCCTTACCAGAAAAGCCTCTGTGTGTTGTGTTTTGGTTGTTATAATATTTCTGCTTTTTAAAATTCACATGCATTTATTTTTCCTTCCATCATTCATTTTACTGCATTAAGTTAGTGGTTCTGTGGGGATTCAGTTGATTGATGACTAATTTCCATTCTATGTATGCTCAGTAGGAACCTACTTTCCCAGTACTTCCCTCCAAAATAATATAATCTTGAGAGTGGGGGAGCAAAACCTTCGAGTGAAAACAAAAAACCTAGTAGAAGTGCAATGGAAAAAATGAGCTGAGATAAGAACATTTTCATTTCAGCAGTTTACTGGGTGTGAGAGAGCATCTCCTGACCTGTAGTCATGCATTGCTTTTTGACTGCCCCAGCAGCTGAGGATGTTTCTGTCACCTACGATTGGTGTCGTGACCCACGGGGAGGTTAAACCTCTGCTGGCTTAAGTGACTCTCTGAATTCTTTCCAGCTTGTTTCAGCTGCCCTCTTAGAGAGATAGAAAGGGATGGGTAAACACAGAGTCATGGTCTTTACTCCCCTGAGAGGGAACTGAAGCAGGGGCAGAAAGTGCATTGCTCTAGGTTGTGCTACAGATTGGTGGCAGTCAAGAATTGGTCACAAATCCATTTTCTGCTTAGCTTTTCATATTTACACTGCTGGTACATACATATCACTCCTGGTCTGAGCTTCTCCAAAATACTCCATAAATACTCCCTCAATTGCTGAATGTATCCTCTGGGACATTGAAACCCAAGGAATGAGCAGTCAGCTCTCAGTGATGATGGAAGATCTCCAAAACCCCATCCCATGCTTGGCAGTGTGTGACACTTCTGTGCAGAGAAGAAGATGGGGTCTTTGTAAATGAAGTGAGCCTGGAAGTTTACAGAAAAATTCAGTCAGATCCCGGTAAGCCTTCCTTTGCAGGAATATAATTTTTTTTTTTTGCTTGCAGTGATCTGAATTCCATTGTTTTGCACATCACAAGAGCCATAGTCATCTGTCTGGCAAAGGACACCAACAAACTCATGTCTGGTTACTTCCTCATGTTTCCTCTGAGAATGCAATAATCTTTTAATAGGAATTGCAATGCAATCATAGATTATTCTTTCTTTTCTCGCCTTGTTGGAGATGAACCAGATGCAAAGCTCCATGGCTAAATTAATTAGAAAGAAAAGTACAGGTGCTCTTGCAATGCTGCTTGCAGGAAGGCAGATTTCCTGATAAATCAGTTTGTCTGACACACTGTTAATGAGAAATTAGGAACCGTGTTGTATTCTGTTCCTGAGTTTGACTTAAATTTCTTTTCTTTCTTATTTGACTGTAAAGCATTGAGGGGAGGGAGAAGGTATAGTAATTCCTAATGCAAGGTAAATTTTTTTTCTCAATGTGCACATTTATATATGAGTCTAGACACACACTGTTAATATCCTGATAGGGCTTTCATTTTCCAGCTGCCACAGTGCACAAAAATTGTTCTCTGATTATGAGCAACTAAAGCATCTTGTCAAAGTGTTCTGATGTAAACCTGTGAAATAAGATATTAGAAATGATTATGTAGTATCTTGCTAAAACCAGAAGACAGGAGAGCTGTAGTGTAAAATCCATCCCCAAAGACAGCATTCCTGTTTGGAACTGTCATCTTCTCCTGTCTTAGACTTTGACCCCGTGCCTGTGAGCTGTTTTGTGAGTGAAGTTTTGGTCAACTGTGTTGGATAGACTGAGCTATGGGCATTTAGGTTCTGATCCTGCAAAGCATAAAGTGCCTTTTAAGAGCTGTGCAGTATCTAGTGTCATTGTGATGAGAAGTGACAGTCTTGAGATGCTGTATCTCTGGTTATGAATGGAAAATAGATGTTTTGGCAATAAAATGGTTCTGTTTTGCTGTTATTGGACTACATCAAGTGAAAAACAGGTTCAGTCTCCAAAACAAAGAGTAATGCCTTCACCTCGCCTGTTTTCCTGGGAAGCTACCATCCATACCAGGATGGGAAAAAGAGAAACAGGATCCCTCAGCTGTCACAGTTCATAGTCACAGCACAAACATGACTTCCCCAGGCATTAGACATAAGATGTCAGACTGAAATGTAGCAATGGAACCGCCAGCACTGATTCTCTTGTGTTAACCTCCACACAGGAACTGAAGATTGCAGCTGGATCTGATAAGGTGTTAAACTGCAGCAATAAAGATATTTAGACCCTCTCTCTGTCAGTGTCAGCAAGGACTTTGGCTGTGAATTTTTTTTGTGGCTTCAGCTTTTCTGTGTTGTTTTTGGCTTTTTGTTTTGTTTATTATGGGAGGGGATAATGTTGGGTTTTTCCTACTACTGAGAGCTGTGAGCAGGTTGTGCTGGCCTCAGTTGTCTAGAATCTCTCTCATTAGAAGATAAGCTTCATGCTGGGATAACTTATGATGCTTATATGTTGCAATTTTATAATAGTGTCTGAAATTTGTTAGCTATGCATGGGCAGACTGGTCTCACAAGATCATTTTTCTTCTACAGATAATTACTTTTCCCCATGAGATCTCACAAAGGCAGTGCATATGCAAACACACACACACACATTCTATTTAAAAAACAATCTGTTTGCTGTTTCATTAGGATGTGGAAGATAATCTGCAGGTCTCTAGTGATACATTCTTTGTGTTGAAAGTCTGTTGATCTCATGTTTTACTGGATTAATTGCTTCCTGTCTATCCTTCTTTTCTTGGTATGTCTCTTTGAAAAGATACTTTTTGTGTTTGACACAGAGTAGAACCAGAATATTTTTGATGCAATAGCTGTTAAAGGCATGGTCCCTCACTTGGCAGGGTAGGTCAGTAGTCAAAGGTGTGTTCATGTTTTGCTAAGGTAGATTAGAAGAGTTCTGCTGAAGCCAGAAGAAGGGAACCAGTTTTTACATAGAGATGTGGTCAGTATATTTAAGGATAGAGAAAGTGCTTTTACAAAAGTGAGTTAAATGGATTTTTTTGACCTGGTGAATATTTCTGTTGGTCTCACCTCATGTGCAGTTAATATTGTTTTCATAGTAGACTAAACCATACTGTGTTACCACTCATATCTACATGGGCCTGGGTTCATGGGAATGCCAAGGTTATGAATATTAAGCACTTTTGTCTCTATTTTTGAGGTTAAAGTTAGGAGCTGCATTGTTGGATGAACAGGCTAGTATTTAAATAACAGTCTGTCAACACAAAGCAACAGACCAGTCAACACCAGCTGGACCCCACTAGAAATTGTGTTCTGTGCTTCAAGATTAATTATATGAATTCAAGACAATCTGTCTCATCTTTACTAGTCAGTTATGAGGAAAAATCACAGATAAGTGTGATTCTACTTCTACTTCAATTGCTGAAAGCTGCTTTTTTTGGTTTGTGGGTGCTGTTTAGTGCAGTGCAAAGGAGGCTCTCATTGTGTCCTTGGTGACTTGAGAGAGGCTGCAAGTTCTTCTCTCCATAAAGAGGGCTATCAAAAAAGTGAATAAGAAAATAAGTGTTGAAAAATCCTTCCAGGACATTAATGTGAGAGGACATATGAATGAAAGGGCTGTGAACAAATATACAGATCAGCCTTTGTCACCACTAGATATGTGAACTGTTAAGCAAGATCATATTTTTTGCCTTTTCACTCCGACACCTGATGTGGTATCATACCATTCCCACCTAGCTGGGAATGTCCATTCTATCCTCTACTTCTCTGCCTATACTCCTGAATAAGTAAAATTTGCAGTAATTAAAGGCCTGGATATAATTTCATTGACCTGATTGGTGAAGGTTTCACTGACATCAGTGGTGTCAGATAAAACCCCAAATAATTCCATTATTTGGAATTGGAATAATTCCAAGCCTTGTTTTCAAGGGCTGCTTAAAGAGGGATTCCCTAGGACCAGAACAACCAGTTCTCATATCCCAAGCTAAAAGTCCTTTGGCCCTGGAGTCTTATACAGTGACTGTTCACCACATTCAATTGCACCCAATGATTGTGAACATTTAGTGTTTTGCAGAAAAACATGCTTCCATTTCCACCACAGGGTAGATTACATGCTGAACTCTTTTTTATCTTTTCTTGTTTTTATCAGTTGGCATACATCCTGCCTCACCAAAGAATAACTGCATACAATAGCAGGACCCTGCTTACAATAATTTACTTGTAAGCCTTTGAAAATGGTGTGTGGTCACAAAAAGCACAGTGTTATACAAAGCAAAGCACCAGAGAAAAACAAATTCTTATCAAAGAAAAGGAAAAGCAAAGAAAATCAGAATGCGCGTTAAAGATAAATCTTATGTCATGACCTTAAAAAGCTCCAGCTGGGATCCCGCTATTCAGAATAGCCCTTGAAAATTATTTTCAAAGGTTAGCTGCATGTGAAAAAGGAACAAAATAAAGTTTGACCACCCAGGGATTTGCAAACGTGTGTGGGAGCCACCAGAAGGCCCTGATGAAGATGAAGAAATAGTGCAGCTTTCCAACCAAGCAAGAGGGAGGGAACGTTCAGTAAAAATTTGAATATCAAAGGAGACCATTAAAACCATAACCTGACTTCACAGAGAGCCAATTTAATGAACACATACCGGAAAAAAAAACGTAAATTGCAGGACTGGAATACTTGGTAAGGTCACACCATTTTGATGTCTGTCATTTTCTGAAGACTTTTCTGTGCAGGTCAAGAAGCAAACTCTGATCTAAGCCTTGTCATATGACTGGTAGGGCAAGACAAAAAAGCTTAGGTTCAGAAAGGGCCTGGATTAATGTGTAACATTTTAGAATGCACCTGGAGCCAGCTGCTACTAGAAAAACAATAGACACTTGGCATGTAGTAATCCTTTCAGCATGTTTAATGAAGCTTTGTCTCACAGATAGTCCCTTCTGGCTTATAATTCATTGTTACTTATTGCTGATGAAAGAGAACTTTCTAAAGCTGGGTTGAATTCTGGGCTTGGGTTTTGAAGCATCTTTTTAGGTGGACAAAGGTACAGAGAAGCCTTAAACAGATGTCACATGGATGGGCACCTTGAGGGGAACAGTTCCAGTGTGGTGAAGGGGAAATGACATTCCTATCAGTTTTGTACTACATAGCCCTATGCACCAACAACTTTCATTTACTTCCTGTAAATTAAATGCAAAAGCATGAGGAAAAAAAGCAATAAAACCCTCATTCATTTCAACTTCTTTCATTTCCCCTTTCTGGAACTCATTTCAAAGTATCCAGGCTATTTTGTATCTCCTGAAGTTTCACATTGTAAAAGAATGAAGCAAAGAACCCCAGTGTCTGTGCCCACCCTGGACAAGGTTACAGAACCAAGAAAAAAAAATTAATAGTGTCAAAAATACAAACAGGTTCACCAAAGGGTTAGATAAATTCATGTCTCTTAATAGTAGCTTGGTTGTTACTTCCAACTCCAGATGTCTCTGTACCACTAATTACAATAAATTAGGAAACTGCACTGACAAAAAAATTGTTTTCAATATGTCCTTATTATAACATTTCTCAATTAGCTCTAGACCCCTGGTGGAGCTGGGAGGCTGAACTCAATGGGCTCAGCTCCACCCCAGTGTAATATTTGTGTTCACCTTATGTGTAAAACCTTTACAAAAAACAGCCTGATTTTGCTACAGAAAGCTGACAACTGGCAACAGCAATGTAACTAAGGAGGAAATACAGGATCAGGAATGCAAGTGTGGTCAGAGATAAAAAGGAAGAAAGAATTCTGTCAATATAGATCCACTGACAGCAATAAAAATGTGCTGGTTTACACCTCCTGTAGTCTTCACTAAGGTAACAGCATAAAGGATCCCTGGGAGTATAACAAATGTTTCTCTCTGGGCCCAATGGATCACAGCCAGCCATGGCTGCAAGCTGTGTGTGCTTACACCAGGGTTCAATTTGGCACAATAGCTGCAAGCATGGTGTGGCTTAGCAACTGATTTATGCTGGCTTTGTAGGCAGCTGACAGCAGACACCTCCCAGTAAAATCTTATCAGGGAGTTACAGGATGAGAAGTGAATAGAATCTTGGATGGTTGTGCCCACCCAAACCTGTACAATGTTTGTGTTGTCTCCGTACACCTCTGTGAACAAAAGATGCAGAGGAAATGAATGACTGAGCCACAAAACCATTGGATCAGGGGTGGGCAGGTGATGTCATATTCCCCTGTGAAGAGTGTCAGAGGGGGTGGTTCTCCAGGGGTCACTGGGGGATGTTGTCCCCATCTGTGACTCTGGGTTTGGCAGAGAGATCAGTTTGTGTGTCCTTAGGTTAACAGCTTCAGAAGAGATGTGGGGAAAATCCATTGCTCTAAGAAAAACTGGCATTGCTATGTTTTCCCCTGAGGAGTTTGGAAATGAGCTATCAGAGCTCAGCTATTTGGTCTCATTTGACATCCTGGGGAGAATAACAACTTGGGCCAATTCAGAGGAACAGCTCTGTCCCAGCAGAAAATAATGAAAATGGAGCACACCAAGGCATGAGCAAACTGTGCATCCCTGAAAAATAATACAAAAATCATTCCTGAGTACAAAATAACAGAGGTTCAAATCAATCATTAATTTGAAAAAGAACCAAAAAAAACCAAAAAGCAAACTCAACCCTCTCTCTATGGTAAAGGATCCATGTGCCTGTTACATGTCCTGACTCTTCTACACAGAGTTTGATCTGTTTACAAGCAACAGCACTTATTTGGAAGACAGCATTTAGAAATATTGTTATTATTTTTTGAAAGTAATAATTATGAAAATATTTTAAAGAAAAATATTAAGGAGAAGGTCATGTTTTACAGTTATTGACTCTTTCCATATTTTACAATAATTAGTGTCTGGCATGTGGCCACAGGCAGAAACAGAACTATGGTTTGGGGCTGTGTGTTCCTGGATTAGTAACTCTCAGTGTCTTTGCTTTGAGTGTATCAGCCAGGGCAAGAATGATGACTGAACTGTTCTTCAAAGACAAGATTTTGTGGTGTGGAAAACTGAAGCTGTAATGTGTGCTTATATGAGCACAGGGAACTTAAAGCAGCTTCCTTTACCAACAAAGCTGATATATAAGGATAGATAAGTAAATAATAAGAGTAATATTAGAAGGTAGAGAAGAATATGTGTTGAGACTATTTATCATCATTAAACCAAGCACTGGAATACAAAGTAATGCTGTGATTAGCACACTGTGAACTTCCCCTGTTTTACCTCTGAAACTATTTGAGCTCACCTGTCTGTTCTGTTGTGCAGCTGGCTGCTCCTTGTTGTGTATCCCATTAAAACAACTTAAAATATTAACTTGCATTGTTGGCTTTCTCTCCAGCATGGACCATATGAGCAAATGCCACCAAAGCATTCATGCGTGGTCTAATGGTCATACACTCAGAATATGGAATAGTAATGGAATGCACCCAGAACACCCATATTCTGTGCTGTGAATGTAAGAAAACACATTTGGCAACAGGAGCAGGAGTTAGATTTTTTGGGTTTTTTTCTTTCATTTTCTGATTTTTTACCTTTATTTTGTTGGCTGACAGAAAGGGAGCAAGAGGAAAAAACCGCCAGTGAAACACAGTGTTCAGTATTCTGCACTTTTGACTTGTGCTGGTTGCATTTTTGTCTCTTTGTGATGGGTGAAGCTTGTCTAAACGTCTCAACAGTGCTGTTTGCTAAAAACTTTCCCATATTAGAGAAAGCTATTTGCTAAGAACTTTCTGTTCTTCCCATCTACTCTATAAAACACTACCATTTTGAGGCCAAATGGTCTGTGTTAGGCAGAATTGTTAAAGTTTTGGGGGAATGAGCAGGGGGAATATAACTCTTGTTATATGTAAAGAGGAAAATGATGGTTGCTTTTCTTCCTAGCAATGAGAAACCAGAAATCTGTTCCCCATGCTGAGGAAGGCAACAAGACCAGGATCTTCTGCATAAATTTACCTATAGGAATTCTACAGGATGATAGCATTTTGTTCCAGTCTATTCTGGTTTTAGGGAGAAAAATACTAAAACCTCTGCTGAATTATAATGACCTTAAAAGAATTGTCCATATTTTTTTCTAAAGCATTAGCTGCAATCCTCAGATTTAAACAGATGTAGGTCAAAACTAAAATGCAAATGGGAAGTCACTGATGCAAGGGCAGATACAAAGCACCTGAGGAATTAGCAGGCCAGACATGCTTTGGTGAATACACTTTTTAAAAGTTTCCTCATGTGAAGGATTATTTTGTCATTTTTTGTGTGAAGCAAACTATGTGAGTGAAAGGTACTGGGAAAGGAGGAAGAATTATGCAATAAGCAGAATTACGTCCTGAAAAGAAGGTTCCAAATCTCACTTTAATCTCAGCTTCTCCCCTGTTCCTCTGTTACTGTAATACCTTCCCTCCTCTGCCTCCTTTCCATTCTCACTGATCTGTGCTGAGAAGTTGGTTGAGAAGAAATGCCAGGACTCTGCAGAATTTGTCTATGTGAAATTTTGAGTTAGTGTGGCTGAATCACAAGCAGGATCTCATAAACAGCTTCACTGAACTGAGATTTGTACCTTTGCCACAGCACCAGCCCTTCCATATCCTTTGGGATCTTGGTATTGGATTTTGTCTGTCGTCAGCAGTGCAGGTGAGGAAGCAAATTTGAAAAAATCAGCAAGTCCATCGAAAATGTGAAGATCAGAAGCCAGAAAAGAGTGTGAAAACTATATAATCCCGTAGTCCTCCATCTTAGTTTCCTTCTTTTAGAAAAGAAAAAATAATTCCTTATTTTTTTTCCCTCTCTTTTAAACACTACAAGCAAAATTGCTTGTGGTTTATTGGAGTTTTTTTTGGTGGGTTTTATTTTTGGTTTTTTTTTTCTTTTTGTGTGTGTAGGTAGTCGTTCATTTTAATTTGATTGATATTCCACTCTGCTTCAGCAACTTTAATTTAATTTTATTTTTATCTGATTTTTCAAGTCAATATTTTCTTAAAATCAGTGTTAGTTGGTAATCTGAGGTGCATTTAAAGATCAGAACCCAGTTAATTTTTTCAGAGTGGCAGGAGAGTTTAAGATTTCATCAGGGAATAGAATGCAGGTGTTCCCAGTCTTAAAAGATATCCTAACTTCCCTATCCAACAAAGAAATTAATATAGCAACCAGGCTGGACAGCAAGACTCCCTTCATGATTCTTTGTCCAGCTTTTCTTCTTTCTTCCCTTTCCTTATCTTTTAGTTAGCAGCAAGGATAGATTCTTTTTACTTCAGCAGTGTCGTACAAATATCTTCCCATCTGAGACCCTCACCAGTCTTATTAGAACCGAGGATTTAATTTCGTTTGCTAGTAGGTACAAGCATTGTCTGATGCTTGCTTTTCTGATGTATTTTTCATCTTATCAACCCTGTTTATGTTAATTCTCCTTCCCACTTAGTCAAGATTCTGTCCTGCTCTGGTAATGGCATGTTTGTTAGTTGTAAAAAATTTAAAAATGAATTTAAGGAAAACCTCAACACTTAAAAAAATATTGATAATATTCTCCAGTTGTCTCAGATTCAGTTTCAGCACCAAACGCAATGCAGAGTGCAAATACCCTTCACTTTGATTTGTGATGTAGCAGCTCCTGGAAGTGCTTGGTGGGAGAGGTGCTGTGCATAGGTTTAATTAAGGCCTTAAATTGCAAACACTCTCCACAAACAAGGCAGAGTCAGGAGGCAAATGAGGGTCTGAAGGTTGCATAAAACCAGATGGTAGCATGCACTAGGTCAGTAGGAACCCTGCTAAATGGAAATCAAGATTTGGCCTCATCTTGCCTGAGTTAAGAGTGGCCATCCTCTGCCTCATTTGAGAAATCACCATGGAACAAACTGGAATTGAATAAATACCATAACTCTCATCCCATATCTCTTGCCCTAGAAGAGAAAAGTATGTTTATATAAGAGCACTTTTTACTGTTCTTACACTTTCCCACTCTCAGCTAAAGATATTAATGTTATTCTCACAGTATTTATTTATAAAGAAAATTTATTCTGGTGGGGGGTGTGACATTTATGTTGATTTTACCACAGCCTTTTCACTGCCTGTGTCTTTTATTAGAGCTGTATTTCTTTCATAGCCCGATGTTCATCCCCTCTTAGAAGTAAAATATTTTACCAAGCTGACCATCTGATGAAACATTTTTTCTGCTAGCTTCAGAATATATTTACGAAGTAGCATTGCAGGAGTGAAGGCATATAACATTTTCAGACAGTGTGCCACAGCATAGGGGTGATAGAGGTTTATGGGAGATATAAGAGAAAGGAGGGAATCACTTTCTTAGGGTGATTAGGCAGATTTTATTTACAGCACAAACTGGAAACATGGAAATTGTGTCTCTATTAAACACAACGCTGCTTTAGAATTTAAGGCAGGTGGAGATGAATGCTTTGGTATTAATTTTCACCTAGCATATAAATGTTAGATCAAGTTAAGGTTTAGGATGTATCAACTATTTTAAGTTTAAAAAAAAGGCATAAAAAACTGGGATTTTGCAATTATCCCTAGAGAAACCATTGTAAGTACAATAAAAAGAAAATGGAAAGTCAAATTTTCAAGGCAAGTAAACCATGTAAGAGAAGGAAGTGCAAAGCTGAATCATAAAGGCTATTTAAGGTCTGCTAGCCTGTTTTTTGTCAGAGTTCTTTCACACCATTACAGGAACTGGTGAGAACTGGTAGAAGTTAGGTTTCTTTTCCTGTCTTGCCTCTTCTTTAATTCTCAGTCTTGGTTCCCAGCAGAGGAATCTGTGCTTCCCACTGCTGCTGCTGTGTGCAGGAGAAGGGGAAAGACTGGGGTTCCCTTCCTGCTGGAGGAGGCTTTTGGAGGATGTGCAGCCTAGGGAGGAGGCACACACTCCACAGGGGCTGATGGAGGCCCAGGAGATGCAGAGAGGTTGAGACCACCTGGCTCTGGCACAGAATCTGCTGATTAGAGCAAGTGGGAGAAATTAACAACAGCCAGTCTGGACCAGACGCAGATCAGTGAACAGTCACGGTGCCAGCTGTTCCCCCTGCCATATTGTGAAACTGCTTTTTCCCACCTCAGACTAAACTGAGAAAACACAGCATGTGATTGTGACTTTAGAGTGAATTTCCTTGCACGATGATAGAGCAGGGCCTAAGGAACCTTTTCTTTGGTGGGCTCAGAGCTGCCCCCAGCTCACAGCACTTCTTACACAACACCCTGACTTCATCACCCCAAGCTGCTGCTCCCCATGAGGCTCAAATCCTGTGAGCAATACCAAGGAGATCCTGCTCTTCTTGTGCATACATGCATTTCTGCATTTCTGCAGAGCTGGACCCATGCTTCTGACAGCAAATAGGTAAACATAAAGCAGGCACTCTCATTTCTTTCACTCAATACTATGTGCTTTGCATATATTCCCCCTCACCTGCTTCCCAGTTTTTTTCACAGGAACAAAAAAGATGCTAATATGTAGGAAATAAAAAGCTCACTGGCTTTACAGGTTTCAATTAAACACATATATTAATGTTATTCTCATGTGTTTATTTATAAAAACAGTTTATATTTTTCTGCAAGTCATTCATGGAGCTGCTATAAAAGTGCTTCCCTTGACTGCATATTTTATTATCAGCATATTTCCTTAGCTACTTTCCTTTCTCTCTACCTTAGAAATAAAATATTTCATTGATATGTCCATCTGATAAAATATTCTCCTTTAGACATATATTTACTCGAAGAGTATTTGAAAAGTAAATTTGTGTAGCATTTAAGGCAGGAAGTGGTGCCAGCAGCAATAAATTAGCAGCAGGCTCACCTGCAGGTTTGTAGGCATTCTCTTCCTGCAATCACATACACTCTGTCATTGTTAGCAGGATGCCCACACTCCTATAGATCCCAATTTATGGAAGATCTATGCACAGGATTTGAACTAAGTGCTCCAGTTATCCAAACTGGAATGGGGTCTAAGTACATATTTGGATTGCAGAATAAAGCTTCCCTGGGAAGTTTGGGGGTTCATAAAGCCATGTTCTTCATGAGTTCCCAAATTAAAAGAACCTTCAGGTAAATACTGAAGTGAGTATTTATTATATGTGAGCACAGTGTTCATTGTAAGTTTAAGCATGGTTTTTAGTTTAGGACAGGCTGTATTTTTCTTTCAGAGTTCAAACATATCCCAAACCCCTCAATAGAATTTTCCGTCAACCCATAAATTTTCCACCAGGGGCTGTGGGCAAATAGCTGCCAGTGCCCACATTTCAGCTAATGGTGAGCTGTCCTTCCCTTTGGCTGTACCACCAAGCCTGAAGTCTGGTTTGCTCCCCACTCACTGCCCAAGCATCACAGAGCCCATGCACACACATGGTTGAGGCAGGAATCACTAGCAGTTCACTTCACACACCTCTGCAGTGCACAAATTCCTGGTCCAGCTCATCCACTTCCTCTCAAACATCTTTCTGGAGTCTCAATTTTGTGTCCACCTGGTAAAAAATGGTGTAGCTGCTTGACTTAAGTGTTCCAGGTTCTTCTCCCTGGAAGGATATGATAAGTCTTCAGTGTGACTGAACTCAAAGCTCATAAACACTTTAATGTCCTGAATGGGATACATCATGAATAACATAGGCCAGAAAACAATGCAAGGATTTACCTAACTATACATGAGTCCATTTCCACAATCTCCTGCTTAAGGTGTTACATTTGCTGCCCAAGGAAGCCTTCAAACACAAAGGTTCTGAGCATGGGGAAGAGCCCCAGACACCAATTTAATGGAACAGGGAATTTAAAGGTCATATTTTTGTAGTACCACTCAGTGTGGACGTGGTCCCTTAGATCCACATTAGCTCAGAGATACTTCTTTCCCAAATCACTTCTCTTTCCATCACAGTAACCTCAATGTGTGTTTTTAAAGCCAAAAGATACTGAAATGCCTAGCATGATCTCATGTTTTTTTCTTTACACTGGTTATCTCAACTCTTCCCTTGTGTAATCCCAGTCCATGACCCGGTGGGTTAGATCTGCATGATGGTGGGACTGCCTTCCCAGGGGTATGCCCTGTTCACCTGTCTGTGCCCCTGCTAAATGTGTAATCCTCTCTTTCTGACAAATTAATCTCTTTTCTTTGCAAGCACTAACCGTGACATTACAAGCAGGGGATTATACTTGCATGCAGTGAAGAAACAGCAGAAGAACGTGCACTTTAAACACTCTCTGAAATTCCTGTTTCTTGTGTATCTTAGTAATAAAGATCTATGCAAGGGTAAAAAATGAGAATTTCTAAGATTAATATAAGCTAGTACATCCAACATGCATTTTAAAGGCTCCATAAAGTCTTCTTTCTGCCATGCAAAACACTTAAATAAATGAATATTGCTTCTTTGAAAATCTGGTTAGGAATATCTCATTGAAACAGGTTTTGAAGGAACTTGTAGATAAAAAGCACAGGTTTGAGTCTGGAATGAGAAAGTGGATGTACGGGTTTTGGGGGTTGTCAGTGCTTGTTTGTCAGTGGTCAGCTGGAGTGACATGGACACCCAGTCTGCTGGCAGGGTACCTCATTTCCTGTCACTGGACCCCAGTGGCGTATGGCCTGGTGTGGCTGGGGACATTGGCCATGACCTGGTGTGGCTGGGGACATTGACCAGATTCAGAGCATTTCCTCACATTTTTCTTTCATTTTCACCACTTTGCCTCCAAATTAGGCATTTAGCACTAAACTCAGCTCAGGAATGGCTTCCCATGGGGTCAAATCCATGGTTTGTGACACAAGGAGCAGGTGGGATGTCCCCTCCAGCTGGTGCCATGGGAGGAGCTAAAGCATGGCTCCAAGTCAGTCCTTCTCCTGCTCCTCTCCCCTCTCCTCTGCTTCTGACATAGGAAGATTAGCAGGGTTTACTGCAAGATGCTTGCTGATCCTCTTCCCACTTCTGCAGTTCTTATGAACTTCACAAAATCCCTGTTTTGTCTTGCAGCCGCAGCAGCTGTTCACGGAGGGTGGAAGCAGGTGAAACTTTCTGTCTTAGACAGAAGTTTTATGGCAGTGGAGTGCTCAGGCCACAGATATCTTTAGCTGTTTTGTTTATGTGCATTGGTGCACTACTCCTGCCCTTGATGCTGTGGAGCCCAGAGTTCAGGCTGTAATGTGGTGCAGCATGACGCAAGTATTAGTAATTTTTCATCCTTGGCCTTTTCTTTCTAGCTCTTCTGTTAAAACTCCACTGAATCATCCCAGACTAAAAAATCATTTAAAAACCCATTGATTTAACACCTATCCAATAATTTAGATTGAAAAAAAAGAGGAGGATTATACTTCTTTTTATAGTAAAACTTCCCAATTTAATTTTTCCCTAATGAAATGATAATCAGTATTTGTTTTATTTGTGAGGTGGGATGAAAGAAAGATAAAATATTGAATAGGTATAGGCAGCATCTAATTAGTAAAAAATATTTGTCCTTGAATATAACTGGATACATTATAGGGTAAGTTTGAGATGCTTAAAATGAAGGAGAGAATTCCTGCTGGTGATCCCAATGATGCAGAACACAGACCAGCATCTATAATGATTGATACAGACAGTGAGTAAAGTGGAAAACCAATTTTCAGCTGCCTATTTGAACTCATTTCTAATATTTTCTAAAACATCTCATATTTGGGATGGCATACTTCTACAAAACTTTGGGAATATTCCTATACTTTGTTTTAAGAAGCATTTTAATTTATACCTGCTTTTGTAATAAAAACCTTTGTCTTCAAGCAGTGAAAGAGAGAAAATGAACAATCAGGTGATAAATATATTCACAATGCTATGGTGCATTAATAAATGCAGGTTTTTCTAATAGAGTTTATGATTATTAAAAATACAAATTGTTTGATTAATTATAAATTATAATTTGATTTATAAGATGGTGTTACATATTAAATAATGCCAGATGGTGCCATTAAGGCATTAGCTCCCTGTAATAGATTCTGGATGACAAGGGAATTAAAAGAGGACAGAGTCCGGGAACCAAATTAAGCAAGTATGGAAAACTCTGCCAGAATAAAAATAGTTTCCAAAGCATTTCTCTCTCTCTCTCACTCCCCTCTGTTTTAAAAAATTTAAAAAATAAACCCAAAACCTACTTTGCCTTCAGCACTTATGATTGCAGCAGTACTCCAAAGGCAGTAAATCATGGGTTAAATTTTCAATAACTTCACATGCATTATGATCTTTAATAGTTTTGCATTGGTTAGTAAAATATCTGTTGCTATGTATCACAATTTGGAAAATGCTTCTGGATTTAGAGCAGCAAGGTTTGTTGCTTGTACTGCTCCTGTGGGTAGTACAGATGCCTGTGGTTAATAGAGATCCCTGTCCCCACCTCAGCACTGGTGGCTGAGGTGCATCATTGTCTGAAGGTGCAGCTCTTCTTCCTGTGCAGGTTTCAGCCATGCACTCACCACGTTGGCTTCACTTGTAAATAGAACTTCCAGGGAACAGAATACATGCTTATCCACAGAAAGCTCCAAGTACTACTAAAGTGAATTAAAAAATCTTCCTCAACCATAGGTGTGAGAGGAGTAAAAGAACAGCAAATATATAGATTGAGATTACAGTTGTATAGAGGTTTTTAAAACAATTTTCGGTGTTGATTTTTCAAGAAGAGTTGCCTTTGTCCAAGTCATGTGTGGAAGGGGATTCTGTTTCAGCCCTTACCTTAATGTCCCTTCTCCTGGCTCTCAGTTCTGACTTCTGTTCTGTTCAGAGTAATTAAACACCTACCACTGCCTATGCTTTCTTTGCCATGGTTAGTTCCATGATGTCTTGCCTCTCAAAGGGGTACTCTGGAGTCAGCTAGAACATGCACCTCATAGTGACAGGCTTTGTTCTGAGAGGTTTTCATTAGGAGTTTGCTTGCTCTTGGTCCAGTGCCCTATTGATGTGAGTAGTGTCTGCTGGTGCAGTAATATCCCCCAGAGCATCGTGTTTGCAGCTGCCCCATCAGGGGTATTCTCATGTGCTTCCAGTTTCAAGTTTGGAGTCCTTTTTTGGGTGTCATATTTTAACATCTACACAGACTTTTCTTTTCCATCCAACAGTGCCTTGATGCTTCCACACCTGGAAGGCAGGGTGGGTATATGAGACTGAAAGCTCTGTAAAGAGATCCTCATTATGAGCTGCAAGAAGCATCTCCAGAGCCTGAGAAAGTGTTCAGATTTGGCAAGTGCCACTTTCCTCTGAGAGCTGTGCTTCTATTTGCATCCTTTTTTGTGAAAAAATGGTGAAATAGTAAGGCTATCTTTCTTGAACTCAACCTCATGTATTTTATTTTGAAGTGTCTGATTCAAGAGCAGCAATCTTTTTTCTTGTACTCTTGAAGTTCTTGTCTTGATATATAGTCCTTCTATTGAAAAATGACTGATGACTTCAGGCTCTGCCTTTCAGGCAGTGTTTATAAATGGATCAGAAAAGCAACGTTGCATGTATTTGCATAAGAAGATAAAGTAATGGAATTTAACCAATTTTATCTCTGAAATTCCCTATTTAATGTGTGCTGGTCTGCAATATAAGATGCTGCATAAAGAGTTGAGTCTAGACTTCTTGCCTTAAATTTTGAATTTCCACGATAGGTGATTCCAGCATTTCCAAATTTGTTGGGTATTGAATAAATAGAAAAGTTACATTGTAATGCAAGTTAGTTATATTATAATGCATGTTATGAAGGAAGATAGAAATTTTGTTTTATTTCATTTTATTTTGAAACAACCTGAATAAGCTATCTCTTCCTCTTAAGGTTCAAAAATTTTTTTGAACTCTTAAAATTCAAAATTTTATTTCAGTGATTTGACATTTATTTTATTTTATAGTTTTAATTCAACAAACAGTCAATTTAAAGATGAGATGATGAATTTCAGTCACTGATAAGTTCCATTAGTTCTAGTACAGATATAGAAAAGAGTGACCTCTATTTCAGTTGAAAAATTTCTATTCTATTTCTATTCAATTTTTTATTAACACTATTTCTAAAGTGTTTACTGATGAAAACCACTTTTTTTCCCCCATACATTTTAAAGAAGTATGTGTTTGCAAGTTGTTAAGTGCTAGGTTTTATTTATTATCCAAAATGCATAGAAGTCATGTATTTCTACGTTGTCCCTGTGTACCACAGACAGTAGCAAGAACTGTCTGAGTCTCTTGAATTTCACACAACATAGATTTTAGCAACTTGGAAAAAAAATTGGATTTTACAAATTACTTCTGGTTCTGCTAAGCTTCAAATAAAGACAACAAATTTCAACTTCATCACAGTTGGAAGGTGTTTTCCGGAACTCTCCAAGCTCAGATTTTGTTCTGGATGTGTCCGTTAAGAATCTTGTGTTATTTGATTTAGAGTGGAAGAGAAGTTGCTCTCAGACAAGCTCAGAAGTGTGTGTATGTAGTTTAGATATGTTTTAATATATATAGAACAAACCAAAACCACAGTGCTTAGTTCCAACAGCAAAGAATGGTGGTATCTGTCATGCAATAGGAAGGTAAATCCAGAGTTTCCTTCCTCTTGGAGCCTCTTTGCTGTGATTTCTTTGTGAACTTCTCTCTTTTCCTTCTTCAGCTTTCTGCCTCTAATTTCATGAGGTCAAGGTTCTCTCTGACTTACTTTTAAATATGTATGTATTTAAAGGATTCTAAATCAGCTAAAAAGAAAAATAAACCCAATATTGATGTCCCATCATTTGTTCCTCTGCTCCTGACCTATATGACTGCCCAGTTGCAGCTGGACTGCTTGAGCCACAGTGGGAAACAGGTTCAACATCTGTTGTGGGGTTCAGAGGGACTGGAGGCTTTGGTTTGCCTCCTCCTGGGTGTGTGGCTGCATCTCTGCAGCACGGGGAGCCCCTGTGGCGTGGGCTGGCATTGCCAGCGGCAGAGAATGGCCTGGAAAAGCCTCTGCCTGCTGTAGTGCTTGAGCATCCCAGCTGCTCTTCGAGGGCTGTTGCAGCAGTATTGGGTAAGAATAGGGAAATAAGCAGGATATGGAGTATGAGGAGGATTCAGTGCTAAAAGAAAACTGCAAGCTTTGAAGGAGCAAATAAAAAAGAAAAACTCTAAGGGACAGTAATAGATTTCCAAAGGAAGGCTACCCAGTTGCTTGTGTTTCCATTTTCTTCTAATTCTTAATAAAGGAATAATTAAAGTCTCCAGAAGGGTACTTAAACAGACTAAAGGAAATGTCTGTCTTTTGTTTATTTATTTTTTAAATGATCATATTAAGCATTATATGACTAATTTATGAAATGTTATCCTGAAGGGAGGGATGGGAGGAAGGAAGCTTCTATATGAATCATTTGAACCAGCTACATTGTAGATAAATCTCTCTAAAATGTTCAACTTCTTAGTTTTCAGGACTACTCTTTTAGTCAGCTGAGGTTAGGAAACTTGTTTTCCTTGCTTTGTGGAGGTACCTTTTATAAAAGTGTCTATGAAGTACTTCAGTCTGACTTCCCATTGAGGAAGACTATTGATCCCATTTGCAGCTGCTATTCATATATCAAAACTAGTCATGTCCGCAAGTAATTCTCTACCCCACAATTACTTTTAAGACGTGCTCCTGGAAAGGTTCTTTAGGAAAGCACAATTTTCTTACAGAAAACCCTGAAACCAAACCAAAAACCCCCAAAACCCAACATTACCTAAATAAAAGGAAAAAACTGTTGAAAATTTGGCTTCTTATATTTAGCAGTTTAAAATATTAAACAGTTACAGTGAAAACAGCCCAGCATTCTTACTCTTACTCTGGTATCTTTTGTTTTCAGGGGTATTTATATAATGTCAGTCATCACATGTATGAAATCAGGAGCATGCTTTATATTGCCAGCTCTTTAAACAACAAGGAAATTTATTGGTGTTTGTTTCCATGGGTTTGCATTTGAGACCCAGGTAAGCTGCCAGCTAGTGTGAAGTTGGGAAAACAGAGAATTTACTCTTATATAAAGTATAATTGCCTGTTTTTATCCTTATATGAATATCAGCTTTAGAACTGAAGTACCTCTGAAAGGGTTTGCTCAGGTACATGACTCCAATAAGATCGTTGTTCTTATAAATATTCATCTAAGCTGGAACTTTAAAAAGAGAAACCTGACAAAGCATGAAAGATTGTTGAAATATATGTACAATTAATTTAACTTGTGTTTCTAACACACACAATACCAGGCATAATTTTTTTAACCACCCCTGCCTCTCTCTCTCTCTCTCTCTCTCTATTCATTGCACATTTAAATTCATTATGGAAAAAAAATGAAAAAAAAATACTGGTAGTTATTTTTATGATCAAATACCTTTTCCAATTAGTCTTGGCACCTCACTATAATCACGATGAATGTTATTAATTCAGCAGTCTACATCCTATTAAGGGTTTCATCATAGCAGTGTGTTCAGGAACTTAATGGCTTTTGCATATTAATGCTGCAGCCCATGGTCTTGTGTCCATTAGTAGTGTGTGATATGATGGGTTTGCACTCATACATGGATATAAAAGCATAGAAACATATGGTTGCACACAATTCTCAATCAGGCAAATGCCAGGTTATGAAACAGTATTTGGAATTCAGGCAAGCAACTCCTTTAAGATTATTGCACATTCAAAGCGTTCTGCACGTAACAAAAGAGGTAATCAGATTATAAATCAGCAGGATTTCAGTACAAAAACATACAACACAACAGCAGCAGTTGTTGCCAGACATGGTGCACGTGGGGGTGGTGATCTTTGAGGTCGTGGTTAAAGTGCACCTCACATTTTCAATATTACCGTCAAGGTTTTTTTAATAAAAGAGTGGTTCAAAACAGGGACAAGGTGCTTTGCAAGAAATTTTGAAGGTTTGCAATGATTTGTGGGGAAAAATTTTTGCTAACTAGGTAATAACAGTCTGGCTGTCTGCTTTGCTTTCTGTTGACAGCAAAATAATTAAGAAAATATTTGAACTATCCAGCCAGATCTGGATCCTGACATAACACTGTTTTTGTGCTCTTTCTTATTACAAAAAGAGGAAGGCAATATACCCAGATAATGCCACTGCTGCAAGTCCCCTAGTGCTCGGCAGGCCTTAGACTTGGGAGGGAATGGCCCAATTTGCTTCAAACCTGAGCCCTTCCCCTGTCTTCCAAAAGAAACACTGCACAAGATCTATTTAGGTATTATGCCCTCATCAGAAAGAGCATTTAGAGCTGAGCAATGAAATAGTCCTTGTATCACTAATTAAAATTCAGTGATGAGGTTGCTTAATTACTCCCTCCACTGAAAATTCTTACTTTACTTTTCACATTTATTCTGGTAATAATGTGTTGAAAAGCTCATCAGCCTCTGAAGGAAGGCAACATTTTTTCTCATGCACATAATCATTAAACTGACAAATAGGCACAGCACCATGCAGTTATCAGTATTAGCACTGCAGACCCTTCACTATTAAAACTCTTTGCAGCAGAGGATTAAGTGCATAAAGGGGGTGTGTGGGGATGGGGGAAGTGGGAGGAAACAACCAAGTTTGAAATCCTTTCCTTCCTTCCCTTTTCTGTCAAAGCAGTCACCTCAAATCAATTCATACAGAAATTCTTCCTTCCTGTACAAAGGCAAGATAACTGAGTGCGTTTGATTCTGTAAAAAATTAATGATCTTATTTGCTTTTTCTTTATGGTTTAGACTAAAATGCTTTTCTCTTTTTTCTTTATTTTTGTCATTCATCTTCATAAGACCTTAAAGCTGATGGATGAGTGTAACTGGCTGCTGCAGGCTGCCTTCAAAATCAGTCACCAGCTCTGCTAGTGAAGCAAATGGGGTAGAGGGGAAAGTTTCTGAATTAGCTTGCTGAAAATTAACTTGGGTAAAATAACCACGTTGCAGATCCTCAGCCATCTTCTCTCTTTTTCTTCTTCAATGCCACCAGGATAGGAAATGGAGACCCAGAAGTTGCCCTGTGTGTCATTGCCATTCCCCCAGGAGCAGTGCAGCCTGTGTGGGACCTGGGGCTGTGTGGTGTGATGCTCCCTGCAACTCTTCCCTGCTTCTGCCAGTGCACAACTCTGGATCCAGAGGTCTCTATGCACTGCAAATAGGCATGGCAACACTGCCAAAACACATAGTTTAAAAGCACTATAAATCTGTTTGACTAAAGAAGGAAATGATAGCAAATTTAAGCTGCTCAGGAAAACAGCAGCACGATAAATAATGTATGGAAATAGGATGTTTCCTTAAGAGATGGAGGAAGGAACTCTGAAGCTTTTATTGAGCAGTTAATGCCTTCTCTACTTATCTTTGGAGTTTTTAAACCTTATGGCAGTCAGACACTCTAAAATTGAAGAATTTAATCTCTTCTACTGTGAAAAAGGGGGACCCAAAATGGGATTTGATCTTAAGTTCCAGGATGTTGGTTTAATTTTGCAGAATTTGATGTTTTCTTTTGGTTTGTTTTCTTGGTATCATTTTACTATGGGTCCACAAACAGGGAGGTAAAACCCAAGACATTAATCTGGACAAAACTACCTTTCACAGGCTTTTTTTTTGCCTTGGATTTCCTATAAGATAAAAATTACTGTGTTTCCAAGTTTGCTGGTGGTAAGGCAAGTGAAGCAAAGTTCAGCATTTCTAGGAATCACATCTTGGGCTAGTATTTTTAATTTAAGACCTCTGTTCATTGTGATGACCTTGGACTTTTACAAACTCAACTTTTTGCTCCAATCCTTTGAGGTACATAAGGAATGATTAAGAGCAGAAAATCCACATGGCTTATATATTTTGGCAACATTATCAAATCTTATATCAAAGATAAGATTATTTAATCAAATAATCTGAATTGTCAGTGGCAAACCACTGTGCTAAACTTCTCAGTTTGGATCAGATCCTCTGAAAGACTTAGAGTATTTAATGCATGACTTTATTTTGGATGCATGACTAGAAAAATACTTGCAGTGGATTCCAGGAGGGCTAGATTTCAGGTAATGGAAGACGGGCTTTCTTTTGGTACTTCCAGTGGCTCTTGATTGCATTGCAGCCTGTCAGAGTCACTACAGGATGAACCCTCTGGGAGGGAATGGAGGAGCCTCAACACTTGGAGTTATTTAAAAGCAATCTCTCCAAGCAAAAGTCATTTGGTCTAATGAGGTACTAAAGCAACATTATTATAGATGCAAAAGACCAGATGTAACTGAAAACTCTTCACGCCTCTTTTTCTCATAGTCTGAGTTGTATTTAATGGAGTTGAGGAGAGCAGCAAAATCAAAGGCATGGCCTCAGATGAGGGCTTGGATCACTCGTGCCCAGGCAGAACACACAGTTTGGAATTATGTGTTCATCTAGAGAAATGATTTGTCTGAAAATTAATATTGTGCTGGATATGTCATCTAGCAATTATACAGTCTTTTATGTTTTAAAATCAAGAGAAGACTATTTGCTATTCTTAAACTTTCTGATTTTTTTTGGGGGGGAAAAGCAAGTGAAAGCCATTTTCCTCAAATTATATGCTC
The DNA here is from genome assembly GCF_035770615.1 of Melospiza melodia melodia. Classification (NCBI taxonomy): domain Eukaryota; kingdom Metazoa; phylum Chordata; class Aves; order Passeriformes; family Passerellidae; genus Melospiza; species Melospiza melodia. Next base: position 13,467,258 of record NC_086201.1, on the reverse strand, counting down.
ACACAGCAAATTAAAAAAGCAGAGGAATCATTCAATGAATGTCACACTGTGGTTGGCTATGTCAGAAATGCTTCTATTCAAAAATTATATATAGCAGCGCCCTTCCCCAAACCTATCTGGGGTTAAACAGCTTTCAGAGATTCCAAACTCTAATTTATTGTGCTATGTAACCAAGGATCTCAGGAATTATTATACTTTGTAGGATTTGCTACGGTGTAATCTTCTTGCTAAAATATTTTTTTTTAATGTCTCTCACTAAGCGCTACTCAGAATGCAACAAGGATTTTTATTTTCTTGCTTGTTTACAAAAAGGAAAAAAATAAAAAGAAAGAAAAACAGAAGAACAAACACCACCTCACATCCCAAACATACACAAAACAAAGAGCCAAAATAACCCTGTGCTGAACCCTGGTCTATTTGCAGTGACAAAGTACAGCTGATTAATAAGATATGATTATCTTTCATACTTTCCACCTACAGTGGCAATGATGGCATGCAAAGCTTTCTCTGACTGGAAAGAGCCTTCCCTCTCAAAGTATATTGAGATATTTAATTTGGAAGGATGGTGGTGTAATCAGTTACCTATCAAAATGAAATAAATGGAAGTGACATTGTGCCTGAACTCTGATATCTTTCTAACGAAAAAAGTATTTATGGCTGTATTTTCAGAATTACACCATTCGTAAAATTTCCATTTGGGAAATCATTTGTTGGAAGGATACCGAAAATTGAAGCTGTAAAGGGACAAGAAAATCACAGCTCATATGTCAAAAAAATGTACCTGTTTTTTGGGATTTTTGTTTGTTTGTTTTTGTTGGGTTTTTTCTGTAACAGTGGGATATTATTACCTTTTCTGTGTCATTTTTGGATCAAGAAATATGTCTCTAAACATATTTAGATATTGAGTTAGCTTTGAGAAAATCCCTGTGGTTGAAAACTACAGAGGAATTATCAGCTGAGCTGATGAAATTGTAAGTGTCCTAATCACTGGTCCCTGAAGCTGGAGATGTGATGAATCCTCTCCGGTGTCAACTTTTTTCCAATTGTATTGAACATATCATCCTCACTGGTGAAGAGAGGATGAGAGAAATTTCCTCAGCAGAGTATAGCTTGCTCACAAGTCTGAGAAAGAAAGGTATAGCCCAGAGAACTCCACGTGTTGATTAGGAAAATATTCTGCTTGATCAGTAAGGGATTACTGAAAAATTAATGCCTGAAGAAGATCTGAGGGCTTCAGTGTAATAAACAGCTGTGGCAGAAATATGTAAAGACCTCTTCTAAGTTAACTAAGTGCTGAGACTCCTACCCTTGCTGGCAGAATCTATAGGATTTGATTTATATACTTGTACACATCTTAAAGCACAGCAGAAATATTTTTAAAACAACTGCTTGAGGGGTTGTTTTTTGTTGGTTTTTTTTTTTTTTTTTTTCCTTTGCAAACGTGTGAGACAAAATGCTCTGTGTCTATTTGAAATGGGAGGTGATGAGCTTCTCAGCTGATGGAGCTCGAGCAGCCACTCTGTGTTACCCCAGCAGACCTGATGAGCACAAACGAGCTCTAACTCAGTGCAGACCTCAAAACTGCCACAGGTGCCAAGCAAGGGGCAGGAATAATATCAGCAGATTTCCATGACTTTTGTTCTGGTATACAACTTTTGGAGTCCTAAGTAAGTCTTGAGCTCTAATTAAATATTTTTCAGCTTATGGGCTATTTGCAACATCTGTTTTCCTTTCCAGCTACCAACTAATAACATTTGAATTCACAGTGCAGTTTTGAGGGATCGGGATTTTTTATATTGTTTTTTTTTTTCCTTGTGAATTAATTACAGAGTCTTGTTCCTTTAACTGGTTGCTGCTTATTTTCATGTCTAACTCCTGCTGTCAAATCTGGTTGATAAAGGCCAAAGAGCTAAAACAATGTTCAGAGAAGCATATGCACAGACAGCATTGGTAATATTTTCTGAGGAAACAAGTGCTTCTGGTTCCTGGATCCCTTGACCACCAGATGCCCAAGAATGCTTTAGTTCTTAATGCAGCATGGCAGAAGAGAGCAGAGGGATGGAGCTGGGGTCAAATTGCCAGCCTGTGAAATTAATTTCCTTCTTTTATTTCCTTTCAAAAAAAGAAAGCAGTGTGATTGGAATGCAGGATTGAGATGGTCAAAACTATTCACAAAAGTAGCTTTGAAGTTCAAAATAGGGCAAACTCACTGAAAACATTATGGCAAATGTTTACTTTCCTCCTCCAAATGCTGTCATATCACAGTTCTTTCCTAGAAAATGAAAAGGCAACATTGTAGATTATTATTGTGTGCGAGTGGGTATTATAACCTGATTTCTCTTGTGATTGCAGTTTACTGACTAAGAGTTCATACAGATTCCCAGGTACCAAATGTTTTACTGGGTCACCAGCTGGGTCTGCAGTTTTATCAGCTGTCCTGTTGCCAGGCTGTTCTCGGTAGACACAGCAGTGCTGGGCAGGATGAGGTTATAAGGATGAAATAGAGAAAAGAAGTAACCAGCAGAGGAGTGGAGAAAGGCAGAGGCACCGGGGAGTGGGACAGGTGGTTAAGTGAAAGACACTGATTTTGTGGAAAGCATTTATACAGTGCTCTGCACCCTGAGGTTTCCCTGAACCCAAACAATGTAAAAATATAGAATTGCGGATTCAGCTGGATGATCACCCTCCTGTAATGCTGAATATTCCTATTATTCCTTCCTTCTACCTGTTTGCCTGGTAGATAAGTTTCCTCCGTGTAATACCAGCATGTGACATTTCTTGAGCTGAATATCTTTGTACTTACTTTTGCTCCTTCACAGGACTCTTTGTTATTTCTCTCTTGAGGGGTGTTTACAGCTTCTCCTAAATTTAAATTATCTGTGAATTTAAATAACATGAAGTTTGTTATTTCTGGAATGTAAATTATTACATTTAACAATCCCAGCCAGATCCTTTCAATTTTCTGCATTGCATTATACTAAAGCACGGTGGTAATTAGTTAATGAACCCTTCTAATGAACCTTTCATTCTTAGACCAGATCTGTAAATTAGCATCAGTACAGAGCACTGCACATTAGCTTGGCTCAGTCTCTGCTTAGTCAGAGAGGGCAAAATGCAAACACTGGATCGCTGCTGAATCCATGTGAAGGGATTACTTGAAGAAAATAACCTCCCTGATTCAGAGACCACACTCCATCTCACTACAGATAAAAGAAAAAGGCATCAATTTGTATTTGCTTTAGTAGGGATTTCACTGTTTCACCAGATTTAGCCACAAATTAGATTGCTACAAACAAGGGATGATGATTGGCACAACTTTATTCTATTTGTTTTCTCATTTTGCCTTTGAAACTCCTCTTCCTTTCATCAATACAAAGAACAGGCAGACACATCAAATTAACGATCTGGAATGGGAGGATCAAACAAATCTTATCAGGCTGCAGGAGAGAAGAGAAATTATTTGCAATGTCCAGTTGTCCATGACATAGTCTCTCCTGCTCAATGGTGAAGGGTCAGCCAAAGGCTCTGGAAGAATATGGGTGTCTGCTCGAGCAAACAAGCAGGAGTTCAAGGTTTTAGGAGATTTGACCTCACAGCAGCTTTGTGTCACTGGGGAATTAAGACAGAAAGAGATGAGTGATTATTCTGTTGTTACAGCAGGTAGAAGACCCCTCACCACTTGTTCTCTTCATCCCTTTCTTTATTAACTAATCCCATATCTAATTGTGGACATCAACTATATCCCATTTTCTTAATGAAAGGAGAAGTACACTGATTTCGTTTCTGAAACATGTGGCTGTTTACAGGTGTGGACACCTTTGTTTCTTATAGCTTGAGCTAAGATCAACTAATTTTCAGGATTTCGTACTTAATTATTGAAAAGAGTTATATTGTTGATTCCTTTAGAAGCAGCTGGTGCTATCCATTTTTAAAGAAAAATAATGAGGTTGCCCATTCACTTTCATCTATAAAAAGAATCTATTTGCACTCAGTCTTTTATGTTTATATTTTAACGTAAATATTGCAAATATATAATGTGCGGAACTGAAAAGTGCTATAGTTTTTCTATGCTACATTTTGATGTTCTGTCTACAGCTTCAAAGCATTCATTTCTTGAATTCTTTGTAAAGAAAGAAATTCTTTGTAAAGAAGGCAATGTATGGTAAGAGCCTATAATCTGTTTGCATAAGTGGCTCATGGTCTGTTGTAGGGATGCACAGGATTTGATGTGTGTGTAATGTTACTTAGTCACACTGGCAGGGAGAGCTGAAATGCACTGCAGCTGTCTGAGAAGGCCATCTCGTTCTGTGACCTCTGCAGGAATAGTCTCTCTTTGTCCAGAATGATTTTAAGAAATCCTGGGGGAATGTTGACAGTGGATTTTTAAATCTATGCAATGAAGCTTGGCTTTCTAGTTACATCTTATGAAATAAGAGAGAACAGTTTGGGGAAATTACACAGACACCTCTGTGCCCCTTTCAGGATGAAATGTTGTTGCCTTTGTTTTTATTGAAAATTCCAACTGATCTTGTAAAATTTCTCTATAAAAATCAGCAAGAGACAAGAAATTGCTTTGCTGGTCATGGTGAATGAAATTGGAGACTCTTTTTTTTTCTGTATTTAAGTCCCAGGCACACCTTATCTCTGCTCTGTAGCTTGGTGTTTTCTCCAGTGACTTCAGGTGAGCACCCAATTGTTTGCACACCAAGATTCTCATTGCAATAAACAACTAAACCCTTATGAACATGCTCTCAGTTTTCTTAGACCAGCTGAGATAACTCTGACAAAAAAAGACTGAGTCTGTTTGTTGTCAAAAGATGTCCAAGTAGAATACTTTAACTGAAATAAGATCAATTATGTTAAAAGGTCTATTGCTCACTAGGGGTTCTCAGAGTCCCAAAGTACAATGAAATGTGTGGATTGAACTTCAGAAGTGTTTCCCTTCAACGTACCCTTTTCAATTATTTTCCTTTTTTTTGCCTGCTTAATTGCTTCGTCTGTATTTCTGCTCTGTGGGAGAGTTAGAGAGTGATTCTGAAACAGAGTATGTCATATTTATTCTGTAGGCATTAAGAGTTCTAATTACTCCCTGATGATTCTCATACACAAAGCATTATATTTATGATGCTTTTTCTTAAATGATTAAGCATGTATTGGTTAAATGTTTGCTAAATATAAGGGCATCACATCCTTGATGCTGCTTCCCAGTAGGAAAATAAGAATGAGGAAATAGTAGGTAGCTGTTACAGGAAAGTCTTTCCCAATAGACAGTAGCTATTTATCAGAAAGATACAAACTGTCCTGTTTTTAAAAATATATATCTAATTATAATGCACATTTTTTAATGTGAGGTTCCATCTAAATTGTTTTGTTTCTGTTGTTGTTTGTGATTTTTCCTGTTTCACATCTGTTCTGTCTGCTCTTTATCACATGAATAAAACCTTTTGAGGTTTGACTTTGTAAAATATATCTCAGGTAACTCATTAGATTCACTTCTTTGTTTCCAAATTGACAACAATATTGCTTTTAAAAGTTCTTGCCTTCAGCATGCTGGAGATCAAATGGAGTGTGTGCAAAGCAAACAAAACTGAAGGACAGAGAGGGGAAGTTAAGCAGGGAAAAGCCCTGAGTGGCTGCCCTGGGGATGTCGGCCTTGTAGAAGTTGTCTCTGTCATTCCATTTTGTTTGGGACCTGTCCTTGCCTGCTCCTTTTTCTCCCTTTTTCCTTATTTCATATTGACTCTTGGGATTCCCTCTATCTAATTTGTTCTTACCTTAATTGACATTATTTCCCTTATCCCTTAACAGCTCTGCTTTATTTCCAGCTCCCCCTTCTCCTTTTCACACATGGGCTGCACGTTGAGATTGCTGGTGTTGCCCTGTTCCACAGCATTTTCAGCTACTCGTTTCCTATTTGTGAGCTGCCATCACTGACCCTGGCATCTGATGCAAAATTCTGCACCTGCACATCAGCTCCCATTCTCTGTTCAGAGCAGGGTTGCCAATAGCCTTGAATGATACTCTGAGTGTGTGTGTGCCAGCACAAGAGGTACAGTGGGGAGAGCTGGTCGAAAAGCATGCAGGATCTGCTTGTTAAAAGCATTTTCAGTGGGGAGATGGGCACAAACTGCTCAGGCAAGCCCTTATTCCAGCTCTCAAACGGTTTGTTGAATCTCTCTCTCCATCCTTGGCTGGTTTGTCACATTCTGAATTTTCCATAACTTCTTCCATGCTCTCAGTGTGAAATATATGCACATCCCAAAATGATGTTACTTTAATCTTGATGCAAATAAGGAAGAAATGATGTATGCCGCTGCCATCATTATATCTCTTTCATCAAACCAATACCTTTTAAGAAAAACAAAACACAGAGGCAGCAACATAAATTACTTGTGGTAGTGCATAAACTAGGTGAGCTAAAATAACCATGATCATCATGGATATTTGATATTTCCAGTAGAACATGTCAAAACCAAAGGGACAAAATGCTTAGGGTGTAGATACATTACAACATGTGATGAGGATGGAGTGAAGCTTTGAGCCCTACATGTACTTAGTACTTGTAGGTTTTGTAGGCCAAGCAAAAAAAGCCTTGAATAATGCTGTCCTTCTTGGTGTAGTGTAGAGAGGAATTCCAAAGATGTATGTCAGTGGGGGAATAAAGTGAAGTTCTGTGGGCAGGAAGTGCAGCTTCACCATGGCACTGAGGCTGCAGGGAGCTGTGGCTGGCTGGGGAAGCAGTTCACTCCTTGAACCAGCAACTGGGTAAACACCACTGTTCTGAGATGTAATATTCATTCCTCCACTCATTGACCAAGTCTTGAGAGCTGAACATCACCAAGAAATTATTTTTCAGTGCAGTGTGATTGGTAAATTTAGCAAACCTTAAATATGTAACTCTTTGTATGTCAGGAGCAGGCTGTGTGTGGCACTGCAGATAAAAAGGGAGGATGAAATGGATTTCTTCAAAGCGTTTTTACTTCCTGGGCCTACTGCACCGGATAACATGTAAATTCAGAGCAGCTGCACTGAATCCAGGGCTGGATGGCATTTACTCTGCTGTGGCTGAGATCAAAGTGAGTCTGGAAGATGTATGCATTTTAGTGCCTGTAACTTTATGTATTATGCACACAAACCGACAGCTCCTGAGCTCAGTTCCTGCTGTTAAGTGCCTTCCTCACAACCTGCAAAGGCAGATTCTTTAATTAACATTTAAATGATAATTATTTCTCTGGCAGTGCACCAACCTAGAATCAAACTCAGTTCATCCTGTATTAGGCTTGTCTCTGGAAGATATGTTAGATTAACTGGAGTACCTTGGTGAAGCTGAAGACTGCTTCACCTACCTGTTTTTTATCCTGGTGGATCTGTGGGCAAATAAAATAAGAATGGGGAGATATATGGGGCAAGGCAGATGATTTGATTTTCTGAGAACATTACAGAGTGGAAAAGGCAGAGTTCAGTGAGGAGTTCTTGGGGAAGCAACATGAAAATGTACTGGCATGTCCAAAGGAAAACTGTCCACCTTTGTGACTTTGGAAATTACTTAAATTTATGCATTTGGAAATTGCCTTACCGTGAGAAGCATTGCTGTGCAGTTAGGCAAAGACTTGCTACGATATTTGAGAGACATACATGCACTAAGTAAGTGATACAACCTTCTGTCACGTTGGTGAGCTGAGCACAGAGCTGTTCTGTTGCACGGATGGTTTGTTCTCCTGCCTGGTCTATTGGGGCTACAGAGAGCAATAGGTAAATTCCTCTCAAAACAAAGGAGGTAAATGATTTCCAAAGCATTTATCATGTTCAATTTCTGACCATCTCCTCATTCTTTGCTGAGTTTTATCCATATATATCTTGGTAGTTGTGTACAATCACCTGAACCAAACACGTGAGGAAGTGCTAAGTAAGGAAAAAGATGATGGCAGATGTTGGCTCCTTTGGGCCTCTCATAGTGTAGTGTCCATAAAAGCTATGGTAGAATTGTCTTCCCCAGCCTGGGATAGAGATGCCTTTGAAGAGGAAACATGTCTAAACTATTCACTGCAGAGCCATCATTTTATGGAAGCTGATGATGTCAAGGCAAGTGGCCTTCTCTTTTCCCCACAACTTGCATGTTTCCTTCGAGATTTCAGGAAGAAACCACCATGAAACAAAAGAGCAAAAATGGTGGGTGAACTTCTGCTTAGGGCATTTTTTCAATCTGATTGGAAATCTCCCTGAGTGATGGTACTGCCTTTTGTTATTTAAGTCCAAAATGTCCCAAGAAGCTTGATGCTCCCATCTTCACCTTTTTGATTCTGTCAGCATCAGATCTCTGGAGGTGTGCTTTGCTCTTCACTAAAGCCACATTGTGGCTGTGCACATAATTCACTGGTTCCCATTTATTCCCATGTGCTCATCAGCAAGTCTCTCATCTGAATGACTGGAATATATTGCTGTCTCCAGGCTAGTAAAGTAAGAATAAATGGATGAGACCACATTCCTTATCTCCAGACTGCAGAAACTTTTGTCAATCCACAAGATAGACTGGGCAGAAGCAGAATGCATAACAAGATCATTTGGGGTCATGGTACAATGATTAGATTCCTGCAGCCTGTGTTACTGTAGATTAGTACTCTGACTCCCTGGAGGAAAAACAAATTTGAAATTCTGCACTGCAGCCAGATGCCAGGCAGACCATCATAAACAGAGAGTGAATCAGGGAAAAACTCACGACCTTTTTAAGGTACTGAGATCTTTTCCCAGCAAACTCTAATCTTGGTCCTAAAAGGAGAGCTCAGTTCAGCTTGCAGTGCTGTACTCAGATGGGATATTTCTGGCTGCTTGCATGGGTCACAGCTGTAGTTTGGTAAGCTTTAGGGGTGGTGCTTTTTTCTTGAAAGAGGGAGAGAGGTCAGAAATGTACAAAAGCTCTAACTCTGACAGAATGTTTTCAAAAGCCTTGTGGTAAGACCTAGAGAGAACTGACCAGGGATTACCTTTGTGTCATGGACTCAGTTATGATACCCACTGAGCACACATGAGACACCATAATATGCTGCTGAGAAACAAATGAGTCCTGGGCATGGGACAGCAAGGGAGATGGTCTTTATTCAGCACTGGCAAAGGGAAATTTTCCAATTTTTTGATATCTGGCTGTGGTTTCATAACATACACAGCAAAGGGCATTCGCCAAGTCAAAGCTGATGTTTGTTTCTGGTCTGTGCATTTGCTCCTGGGACAGGGATTTATCAGTGTTCCTCTCTCACCTGACTTTTGCAGAACAGACTTTTGCTTTGGGTATGGTTTGGCTTATAGAGAAAAAGGGCTTAATCCTGATTTAGAGGCAGCCCCTTAGAGTGCTGGAGTGCAAATACTTTTGTCCTAAATCTTGGCATCACGTAATGAGAGAAGTTCAGATTTCTCTAGACACATTACATACCTTCCATAGAGAAATGCTGTTGTGGGAAGCTGGATTTCTAATACAAGCATCAAACAGGGAAGTATAATTAAGCCTCATATCATAAGAAGAAAAAATAATTCTCTTAACAGGGCACAAACCCAAACAACTCCCTGATCCTTCCTTTTTATGTGGCAAAAGAAAGAGAAACATTTCATCCTGCCAAAAACCAGAAAACACCAACAAAAAAGGTGTTAGCAAATGTGATCTTATTCCAGCAATGTCCAACCTAAGAGAACAATTTGTGCTTCTGCCAGTAGATACTGCAATTGGATACTATTTTGTGGCAGCAGAATTGTTGTAACTGCTGTGAAGGCACAGCATGCTGCTAAAAACCTGGCAACTTTTATGCATGCCATTTATATTACTGTAGGCTTTCTATAAACACTGGCAATAAAAAGCTAAACTGTTTTAGGAATAAGATGCAGATATTAAAGATGAGCTTTTCTGCAACAGTAATGCCTTTTGGCAAGTGTGCTGACATTTAAAGAAAAAATAAAAATAATAAAAGTATTTCTTAGAGATACAGAATTTGTAACTGCAGCCTCGACAGCGAGCAGAACCCATTCCCCAAGACAGAGCAGCAGCTGCAGAAATTAACAGAATTAGTTTTATTGCTAATCTAGCAAGACCATGGGGACAGAGAACTGCTCCAAGGTAGCAAAGGCATTTATTTTATGGATGAATATTCACAGGGGAAGGAGGGAGTTTTTTTGGCTGCCATCTATTGCATGGCTCCACTGGTAGAGCTTTACAGATATTTATGTTGACCCATTTGAACTCATATATTAAGAGTTTAATACTAGTTTGTTTGTATGGTTTTGGTTTTGGTTTGGATTTTTGTTTTGCGGTATTTTTTCAGCTGTCACATTCTAAGGTTTTCCTTTGGGTCAGTGGACTTTCCAATGAAGACCTTGGAACACTTATTTATGGGCATCACTGTAACAGGCCATCCTCATGGCACAGATATATATTGAAAATTAAATATGCGTATATATAGTTCAAAATTAATTGTCTCCAGAAGATCCTTGAGCCAAAAATGGCATGGTCTAGTTTTATATTCTTCACTAGTCCTTTTAGCCATCACCAGACCCTGGCTACTAGGCTTTGGTCAGAAGTATTGAAGATGTTCCCCTATTTGTATTTTCTTGTGTACTGGTGATGTTTTCCATTGAAAAGCTGCTGGGCAAAAAGAAAGGGAAACATAATGGGAAATATCTTGCTGGTTTTAAGCTTTCATGCAAAAACAGCTGTATACTAGAAAATCAGTCATGTAGACAATGTTACACCTTGCAAGAATGATCCCTCTACCCCAGGAGTGCTCGGTTTTAAAGAGGGTGTGAATAAGTCTGTTTTATGCTTTCCTGCGTGATTTAAAGTATTAATAGAATCCCACTCATGCCTAACCACAGAGAATTTAGAAAATTTGACATATTGTAAACTTATGGGGCACTTATAGCCATTTACACTTAATCATGGGCTAATGGAGCAGTGTGGGAACGGTGTGTGCAGCTTTCCCAACAGAAAGCTGTTGCAAATCCATTGGGCACCTGCTCCCCAGCCCAGCAGTGGGGCTTGCAGTGCCTAAGATTAGGTTGTAGCTCATTGTCTGCAGCACTAAAATTATGCCTAGCCACGCTGTGTTCAGTGCCTGTTATTTATCTTACCTGGAGCAGGATAACAAGAGGCCATGATATCAGTGCCTACTCTCCTGATCATAAGCAATTATTTCCCCCATGTTGTAGGAGGCTGTGAATATAAATATAGTTAAATATAGTTTTACCCCTATTTCCCTATTGTTCCACAAAGGTTTGAATTCTCTCTGCTGCATTTGGTATTAGCTGTCTTGCAGAACTTGGTACAATATATAACTTCTTATTTTTTGAAAATGAGACTTTATTCTCTCTTCTATTTGTGGACTTCTGGTGAACAGATCGACGTTTTCTCAAAGTTATTCAGTATGAGAATAATTAGGGACGTTGAAGCATGAAGTTTGAGGGAAAATGGAAAAGGAGGGTGGTTCACTGGCTGTATATCACTTCTTTAGGGATGGTATTTACTGAGCACTGAGATTCAACATCCAAGCTCTTTGCATTCAATTCTCTAACTTCAAGGCTTTGTTTCTCTTATTTGAATTGTGAGGAATCAGGAATCAGCACAGTGGAAGCTTTTTTTCAAAAATAATTGCTCTACATTAAATCTGAAATATTTGCTTACAATGACATTTTGAGTAAAAGTTTAAGCTCACATGAATTTGTGAGAATTGGGTGATGTGACTTAAAAGGTTTATGAATAAATCTGAAAAAACTTATTTAAGTCTTTCCTGAAAATATACAGAACTTTTTTTTTTCTTTTCTTGAGGCTAATCCCCAGTTTATTCATTAAATAAATGTTCCTGCAATTTTCAGTTGCTGAGGAAACAAATCCAAAAACTACCAAGAGTCAGTCTGCTATTAGTAGTAGTAGCAGTAATTAGATTTGCCAAATCTGTTTGACAGGAGCCTCCATAACCCTCAAATCCTTTCCCCAGTGTGCTCTTACACCCAGAGCTCCATCAGGGTGTAATCTTGTGGGATTCTTTAGAAATCTGTTTTCAAAGCTAGCTGAAGGAGGCTGGGCAGAGTGTGCCCCTCCACACCAGAGGCATCATTTGGACTGCTTTAGGGTACCAGGGGTCTGTGGGCAGTGAGCTGGGGGAAACAGGGCCTGCAGGGTACCAGAATCCCTCTAGAGGAGCAGCTGGATGTCACTCAGCACATCCTACACCTCTGGATGACCCTAAACAGGTTTTTATAGAATCACAACACTGATGAGGTTGGAGATCATATAATTCAAACCCCATGATCAAAGTAGGGACAGCTAGGGCAGATTGTCCCCAGCCACGTCCATTTTTTTTCTAACTATCACCAGGGATGGAGACTCCATAACCACCCTTTGCAACCAGTTCCAGTCCTTGTGTACCCACACACTAAAAAGGTTTTTTTTTCCTGTATTTCGAGGTGTTCAGATGACAGGGCAGCTTAGAATATTAATCATGTTATGTCTATCCTGAGTGCTGTGGTCACCAGCAATCTTGCATTGACATATCCATGTCATTTTCTTAATGAGGATAGGAAGTGCAGGCAGCTGAGATGCCAAAGATGTTTCAAACCAGTGTCCCTTTAGTTGCTAAAATCAGAGTATATTACATTAAATTCACAGTAGTCAGATTCATGTGATGGGTAACATGATGTGACTTTAATTTATCTGATGCTCAGATTTCTTTGTGTCCCATCAGGACACCTTATATTTCCCAGTATATGCTGATGTGTTTAGAAGTACCTGTCCCATGGTGTCTGGGAGGGAAAGGAATCATACCTGTCACTCCCCTGCCTCCACCAGGAGAGCAGGAGCTGGGAAATCTCACCTAACTTCTATCCAAGGGAAAGAACATCAGCATCATATACATAATTTCTGAAATTTGCTAGTGGCATAAACATACAGGGGTAGTTCACGAGGCAGGGAGGAATCAGTTATGCTGTAGGAAGGCACCCTAGGCAAGACCACATTGACAGAGCCTTTTGCAAAGAAATAGAAAAAAGCAAATAGCTTTGCTATTCAGTGCAGCAGCCCAAGGATGTGAGTGAACTGCCGGAGAGATGAATGTGAGGAAAGCAGGGTGAGGATGCAGGGTATGGATGCAGGGTGAGCAGGCCCACGGTCAGTGCCGGGGCCTGGCTGCTCCCGGCACAGCAGCTCCTTGTGTTTGTCCCCAGGGCAGCTGCTTTGGGGACAAACAGCCCCACAGCCATGCCCAGGGCTGCCTCTGCAGCTCACAGCCCCACCACACACAAGGAAATCCCTGTGTCCACCTGGCAGGCTGCTTCCAGAGCTGGAAACCTCTCAAATGAAATCAAGAACGGGGAAAGGGCCCAGCCATGGTGAGAGCATGGGAAGGGCTCTGCTGATGGGACCAAGGGACTGCCTGGCCTGGCACTGCCACCAAAGGGATCAGTGTGGCTGTGTGAGCCTGGGCACTGGCTGTGGGGGCTTCTCTGGTTCTCCTCCTCGTGCTTCCCTGCTTGTCACCAGATGAGCAACTCATCCTTGCCTATTCCCTTCAGTGTCTCTGCCGAGCTGTTTGCCACGATTTATTTTATTTCTTTTGAAGATGTTGGTATTGCTTTCTGCTTCCAGCTTCCTGTGGCAGCAATTTTTGTGAATTTTTATAATTTAATGGAATATTTGTTTTTTTTTTGTTTGGTAGTATTATTATAATAATATAACAGTGTAGCTTCAGGCCTGCTCAGAAGATCAATGCTCTATCCAGCGCTCACCTAATGTAATAGCCCTTGGTACCTTTCCAGTGAAGGAAGCCAGCCACCAGCCATTCCCTTCTAGTCATTCTATGCCTTTCTTTCATGACAGAAGCAGCAACAAAACCAGATTTCACCCCATGGCAGGATAAGGAGGGTTGCAGCATCTCGTTCTCCAAGGTGGAGCTGCATACCTGCTAAATGGAAGCAATTAATAATATCACTGTTGCTATGGTCTGAGAATTTTATCTTATGTTGATTAGGTGCTTGGGAACTTACTGATTTTGTCAGGTAGAACAAAGGAAAGGAACTGGGATAGCTGAAACAGGGTATTACATCACATCTGGGTGAAGAAAAATCCATATACATTAAAATTTTGAGTCACAATCTGAATATTTCTCTACTAATCATTGCAGATGTGATTGTATAAGCCTAGGCCATGGTTCTGCATGACCTAAGCTAAGATAGGACAAAATATATCTCATGATTCTAAATGTTTGAGGACAGGGACCATGTATCTTTCTCTTTCTTCTAGAGACAAAATATGCCTCAAGTATTTAAGGACTTCACCCTATTACTTTCTGCAGGAATTTGACCTTGTAGTTACACCTCACCTAGTAACAGCGCACCATCCAAGTTTTGCTAGCATGAACAATCACAAAAAGAGGATTTCAGAGCCATGGAAGTGGTGGTGGATTTTAAGCTAATGGCCCAAGAAGGAGAGTGGGAACATTACTATGTGATTTCCCTGACCCTTGGAACAAAATGATAGGCTAGCTCAAATGGCTCATAATAATGTGTAGGCTTAATATCTGAAACAGAAAAATCAATTCAGAAATCTGAATAATGGATATGTTTGAGGAACTCTATCCTCCCCAGTGATAACCAAAAATAAAAGGTAAAATTTATCAGACACACTATTGGGAATTCATTGAAATCTGTTCTGTGGGAAGTGATGTGGGCAGATATCTTCCCCCTGCAGATCCATAAAGCAACTTTCATAGAAATAATTTAAACTTGTCAATTCCATTGCTGCCATAAGAACTTTGCCAGTTTTTACAAGCTAGAGTTGGTGAAATTCTGCTGCTTGCTATTGCAATGACCTGATCTGTCCCTTTGAGTGGATTTTTTTTTCTGCAGTCACAAGCAGCTTGGGTCCTTCACAACAGGAATAAAAGCATTACAACTTATAGTTAAAACTATATGACTTTTTTTTTTCTTCCCTTGAAAGGAGCATAGGAAATTGAGATATATTGTTGACATATCCCTGATTATTTTTTATCCTTTCTCTTTATGAAAGTTTTAGGAAACAAAAATTGTTCCATGAAAGTGGGTGTCTTTATGAAGAAGAAAGGTACTGTAGAAGCAAAAGAATTCAAAAAACTATTTATCCTCAAACAACCTGATTCTCAGATGTAGTTCATCCCCCTGAGAAAAATTAATTTTGATTTATTTAGCTTGAGGAAAAGCAGCCTTTGGAACTCCATTGCAGGCTCTTTCCACTTGGGATTTTGCTAACATGGCTCCCATGAGATTTGCTGGCCATTTCTATAGATATCTGAAGTGTAGATCTGTTTTGAAAAGAGCAGCTCTAGAGAATGGATTAGTCTGTTGAGGTGCATCTCAGACTCTTTCTTTGCTTGAAGAAAATTTCCATTGAAGGAGGAAAATAATGGGTTTTCTTTTGTCAGGTGGGACGTAACACAGTGTGATGTGTCTTGAGGTTGTTAGGATGATTCTCTGCAGTCTCTTGGCCTGGGTGCCAGCTTGGAATGGGGCTGCAAGCACAGAATATCTGGTTGTGTTCTCCACATGGCTGGTACTATTTCTTCCTGCCCTAGAGAGATCTCACTGCCTGAACATAAAACACATTGCTGATTTCTTTGAACTTCATTTATTTACATTCTCACAAATCCTTTTTAATCAGGCTATTTACTAAATTAGTTTTCTCCAAAAATAGCACGGCATTAACTTGTGACAAATGACATTTCAGCTGGTGACATCTCTCACTTAAATTAGTTTCAAGTGATTTTGAGTAAATTTGTGATTACATTAAGCATGGGTTTTAAAAGAATATTTTGCCATCCAGTATTCCACATAGTAATGATGTAGAAGTTCTTTCCATCTCACCTTCCTCTGGCAGTGTGCAATGAGCTCAGTGAGGGCTAAAACCATGAAGGTTTTGCACAGAAGAACTGGAAGAGCTGAATCACAGAGCACTAAGAACAAAAGATGATAGAAGCATGTCACAATAAATCCAGGTTCTTAAGGGCCTGTTAAGGGGAAAAAGGAGGGGAGATCCCCAGTAATCTCTGTATATCTGACAGGTATCAGAAGGAAGTGTGTATCACTTAAAAACCATAAAAATTCAACAGTTGAAAAGCAAACATTAAAAATGAGAAAGAAATTGGTTGTGATTAAGTGGGGAGATCTTGAATTAAAATTTTCATTCTCAAAAGACCTAAGAAAACAAGACATCAACATGTCTCCATTTCTCACCATGTAGGCAAAAAGAGGCCACTGAAAAGGCATCTAAACCTAAGAATCTCTGGTGTTAGGTGTTGCTTACAACCTGTGCATGGCCTCTGACTGAGCCAGGAGTTATCCTCGCTGAGAGGTCCAGAAAGGAGATTTTTTTTCTCCCTCTCTAAACAGGGACAGCATTGGTGTCCTCCCACCACTGCAGAAGCCCTGGAGGAGGGCCAGCCCTGCAGAAACACTCATGGGAAAGGCTGAGGCTGACACTCCACATGTTGTTTGTGCCATGTATCCTGGACAGACAGACAGACACAGTGCCCTGTGGCAGCAGTGGGTTGGCAGCTGCCCCCAGGGTGGGCTTGCAGTGCAATTCAAACATTATTTTATAGCAGAAACCTCCTCCTAGCACTGGCAGCAGGCTCCCAGACTGCCTGCTAGGTGAGCAGGGGAGCTTTATTTAGCCCAGACACACGGAAATAGAAGTCTTCCCCATTCCCCAGCACTGTAGCTCTGCTACTGACTAAAATCTCAGTTAAACTAACTACTATTCAAGCTGTTGATATTGTGCTATACAAGTTTTCAGCTGTGTGTCACCACATATATCAAGGATTCTTTAAAAAATGTATCAAGAAGCAGCTGTAGTGTCTACCTGAAAATCTTGTAAAAGTTTGCAGATCCCAAGAGATTACGAAAAATCAGAGAAATGTGAGGGTTCTTTTAATAGCAATAAACGTCTAGTTTGATTTTTATTTAATTTTTTTTATCACTTCAGTCTTCAATTTACATTTATGTCACATTTTCTGTCTTTTCTCCGAAATCACAAGGAATGAAATCTATTTGAAAAACAGTGAAAAAGCAAGAACAGGAAAGCCAAGGCAGAAGTGTTAACTGGTTTAATGTTATTGAGCTTAAAACATCAAATATTTTGAAAGTCAGAAAGAAATGTTATGCTGTTCCCTTTGTTTGAAAAAAGAAACAAATCCTATTTACCAACAAATAACTCAGTAATTTAAAAAGTAAAAATGAATGCTAATTTAAAACAAACAATCACCCAGAAAAGAAATAATGAATAGCAATTAACCATTCTTATTCCTTTTGCCTGTGGTTATTTCTTCTTCGTCATCTTTTTTTTTTTCTTTTTTTTATATATATTCTTGTTATGAAATGATTGTGTTTAACTTGAAAGAACCTTAAAAAATTAGTCACTTTGTCAAATAGCCACATATAAGCACCAGAACAATTAGGCTGTGGTAATGCTTTTTTGTACTGACATTTGACTTCAGTTGCTAGAAACTCTCATTGCAGCTGGTTTTGTTGTGATGAATTCATCTCTATCTTTCTTCTAACAGTATAACAAAAAGGCACATAATTTTAGACTTCAAAACTCTTTCCAAACATTTAAGTTTGTTTTGGTTTGCTTTTTGGTTTGTTTCTGTGTCCCTGCCTTTGACAAGCAGTCAATCTTCAGTACAAGCTTTATGATTTATAGCTCATACAACTGGATCAAAAATGCTTGTGAGGTTCAGGTTGTTATATCAGTCTTCTCCAGAACTACAGGATATAAATAAACATAGAAAATTTAGGCTGAATATGGTAATAAAAGGCCACATATCTTGACTTCTGCATTTAGCTGCTAAAAGGCAGGAAAAAACATTGAATATGCATGGAAATTTTAACTCCAAGCTGGAAACTTTATTTATCAATCCCCTGAAAGCCTTCTTAAGACTATTACAAGTGTGAACGAACAGGAATAACACTGAAATCAAATGATATTTGCAAACTCATTTGACAGGTGACGCACTGAAATGACTCTTCTTTCTGTTTTCCATGCCAGTGGTTCTGCTGCATTCTTGGGCTCTGTTCTTACAGAAAGGCTGATTCTGCCCTGGACTGCTGCATGGTGCCCTGGCAGCAAATAGGATGGTACTGGTGGGTGGCAGGGATACTTTTATGATTGGGACCACATATATTTCCATGAATTTTTAAAGAAAAATGAATAATTTGATAAGAAAAAAAGAAATCAATATAAAAGGAGACACATCTGCCCTTATTTGTTTGGGGAATATATCCCAAAATATGCTCACAAGAACCATATTTCTGTCTCATTATTCAGGTGCATTTAAATTGAGAGGGGTAACTATATTGCCGTTTCTCTCACATTATCAAAGGTCAAGTGAATTTTCATAGTTGTATAAAAGCTTAGAAATAAAAATGCATCCAAAAAGTTAGAATATATTGGCGGTGAGAGCAGAGGAAAAAAAATCTGAAGTTTGAGTAACAGCTTTAAAATATGTATTTCTCATAGAGAAGTCCCAAGAAAAATTCCACACTGAAAGGCAAAATAATGATTTGTTTCCAGTTGGTCCCTGCCAGCATGTCAGGTACATATATTTGACCTCTTCAACTGCAGACCTTTCCAGCCTAAAGAAATCTGCCTGGGTGCAGCAAACTGCTCTTTGGAGAGGCAGTGAAGCTCACATGGTGGGAAGAAATTTATCATAGGCAGGTACCTGCACAAATGGCCAGAAACCAGCCAAGCTTTTTGTAATTCTTATCTAAATTTCTGACCGACCTGATGGGACTTGGCTGGCCATTCCCAGCCAGGGTAAACTATTCCATGTTCGTCCAAGTTTTCCTGGCTTGCAGTGATGTTTAGGTGAGTCATGTTACAGCAGGAGCCTTCAGGGAGGAGTGCTGGAAGGTGGAAAAGTGAAGAGAAGAAAGAGGCTAAATGTTTTCATCTGGAAGTGTTTGGAGGGTGGGCATGAGGTGGGAAGCTTGACTTCATACACCAGGCAGAACTGAGCTTGTTGAGGATTCTGCTTATTTTAAGCTATCCAAATTGCAGATGAGCAGAGGTTTTTTCATTGAAATTATTTAATCACATGAGTCTCAAAACATATCAGAAATATAAAGAGATAAAGAAACAAAGCAGTCTGGGAATGAAATACCAGACATTGGTCATAAAACTGTGATTAAATATTTTGCTGTCAAAATGCCTCTGTGGACAAAATAGCTTTTTTTACAGAACATGTTTGTCCATTATATTTAGATTTCAGCGTTTTCCTATATCTTATTTTTAATAAAAAAATAGCTAAGAACAGAAAGCATTGATTTAAAAATATTTTACTCAGAAGTTAATCTCCAATAAAATAATAAGTTTTGTGAGTGCAGAAGACATTTCAGTGTTTCTTAAATAATAACAAAAAAATTTATCATATTTATATAAATTGGGGATTTTAAAACAAAATCTTATTTTCCAATACTAAAAGTGTTTTCAACTTTGTGACTTTTAAAATTGAAGAGCTGTCAAGAAGAAACACCTTCAGGAAATGCATTGCATTTATATCTCTCTAAAAGAGGTTGAATTCAGAGTATTGATTTACGTAGAAAAAGAAAAAAGCCCTTGCAGGGTCTCTAAACCTTTTACTTTTTCAGCTTTCTAACTTCAAGGCTTTATTGTATAGCAGATTTACATCTGACATTTGGAGTAAATTTCAAGAGGTCTCAGAAGAACCTGAGCTCTACAAGCATGCAGTACCCTTTAAAGTCTAACAGCAGAGTTGCTCTAGTCCAGACCTGCATTAAAGAAAGCACAGCTGGGTAATTTGATGTTCTCAGACTTCAGATTTGTGGGCTGTTATATCCAATCAGTGTAATCATTATAGTCTTATGCTAAAAAAAAAAAAAAAGTGCTGCTCTACAGCACCTTCTCTGCCTCAGTAACATAATAACAAATATGGGGCTTCAGTGATGTGGTGCAGTTTGAATTACTTTGTATGGTATGAGTATACATAAACAAATATACTAATCTTTTAATGTAATCTCTTTCAAGTAGGAAAAATAGCAATATGTCAACTTATGCAGACTGTAAACCCACTAAGTAAGCCATCAGCATGTTTTATCAGTCCTGCCTCTTCCTATGAGCCACACAACATTTTGTGACCCTTCCAAAACCCTTCTCAGCCTTGATCTGTTTATCCATGGAGATCTCTGTGACTGTCCATGGACGTTTGACTGTAGTCAGCATTTAACAGAGGCACCAGAGACAAACTACACAGACACACACCTAGCTTGTTATTGTTTTTATTTAAAGCTTTCCTTTATATTTTCCTTTTTATTTAAAGCTTTCCCTTATCCCTTCCCACTTCTCATTCACTTCTTGTTGGACTAATCCCAGTGCATCTGAAGATTTTTCTTTGCTCTTACAATAGTCTCAGTTTTCTGTAGCTCCCAAGCCAGTATAGCTGGACTGCAGATATATATGCTTCTAGGTACACAGTTGTTTTTTAATCCCTTTTCATTCATCTGATTTGTGACTCTGCAAAATGAAAAGACATATGTCTTTTTTGGGCTTCAGAGAGGGAAAATGCTATAAGAGTAGTAAGATTTTTTGTGACTATTTTCCTGGCCTCTCTCCCATTATTTTGACTGCATTACACTTTGGATAATTTTCTTTTATTTTTTAAAATATATCTGGCAACTATCAATCTGAAAAAATAGGATTTAGTCTGAGGTAATAAATAAAAGGTGTTTGTTTTTTAAATTTTTATTTTTGGTTTTGTTTTTTTTTCATTCTATATGGCTGATTAACTCTCTAACTTTGCAACAAAATCATTCTAGAATCCATGTTTGCTTATTTTTGAGCCAAGGTGACAATTTTTTTCACACTGTTATAGTTCAGCTGAAAAGAACATTTTTGTGTATTAAAACCAGCAACGTGCAAGCAATTTGAGGGTCAACAGAATGAAATATGGCAGAGCAAAGTGGAAGGACATCCCAAAAACCTCATGTCAACCACTGTGTTACTGCACACCTCAGTTTCCCTTCCTGCATAAATGTAGTATGTTGCTTTTCCCTTTTTGCAAATACTGATAGTATCAAGGCTCAAACACTTAACAAATCTATGGTTTGGTAAGCACTGTGACAGAGCCATTTTCTTGAACTTGAATTTTCTTGTATTTTCTTGAACTTGAACCTTTCAAAAGGAATAATATGTCCTTCTTGGCTATAAAATGCAGAAATGAGAGGAATATTAGTTTTTATTGTTTGAGGTCAGGAAATATCTCTTCTGGTTGAATTGACTGTCAAGTTGTCGACCCTTCATCTGCAGACTTTTCTTTTTGTTCTTGTGATAATTGCAATATTCAGTGGGCGTCTTTGGTGACTGTTCAGCTGATGTCTCAGTGTGCAGCAGAGAGGCAAAAGGCTTCCCTCTGCAGCAGATTGATAATTTGCAGATCTCTTGGTTATTATATTGGCATGGTTCACAAAAGGACAAAAAACTTTTTAAAGATTACCAAAATCAATTACTCCTTTTATGATCAGTGTTGTGAGAATGACTGATTGTGACTTGGGGGAAAAAAAAAAAAATCAAAAGTGAGCATCAAAACCATGTTTGAGGTGACATATGAAAGATTTGCTTTTATCCTGTTGTGATCATCTGTGGCTGGAAGTCTGAGTCTCTACTGGCAGAATATATGAGCAACAGGATGCTCATTCCAGCTGCTATGTGAGGTTGCATTTTCTTCCATCAAGACAAGTCAAACCCAGATTACCAGCTGTCTGACACTTCCTTCATGAACAAAGAATTGGATCCCCAAGTAATTACTTTTACAGTGACTTCTATGAGCCCCTTGTCAGACCCGAAATTTGGATTAGAGTCGCATTTCTAAGAGCTAAAGGGCTTACCTGAGATATGTGGGATGTATGCTGGATGTGTTTGTAGGGATTAACAGCAAAATGAATATCCAGGTCCCAGAAGCAAGCACAAAAACTGCCACTAATGTCAGTAGAAGCTGAATAGGACTGCTAAAAAAAAAATTCCTAGGTGAAAATAGGACATTTCTAGTTATACCTACAAGGAAAAATGTCTCTGGAGAATTACTCCCTGTAAAATAGTGATGCAATATTTGGAGCTTTTGTATTTCCTTATTTCACACCCTGTATCTGACCTGTAGTTATGCACAGCCAGATGTGAACTAGTTTTAGAGCCTTGTGTAACATATCACTATGTTGTTTAGAAGCATACATTACTCTGTATTTATATTTAGGTCAAAGAGTTTTCTCACAGTTTTTCAGTGAGTGTAGCACATAAAAGGATAATGTAGATGTGAAAAATAGTGCAGTTTGAGGTGATTTCAAAGGGAAAAGGGCTTTGTATAAATCTCCAATATATTTCAAATGGTCTTCATCTTATGAAAGCACAAAAATATCTAATGCCTTCACTGGGGATGGAAGAACAATAGAAATAGGAGAGTTTCATTAGTACTTCTTCCCTAATCACTCACAACAACCATCAGCTACTGGGAGAGGGATGAAAGAAGAATTCTAAAACCCCTCAAAACCAATTGAAAGATTTTAATACATTCTTTGGATGTTGAATAATTTGGAGTGAGCAGTCAAAGGGGAGTGGCAATTTCTGAAAATTTCTATGAAAAACTTAAACTTGCTTGGGTAATCCTGGAACACGCTTTACTTTGTAAAAGTGCTCAGATCTCTTTCATGTTCAAATGTGGCTTGTTCTCACCTCCACACTCTTTGAAGCAAAGCACTTAATATGTCATTAAAACAGGAAGAAGGATAATTTTTTTTCTTGTTCAAGCAATCCTTATATAGAGTAGGTACATAATGAGGACAGTCCAGAAGAGGACAATGATTTAAAAAGCTATAAAATGAGTAAAGATGAGAGAAATTGGAGTTTTTCACTTCAGAAAAAAGATAATTCATAGGAATTTGCTGTGGTGTTCACTAAATGTGAAAAATATCACTGAAAAGACAAAAAGAATGGACTTATTTCTGAGGATAATGTACTGAATTCAGCTACAAGCAGGTTAGATGCTGAGGAAAGATTTCTCGTAGTGGGAGTTGGGGAAGCAGCAGTCAGGACTGGGACATATAGGGTCCAAAAAAGTTAGAAAATGGCTGTCAGGAGAGTTGGGTAAAAAAAAATTTTATCCTATGTTATCT
The DNA here is from genome assembly GCF_035770615.1 of Melospiza melodia melodia. Classification (NCBI taxonomy): domain Eukaryota; kingdom Metazoa; phylum Chordata; class Aves; order Passeriformes; family Passerellidae; genus Melospiza; species Melospiza melodia. The sequence goes on along the minus strand of NC_086201.1, from coordinate 13,444,074 downwards.
CTATTTATCCTATGTTAACTCTCTTATCTCCTAGATGAAAATAGTCAAATCTGTTCACTTGCAACATAGTTCTCCTTGGAGCATTAATTGCCTACCACCTGCCAAGACCCCAAATTTTAAACAAGATTTCATTTGTTATTATCATGTTCATCTCCAACACTCAGTTCTCTGACTGCCTGTGTATTGCTGATCCAAATCCTTATTAAATCAGTGATTTCTATTTTTTTAATATCCATGTACAAATCCCAAATCTTCTTTTTATTAAGTATTCACCCTGCAAATTTGGAAAAGTAGTAATTTTGTAAAATGATCTTTGTCTTGCTGAGGTTACTGTTTGTTGGTTCTGGATTTGCTTGTATTGCTGTTCAGTGCAGACAGTTGACCTGATTTTTATCAATTTATTCCCAAAACAACTTTTCATCTAAAATTCTAAAGTAATTCCCATTTAATTTTATACACATTATTGTCTTTGGCTGCTAAGCACCAGACAAAGTAAGATTAATCCTCTTTAAAAAGAGGAGGGAGGAAAAGGAAAAAAATGTGCACATGAATCTATTATCAGCTAACATGTGTATTTTTCCCAAACTCTTGCCTCTTGCATTATGCAAGCTCAAAAATTATGATAGTATCTAATGTTTCCTAACAAGAATGGGCTGTGCCTAATGCATCAAATTATCACAGTGGCAAGATAGCAAATTTAGTTTTTTTCTTCATTATCTTCCATAATGCTATGTATTTTACATCCATCATGTATATGAATTGATCTGAATTAATGTTTTAATGCTTTATGTGGACAATTGTCTCAGATCCTCCAAAACACAAATTCAAAAGCAGTAGTAAATTGTTATGATCTTTATTGACCTGAAATTATAGCTTCATGACAAGTTCTTTCAAGCACGTTTTTAAATAATTCCATCTTAACTTTTGACAAAATTTCTAAGTGTAAATGTGGACAATGAGTTTCCAAACATATTATTTAGAGCTTCTCTAAGTAGGTTTATTAAGCCCTGGTAATGAAAAAGACCATTCTAATACGTAAATATTGAATTTTAAATTAAGCACCCTACCTTTTGGACAATTTCTTTTTTATTGTTGTTTTGGGGGTTTATTGTATGTGTAAACTTGATGGCAATATTAAACCTAGGTATGGAGGATAATTCATGTCTTACTCTTCCTCTTTCTGTTGGAAATTATTTTTCTCATAGAGGGTAATTCCCACAGGTTTCCCGTGCTCTCAGATGAGATCACCATATGATGCTGCCTTGAAAATAGGAGCTCTGGTCTCAGAGTCAAGTCCCCAGCACTGAGTCACTGCTGAGTGAAATCCCAGACACTGTGATTGGAAATAGGGTTATATATTTCACATCTGCCACTAGGTCGTCTTAATTCAGTACAGGTGTCAAAGAACTTACTGTTTTTATTTGACATTAAAAAAAATGAAAAAGGAATACTGAAGATGAAGAAGCAGCCATTTTTCCATTTCAGTTTATTAATTTATTACAGCTCTTCAGAGGGCTGGGGTGCTGGTTCAGAGAAGGAAACAAACTGCTGGGAGACAAGCTCTCTGTGTAGGTGTGACCTGATATATAACCAACATGGTTGTTAGCTCAAAGCCTGACATGGAGTATCTGACTGGAAAGGTCTTGGTGCATGCTCCGTTTTTATTTAGGAGGGATGTGGCTTTTGTGAGGGGGAGTTCCACTGATAGTGGAGATAACAAGGGGTTAAAATTGACCTACAGAAAGGTTTCTCTGTAAAGCAGACCTGACTTGAGCAGGAGAATCAGGACAGTTTGGGGGGTTTATTTGAATATTATAAGGGATATTATTTGAATAAAGTCAACAAATACTGGCAAGGTAAAAGGACTTCTGGAAGGAGACTGATGATCTGTATCAGAAAACTGTAGATGGTGGAAGGATTTTGAAGACTTTCAACTCTTTAATAATAAGGTTCCAATGCCCATTTGAGACAAAAGGTGGTTTAATAATTGGAGTAATTCAAGAGATATGTTGAATTCTCCATCCCTGGAAATCAAAGATTGGAGATCTTTTGAAAAATAGATTAAATTAGAATTACAGCCTTGATGCAGAAACGGAGACAATAGTAGACTCATATTGTCCAAAGCACAAATTCAGAATCAAGAGTAAATAAATGAGTCAAAGTTATTTAGGCTCTAATAGGGAGGATGCTGGAGGAAATTATCAGCTGACACTTCAGTCTTTAAAATTGGTGTCTGAATTGCTACTTTACATCATGATTTAGCTTTTCTAACATATTAACTATCAGAATATTATCTAGAATTCTTTTATTTTGGCCTTTTTTATGGTACAGCTTTCTCTCAATTTTTTTTCTTTCCACATCCTGGTGATATTTTATAATCATAAGTAAATAAGAAATTAAATTTTAATTTATTTATTTTATTTAGTTGAGAACGTGTGCTCATAGCTTATGGGAATTAGTTCTCTAAGATTAAGTAAAATATTAATATATTTTCTAAGAATATATTTCTATATTTATGTAAATTTATATTTATATAAAATATATATTTATATAAATATATAAACTATTATATATATTTATATAAAATATAAATATATTATCTAAGAATAAGTAAAAACCAAATTGTTCTGATTCCTGATATGATATTTCAGAGGTTGAAATCTAATTTACCCCTACTAAGAATCCAGACCAGCAGTGACATGTTTTCATATCAGATTACCTGAACATGGCAGCTCAGCAGCTGAGAACCACCATAGACAAATGAGGCAGAATGTGGTCAGGCAGGTCATTTCCCTGGAGAAGCAGTGCTCTGCAACCTCATACTTCCTTCACTCCATGTATTTTTTCATAACAGGGTATCTCTTGTACTCTTTTGACAGATACTGCCAAAATTGCTGTTTGTGTTAAGTATAATAAATTCTATCCAACTCATAGTGCTCTGGGACCTGTCACTAAGTCACTTAAAAATCCTTTGAAAAGCATTTTTTACATGAGAGTATTTGTGATATATCACAGACTAAGCAACCAAATGAAAATAAAATGTGTGACTTAAGCAGAGTAATAACTTGAAGATTTCTAACCATCATAGTTATGTCCTTTATTGACCCCAGGCATGGAAAACAGAAATACTGAACTTGCTGGGTGATCCTTTCAACTCTACTGGAAACCAAATTCCAGTGTAAAATATAAGTTAATTTTAGAAGTGAATTTTAAAATCTATTTTCTCAGGAACAGCACTGCTGTGACTGACCTTGAGAAATTTGTCTCTTCATAAACTTGCTCTAAAACATCCTGCCACTTCTTTTTTTTCCCCAGTGCCTGAAGCTGAGATGTATTGATGTTAGTTTTCAGCATTATTATTTGCTCTGCAGAGTGAACTTATTGTGTAATTATATCTACCAGTACCAGTAGCTACCATCAACTGTCACCCAAACAGAATTACTGGGTAAAACAGTCCTCCACAGAAGACTTCTGCAGTAATTCTTGTGTTAAATCACACTGTGTCACTCCCAAAAATATCCCACAACCAGGTGTGTGCTGCATCCTAAAGGAAAGGGAACTGAAAATCACAATGGTTTCTAGATAAAGCAGAAATGATGGCAGTATCATCTTTCCTTCAAACTCGTTCTGGGCTCCTGTGATCCCTGCAAAGAAGTGACACATTTGTGTGGTCCCTAGCAAGTGCTGATAACACCTTGCTTACAGTATAAAGGTGCCACTGGGAAATCTCAGAGATAAGCAGCAGTTAAACTCAGGCTGTTTGTTGAAGGGTCACACGTGTTAGGTGCATTATCCACTGGCATTTGGCCATAAGCCTTGCCTGTGATTACTGCATCAATCAGTTGTACATAAAAGGGAGGATTGCCAGATTTTTCTTATTACCTACCAGTGCAGTGCAAAAACAAACAAAAAACCATCAACAACCACAAAAAAAAAAAAAAAAAAAAAAAAAAAAAGAAAAATAAAAGAAAAAAAAACCAAACAAAAAAAGAGAAAGATGTGGGAGTTGATTTTGCACTCCGTTAGAGCTCTCAAATGGCACACGTGTCTGCATGGCAGGTGTGGCAGCAAAGAGGCTCATGCAGGTGCCAGCCCCAGCCCCCAGGTCTCTGTCTGGCAGGTGATGTGCCCCCACCTCACAAGTGGGACACTCTCAGTGGCATCTGGCCCATGGCCTTGGCCACAGGGAGCTGCTTGAGCACACACCATGCCCTTGAGACAATACCTTGGGCCTCCTACTATAACATGGGGCAAATTTACACCTAGAAGATGCCACTTGAGCACACCAAAATGCCAACACAGGTATTCAGCCTGCTCCAGGTGCCAGCTGTACTCATTCACTGTCTCATACCGGCCCTGAATTTTGCCAACATAAAGCATTCCACAAATAATATGCTCATGTGAGAACAATTTCCCAAAAATTTTTCTTGAACTTCTTGAGCGCTGATAGCAGTGGAAGGCTCAGTGTACTCAGCATCTGAGTGCCATGTAAGGCACTAATGAAATATTGAGCAAAACAATTCCTGTCCCCAGTCAGACACCAGCACAAGTACTGGCAGCACACATTGCCTGTGGCAAGGACCTCATGTACCTTGAAGTTTCCTATCACACCAGATGCATGCACTGTTCTGCTTTGATTTTGCATGAGACACGCTTGTTCCATCAGAAATTTTCGGGGATGGGAAACTTATAAGAGTGCTTGTTGTTCTGTGTGATAGCAGCAGGGTTTTGTTTGCTTCCGTGTGCTTGAATAGCCTGAGGAATTCACAAATGTGTTTGATTTGCATTGAGTGAAGAACCTTAGAAACTGCTGGGAGGAGCAATGAGAAGCACAAGTTAATACAGCAAGCAATTGGTTGGTGTGCGACTCATTTTTGGAAAACTAGATGGTTTTATTTAGTTCTCCTCTGATGGCATATTCTTGAGCCGAGATCAGAGACAGATAGTGCAAAACATCTTGGAGACTGCAACAAAGCAATCTTTTCAGACAGTAGACCTTAGAGTTCATCCCTCATTCCAGAAAGGGTTTGAACCATGGGGTTTTGCAGCCAGACCCACCTGCAGGGGCTCTGAAGACATTTTCTGCATACAGTGTCCAGTGCTTGATTTATGTGCAAACATCTGGAAGCCAAAACACTTCATTCCCTCATTGCATGACAAGCAGTTCTTCCAGTGGGAAATTAAATGTAACTCTAGCCCGGTCTATAGAGTATTTATTGACAAATATTTATTGACTGTCCTCTGGGGCCTTCCAGAGTCTCACAAAAGATTAAATAGGGACCTCTATCATGTCCTTGGAAATGCTGATTGAAAATGGTGGATCAGCAATTATACTGAACATGGATAAAAAATAGTCATCTATCACTGGTGGTTAATCTCTTTTTCAGAAAGGAGACCATATTGATCAGAATCAGAATGCTTGAAGTTAGGTGCGCTTTAAATGACAGTATTGGCACCTAGACATGCATCAATAAGGCTATTTTAATGTGTCTTATATCATTCTGCTCAAATTATTTCATTGGCTCTTCTATCATCCTTCTAAAAACTTGTCAATCTCTTATTTTCCTTTATAGTTGTTTTATTCCAGGGTGTTCTTTGTTGCACTTGCAATGATGTTGCAGGTTTCTAATGCTGTTTTAATTTCACCAAGACTTTAATTTGTTAAGTTACAGTCTCAGAGTGTAAATAAGTAGTGAATCTGATGGACTTGCTTTCATTCACCGTCTCTCAGTTCCTGGTGCTCTTGTTAAAGTAGACTTACTAAGAAGTTTCAGGGTTATTCTTAAACTGTTAAAAAATGCTGAAAAGAAGTCAAGGATAATTTTTTCTAGTTTTAGAGGAATGAGAGTAGGAGGAAAAAAGTAACTTTATGCCACTTTTTACATTCTTCTTTCTTTTTTTTTGGTTATTAACTTCATTTCAAATGGTGAAATTTTCACATTTTCAATCTTACTGCTCTTTCTCCTGATTAGCATCAAGAACATGATGAGACAACATGGTTGTGTATGGGTTTCAAACAGCCCTATGTGTTAGCTAAGGGTAAATGTAAAAGGGCTACTTCAGTAGATCATACCTCTGACAGAACCCCAGGCAACTAGAAACTGTTGAAAAGGACATAACCCAGTTTTCTACTTTGTTTGTTTCCTTTCTTCAACAAGTGAAAGGGCATATAAACACTGTCAACATTTCAGTCTCTGCAAAATGTCTCCAAGACTTCACACAGGAGATGAAAAAGTGCTGAAACTTTCTCCTCTTGCTGTATTGGCAATATCTTCCTGCAACCAAAGGTCATTCATAGTAAAAACAGGGGTTGGCTGAACATGACGTATTTGATAGGTCAAGCTAGCATGGAATACATGATTCATTTTGTAATGAAAGTTAGCCTTTTCTATTTTTTTTTCCCATGCTGGTTGAGTGATGGAGCTGTTTTCTCATTGGCTTGTTCCATTTAAAAGTCCATTTGTAGATTTCTCTTCAAGGTAAACATGTCTAGATCATTAAACATACCCTGTAAACACCATTGCTAATAAAAAAGCCTGTTTGATTCCACACACAAAAAAATGTTTTATACATAGGCTACACTCCTTGTATGAAAATATGTGAAGGGAGTACACATTACTGACATTGCAGGAAAAGCTTGACAAATTACTGCTCGGGACCTGAAGAAGGTAAAAGACCTCAGAACTTACTATTTTTAGGGCAAAAGGATGAAAATAATGGTTCACAGTTCACCATAAGTACTTGAAGAGATGGGAATGGTTGTTCTGTCACTGGGAGATTCACAGCTGGCACAGCCAGTTGTAGCTAGAACCTGCAGATTATTAGGCTGATAGGTCACAGATTGCTAGTTCTGAAACAATTCAGGCAGAAATCTGCACTGTGGCAGAATGGCAAAGAGTCAATATGACATGTGTGATGGTATGTCTTGCAGCAAACTAGAAGTGTTTGGATATGATGTAGGTTCCAGTGTAATTTACAATCTGCTCCAGAGTTGCTTTCCTTGAAGAAAAAAAAAAAAGAAAATGAAAAAAAAAAAAAAAAGAAGAGTATTCACCCTTCTACTTTCTGTGCCATGTAACTGAATATAATATTTGACGTAATTTCAAACAAGCATTTTGGCAATCAGGACCATATGCTCTGTAAATAGTCCATCAAAGTCAGAATGCTAATATGAGTTGTTGTTTGCTGCTGCTGGTGTTATTCCCAGAAATAAACCTTTCATGCAGAGTCTTGAAAATTTTGAAGAAATCAGAAGAAAGCACAGATTCTGTAACAAGTTCCATTTTAAGAGCTGTTTCTTTAATCAGTAAAACAAGTCATAACATACTCTGGAGTTATGTCTTTTAAATTAAACATTTGGCAAGATGCTGTGCTAAGGTACTCCATGATGCTAAATGAATAACAAATTCTCTGGGACTGCCTTTGTAATTGGATAAGCAGACTTGCATGTCATCACAAAGACCTTAATTTACTACATTTTGTATTGGATTCAGTCATGAGCTGTCAATTATTTGCGCTGTGGGTTGTTTTTCTTGTTCTCTTCATCATTATCTCTGCCTCAACTGTTGTCTAGAAATTGTGACACAGTTGTAAACTTCTGGCCTTTTGGAAAAATCCTCATTGAATCAGCAGTTTCTGCTATGTGCTTTCAGGCTAGATCCTTCTCAGTACCAAAAGTGTGTGTTGGTGTTTCTTTATGTGTTACACATCCTAAAGTCACTTCTCCCGCTACAGCTGCACAGCTCCACTGAGCTTCCACCTGTTGAAAACTTTTCTCTTGGAATTTCTTTTATCAAGGCAGAAATTTAAATCCACCAGTGACTTTAAAGGAATGTTTATCATCTCATTGCTTGTCTCCTGGTAATGGGCACAGCAAACTGTACTTTGCCATTTCTAATGTTCAAAAAGCAGCTCGCTTTTCCTTACCATTGTTGTCAACATTAGCTGTTGTTTGCTAATCATAATCTCTTACTTCTTGTAATGGTTCCCAAGCAAACAAGGTCATAGGCTAGAAAAGGGCAGTTGTTTTGCACAGTCATTGTTATTAATCTACACAGGCTGCCCCAGCCCATGTGTCAGGACCTGCTGCCCAGCCAGGCCTGGGCTCAGTCCATCCTCACTCTGTGCTTCCTCTGGTGTGCTGGCAGTGATGAGCCTGAGCTCCAGGGCTTCAGCCCTCACTTGTTAGTGCATTCCTGCTCTGACAAATCCTGTGACTGCCTCTCTAATGCCAAAATGTCTGGGAAAGCAAAGAAGGACCCTTATATTCAGAATTTTCAGCTCATTTGGGCAGCCTTGCATGGTGAATGCTCTGTACTCCTCTGCTGTGCTCTGACTTGGGCCACCAGCTGTCCATCTCCTCAAAATATTGTTATCCGTGAGGGAATATTGCACATGTGTAGCTGTCACTGCTACTGCTACACAACTGCTTCAGGGTTTACAATCTACACATGCTTCAGCTTTTCAAAGCTTCAGAGGAGTCTTACCAGAAGATGTGGACCACCTTCCACTCTGTTTACTATATACCCAGGCCAATGAGATGGCAAAAGGCGGGCTTTAGGAAAATTCCTCTGATCTGGATAGAACTGAATTCAAAGGAAGGAAATCTGTTGCATTAACATATGGATTAGATCACTACTGAAGAAGGTCTTCGGCTGTACAAACAAATACCAAAGTTTTTCTCTTTGCAAAACATAGTGCAAATCTCTTGTTGCGGTCATCTGTAGAAGTTGATCAACAGAAACAAAATTCAGACTGCTTAACTGGCTTTAGAGGAGAAGTCCTGAGATAGACTTCAGACATTTAGTCAGGAAGTGGAAGAAAAGACCCATGTTGTGGGATTAGTTAAAATGTGTGACAGATATTATCACATTAAGATGCAGAAAAGGTATCACAGATTTTAAGGCCCAAAAATGATGTTTTGATCCCGTTATTTAACCCTTCTTATAATGTAGGTCACATAGTCACCCATTTGTTTATCATACATGTTTATCAGCTATTTCTTAAGCTGCACAGATGTGGATTTGGGATAAGAGGAGTGTAACACAGTCTCACATCTGTAACTCTATTATCAAAACATCAGATTGTAGGTGTCTTCCTCTGTTGCACCAGAACTTCAATTACTAATGAAGGCTTTCTCTGCCTGTGGCTACCCAGTCCTCTGTGTTTCTCTTTGTGTTCTTGTATACCTTTTCTATTTCTACAAACAGGAAGAAATCAAAATGCACAGTGACTGTATGTAATTTGCATACTATGCATACTGTAATTTCTCCAAAGGTGACATATTGACAGCATGTGTAAGTTATTTATCTGCAAAGGTGTGAGCTGAGTTGCAGAGGAGTCTGCATTGCTAGGAAATAACTCCCCCTTCAAACACTCACCAGCTGCTTCCCTTTTTCACCGAGGTGTTTGCATCATGTCACCACTTGATATCATTTGCCCTGGGGGCTCCAGGAAGGAAGAGAATGGTTGCCATGTTAATTAGAGGAGAGTAATAAAACCTGATGTTTTATTTATTTTCTTGAAGAGGAATTTGTGTTTCTTATCTTGTTTTATGGTAATATTTTGTGATGAATTTTTTGAGGTTTAGCTCAGAGTCAGTTCTCCTGAGGAACAAGGGATACAGCAAATTACAGAGGCCTTCAGTGCTTGAGATTTCTCAGGAAAATTAACCCACCCATGACTGCAGTTAATTACCTGTCATCACATGCTCAAGGACCCTAACTTAGCTCCTGATGTTATAGATAGAATTAGACAAGTGCACTGTTAAAGCATTTATATTTGATGACTGAGATGGAATCTGTACTGTGATTAAAACCACTAGTTTACAAACACAGCAAATACCTGACAGTTGCAGCAAGTTGTGCCAGGAAGGGAACAGAGTTGTCTAGGACCATTTCACAGGGGTTCAGGATCTGAACACCTTTGTGGATATTGGGTCACAGTGGTTCTTTTGCCTTTGGAGAAATTGGGTTTTGGCAGAACTTGTGGAGTGTGGTTATTACACTGCTGTAACTACAAGGATAAGTCTGGATATAAGAGCGACCCTTGGCAATTCAAAGAACTCAACTCTTCTCTTGGAACAGAGCTGGACTAGAAAGCCAAGAAGACAGGGAATAATTTAGGGTTTTGTTGGTCTCAGATTAGTCTTAGTTCAAGTTTAGTCTTCAGACTGTGCTGTCACACATAATGAAACCTTTGTCGAAAATCAAGGTTTTAATCCCTTCCTTCTGAATTTCCAGATTAATTATTTAAAGACCAAAAGGCAAAGATCTGACTTCTATGGATATCTTGCTTTACAGATCCATTTTACATGAAGAATTTGACTGGACTAATCCACACTACAGATTTGGTATTTATATTATCTTAGTTTTTAAGATCTCCAAGCATACACATGGTCTCATCTTTCTAAATACTGTGTATAGTTCAACTAGAAGATAAAATTTCCAGAAAGATCTATAACACAAAAGAAAGCTTAGGGAATGTCCTGGTTTTGGATGAGAAAATTTTCTTAGTAGCTGGTATAGTGCTGTGTTTGTATTTAGTATAAGAATAATATTGGTACCACACTGATGTTTTGGTTTTGCTAAATAGTGCATTCTCTAAGTCAAGGACTTTTCAGTGTCCCACCATCTGCCAGTGAGGAGGTGCACAAAGATCTGGGACGGAGCAGAGTCAGCACACCTGACCCAAACTGGCCAAAGAGATGTCCCATACCACAGAAGGTCCTGTTCAGTGCATAAACTGGGGGAATTGGATGGGTGGCACCAATTGCTGCCTGGGGACTGGCTGGGCTTCAGTCAGTGAGTGATTGCATTGTGCATCACTTCATTTCCTTGAGTTTTAGTTCTCTCCTCTTCATTACAATTATTTTTATAATTGTCATTCTTTTTATTGTTTATTTTATGTTCCTTCAATTATTAAGTTGTTCTTATCTCAATCCACAAGTTTTACTTTTTTTTTCCAATTCTCCCCACCATCCCACCAAGGAGAAGGGAGTGAACAAGTGGCTGCGTGGCAATTCATGCCTGGCTGGGATTAAACCACTATGGGTGGAGAAAAAAAAGTCCAATAAGAGAAGACCATTTAGTTCACACTAACTTCAAGCACAGATTAAAATCAATTGTTTATTTGGGCTACTTGAAGCAGTTGCAATATGAATGACAACAAAACCACTAATATTTTTCATTAACTAATATCACATATCAACAAAAAGACCTCTGAAAAACACATTTCTTCTTCCAGATTTTTACTGTTTTTTTAGTTTCTACTGAAAAAAAAACACTTATGGGTTTACTTTTAAGCTCTTTGCCTGGGTTGTGATTTTTAGCAAGAAGGGGGGTTTTTTATTCAAATAGCATATTATTTACAGTTTTTCAGTGTATTGCGCTTGATTGCATTATCAGCTTGCCTTCTGTACTTGCTGTCTTGCTGCTAATAATGTTACAGATCATATAATGAAGTCAATAATGAAAGCAACTGTGTCACTTTCATCTTCTGTACCACCAGTGTACACAAATTAATAGAGACTGCTGCAATAATTTTGGAGCCTTGATAACCCACCATGTGGGAGAGGCTTAACCCATCAGGTGTGTGTGCTTTTGGTCATGTTGCACCATTCTTCTCCAAGTTCATTTCTTGCTGAGTAAAGAAGAATTTTCATACTGTTTCCTAAATTTCTGTCTTTAGATTTTAGTGACATTATCTGCAAAAACAAAACTAGTCAGACCAAAAATAGTACAAAGACACAATTTTTTTCTCTAATTGTCACAGATTTGAACAGTATGCTCTTGCCTACAATTAAAATGCATTGCTTTACTAAGCTGTTTGTGGAGCACGTGAATTACTTGGAATAAGTTTCATTATGGTGATTAATATGCATGACACTGCATCACAATATGAAACCTATCAAGCCTGGATTGTTTATTTTATTGTTGTTGTTGTCATTCTTTTGATAGAATGCCATTTAAAAGCAAAACCTCCTCCACCAAGAAGATCTCTGTGTCTTTTCAGAGGTTCAATCTCAGTTCATATTTCCAAGATGTGATCATGATTTTGAAAAGCTAATTTATATGCATAATACCTTTGCTACATACACTTCAAAAAGAGCAGTTGGGTTTACAATATATATGGGAAATAATTTTCACACATTTGGGGGTTTGTGCTTTATGATAGATAATGAAGAGTTTCCTTAGAAGACCTTCAGTTAAGGCTGGCTGAGGATACATACCCAAAGACCTGTGACTTGGCTTTGCATCTGAGCAGCCCTGACTCCAAGTGAAAAACAATTTGAGCTGGAAGTACCTAGTTTTTGCTTCTTTCTTCTCAAAGCCTTGTAGTGCTGTGAATGCTGCCCAAACTCTGTGAATGCTGCCCAAACTTTGACCCCAGTGTATATTTTTATCCTTTGGAGAAACTAGGAGGAATCCAGAGTATGGTATAAGATATAGGGAGTTTCCATTTGCTTTGGGTTTCATTTAAAATGTTCCTGTGAGTTTTGGTGAAAAGCACTTCAATAGCATTAAACCATAAAAAACTCCTCATCGGTCCAGTTTCCATAGATGTAACCTAGTCATGTTGCTGTGAAGTTTTTCATATTTTTCTATAAGAAAAAAATTATTGACTAAGATTAAAAGAAACAGAACTACTAGAAGCCTGGAAAGATGCATGAGAAACTGAAATGAAACTAAGAAAAATACTGGGTTGAAGGAAGCTTTTTAATTGACATCCTCATCTTGCTTCATATGCCCATCACATTTTTTGTTGTGACCAGCATGATATGCAATGCTTTGAAATATGTTACTATTTCAATGATAAAAAGGATGCCAATAAAGGGTAAGGATCCAGGTACTATACAGAATTTGCTGAGTGATGTTGAGGTCCTGAAACAATGGAAAGAGAAGGTCATGCATACCAGAACTAATAAAAAATTTGGGCAGTATTTAGCACTAGGAGGGAAGGAAAATATGGTGTTTGGTGTTTTACTCCATCATGGTATAACACTTCTATAGAAAAAAGAGAATATCATTCTGCTGTGTCTCAGTCAAAGTGTTTACAACAGAAATAGCAAAGTATTGGCAGCAACATGCAGAGCCTGTACAGTTCTTAATTCCTGTATTGGGGTTGTCTGACAAGTGGGGGCTACTGTTTCTGTGAGAAGCTGCTTTAATCTTCTCTGATGTCTGTTTGAGTGAATGCTGATGGCCAAGGTCTGTCCCTATCTCAATCCACAAGATTTTAGTTTTATTGTCTCTCCCCTGTTCAGCTGAGGAGGGCAGAGGCTTTGGTGGGCATTGTGTTTCCAACCACAGTCAACACACCATAATTCCTTATATACTTTTCTTCTGATTTGTGTAAGAGAATGATTTGAAACTGAAGTGAGTGCAGAGAAAAATAAAGGAATTAGAGATATTATAAAGGAGAATTAAAGGGTGTTTTTCTTTTTTAACCTAATAAACTCAACTCTATTCATCCTCTCTGTAATTTTCTCAAGAGAGGGAACCTGAAGGATGGATATCAGATAAAGGGCAAGGTGAAAAAAGAATACAGTACAGATAAGTTAATTATCTTGGAATTATATAAACAAACCCCATATTTTCAGAGCTATGATTTGGTATCCTGTATCAAATGATGAGGAACCTGCCTATGTAAGCAGAGATCAGCACACTGCATTAAGGGCAGGAATTAAATGAGGTGTCAAATGTTGACAGGACTTTGATAGCCTGTGAAGGGCCTGGTGCCTCAGCTGAACCCTGCCTAGCCTTACACGTGTCTCTCTCCCCAGCCAAGTGTCATGCTGTGAATGTGAATTTATCTTGCAAACTTTCATATTTAACAATCTATCCTACCATCAAAATGAGAAGTGAAAAGGGATATTTCTACTACAGACTGCTGCCTTGTAAAGTTTTGTGCTTCTGAATTAAACAGCTGTTGATAGAGAAAGTTCCAAAGAAATCATAAGCATGTTTTTATTTCTTTTAGTTTTGATTTCTCCTTTGAAAAACAGTCAAGGGAGTAGAGTATTCTTAAAGATAAAGAAAAAACAAAGAAAGTGAGGCATGGAAATGACACAGCCAGCATTGTCTTTGTCTATAAATGGTACCCTGGGTTTCAAAACAGCTCCTTAAGTCCCTAGGTATCCAAAAGGGGCAGATCACTCTGCCCAGCAGAAGGTAGAAGTGGTGATTTATATTTCTTTCCCTCAGTAGCACAGTTAAGCTCTGGTACACGTCCACTGATATACAAGAAAGGTGAACTGTCAGGATGTTGTGACTCACTAGAAATATCTGGTGTCAAATCTTGTAAGACTAAATAACACAGAATGTATTAGAGGCTAATAAACAGCCATTAACCACCCAGCATTCAGATTTACCAATTACCACCCTGTTCTAGGCCATGGACCTGCTCGCTGTGGCTGACAACATCACATTAATGAATCTCAAGTCTTAACCTCCTTGAATTCATGAATAACAATTTGACTCCATGTAACTTGATTACTACGAAATGGAAACTTTAGTTGAGTCTAAACAGTGGTTATGAGGTTGAGATGAGAGAAAGACAACCCTACTCCATCACTGGTAATTTAAACTCGTATGAAACCGAGCACCTGTCACAGTGATAAATGGGTTTTCTTGTTATCTTGCTGTCGGTATCATTTCCCAGTCAGATTACTATCAAACACCCAGGCAACACTGTGCAAACCAAGGTACAATTGTCTTCATTTTATTTCCCTTCCAGAGAAACGGGTAAAGGTTACAAGATGCTTATAAATGTGATTGATTTCATTTTCTTTGAGTCATTCCCAGAACACAGTTTAATTTACTTGTATATGCAAATATAGGGTTTTTATAGGCACCACAGAAGAGAGAGCTGCTCATTGTTTACTGATGCCAAGCTATAGCTGCAACCACCCTGAATCAGGGGGTGCCCCTGTGGGTTACAACTTTTAAACTCCATTTCACTGTGTATGATTAAGAGAAATAAATTTTTAAATCTGTTTTGCTTTAGATTGGTGCCTCAAAAATTTACGTGTCTTCAGCCTGAGGAATGAGACTGAAAGTATAATGTGGACAAGCTCCTTCCTTGCAACTCCAGTGTGTTTTTCTTCCAAGCATGTGATTTTTTTTTTTCTTGACTCAATTTTTTTGTTAGGTTTTTTCTTGTTTTAATTCTTTGTGTAAAAGATGTAGAAAAATAAAGGCAGAAGGAAGGAGTAAACCTCCAATATTTAAAAATATTGAACTTGGAAGAATTGTCTATTAAAGGATATGTCTGAATAGACAATCACTGTGCTCATTTCTCAATGTAGAAACTGTGCACAAGCTGTCACCTGGTATCTGTATGAATAAAGATCTAGCTGATGGGTTTAGGATTAGCTCCATAATACTGCAAAGTATTTTTATTCTTTTACAACTTCAGTGCCATCCATCCAACAAGATGATAGTAAATTTTCATTCTCTTTTGCTGGGCTGTGGTTCTAAAACATATATTTGAATGTTTATGGATTTTCCTGGAAGCTGCACAGAATAAATAGCTTGTAAACATGGGATGTGCCATGAGCCATAACCTCCAGAGGTTTGTATATTATGGATTTCTTTTAAGTTGTAGCTGATTTTCTCTCTTTTATAGAAAACTTGAAACAAGCAGAAGACTCACATTTTTTCTGTCTCTACCTGTTGCTTTTCCGTATTCTCTCCCTAGAATGATGCAAGCAGAAGACTGTAGGTTGGTTGTACCCTGTTGAAATTCTCTCTGTGTAGAAAAAAATATTTCTATTACTTAATTGTGAAATGGGAGGTGAGAGGAGCGACAGATTTTGCCCGACAATTAACAGTTTTTTCTCGTTTTGTGAGAAAGGAGCCTGCTTTTAGAAGATGCTATAACAAGTGGTGCTGTATTTTAGCTGCCAGTAAGAGAAGTAACAATCCTGGAGAAAGGAATGGAAGGATCCTTTTTAAGAGTGGTGACAGGGTTGATTGTATGTTGGAAAACAACTAAGCAATGGTGTGTCCTCAGGACAGCCTCCTGGGAGGGGCTCAGCCCAAGGCTGAGAGGTGCTGGCTGTGCTTCCCTGCAGCTGGCACAGCTGTCCTGCAGCTCTCGGGGCAGGCAGGAGAAAACGCAGCAGCAAAGTCAGAAGCTGAGATGGGGAAGTGACGATGTAAGAACATGGCAATTGTCACAATGTTCCACTGTAGAGATGTGAAATCGAGTTCTGTCAGATAGAGCAGAGAATAGAAACCACTTCTTGGGTGAACCCTCATCTGTTAAGTCTCTGTATATCCAGGGCAAGTACGTGATACTTCCTCCTCCAGTTAAGTGTGGAAAGAAAGGACTGAAGTGTGCTGAGCTCTTAGAAAAAAAGATCCTTCAAGCCAGCATTTCAGGAGCATATTTCAGGCTTCTTTCTTACAGGAAGGGGGATAAAGGTTGGTTTTGTCTTTGGGTACTGGTTAGGTGTAAGATGCTTCTCAGCTGCTGCCTGCTTTGGATACAACCTCCTTTGGATACAACCATCTGAATTTTCCTTCAGTTCTGTGCATGGGTTCCAATCCAGGTTCCCACTCTTGAGCTATTACTGTGTTTCTCTTTAGGTCATTAGTGAAGTATTTTACTTGATTAAGAACTGTGTGCTTTATGATGCTGCATAAGTCACCATAAAGAATAAAAGCCTTAGGATTCTTACCTATTTCCCCAAGTTCCCCTTTTATCAATGGCCAGGCGAAAGAGTCTGTGACTCTTTGGGAGGTTAAAATAGAACCTAGCTGGAAATGTGTAAAGTTTTGTATTTATTTAAGTTGAATGTCATCCTTTCTTCAAAGAAGGCTAAGAAGGCAAGAAGGAAAAGTACAATTTATCCCCTGTATTGACATTTGGGTTTGGAAACTATAAAATTACGTGAGCTGCCCGTACTATTAATATTAATAAAGTTTAAAAAAATCCTCTCACAAGGGCTTTGTGTTAATCTTACATGATTCAGCTCCTGGCTGCATAATGAAGATCTTACATATTTAATAAGCAAATTGAAGCAGTCCCAAATGAGTGAACAACATAACTCTGTAAGAAGAAATGGGGCGGAGGAGAGGGGGAATTCTTGTCGGATGAGCTGGCTGAAAAAACACCAATCTACTGGCATTTTTATGTCTCCTATCAAATGTCATTGTGAATTGAAAATGGAATGTCTGAAAAAAATAAGAAGCAGCAAGTTTCTATATAACCTGATGAATGTAACTCCATTGTTTCCATGAAATCATATTAAAAAGGTCATCACTCTACGTATGAAAATACCAAGGCAGTTATTCTATTGCTCTTTCAATTTGGAATAGGCACTTGAATATCATCAAAGAGAAATAGCTGATATTCTATAATTAAAAGTAGATTTTGATTCACAGTGGGGAAGATGATAAGAATGGATCCTTCCATGCCACTGATGTAGACACGCATCTTACTCAGGAATAAAAGAAACTGTCTGGAGGATAAAAGGAAAATATGATTAAATTAAAATGTCTGGGGTATAAAAATGTGCCTGTGAAAAGAACTGAAAAATTCCCCCTTCTTGTGGTGTTCTACAAGTAATTCCTTTGGGTAAAGCCTTTGCCATAGCAACAGATAAAACCTTTATGAGGTGCAAAATTTGCTAAGAAAATGAAGGTTTTCCATTCCAGTTCAGTTGATGTCTTGAAATGATAATAAGTCTGGCATAAGATTATAATCAGTTTAAAGATGCATTTTTAAAGACTATAACAACAGAGAGTCTGTGGTGCTTTTTCAAAGTAAGATACACATATGTTCTGCTGGAGATGGAGAGAAGAAATCAGAACTCAAATGAACTGTGGCTGTGCCCACTGTCCTGTTACCTGTTCTTTCTCTTTCATGTTTCATAATTTTTGATATCTTCATTGCTATCTTTGCTTTTAGCCTATCTATATCTTGTACATTCTATATTTTAAACTTTTTTTTTACAAATAGTTACAAATACAACAGAAACATTGGGAAAGATCTTAACATTAGAGTGTAACTTGTCCTTGTACTTCTGCTGGCTCAGTTCTTTGCATTACACCCCTTGCTACCTCTCACTGTATTGTCTCTTTCTTCTATGGAAAATCAGAGATCCAGGCCTTCCCTCATGCCTTGTTCTTGATTTTGTTTTCCAGTCAGCAGCAGCTCTCCATGACACCTGCTCCTTCAATAGGCTATTGCTTCTGTTCATGGTGAGGCTCTCAATGCCTTTTTTTCAGGATTTCAGCTCTTGTACGTTCTCAATATTGCCTCTCTGGAAAGTCTAAAATTTAAATTGTCTCATTATGTGCATTCTTATGAAGGATCCTAAAAGCAGAGCTACCAAGGTTTCCATTATATCATCATTCTCTTCACTGAAGGACCCCTGGCTCTTCACAAGATAGAGGCAGCTATCTCAGAGGATTAGGGTGACTCATAAGAGGATCGTCTGATTGTCTGACAGTGCTGTGAGTTTCTTGGCATTTGTGCTTTTGGAATTTAAATGGTGTCAATTATACCTTCACAGGGAGCTTTTCCTTAAACTATGCCAAAAAACACATCTTGCCTTTTTGCCTCTACAGAAGTTTGCAGAGTGGAAATTCTCTGAACACTTCAACACCTCTTCCCCTTTTCTATTTTTTGTGCCCTGGGCTTTGTAGTTATTTCCCCTCTTTTGTCTCTTTTTCATTCCTCCTTGCATGAGGGATCTGTCCTGATATTGTGGGACTGGAATTGCAAGATTAGAATGGAAATGTGTGAAATGGAAACCTCTGTCTATCACTTTGCAATCAGCACTTGCACTGCTCTTTCCTGGCTGCTATCAAAACTCTGAGTTACACTTTTATCTGCTGGTTTTCTTGTATTTTTATCATCAGCTGGGTCTTCAAGTGCTTTTTGAAAGCTTGAAGGGCATCTGAGGTTCCTCATGCTTATCTTTGTCTTGAACACAGCTGCTCAAGGCGTCAGAAGTGTGGGACTAGAGGAGGACTGAGCTGGGCACCAGAGGCCAGGGCTGTGCTTTGGCACTGTGGGTTGGGGTCTGTGCTGAGGAGGATTCCCACTCGCTGTCTGTGGGAACAGATGAACTCTGGGGAGAGCAAGTGAAAATGGGGCACCACCTGTGGGGGCCATCTCATCACCCCCTTCCTTCCATCACGTTGTGACTGAGGCCTGAACTGCAGTGCTGCCCTAGCCCTAAACTGTTTGCGGAAAGTCATACCTCAGGAAGGAGAGCCTACCTCAAAAGTAAAATAAAATTATTGAAATGAAAAGGGATGTTTTTAACAAAAAAATTTCAGCCATTCCAACTCCAGACTTTTCTTCCTTGCAGGTGACAAAATACTCTATATACTATTTTTTTTTTCATAAAAACCTTGAGGTATGTGATTAAACTTACTTCTCAGAGTAATTTTGGTATTAAAGCACCTCGTTTAGTGCCTCTGGCACTTCATTCAAAGAGAAGAAGTAGAAAGAAAAGTGAAAGCCAAATCAATTATATGGGGGGAAATCAGTCTTTTCTTTAGAAAGCCAATTTTTTTTATTAATTGCCATTTGATTTATTTTCCTCTACCTTTATTTTCCCCCTTGGTGTGTAACAGTGGGGAGAGTAAAGATGTTGATTCCTGGATCTTTGGATCTTTTTGTCCTTCTGGTTCAGTGCAGACAAATGCAGTTTGTTACCCACCTGCTTCCACATGTGACTGCCTCTTTATTTCAGTGTGTACATTGTTTTTGTTGGATGATTTGGACTGTTTTTGGATTTGTATTCTTATATATATTAATAATTTGACTTTGAATTGATAATTAATTATTTTTTCAAGCAATTACTTTACTTCCCAAACATTCTGTATGCATTACAACCTCCCTGAATTATGAAGGATTGCTAACCCCAGTGGTCAGGTTAAACTGAAAATCTAAGTGTCCTCTACATCTTCAGACCTTTGAAATTTTTTTGGCTTTGTTTGCTTTTGTTCCACATTTTTCAATATTGTTCAGGAAAGTGAAGAAGAAAAGACAGAGTTAATTTTGTCTCTCACATGAAAATCCCTCAGCACTGACAAAACCTGCTCTGCTTGTGCCAGGTCTCTAACAGCTTGAAAATCAAATTAGGCCCAGAATTATTGCAGACACTGTTTTCTGTCAACAACCTGGGGAAAAAAAGCAACCAACCAAACAAAACCCTAAACAAAGAGAAAAAGCTTTCTCCTGTAATCTCAGTAAGAGCCATGCTTCCCAATCCATTAAAAGTGTCTCACTCCAGCTCTGATGTTCCCTGTTGCCAAGTAGCTGGAAACAGGGGCTGCAAAAAATGTTTTAAAAAGTCATTTGAAAGGGAGCAGAGAGATTGCATGCCAACTTGAAAGCATGACAGCAAGAAATCTCTGAACTTGCTTTGCCAGTGATGAGAAAAACCTCACCAGATTCACTCTTGGTTGAGCTCACTGGCGTGGAGGAGGGGGGTTTAATCTCATATTTGTTAGTTTCTCAGTGTAGTGGTTTGTGCCACTGATGGCATTTTTTCACAGGCAAGATGATTGCCAGTGCTAACTTACCTATGGCTACCCTCCTTTACGGCAGGAGTAGATACACTGGGTCACATTCAAAAAAAATTCCCTCTAGCCAGGTCTCTAGCTTTGGTCACAAGCACATGTCTAGAGTAGATTGGGAACAGCACAAGCATATATAACACTTCCCCAGTGCACCCTGGAATGCCGTGTCAATAATAATAGTTGATGGGTTCTCTGTTGTAAATTACTTTATTGTTCAATGTATATCACCTGTTAGCATCTACAACATCCTCCAGCTTCATGTGCTATAAGCCTCCTACACCCTAAGGGGCAGAAAATTCCTGTCTTTCCTGTTTGTTTTGATTTCCTGTTTGTTTTGGACTCGCCAATGAGAAGCTTCGCATAGGATACCCTACATCTTGTACTCATGAAGAGATGAACGAGTTCCCATCCTAACTCCCCATCCTCTCCACAGTCCTGATGTTTTCAATGTCTTTCCTCAATCACAGGCATTTCTGTACATTTGCTAAGCATTGCTGCTCCTCCCTGAACTTTTTGCAGTTCCAATATATGCTTGGAAATAAATGGCAGCATGGGAAGCCTTGCTGCTGTTTTTAGCAGAGGCTTTTGCAGCATGTTGCTGCTGATGGATTTGTGCAGTCATCACCGTTAAAGCTTGAGGCTGTCAGCAGCAGCAGGTGAGCAATTTCAGTTTTTAAAAGTTTTTCTTTTCTCTCCTCCCCAATATTGCTAAGCCAACTCATCATATCAAGCTGTTTTTTTTTTTTCTTTTTTTGCTTCCAAGTTGAAAAGTTGTAAATGTAATCTTGCCAATGTGGGGTTACTACTTCCCAGCAGGCAGGTAATGCAGGCATTGTGAATCAATTCAGACCTTAAGTTTGCATTTTGTTGTAAGAAAAAGGGAAAGACAACACACACACAAAAAAAAAAAAAAAAAAAAAAAAAAAACAAAAAAACACCACCAAAAAACCAAACCAAAAACCAAAAAACCAAAAAAACAAAGCTGGAAACAATGATTTAAAATCAAGCAAGAACCTAAGAGAAACATTTGTCAAACCTCACCTTGCCTTCTTAAGTTACTAGCCAAGTTTTCTATAAGCTATTTCTAACTAATCAGAGAGGATATAAAGAGCTGGAACTTCTAAGTATGGATAAATTTTGTATTTTTATGTTGTCACTCCCTCTAGACATTTTACCTGTTTTCATTGTATCATGTTGAAAGGAAAGTGTTTGTTTTGATCTCAGATTTTTTTCAGCACAGTGTGCAGCTTGTTTTTGTGATAGTACTTAATGTCTTCCAAGAAATCCTGTTGAGGGTTTTTAAATGCCTCTTGTTTGCAGACAATAAAACATAGAAGTGGGTGGAGAAAAGATAGAAATGATCTGAAGCTGATGAAAATATTTCTAAGAAGAATGTTGCTAAAACGACAGAGGAATATCAAATTTTACATTCTGGGTCAATTAAAATTGGATAGTATCATATATCCATCAGAATGTGAACTTGTGTTGGACTTGAGGGGTAGATCAAACACTCTGGTTGGATTTGGGGATGGGATTTTTCAGAAGCAGTCAATCTGCTTTTCCTGTTTAAGTGATAATAGTGTTCAGTCAGCATTCAGCACATTTTGAATATCCTAGGATTCAGCTCTCTGGTTTTATAAGCTGAATCTTCAGTTCTTTATCAAAAGAAAATACCCTGCAACTCAAAGACACATTTTCCTGAAATGAGATGTTTTTTCAGGCTCCAGGCTGCTAAAATGCAGTCTTATTTTGAAATCCTATCAAGGAATCTCTTGGTTTTGAAGTATCTTGGATCACTGTGGAACCTTTTTTACAGTCAACTGTCTCATTCCCTCGTGTCCTTTTGCATTTTCAGCTTTTGGGGTAATATTATCCTAATACATCCATCTCTACTACAGTTGTGTATCCCTACCTTTGTTATGTTTAACTCTGATAGTGGAAGAGTAGAAAACCTACATTTAAAACACCCCAATTTGATCAGCCTTGGGAAGAGGAAACTAAAAATTCTTACAAAGACTCACCTGATTTTCTTTGAGGAACATTTGGGAGCCATCAGTATGTGTTGTATCCATGCATTGTCCTGTGCAAAGCAGGTCTGAGTTGAGCACATATCACAGTGTCTCCTGACCCTGACAAACTGCAGCTGCAATTGCTCTTCTTGAGCTAAACCTGCACCCTGAGCCAGTTGTAGCACCCACAATTTTAGAGACAACTTTTCTGGAGTTGTAGGCTGGGCTAGATATCTCCAGAGATCCCTTTCAGCCCAAGTTTCCCCATGACTGTGATCCTGGAAGTGGCAGCACCTTCTCAGCTCCTGTAGGGATTCACTGAAATTATTGTAGATCTGTAGCTCTAAAACCACCAAAGGACTGCTCTGGGTACTGACTTGTGAAACTGCTGAGGACAGGGCACTGGCAGGACGCATTAATGTTCGAGCACACCTTCACTTTCCCAGCATGTGTTCTAGGCTCACAGAAAAAAAGCATCACAGTAAAGTTTGATGGAGCTAAAATAAGATATGCATGATTTCTTAGACAGGTTTCAGGTCACTGAGAATTAGCAAAAAACTGTAATCAAGTGGGAATGGCTGGAGCTCACCTGCAGCCCAATAGATAACACATTTCAACTTGTAAACAATCTAATAACAAGGCTTAAATTAAAACCACATTCATCCCTGTTCTCCCTTTTTTTCCTTTCTTTTTATCATGCTTCCACATTCCCTAAACTGATAATTTGTTTCTTTCTAGGTTGCCTCTGGAAAGGGGACAAGCCTAAAGACTTAAGACTAGTGAGATAGTAATCATTGCTTCACGCTGTTTCCCTTCTAGCTATTTGCTGTAAGCAAGAACAAGAACAACAAAAAAAATAAATATACAAGACAGAAAGAAACAGAGCCTGAGGAGAGAACATTCATATTGTCATTTAGATGAACTATGCAGCTATCTCTCTTGACACACCTATTCCACCAACATGCTTCTTCTCAACCTGGTATTCATTTTCTGTCCTTCTTCATTAGATTAGTGATCCTTTTCTCCTCTCCTGCTCTGACTACAGCCTGAACCACTCACTTATTTTTTGGCTATATTAGCCAGGTTGTTTGTATTGCTGTCCCGCGGGTGACCTAGCAGCTCAAACCAATAACACATATTTCTTTGTCAACATTTTATTCTCCAAGCTTATATTTGAAGACATTTTATATGTCCAAATTGCAGTGATGCATTTTGGGGATAATAACACAGAAGTGGAATTAATGCCTTTTGGATCTTTCCTTTCTAGCAAGATTGGACTGGCCTGGATAAATGGTTTTCTCTTGTAGCCTATTTTGGTTTTCTTTTGTTTCAAACTCCCTGAATTTCATAATGTTGGTTGTTTTCCTCTAGACCTCTTCATAGAATTTTTTATGTTTGTGTCACTTTGTTTGTTCTTGAAGATCTGCAGGATATGCAAGTTCTGGCTCTAACTAAAAATAGAATAGATTGAGACATTCTGATATCATGAAGGTAAGATTGTTTTCATTTACACTGCAGAATTCCTGGGGCATTTATGTATCTGTGGAGGATCTATCATAATGAGGTTTCCTGACTAGAAATCCGGTGTGTGTCTAAGATTCCTGACACATGATTGAGACAATGTTAATGATAAAGATAAATTAATTTCAGAAAGAAGATAGAATTATTTTTAGTCTCCCTCATTTATATGTTGATTAAACTTGTAGGAACATTGTACCTTCAAAACTGTGACCAATTTTGTTCAAAATGGCCAGTCAAGGAAGATGTGAACATAAATGTCAGATGATCACAGGAACTTTCTGTGCCTTGGGAAACAAGGCTAGAGAATAACTGGCAAAGAATAGTTATTTCTTAATTATGCAATAAAGCAGAGAAAGATGTGCTGTCAGAGCACATTGCAAGTAAGGCACAGCAACCCACATTCCTCAGTAAAACAGTGAAAAAAATAATTTTTTTGCACGCAATATCCACAGGCCTTATGAAGTAGAGATAAGGCCTTAGGAAACAGAGATAAAGTTTGATTCTCCTGTAAGACTCCATCCACATGCAGGAGCAAAACTTCCTCGTCCTACAAATGCAAGGATATTAGAGGATAAAAAAGCAATGAAAACAGTAGAAGAAAATAAATTTACCTTATTTTTAACACCTGGAGGATTTACACATGTTTTAATTTAATTCCAGGTCCTCACAGGAAGTTAGGTGCCCTAGGGATTTCTTGGGAATTGGGTATTTAAATCCTTGCGAAGTTTTGTGTGGGTATTTTAATTGTGTAAGGTAGAGTTGTTTTGACTGTGTTGTATCTCACGTGGCTGTGGTTTCTGTGTTTTTGAAATGCTACTGCTGGACACGAGTACAGGTTTGATTTGGTGTTAACATAGAGAAACAAGTTCTAGTCACATGTTCATGCAAAAAAACCCAGAACAAAACAAGAAAGTTTGAAGTTCAATTATAAACCATTAACTCATCTAGTCTAACTTTAGGGTTATAAACCACAGAAATTAACCAGTGAAGGCAGGACCTAGTGCTGTAGAAGGGATGCTGGTTTCTTTTGCTGCAGATCACCACCAGTAGCTCAGGCTGCTCATTCAGTTCCTCCTCCAGGTAAGGTGTGTGTGACCGTGTTAGCTCAGCTGCTGTGCCTCACTGGTCATGCCAGACCACTGCAGTGCGGCTCCCATCTGGAGCATCCCAAAATTGGGATGAGCAGTCTGCTGGTCGGCTCCATCCTGCCCGCAGTGTGGGTTCAGCTGGCTCCATGCATTGTCTCTGCACACTCAAACAAGCTACCAAAGACAGGGCAGCTCCCTGAGGTTAGGGACATCGTGAAGAAGAAATGGCTATATCATCACAGAGACCAGTCATGCTTACTTTATTGAGGTTGGCAAAAAAAGGGTGAAGACTCAGAAGGCACAAAGGCAGTGGAAAACCAGGCAAGTTAATATCATTAAAAATGGGCATAAACTGGCTATAATAGAAATTGGATGATAGTTTCTGACCTCCAGAGGTCCCTTTAAATAGCTGAACAATTTTTAAAAGACCTAACTTGTTTTAAGACAATATGGATCCCTTTTCAAAAGTACTCTGTCCAAACAGCATAATAATTTCCTTTTCCTATCTGAGGAACATGACTTACCTCCCAGGGAACATTGTGGGGAAAAATGAATGGATAACTGTAGGATGCTAAAAGAGCTAATAAATACTAGGTAGCCTGAGAGATTCGGCTGTGAATATTGACAACATGTAGGATGTCTTGTCTTCAGGCCATCCTGAAATTTATCCTACTGTATCCTTTTAAATTAGCCAGGTTCCAGCAATATGTTATGTAATGTACATGAGCCAATGTGTCATGAAGGGAAAAAGAAATAATAGTTACCACACGCAAACAGCAGATTCATGTAGGTAAAACAAGCCACAGTATTTGAAATGTCAAAATTGTTAAAAGCTTTGCATTTGTCTGGGTGTTAATTTGTATTTATAATTGAAGCAACAAAGTGTGGAAGGAGCAGGTGACATGCTTTCACCAAAGTATCTACTGCAAACATTTATTGATGATAAAAGCATTTAGAATATGTCTAAGAGATAAAAGAGCCTTTCTGATCAACTGAACCAAGTGTGAGGGTTGTCTCCCCATGTTCATGGGATATATATTTAAACACAAAACCCAAAGAAGATAGCTTTGATATACTCTAAGCCTTTTCAGGAGGCAGATTTTAACAGCCTGTGTGTATTCTGTCAGTCAAAACTCTTTTGAAACGTGTAAGGCAAACTCAAAGCATTAACCCTGGTTTCAGGGATTTCTGCTGGAAGTCGGGGACCTTCCCTTCTCAGTCAGTAAAGCTCTTTCTTCGGGTGTGTATCAAACAGCCAGAAGGGGAAAAGGAAAAAAAAAAACAAAAAGGAAGTGATTCTACAGTAAGGAAACAAGTATTCTTAACACATGCAAAGTGATAGAGTTTCAACATGCACTGTGATCACAACCCAACCTGCTCATCTGCTCCACAGTGGTTACCATTCCTACAGGTCCAGCAGATTTCCTATTCTAATCTGAGGAAATAGCTCAATGCCAGGGTAAATTTTCCTAATGTGCTGATTTTTGGTGACAGCTTGCACTGAGGGCACCAGCCATCTCTGACTGCATGCTCTAGAAAGTAGAAATAAAACCAAGTTATCTCACTTGAGCACTTATCCAACATGAAATTTTCATTTCATCAGGCACAGTGTTGGTGCCTTGAATTCTAATCATTTGGCCTTCTGCTGCTGTAAACTGCTATGTGAGCTCTAAAGCAAACCCAGTGCACATTTTTTGTGTGTCAATGTTCCTCTTTATTCCCACACCAAGATAATTCTTGGCGAGGATGCACAATGGGCTTTTTCGCCTGCAAGCTGCTGTTTCAGAGCTCACTGCAGAGAGCTCCAAAATCTGAACTTCAGCACTGGTTCTTGTTTATCTCAACAACAGGAAAGGGGGAGCTACGTGAAAAGAAACTATATATTTTACTTTTTTCTTTTTTTTTTTTTTTAATTCCTAATATCTTGAGCATTACTCAGTATATGTGTGTGCTTATGTACAAGTATGCAAGGGTGAACACCTGTTGACTTGTGACTTGTATAAATCAGGCACATATTTAGTTATCATCCTTGTCATAAAATTCCTTTTGTAAGAGTAAATCGCTGTTTACTGCCCAACACTTCTGGCCTCGCAAGAGAGAGTCAGAATTTTTTTTTTGTTTCTTTATTATTGCTGTTGTAACTGCAGGTTTGCTTATCTCTGAGGTATTGGGAGTACATTACAGACATCATTAAATTTATGGCTCTTGTGGTTAGGATAAAGAAAGAAGTGGTCATACTGCTGGCAAGTTTATATCAACACCTGAGCATATAAAAGATTAAAAGGTAAGCTTAAGAAATTTTTGCAGTTTCCTCCTAAGTATGCTTCCTATTACTGGCATTTTA
Organism: Melospiza melodia melodia; assembly: GCF_035770615.1. NCBI lineage: Eukaryota > Metazoa > Chordata > Aves > Passeriformes > Passerellidae > Melospiza > Melospiza melodia. The sequence continues at coordinate 13,416,566 of NC_086201.1, read as the reverse complement.
TGTTCATCTCAGTTACTCATCAATCATCAAACTTTAGATATTTTGCCAGTAATAAAATCAGGGTGTTAGTACGGATAGAACTGCTACAAATTTAGACAAATTGTCTCTTTCTCTCTTTCTCTTTGTTGTGTACATTTGAAAAGAGCTGGTAACTGTGAGACACCCAAATGCTTTTGAAATTCAATGAAATTTGAGGCTGTTTCTCTGAATAAATACTCAGAAACTCTGACAATAATGGAAAAAGAGGAACCCAAAAGGGTCCCTGAACTCTTAAATTTAGCCTTTAGATTCTCCTAAAGAACTTTCAACTGTGCAGTTGCAAACAATATTGGGTAACATCATGTTTTTCTCTTAATCAGAAAGTGCATTGAGATATCTTAGTTGTACTCCATGTTCATAGCATGATTACTGCCTTTCCACTTAGTCATTTCATGCATCCATATCAGGAAAATATTAAAGAAGCCAAAGAAATATGTATTTTTTCTTCTCTCTCTAGCTTTGGAGGCAAGTCTGCCAAGAGCCTGAGCTCCACTGCCTTCCATATGGCTGAGGGTAGTTATGCAGCAAAATTTATTCACATCTGTAAATTTGATTTGTCTTGCTCTTCTAAGGCAAAGAGAAGGGGGATTGCCACCTCTGCTTCATGTGCACAGGCTGGGATCTGTGGAAAAGCCTGGAAAAGCTCTTTTGCCTTTGGACAAAGGAGCAAAAGGTGATTTTACCTGCAGACGTGATGGTGGTTCTAGAACGAGTTTATGCAGAAAGGTGTCCTGTCCCCATTACATCTGCACTGAGCAGCTCCCTGTGGACAGCAAGGGACTCACTGGCTGTGACCTTCCTTGCAAACATGCTCACAGGCAATATTGAGGGGCCAACACCTGAACTGTGAATATTTTTTCAGCCTTTCTTCACAGCTCAGCTTTCCTCCTATGTTGTCAGAGTCTCCAAAGCAATTTTTCATGCTGATCCTTTTGAAAAATGTCTGTGTGCTGGGGATAACCTGTGATTAGCTGCCCAGTGCTTTCTTCATCAGAGCTGCTGGGAATTCCTTTCTATTCCATTGACAACCAGAAAATTGTGGAGTTTTCTGTTTTTTTGTTGTTTTCGTGCTTTTTTTTTGTTTTTGTTTTAATTTGGTGGGTTTTTTTGTTTTGTTTTTTTTTTTTTTTTTTTTTTAATTAAATGCTGTGCTGTGGCATTTCATGTCATCCTTCAAAGTTTACTGTAGGTGGTGGAATGGCTAAATGATGAGCCAGCTTCCCTGTTGTCAAACCAGTGCACAGCCTTACAAAGTGAGCCTGGTGTTGTTTCCTTCCCTGTCTCCATTGATTTGTGAATCCATACTCATCAGAGAGTGTGATTTTGTTCTTGTTTCTCACACTTCCCCTGAGCTAACTGTGACTGTTATTGTGTTTTGGATTTGGCTTCAGGTTCCAACTGAGGTTTTATATCTTCGATGCAGAGTGTGAATTTAAAAAAAAAAAAAAGAGAGAAAAAAGCTGTTTTATTATATCTGTGAGTCTTCTTGTACTTTGAGGCGGCTTTCTAGCCTGGTCTACACACATGGCTTTCCTTCCTGATTTATATCCTTTAACCCCACAGTAACCATTGCAATTGTGCTCTTCATCTCTTGAGCATGGGTTGGTAGGTGAGTGGATGGGAGAGTTCATCTGCTCTGTGACCAAGCCCATGGAACAGCTCTTCTCTCTCTGAGCTGCATGCTGGGATGTGCTCGTGGCTCACCACACCATAATGGATCTTCTTGCTTACAGAAAATAAAGAGGAGTGGGGGAGAAATGGAGAAAAGACAAATTTAGGAGCGGGAATTCTGGGATTGTTTCCCACAGGTTTGATGCCTCTACTTCTCTACAAATATGGAAAATATCATAGAAAAAGTGAAACCTAGGTAAGCACCAGTCTTAAATCTCCCTCAGATGTGGAACTTAAAGAAGTCTCTACATTTGGGGCGGTGAGTTGTTATGGGGGAAAATAAGGATTGTACAGAATGGAGAATTATCAGATATGGGACTGTAGGATAACCTTAAGGTTTATCTTAATCAGTAAAAAAATTATATTTGTGCTCTGTATTCAACCTAGGAAATCTTAGGCTCAATTCAGATCTCTAAGTATGGGACATAAAGAAGCCAGAATTTCTTGTCTAGTTTCTTGAGCTGACACAGGATCTTCACTATTCCCATTTCCTTTAGTCTAAAATTGAAATAATCTATCTTCTAAGAGACAGCATGCTGATGATTTGTTTCATATCTCACTCTAAAAATGACACATTATTATGAATCCATCCCTTCTTGCAGCGAGTGTGTGATGATAAGGAATCACTGTACCTTTAAAGAAGAGGCAAAACGTGAAATAACAGTTGCTCCTTTGGAATTGATGAGTTAACCTGGATTTTTTTTTTTTTTTTTTTTTTGTATCCCAGGCTATCCAGACTGCAGAACTAAAATTGCTGCCATTACATTTTTCTGAGGCTTCTTGTTACAGAATTCCTTTGAAAGGTTAATAGTCAAACTTTAGTTTGGGACTGTATAATGTACTTCAAAACTCCATAACTTTACTGAAGTATTAGCATAAATATGGTGGGTGATAAAAGGAGTTGTTTTTCATATTTTTTTAAAGGTTGAGCTCATATCATTATTCATGATTGAGTAAATAGGTTTTTATTCCAGGATACTAACAGCACTATAAATCCTCATTTTAAGGCTTATGAATCTCACCTGAGTCCCACTAAAGTAGATGGAAAGGCATATCTTGATATACATGTTCTTTGGATAATATTCTTTACCTGGAATGACCATAATTCACCTTTCCTTGGTAGTTTAGGGCAGTATTTTCAAAACTCTCACAAAAGAATTAAGTATGAAAGCAGATGGTGTTTAAGCAAATGCTTGTGCTCTCTTTTTCTTTCTTCTGCTGAAGTAATGGAGGAATTGTACAAATTGTATAGATTGTTGCCTGCCCTGCCCCATCTATCAGAAAGGTGTTATAAGACAGGTCTTTTTTTTATAAAGTCTTTGGAAATTTATCAAGGGAAAAGTGCTATGCAAGAGTTAGATGGAAAAAGTATTGCTGTTCCTATTTGTTTTCTTTTTCTTTAACATTGTATACAGGCTTGTGTCTTCTGAGCACAAGAACTCAGCTGGACAAAGCCATCTTCCGAATTTAATCTTGTATTGTCTGCAACACAAATGCTTTAAAAAGTAAGGATAATAAGGAGCACTGACTGAAAATACCCTGGAACAGATTGCTTAGAAAGGCTGTGAATGGTCCATCAATGAGCATTTTGGAGACAAGGGCAGGGAAACATCCATCACAAAGGAAGACACTTTATTGGGAAGGGGCAGCAGAGTACAGAAAAAGCTGAGCTCCTTCCTAAAGAGGGATAATTTTTATTTAATTGATTCCAAACCTAGCTTGAGGCAAAATAACAGCAGGTTAGTAACCAGGGCCATTCTTTTCTTCAAATTTATGTTATTTTTGATGGTACCAATTCCAAAAATTGCAAAATATTTGATGGCAGCTGTTCCTGTGGAATAACATAGCACTGCAAAGGGCGAGCCCACAGTCTCCTCCTAATAGCACTGAACAGGATCATCAGTCACTGTCCTGGGCATCAGCAGCTCTACTGCTGCTCACCAGGTAGGAGGCAATTACTAAGGATACAGAGGAGAACCCACCAGGGAAGGTCACTCCTCTCAGTTGCCATGTTCTTTTATTAGGCTTTGCAGAAGCCAGGTTGTGTGTCTGATGTCCAGCAAGCAGGAGTATCTGGCACCTACAGCACTGCCAATTCCTTCAGCCATGCAGCTGGGGCTGGATGGAGCCCCAGATCCTCCTTTGCCTCCTGCTGAGACCAGCACAGCTGAGGTATCACTGTCACAGGATGAGCTGTGGCAGAGGAAGTCCAGGTGCTGCTGGGTTCCCTGAGAGAGAAGTTATCTTCAACTTGGGCACTCCTTTTGCTGGGAGTTGCAAAGATTTTTCTGCTCCTTTGCCCTGGACCAGACTGTAGGGTGCCCTAGATATTATCTAAAATCAATTAAGAATGTAATATATATACACATACATGTGTATGTCTATATATGTGTGTGTATGCATGTACATATGTGTATATATATTTTATACACATCTACATATCAAACACAGAAATATATTAGGGTGTGTATCTGTGTATACCTAGTGAAGACACAGTAAAGAGATGTATAAACCAAGCAGGTAATAAATTAAGTTTTTGTTAGTTTTGGACAGTGCCTTCCTGGCAGGAAAATTCCCATAGATCATTCTGTCACTGGACTGTGGTTGGGAGTTGGCTGCATCTCTGAAAAAGTCCTCTGCAGAATATTGTCTTCTGCAGATAAAAGTTGAGTGGCTATTTCTGTAAAGGAATTTTGTGTCTCTGAGCACAGTTTCAGGACACAGCTGCATTTACGTGAACCTTGTTATAGCATTTCTTAGATCATACCAGAGAGACTTATGACCTTCATAAAGCCAAGAAGGACAAACATTGCTGCTTTAAAAGCTTTTAGGAACTGATCATTTTTCATGCCCACTTGTCTCTGGCAGTTATAGTAAATTTGCTGTTCTCTGCATGGTTCCAAGATACACTTTCCCTTATTACAGAACCACAACAAAAAATACTGTAGTAATATATGGTTCCAGCTTCAAATGCAGTCGTACTGTTTTGGTTAATTTCCATTTAACTTAGTATATTAGCTACACACCAGTGGTTCTTCTGCCTCTAAAAGGTGACATCTAGAAGTGCACAGAAGAGGAGTTGTTTTAATGTACAGCCTTCTTAGATCCAGATGTCCTAGAAGTAGTATTTTTGCTATAGTAGTAGGTGCTCACCATAATCCAGAATCCTCTTTATCTCTGCTCTGTGTGTTGCATAAGGAACAAGGCCATTCAGTCTCAAACAGTTTATTATTTCTACTGTTTTCATAATTATTATTATTAATTAACTAAGCAGCACAGTGATTCCCAGCCTTAGGATTTATCAGGCCAGAAGTGAATTGACAAACAGAAAATATTACTGCTACAGAAAACAGGAATCCAGAGGATTTACCTAGACCTGCTGAGCTGCATGCTATTGCAACCAGAAACAATGATCTGACACCAAATATCTTCTTAATTAAATGTATGACAAGATAAAAAGTGCAGAATTTTTAGAAACAAAAGTAGTTGTGATAGACTCTCCTGAAAGTTCAACCTCAAGGAGAGCTCAGTCTTGCTTGATCTTTCTTATCAGTGCTGTGATATAAATAATTGACACTCTGCTAGAAAGTGTCCTTCAGTTAGAAATACACAGTCAATTAAGCTTTCCTTAGCGTTGTTATTCTCTTTTTTCCTAATAGTTTCCAAAAACAGTATTTTTGTTGCCTTTTTTATTAAAGGCAAGAGAGAATTCACCAGGCAAAAAAGCACAGTTACCTGTGCAATAATTCCTGGATGTTTGTTTTGAGATGATTTGGCAAGTTTCGGTTTGTTCATGTAGCAGTGGAATATTTTTTTCCCAGGTGGCACTTGCAAGAGTTTCTGGCATCAAGTCTGCAAGGCAATGAAGGTGTGCCCAGGTTTCCAAAAAAAATGGCTCAATTTCTGAATGGAGCTTAATAGCTCAAAATGGAGATTGGAAACAGAATTTCCTCCTGTGGGGATTTTCACAGATCTTGGTCAAAGGCAGTAATATTTGTTTTTATTGATATTAGCCAATTAGACAAAAAATATCCTCCCCCTGGAATAGAATTCTTTAGAACACTTAAAAATCCCAATTTAAAAAAGGAACAGAAAGCAGGTCATTTACTCTTAATTTTTATAGCAGTTATCCTTGAAGCTTTTCTAACCCAGATATATCAACATTAGAAAATAGTAAAGTATGCTAACAGAGAAACAGGAAAAAATGTAAATAGCTTGATTTTTTTTTTTTTAAGAAAGAAACAGCTCATGGGAAAAACAGTAAAACAAATTATTTAGGAGACCTGTCTTAGCAGAATAGAGGGCAGCTAAATCTCACATGAGAGTACAATCTCTGTGTTCATGGTGCTGTGCTGGTTGTGAGGGATCTGCCCACGGTGGTGGGATCCTGGCTTGATCAAAGCCCCAAAAGGCAGATGCACCCCCTGGAGAGCCATCACTGTAAGAGATTCTTGCCAGCCAAAGATGTAGAAATGACTCAGGCAGTGGAAGTCAAGATCTAGGGAATTTATAAGACTTCATGAAAGAAAAACATAAGAACAAGATGCTAAACAAAACAGCCTCAAATGTGCAGGCACTTTTATTTCAGAAACCAAAGCTGAGCATTTCTGTGAACTGAGATGCTACAAATACTGCAAGATTCATGATGAATTATTGAGAGCTGGTAAGACTGCGAGTTTTTGGAGTTAAAGGAAGCGAGACCTATGCTGTGTGAACACTCCCTGGCAGCTCATTGTCACTGACACTGTATATACTCTACTTCACCAGGGAGGAGAAAATATCTTGGTTTTTTTTGCCTTTTTTTTTTCTTCCACAGATATATTCTTTAGTTCAGTGATGATGATTCACAATGTGGTATCAAACATTAATGTTCTTTGCAACATCTGGAAAATACTGACTGGGAAATTAGGAGGAGATTAATGTTCCTTCTGATATTTTTATCCTCTTCACACCTCATCATCATGCCCACTGTACCATGAGATCAACAAGATTAGATATCTTTGAAATATGCTCACCAGCAGAATGTGATATTCAGGCTGAGGTAAGAAGATAAGAGCAACTGACCTGCAAGATTAAGGTGACAAATTAGACATCCAACAGGACAACTTTGTTCTAAATAAGTGAGGTATGAATCCATGATGCATAGTTGTGTTGACTTCTCCTCAGCTGAACTGTAATTCTTAAAAAATACAGACAGTGTTTTGTTTCTGATTGTTCATGGTTCAAGTGACAATGAACAACACTGGTCGATGCAGAAGATGGAGGGAAAGAAAGAAAGAACTTTGAATAAATAAAATTAAAATAATTAATAAATAATGTATATGTAAATTTCATAGGATATAATAATGTAATACATAAAAATAGTATCTGTGTAATATATATGTATAAGTAATATATATTTGATAGATACTAGATTTATAGATGCCTATTCAATACATTTATGTATATAAAATATATGCATATAATCTATGCAAAGCAGAATATTTGCATGTAAATATATGCATATATATGCATAGATAGATAGATAGATACCTAAGATGTAGATATGGATATAAAATGTACATGAAAATCAAAATAACCCATTGTACATCTTTCTGGAGAAGCAGCCTAAGAAGTTATTGGCTCAAAATGCAGCTTGACGGGATAGAGCTTGGGAAGAATCCTAACAATTACTCTCATGGATCATATGGAACAAAATAGTTTATGTTGTCAAAAATGAGCATGAACATCTGCTGGTCATGATATAGATCCATTTTATCCTTAAGATTGCCTCTCAGCATCCTGCCAGCCTTATGATACTATATCCTTCCAGACATAAACTCTGAACATCAGTAATGTCTTTAACCAAAGTGGTGCAGGGTTGAAAGGACATCCTGCTTCTTTGAATTTATGTATTTTATATGTCTGTATAAATGGGCTATCTAATGAAGAACATGCTCCTCTGGCCAGCAGAGTGAGTCATTGTAGGATTTATCCATATGATATGAAAGAGCAGCTAAGCTTAAGTGAAAGTGCATGGAGAAAGTGAAATTAAAGTTGAAAATGGTCACCATTTCTGGGACAAGGTGGCAAGGGGGCAGGAAAAAGCCAAACAGCCAGGTTTATTTATGCTAGTGATTAAATGTTCCACTCAACATAGGTTTTAATATGACAATGGGAAAAAAACAGTAATTTTTCTTTCTGTCAATTACTCATTATTTATTGCTCAGAATTTTTGTTATGCAAGCACATAGAGGGTAACTAATGCATCTTTTTTATGACATTATAATATTTGTGAAGGAATTTTCCAGGACTTTCAGGATCAGACAAAAAGGAAGTGGTTTGAAAAGGGCACTACTAAATAAATGCATTCTAAAATAAATGTTGAGTAATTCAATCATCAGAATGTATGAATAGAGTAAGCTCCAAAGTGAAACACAGTGACCAAAGAAATTAGTGGAGCCAAGTTGCCAAGCAGAGATAAATAGGGGTCTAATTGGTTTTATACGTCTCAATTGAGGTACTTATTCATGTGCAAAAAACTCACAACATTAAAAATAATTTGATTTAGAAATTGTTTTCATGGAAAGCATTTGGTATGAAGCTCTTCTATCAATGTAATATAATGACAGCAGAAGAGAAGATATTTCCAATTAAACACTTGAAAGCTTCATAGCCATAAATTAGTTGGTAGGCAACAGAGTTTGTATGAACTGTGACACTGAATGGGAAAATATGTTCTCTTCAGAAAAGTCATGCAATTGAATGGCATAAACATGATCTAAAAATTCATATAGGTCAGTACTTACATTTGCAGTTAAATGAGAATTATGCTTTCTAATATGTTTAGCTGCTGTCTTCTACTGGAGGACATCAAAGTAGCTTCAAATATTTGGGTGCCCAAATGACTCAGAAGCAACAGAAGTATCAGAATCACAGAGTATGCTGAGTTGAAAGGGATCCAAGAAGATCACTGAGTCCAACTCCTGGCCCTGCATATCCATCCCTCATTAACTACCTCTTTGGAACTATTTTTATCAGTCAAAATTGGTTTGGACTGCCATTACCCAGGACTTTCCAACCTTGGGCAGATAAAACAAATAAGCTAGTAGCTAGATCATCCAGTATCATGCCCTAGTTTTTTACTCCTGATTTGTTCTTACCTAATTCTTGCTGCTCAGTGAGACAAGAGGGGTGAGAGCAGTGTATTTAAAAGCTGACATAATCCAGCTGGAGCTTCAGACCTGTCCATCTCAAGATGGAATTTAGCATGGATGTCTGACCAGATGGGGGTCTTTGGTTGCTAGAGTTTTCAAGGTGACCTCTGCTCTCTTACATAAGGAGTCTCAGCTGGTCAACCTCCTTTAAAAATTTGCAAGGAAAAAGAGAACTGGCTTCAGCAATTTTGACCCCATTGTCTGGGTCCATGTGGGCCACATTTCTGATGGAGGGAAATGCCCAAATGAGCAACTTCAGACACTTAGACCTTAGGGCAGGTCTCGTAATGGATTCAAACTCTGGCTTTGGGCTACATGCTTCCCAGCTGGCTGCTTTTATTCCTCGTAAAGAATGCTGTGGGCACAAGAGCCCTGTATTGGTTGTGGCTTTGTGAAGAAAGACACTTAAAAATACATAAAATTTGGCCAGAATACTGGGAAAATGCTTAAAGCAGTAGCTCAGTAATGCATTTGGTAAATGATCAGTAAAAGGCAAAATTAGACACTGACCATCTATATTCTTAGAAGGAAACAAGAAACTTATGAGCACTGCTGTTTGCTGCAATTTAATGAAACATGCATAATTCAATGAAAAGAAAAGAAAATGGTTTTCTGGCTGAAAAGTATGCTTTCAAGACAAAAAGATATGCCACATATATACTGAAATCACCAAATTAATTTTGAGTTTTGAAATACTAAGCCTTAATTAAAATTGAATTTCAGTAAATGGAAGGTTGCAATAGTGCAGATAAAAAAATAATGTAGAAGGTTTTTCCTAAATGGATATTAAGCCTGTTTCATACCCTTCTAAAAAAGTTTTGAAACATGTAATTTGGTTTCTCAAAACAAGGTTTTGTGCTTTAACTGACGTAATGGTCCTTGAATGTTCTGAACATACATGTGATAATGTTTATCTCCTACATAATTTTTGTCAAACCTAATGCCCTAAAATCCATTAGTAAGGAAAAAGAGTGAAGAAACATTTCTGAAAGATCTGTGTAATGAATGCTGAATGACAGCTACTCAGGAAAACAAATGATTTCTTGGTTTTAAATAAAAATCAAGATCAGCAGATTGCTAGGTTTGCTAAAGAGGATTGTCGTTTAGTATTCAGCCCAGACAAAAAGGATATGAAGTCAAAAGTTTTGTGATTGAGGTGAAGACATGGTGTGATTCACCAGACCTCACTTTGGAGTTTTAGATTCTAAACAGCAGAGATTTTTTCCTGAATGAAGAGAGTAAGTATTTTTGTGAAATGAAAAGCCACTTACCCACCTCTTTCCCTAATAGGAACTATCCAGGATTGGTGACTGAACTACTTCCCTGGGCATCCTGTTTCCATGCTTGAAAACCCTCTCAGTGAAGAAATTTTTCACCATATCCAATCTAAATCTCCCCTGGTCCAACTTGAGGCTGTTTCCTCTTGTCCTATTTCTTTTTACAACCTCCTTTCAGGGGGTTTAAGATAGTGATAAGATCTCCCCTGAGCCTCCTTTTCTCCAGGCTAAACACCCCCAGCTCTCAGCAGCTCCTCATAGAATCTGTGCTCCAGACCCTTCACCAGCTTCTCTGCTCTCCGGACATCTTCAGGAATAGAGATGAAGCCAAAGAGCAAAGAAAACCATCTTCTCTGCTGAAGCACTGCCAGCTTGTTCTCAGGAAGCCTAAGGGAGGGGATGTATGTCAACCGGGAAAGAGTGGAGAAGAAAATAATTGGGAAAAGTTCTCAATTCCCATGGCACTGCTTTGCTTTCTGCCAGGTATCTGTTTCAGGAAGGTTTATCATCCTGGTAGGGGTCAGTTATCAAAAATTATCGGTTTAAGATTAATTTTTAAAAATTGTTTTCATTACATATTCCCAAAGGCAGCAAAGGCCAGAGACTGTCCTGAAGCCTGGAAGTCAGTGCAAGAATTTCAACTTTCCAGAGGTTAGCTTTGATATTTCTCTTCCCTCTGACTTGTGGGCTTCATACCAGAGAAACAATCAGCAGAAAACCAGCTAATTTGACCACAGAAAGAAATAACTCAATACTCTGAATTTTTCTGGCCTGTCCACATTTAATTTCCAGGAAGAAGGGAGTGTGACCCCCTTTGGGAGTCTGTTCCCCTTGCTTGAGTTAACACAATGCAGTCAATTTTCCCACTCACGTTTCACACAGAAGGCTATTTCCCAGCTGCTAGAAATAGATACTTAGCTGCTTTTAAAACTTGAGGAGTTCTCTAATTGAAACACTAAGTTATTCTGTGCGCAAAAACCTCAATCGGTTGCTGCTCACAGAACAGATGCCAAACTTTTAGGTTTGTGTTATTTGTTTCTTTTTCTGTTGAAAACCCTACAGAAAACTGAATTTTTCTTCAAAAAGAGGAAAAACTTCACACTTTTTCCTAGTTTGATAGTCCTAGCGGATATTTTTTTTTTTGCCCCATGATCATGTTGAAATTACATGGTTTGGTCTATTGCTGAAAATGAGCAGATTTTATGTTGAATGTATTCAACACGATCAGAGTTATTTTGAGCTGCAATAATATTGTATAGTATCTGGAGTTCATACTAAACATGCTGTTTACCAAAGTTAATGCTCACAGCTAGAGAAGTTTACAGATGAGTTTAGTCCTGCTCTATTGGACAAGGGTACATACTTTTAAAGACTTCTCTTGAAATACAAAATAGCATTAACAGCTGTTTGCACATTGGTATGTATATATCTTCCAGTGTGTGTGTTCTCCTGATCTCTGATGCTGGCTAAGAAATAATTAGATAATTATTTTAGAAAGTGTGTCTTGCTTTAAAAGTTTTCAAGATATTGAAATAAATGAGCCACTTATAAAACATAATGCCTTCTAAACCCACTGACTTTTGAATATATCATATCAAATAATTTGTAATCTTTCTTGAGGGTATATGTTAATTTTCTTACAAGAACTACAGCCCAACTTCTTAAAGGTATTTTACTTTCTAATTCCCAGGGAAATCAGTGTGGATTAGGGACTTAAATTGGCATTAGACTTTTAAATAATTTTGAGAATCTGGATATAGTCTCTTAACCACAATGGCATTTATAACAATTAAGAAAAATAATACTCGACTTATAAGTATAAAGTAGTTTTTATAATTGCCTGAGAGATATCTGTCAATGCACCAAAGGCAGTCCCTGCAATCTGGGAATGCTCAGCTGTTTATTGAAATTGTTCTATGTCAGAAGCAGCAGGACTGAGCCATGGCCAACACCTGGATAAAGGTTACCTGTTAAAAAATGAAGAAATCTTTCAGTTGCTGTCTGCTGGCTCCTGAGGGACCCAGTGAATGTCACCAATGCTGTTTAGCCATAGACCTTAGCACTGTGTCTTATCCTTGTTGACAGCTAGCTTAGGTCGCTTGTCCTGATCCCAGTCCAGGCCATCCATTTGTCCCATCTTCCCATAACTTCATTCAAATGCTGCATCCCGTTTTCGTTTTGTGTTGTTTTCTTGACCCTTGAAATATTTGCTATATGCTACTAAGTGACAGTTTTCTTCTGCTCCAAAGGTGGCTGAAATCATCCTTGGGCAACGTTCACCTTCATAAAATGCTCATGGGCCCTCAGATGAAGGTGGTGGAGATAGTCTGCAGGGAAGAGAGTATTTCCTTTCATTAAACACTCATGGGCCCTCAGATGAAGGTGGTGGAGATAGTCTGCAGGGAAGAGAGGATTTCCCTCCTGCCCAGCTGACACAGGTGGCTGAATTATGGGGGCTGGTGTAAGTATGCATATATACATACAGCCATATTTATATAGCTTTATGTAGCTTGTAAAAGCACTGCATTCTCACCAGGCCATTGTGAGTTTTTCCATTTCTGCTGCTAACTTTGTACAACACAGCATTCCCATGCATTTGCTTTAACAGTCACTTTCTTTTTTATCCAGAAACTGTCTTTTCAATTAGCTGCTGCTAATTAAAAAAACCTAACAAATATCCAGACTGTTCTGAAAATTGGTGATAGTCTATGTATTAAATGAATAAGGACAAGCAGAAGTTAAGCTCATTAAGGCTTACAGGGGTTAACGAGCAGGAACATTAGTTGAGAATTGCTCAGAATTTTAAAGAGGGACTTCACTGGCATATGAGCTAACACAGAGGCTGGACCTGAAGAGGTGTGTGGAGACATGAGCAAAATATCACAGGTGAGGGCAAGGAGATACAGGCATCAGCTGCTCCAGAGCTGCTTTTATGACATGGCCAGTATATTGTAAAAACATAGGCTGGGTTTGCCTCTGATGAAAGAAGGGTGAGTGGCATTAATTGTGTCCTGAAATGACTGAGAGACTTGTGGAGAAAAAACTTTTGCATGGAGACCAAGCCCAACAGGGCCAATAGTGCAGCTAATCATAACCATTTGTGTCTGTCAGGAAAGTCGGGAAAACAAGGCTTTTGGGGGACAGTGTGGCCAGCAGGAAAAGGGAAGGGATTCTTCTCCTGTACTCAGCACCGGGTAGGCTGAACCTTGAGTCCTGTGTCCAATTCTCAGCCCCTCAGTTTAGGAAGAATGTTGAGATGTTGGAGTGCGTCCAGAGAAGGGAAACAAGGCTGGTGAAGGGTGTGGAACACAGTGAGGAGCAGCTGAGGGAGCTGGGGGTGTTTATCCTGGAGAAAAGGAGGCTCAAGGGGAGATCTTATCACTTTCTACAACTCCCTGATAGGGGGCTGTAGCCATGTGGTGGTTGGACTCTTCTCCCAGGCATCCAGGGATGAGGAGAACACAGCCTCAAGTGGGCCAGGTGAGGTTTGGGGGTAATCAGGAAGAATTTCTTCACAGAAAGGTGATTGGACATTGGAATGGGCTGTCCAGGGAGGTGGTGGAGTCACTGCCCTGGAGGTGCTTAGGGAAAGACTGAACGTGGCACTCAGTGCCATGGTGGGGTTGACATGGTGGTGTTTGGTCACAGGCTGGACTATGATCTGAGAGATCTTTTATAAGCTAATTGATTCTGGGATTTTGTATGCAGAGAGGAATTGCTAATTGCTACAATATACTGAACTCTGTTACTACAGAAAACGTGTTTTATATATATATATATACACACATGCAGGTAAAAAGCACGCCATGTTTTATCTAACTGCTGAGCCTGTGCTCCATACCACACTCTGGCACACTGCAGCATTCCCAAACAGCTCTCTTAATGTCCAAACTGTCAATTGCAATAATCTCCAGGCCAGGTTATTTAAAATAAGCGCAGAAAAACCCTGAACCAAACCAAATTAAACAAACCAAATTAAACAAACCTGTTTCCCTATTGTTTCAAACAGACCCAACTAGTTAATGCCCATAAGCTAATAAATGTTTCATAAATTGGGTTCAGCCACACAGATGCTGTGACTGATGTATCCAGTAGAATTTGTATTCTGCAGTAAGGTGACCACTGTTTTTGTAAGGCAGCAAAAGATGCTTGCATTGGCAGGAGGAAGGTAATAAATGTCATTTCAATTCTTCCAAATGTGGATGATAAGTGGTAATATGAGGGTGACTGGGAATAGGAAAACCAAATCTAGGTAGAAGCATAGGTAGAAATGGCAATTAGGCAAAAGCAAAATTGAGCCAAAAGCAGCAAAGATATTTATTTTTTTTTAAATAGAGGACTTAATTAGAAAAGACTGCATTCCTCATGTACTTACAGGGAATTCACTCTTGAATTAGGCATTTACAAAAGATGTTTGCTATTGGCATCCTCTCTGAGAAGTGGCTGATGGTTTTAAGGTTCTCTGTAAGAGGAGGCTTGGCTGGTTTTAGACAAAGTAATGGGCTTGCTTTGCATAAAAATACTAAACTGCTTGTATTAAAGACTTGAACTCTCAGTCTCAGGGGAACCAGTGACATTTACCTCAGGTGTTGACCACACTTTCAGCGTATTTGACTGCCACCTGGTACAAATTCTGCTAGGGGTAGAGTGCATTGATTATTCTAGAGGAAGCTTCCTCTAGTAGTCAGCTGAGAAAGAAAACAAATCCCTGATGGCTTGCAAAGGTCTTGGCTTTTTCCTGATATTTTTAGGTAAGCTGAAGTATGAGGTCTCTGAGGCTCAACAGTTTCATCCTAGCTTCCCTGGGACCTGGAATCCTGTATTACAAAATACCTAAATAGGACTAGCTCTTTTAATCTTACCTGACCTTTGCTGCACAGATGTGTTTTTGTAATTCTTCATTGGTGATAACTTGTCTGCACTACACTCTGTGTGTGGGGGGGAAGCATTAATAATAATTTAAAAAGTATCCACTGAGTTCTCAGTGGAATGGTTGCATTTGAAATTATTCTTTCCTTTTTCTTATGTCTTGTATTTTAGGATCAATGAGTAAAAAGAAGAAAATTAACCTTAATCTAGCTCATTTGTGTGCATCTTATTAACCTCGAGTATGTAAGGAAATGTGTCTGAACAAAGATGAAGATTATCAACATTAAAAGGTCATTTTCATTATAATTAATATATGGGAGCACAACTGGGGTACTGAGGGATGCTGTGGTAACTATTTTTGTTTGGAGCCCAGGGAATGGGAAGCAGCCAGTTTGAGTAGCACAGAAATATTACAGGAAGTTCCTTTGAAATGGTGACTTCTTGTTTGGAATTGCTCCACAAGTGGCACCATCTTTGCACAATATAAAACCAATCTTCTGCCCCCAATAGATGGATCAAAATGGGACAGACAGCAAATGCTTTACAAAAGCCAAACCAAATACCCGAAAATCTCTAACATGTCTGCAGAAAAATGCCACACTTCTGATAAGCCTGGGCCATGACCCAGTCTGTCTTGAATCCTAAACTGGGCAGTTTGTCAGCCACAGTCCAGCCCTCCTCTGGCTCAGGGTGTAAGGGAGGATTGGCATTCATTTCAAGGGCCTAAAGGCCACATTGCTAGATTTTGTTGGCTTTTTTTTTTTTTAAGCAGCAGCTGGAATTTCTCACAAGCACATGGGGTCTTGGATTTCGGCAGGGTGCTGTAGAGGTCTGCTGCTTAACTTTTGGTGCTGACTTGCACTAAGGTCTATTTCCTTGATGGAGGGATTGGTTCCTGAGTCTGCTATTTGAGGCACTTTTTCCTGATTTGTGATTTATTCTTTTCCTTCATGGGAAATTACATCAATTTGTTACAGATCAGGACCATTACAAGTGCAAAAATCCTCTTTTGAGATTTGTACAGACAGTTTTGCAGATATTTGATTTCTTGAGTAGGGGAAGGTTTCTGCATAGAAAGCTCATAAAAATTGAGGAGTTTGTAACAAAGAATGTAGTGCCATGCTTATTTCAAGTCTTAATTTCTTTAACATGATTTGAAAATCACCCCATCTTTTTTGGTATGCGTCTAGCTTGTTGGGTGAGAATTTACAGAGGAATGTTCAAACCAAATTTTGCAGACAATGCCTGTAGAAATTTTGACTACTGGGCAGGGGGTTATACCTTTTAATTTTAAACTAATTTCAGGTTGATTATAACTGAGGGGAGATGGAAATGTGTAATATTTTTGGTCCTCTGATCCGTGTGTGGGAGCAGTGGGTGTACAAACATTCTGAATGTTGCCCACCAGGGCCATTATGAATTGTTAGTGGTGGCCAACCCCACAAACACATCCCCTGTGGGTCAGTCCTGTCATGCAGGAACACTTTGTCTTCAGGAATCAGGAATGCATTACCATAATGACTTCTAAGGCAAGTGCCACTGAGGCTCTGAATACTTTAGTAGATGCTCTGAGCTACTGCAGGGTCTGAAAGCCTCCAGGTGAGAGAGCTGGGATGATATCTTCAAAGAACGAACTGAGAATATTCAAAGTTGCCTTGAAGATATTTTTAAGTCCACACTTTTCCCAGTAAGTAGTCATCCTTTGCTTAGGTATCAAAGATTTTAGCAAATTTGCTTGAAATTCAACAAAGTTTTGACATAGAAAAGAATAAAATATTTTTTTTTCTAAAACTAACTATAAAACAGGAGGGAAGATAATTAGGAAAGAAAATATGCAAAATAAACAGCACTTATTAAAATTGAATAAAATATATATTTTTAATTAGTTTTGCTAATGAACTCTCTAATGATAGAGAGTTAAAGAGTCAGCTAACAAGGGTGTTTTGCTCCACTGTCTTGAGAAAAATACATTATTTAGAGAACTTTTGTAGAAAAACATTTGAAAGCTCTGGGATTTAGTCATATAATCTAAAAAACCTGGGTTTACTGGAATATTTTCTTTGAAGACTTTTCCTTACATGAGTGAAGAAATCAAAGCGCAAAGTTTCACCAGAAGAAGAACAAACGAGGTCCTGTTTTGCATGGCTTTGAATGTTCAGATTGAATTATCTGTTCTCATCTAATGAAATCCAGGATTGAGCTTTTCTTGGAGCTGGTTCTAGCAGCTGTCTTTGCCCAGATGCCCAGAGCAGGAGCTCTCTTTTCCTACATTACACTTTCTCTGTGCTTTCTGGAAACTGGATCCGTGCCCTGCCAAAAGCCAGAACGAAGGATGCTCGTGTGCTTGGAGGCGGCTCCCGGGTGAAATACCAGTAGATGGCGCTTGGGAATGTGCAATCTGCGTGCTCGGGAGAAAAGTGAATTATTTCTGCCTCCAGCTGATAAAGGATAACAGCTGAGACATGACTGTCTTAAAGTAAAACCATGGTAACACGATGACCCGTAATTTCTTACAACAGAGCGAAAGATAACCTTTTTATTTTTTTTTTTTTCAATACATTTCTCTCTCAATACAGAGATCCTCGATGGCTCTTGGAAGACTGACGATGTTTATCTTTTCTTTGGAGTTATGAAACCTTAGAGGAAGATTCACCTGGATGATGGGACCTCCCCTGAAGCTCCATGCCCTCTCACAGTGGTGTTTCCTCCCTTTCTGGTCAAGGCATCCCCTCCAGCTCCTGCAGGAGAGCTCTGCACAGGACAGAAGATGGAGATGGTCTTTGGAGGGTGGCAACAGCAAAAAGACATTAAATTAGGGCTGGTAGTGGTGGTGATGGTGCGAATCAACGCTGAAGCAGCTGCACCTCTCCCTGTGCTTTGATCACAGCTATCCTGCAACAAGACACGTGGGATGATGCTGTGCTGAGTGCCAGGGAAGTGCCTGCCTGGCACTAAAAAACACAGGAAGCTTTTTCTACCTGTCAGCATTGTCTGCTTTAAGGGAAGGGCAGTAAAATCTGCTGCCTTTGATGGCCTGGTCCCCACACTTTGTCCAAAGCTCTGCCACCAATGCCGTAGTGCTGAAAGGATTTTAAGTTAGCTTGGATTTTTTTTTCATTCCATTTCTGCACTGCAGAGGTCTAGTAAGCTAAATGTCCCATATCCAGTTACTCCATTACACAACACAGGCTAGGCATTTGTTGTGAGGAACAAATAGCAGAACAGGAGAAAAATGTCAGGTGTAGGAGAAAAATGTCAGGTGTAGGGGGACGTGTGGAATTTATGCAATTTTTCATAGATATGATTTAGCATTTTCCTAGAAACTTCACCACAAAGACCTCAGAGCTGTAGATGGAGGCAAACAGCTTTGCTTTAATGTGAGAAAGAAATTCAGCCAGCACTTTGCCAGAGTAATGGGCAAAATTATGCAGCTTTGTCCCCTGAAAAGGCTAGCATTGCAATGGGCCTTTTTATCCCAAAGGAGCAGCTGAATAATATTTTTGACAACTTATTGTGAAGAAAATACACAGTGTTTTTGAGAAGGGGTTTGTTTTCCTTTCACACATTTGCAAACAGTCTCACCTTTTCTCCATTGATGCATACCATACATCTGAGCACCCCTTTCTAGCCTCATTAATATGGCATATTTCATATCATGTAGAAGATTTTGAATAACTTACTCATGGAAATGTTGACAAAATCTTCACATTTCTGCAAATTTTATATATGCAAATAAATCACTGCTTTTCCTTTAAGACTGCATCCAGGATTCTTATTATTACCCAGATTTACATTTGTTTTCTATAAACCTTTGTCTTCCAAGTGGCTTCAGAAACACTAATCCATAAAACCTTGCAGCCAATCTTGATGACCCAAATCTGAATTTCCATTTTATAATGGTTTAGAATATTGGTTCAAATGCAAGTATATCAGTGAGAATTTTTCCATGAATCAAAATCACACAGAGACATTTAGTGTGCAAGTGTACATGTTTGTTTTCTGTTCCTTGAAAGAGGCAATATTCCTGCTGTTTTCAGTTCATATTGGAGCAGGTACTAAAGATTTTGGCCAAGTTGCACAGTGAGTCAGTTTTAGTGGAAAAGATTTCAAAGTGTTTTACTACACTGTGAATTCGTCCTGCATTTATATAATTTAAATCCTGAAGAGAGATCAAATCATTCATTAACCTCCCACAATTAGCCCTAAAATATTTTATGACTTTTAGAGCCTTCTACATGCAGACAGGTGAAAAAGGTAAATAGAGAGAGAAGAGTGTGGGTGAGAAAGGGAGGGAGTATCTCATTTAGGTCTAGTTGACCCTTGAGCACAGATTAAATGGATGAAGAAGAAAAATGAATAACTGCAAAAATAAAAAACCAGAGAATTTGATATCTCTCTGGAGGATGAGGGTGAGAATGAATGCATGTTAGGATGCTTCACAATTCTCAGAATTTAGAGCAAAGCTGGATACCATTCAGCAAAACCAGAGGACTGCACAAAACTGCAAAAGTGATAATCTTTCAAAAAACAAATCTGTGGGTAAGATAGGAAATTATCTGGGGAAATTCCTGCTGAGATATTGTGGCTATGGTTTAGAAGATAATGCAGTAACTGTAATCCCGTGGAAAGTGTATATTAATAACAAGGGAATTTAGTTCTGGGAGAAATGTCCTAGTTGGGTTAACAAACTGCGTCACAATCTATTACTTGGTAGAGAAAAATATAAGCAGCTAATTAATGCTTTGGGGACTTAGGAGGAAGAAAAAACAACAATGAAAAAACCCAAACCACAGTTCTCCTTCTTCCCCGGGAATAAGGAAATGCAGGAGGTAGAAAATGATTTATTACTTTATGCTATTTTATTTCAGCCAGAACTTTGTCAGAGGGCTACGAAGTGTAACTCAGCTTTAATCAGTGTAAATTTTGAGCTTGATTCATTTCTGAGTAGCGTTAAATTTCACTGGGTTTATAATCACATAAATGCAGAGCGCTCAAGGTGATCTAGTCCTTAATAGTTACCAGTGAATTTGGCCCAGACATTGCATTAGTTAACTGTACCATAAGGATGCTAATGAGGGGAAGGGTAAGTCAGTAATTCTTTGCTAGCATAATTCCAATGAACTCTGAAGGAATTTATTATGCTGTAGCTTGTTTCTTCTGGATAGCACAGTCTGTAGCCCAAAATAGCAAAATCTTTTGGTTGGGTGGAGAAAGTTAACATACATATTTAGAAATAGAGATTATTTATAGATAAAGAAATAAAACCCAACAAAATATACACACAAACCTGAACGTAAGCCGTGTAAAAATAATATTTTGAATATAGGGTCTCTCGAAAAGCAGTTGTAAAGTACTTTTAATGGAGGTAAGCTGTAAAAATGTAAAGATTCTGAAAGAGAGGACATGGACTGTTTAACAGTTCTGGATAATGATAGGAAAGCTGCTGGAACAATAGAAATGGGAAAAGCAAGGTCCCTTCTGACTCACTCAGAAGACAGTTTTGACCTATTGACGTGACTCAAGAAATTCCTGCTGATCTGCCAGGGAATGAGGGACTTTGATTCAGGCACTGATGAGCTGTTTAAGGGCTCCTGAGCAGCAGTGGGGTGGAGCAGGAAGGCAGGGGACAGTTTTGAGTTGAAATATCGGTGTCCTGATATCCCAGATGTAAGATTTGTGGAAAGCAGTCAGTTTCGCCATTTCACCTCAATGTCAAAAGCTG
The DNA here is from genome assembly GCF_035770615.1 of Melospiza melodia melodia. Taxonomy (NCBI): domain Eukaryota; kingdom Metazoa; phylum Chordata; class Aves; order Passeriformes; family Passerellidae; genus Melospiza; species Melospiza melodia. The sequence continues at coordinate 13,395,792 of NC_086201.1, read as the reverse complement.
CAGCTTGTATGTGGTGAGCATTAGCTGGGAAAAACAGCTGTTCAATATTTCTTTTGAATATGCTGATTAGTTTTAGTTGAATTCGTCTTTAAACCTGAACTTCTTACTTATCGCCATACCCCCGAGAAATCTGCCAGAAACCTTTTGACATTTGTGTTTTTGCCTATGAGGTACAGCTGCTTAGCAGCAAGCCTATTTTCCTTCCTTTGCAGCCTCTTCCCCTGAATATACAAAAGGAAACTTTATCCAGAAAAATGTTCATGAAATCAGAGTCTACCTGGTAGACTCGTGACTTCACTGGATTTTGTGCCCATGTGTGGAAAAAAAAAGATTTTATTAAAATGGGAACTTGTGCTGCAAAGCTCTGCCTACTGATCATGTTTTGAAAGGGTGCTGGGGTGTGTTGTATTTCAGTTGTACTTCTGTGTGATCTGTGTGTGTGTCTGTGTGCACATCACACATGGGCACACTTGTTGCAGCTTCACATTGTATGTGGGGACTCGGCCTGCAAAGCAGGGTGTCAGCACCTCTGTATTGACAGGCAATTAAGAGTGAAGTCTGGTTGCCTAAATAATGGCATCTTGTGCTATTGTAGACATTTTTGGTTACACTGTTTCTTCATTATGTACTATTCTGGTATTTCACATGAAGTCCTCTATCATGTCTGCCAACCATACATTTTTGTTGCATTGTAAAAATGCCATTAGGACTGTATTTTAAGGAAGCAAATTGAACCCCTAAGTTAGGTTACTCACCATGAGGCTGAATCCCATCCTTGCCATTCAATCATGATAGATTTCAGCCTCACATTCACATAATTTTTCAAATAGAGGACAGTGTCTCGCTTTAGAAGGGCATCAGTTTCTACCTAATCATTAGAAGGATTCTGCTCCTGTCTTTTTTATTAATGCTCAGAAAGCATTAGCACACTGTCTATTACCTTCTCAATAGACTTAAGTCCTTTCTAGTCCTGCCCAAGCTGCCCATCTTTGTGGGTCTACACATGCTGCAGGTTTCTGTTTGTACTCTGGGGTATTCTGAGTGAGAAAGTAGCAAAGTGCATGAGAATAAGACTCAGAATATATGTGATATGATTTCCTAGCTGTGAAAGCTTTTTTTTTTCTTTTCCCAATTATGCATGGTGTTAAACCTGTAAAGTAACACTGATAATGACACAACTGTTTTTGCAAATTCTGCCTCAGGCTCTTTTGTGGTGCTAAGCATCCAAAAGCCTGTGGAAGTGAATTATATGTTTGTGTGGTTTCTGCCCACTGATCCTGCCCAAATGAATTGAATTAGTGCAATGCTGGAACTTTAAATTTAAGCTCTTCTGAACACAGCTGGAAGTTCCCCTGCTCCAAATTATTGTGGCTGATGAATAATAATTTTAGTCTTGGTCCTGGGTCTCTTTCCATAGTGTATGCAAGGTAGTTTTTGTTTGAAGGCAAGGACAAGCTTCTTGCATCTTTGTGTTTTGCTAATGACAAGTTAGCTCTTCATAGCACTTCTCTAGAGACCTTTTCTTGTACTAGACTAAGAAAGAAACAAAGAGACATTCAATAATGAAAGCTCTAGTCTGAAACTAGCAGAAGTTGTCAATTTTTTGCATAAGATGGCAAGTATCAATACATAACATGATGGAGATTTGGACTCCAGAAGTATAAATGCCTTAAAAATATTCACAAGTAATTTACAAAGATTTTAGTATATTGCGAGAGCACTGTCAAATCAAATGCAAATTGAAAGCTAATTAATTCCCTACAAGGATAGCAAACCCCTCTGCTGTTTAGTTTACATGAAAACATTGCTAGACTGGGCCTGAACATAATCCTTAGCCAGAAAATACACTTAGGAGGTGGCTTCAGATCCAGAAACCACTTCCTTGGTGCATTCCTGTGGTGCGGCTGTGAACGTTTCCAGTTTCGCATCCTGGGAAGGAGTTTTTGTAGGCACTCCCCAGACCCAGGCCTGCCATTGCTGGGCTGGAACAGCCGTGCCCACAGGGCTGGGGAGACCCATTCACCTTCAAAATCCCAAAATGCTGAGCTCAGGAGCCCCTGAGCCTCTGCAGCTGGAGTTGGGCTCCCTTTCAAACACAGTTCTCCTGTCTGCAAAAGCTGTCTTGCTGCTGGACCTCCCAGCCCCAATGGCAGCAGGAACCTTTCTGTGATCTTTTTCATGGAGCTCCCACTCACAGAAAAATCTTCACAAAGCTCTAAAGAAGCTTTCTTAGAGACAGTTTTGTAATGAAGTTACAGTTTGATTCTTCTTTGCCTTGAGATGTCTTTTCTTTTCCTCTAAGATCATAATTTTTTGTTGAGCATCAATCTCTCATAAGTGAAAGACAGATTAATTATTGCATTTTTTAAATTTATTTTAATACCATCTAAATGCATCCTCACCAGCAGGCTGCAGCCATGCCAAGCTCATGAGGGGCTGAAGCAAATAAAGAGGTGACTTTTTTGAAAGCACCATGATTGTTATATCTTGGCCAATTTGTGGCTTATTATCTCCTGTAGCTTCTAGTGGATCATAATACATTCATTAATTGTCCCCAGGTTTCAGTTTCATCAGGCACACACCACACTAACCCCAGGTGTCACTGGGATTCAACGCAGAGCCAGCATTTCCCTTCACCTCCTGTGCATGCAGCCACAGCTCAGCACTTGAGCTGTGCTCCCAAATGCATCAGCCTTGTGGGCATTTTGTGCCAGGCAGCAAGTGGGATTTAGGATGTTGAATACCACAGGGGATAAGAGGCAAGAAGCAGTGCAAACTTCTTTTGCCTTAGCAAACTCAAGTCCTCCTGCTTTAAAGGAAGGGATTTATTCCAAGGAAATAGTGATCAAGGGATAATTTTCAATAGCTGAGAAGTGGAAATGTATGCCAGGGAGGGCTTACACATGTAAATATATATATAAATATATATTGATGTACCATATATATAGGTACATGTAGGTATATGAATTTTATCTGGTATGTGTATATATATTGGGTGGGTGGGTGGGTCAGTATATATATATATATTTATATGCACATATAAACCAATATTGGTCTTGAGGAATGACTGATTATCTTTTTTTTTCCACGGTAGTGTCCCAAAACAACGTTTGGTTTTATATCCCAGGACCATCCCCTGCCCTTACAGATGCATGAAGTCCCTTTGGACTCTCCTTTTAGGCTGCAGTTTCTTTAACTTGGCGTTGAGGACACTCTGGATCACACTGTAAGGATCCTGCCCAACAGTCTGCTCTGGGAAAAATAAATCCTCCTGCAGTACCTTTCTTATTGCAGTATTCAGTGAACCCTTGGCAGTGTTGGTGGGGGAAACAGAACCCCAAAATAATCTCTTCCCTGTCACTTTTTAAATGGTTTCCTCCCAGCTGGAAGCAGATTTCTTTCTTCACAACAGCTTGAAATCTTTTAGAAGGATGAGGTGAACTTATAAAGGAAGATTTTTACTTAACCATTTGGGGCTGAGGTGCTTCTCCATCCTGGGCACCAGCAGTAATAGGAAACAGAGCTGTTGTCTGTGCCAGGCTGCTCCTTTCTGATGCAGGAGCATTTGTAGCAGCCTCTTAAACCAAACTTTGGATGCCCCATCGGTGTTTTGGTTTGCAGGGTGGTTTGGCCCCCATCACTGCAGAGTCTGAGAACATTTTTTTAGAGAAGAATGTCTAAACAGACAGTCAAGATAGTCAAACAGGAAAAGGGCTGCTGCATGGCAGGAAGGGATTGAGCTGCTCTTTCCATTGCTTTGGCAATAGGACAAGCTGTAATAGGCTTAAACTGAGGCAAAGGCTATTTAATTTAGGCTTTGAGAAAGGAAGAGAAATTACCTCAAGCTAAGAAGAGGTAAATACAGACATTGCTGGTACGGGGTTTGGAAAAAAAAATATGACCTTGTATGGCTGCTTTTTATGGTTACTTGGAGGACAACAGGTAGAGAAAAATAAACATTGACTGCAGCTGCCTGGTACTTACACTGTGGGCAAAAAGCAAGAAAGTGCCACATCTGACTCCAGCAGGGCTCCTGCCTTTCTTTCACAGCAGCATTCACTTAATGGTATTTGCCTGGATACATTTGCCCATGGGCCTTTGGTTGAAGGAATAAAGCTTTAACATAAAACACCTGCTAGTCGTGTGGAAGTTGCAAAAGAGGTTTTTTTTTTTTTTTTTTTTTTCCTCCTTAATTCTGTCTGATGACAGAAAAGGAGAGCAGGTGCTGAGGAAGAAGGAGAATTGACCACAACTGACAATGATATCTTGTCCCCTCTTCCAGACATTGCTAACTAGCCATAAACTGCAATAAATGAAGTTTTGTCAGTCTGCCAAATAGATCTATGCATTCCCATTACACAAGTGCAATTATTTAGTGTAACCTCTGAATAATATCTTTAACTCATTGTGTTCCTACTCAGGAAGAAAGAAGCATAATGCATTGAAAAAAAATGCCAAAAAAGCCCAAACTACCCTAAAATCATGGGGGAGACTAAAGCCCCCACTTAAAGTGTTAAAGAAAAAGAAAGCAGTTTTTCTCTCTCCACTCAGAAAAATGAAAGTCAATTAACATTGACATTTCCAGACTGTAAGCCATGCAGACTTAATTTTCAAGGTCTGGATTAAAAATAAAACTGTAAAGATTATACTGTCCTTACAAACCTTTGTAAGGTTACTGCTGCCACTATATTAGCTATGAAGAAGATCTGAAAGATTTATGTAGTTGTCTTGCCATTTTTTTTCCTGAGTAAAGCAACTCAGTGTAGAATTAATTGTTATTGAAGCTTTGTCTAAGAAAAGTGATACCTAACCCCAACTGCTGCAGCACCAGGGACAAGGGGACACCAGGAGGGCTCTGTTGGTTTGGCTTTGGTGCCTGTTTTATTTGGAGTACAAAAAGTTTGTGCAAGATTACCTGGAGATATTATAATTTTAGACTCTCTACAAAGACATCCTTCTATTGCTGGTAACTGTGATATAGTCATTCTGGAGAAATATTAATCATACAGACTGACTAGACTTCTAAAATACAATATATTGGTCTCCAGTGGTTTAGCAGTAATATTGGTTTATTTACAGTTTGATAATCTTAATTGCATTAGGAAAAAAAACCCAAGTATTTTCTCCTGTTTTCAATCACAAACAACTTTAGCTCTTTGTACTTCAGACACGGAAGCAAAATCTTTCCTCCATGGTTTCTTTGCTTCCTTCTGTTTTTGAGTTTGCTATATTGTCAAACCTGTGAATTTTCTGTCATTCTGTATGGCAGAATATGCTGTGCATGTTCTGTGCTGTGGACTGGGGTGCCTGGGCTAGGCTGGATCAGCCCCACGAGAAAGGCACTGTGCCCTGTAGAACTCCAAAGCAGGCACTGCAAAGCTGTCCTGCCAGACAGCCCATGCCCAGGCAGGATACAGACCTGTGTTAGCCCTGCCTTCTGGGTCACAGGCTGTCCAGAAATGAAAGGGAAAAACAAAACTCACAGAGATATTCCTAAGATAAGGGGACCCACATCTCCTCTGATACTATGAAAATCTTTGGCTGACTGACACACAGATTATGTAAGTATCACAAGTTTATGGTGAAAATTGCAGCAGATCCAAGCAAGTGAAACTTTTGAAAGAGTGCTCCTCTATGTAATTCCTAAGATGTGCTATATTCTAAATCAGTGTTTACTGGTTCTTGGTTCATGCTATTTTCTAACTCAGTGTTTACTGGTTCTTGGTTGATAGTATCAAACACTGTGACTTTCAAAGGAGACTAAGAGATTTATATGTTCAGCTTCCAGGGAAGGGGGAAAAGTAATCAGACCAAACACCTAAAGCCAGGACAGAATCCCTGAGACTGAGCCATGTCCCATTGATCCTGCCAGGGACACGTGTGAGGGCAGCAGGCTGTGGTCCCTGTGCCAGCCAGCAGTGCGGCTGCTGGCACAGGGCACCCAGGGAAGGCACAGGAGCTCTGGATGCTCCTGCAGGGCAGGCAGGGAGGGAGAAGGGGTGTGCACACATCTGTGAGTGCGGGCACTGAGCTACAGAGCTGTGAGCAGGCAGGTTTTCTAACCAGAATATCTGCAATATCTGCAGACATAACTTTTAGTCAGCCCACCAGCACTAATGAGTTGTGTCAGGGATGTGCGTGATGATCAGATTTCCTCTGACATTAACTTTTAGCCATAGCTGAAATCAATAAATCAATAGTATCATCCAGTGAGGTGCGTTGGCTTGGAGTTAACATGTAAACACCTGAAAATTGGTTTCCCATAATCAGCACTTTTTAATGTTCATTCAGCTAGAAGATGAAATAAAATAAAAACACAAGAGGAGGCATTTGTCTTCGACACAAAATCATACAAAAAGTCTTTTTTTATTAAATATACATTACTTACAGTTTAAGTCTTTCTTCTGTACAACAGTAACCATAGAAAACAAAAGAAGCTAAGGCTAAATTTTTTCAATCCCTTAACAGGGTATTAAGACATGTTACATTGTCTACAAAACTGACTTAGACTGAGGCAACGTCCTGTGGAATTCTCTTTAGAAAACCAGATAGTGAAAGGGGAATAATCTAAATCTCCATTTTGCTTTTTACTGTAACTGAGAGACTCTTGCTTTACCCTTGGACAAACCATTAAAAAAAGTCCTTTTTTTTTTTTTTTGCTTTGCTAATAAAATGAACAGAGCTCTGAGAGATTTATTTAATAAAATTTGAGTAGAACAAAGTAAAATGAATGATGAAGGGCTCATTTGTAGAAAGAACCAATTTTTTATTATTAAAAATACCTAATCTCAGCTGCCATTTTGCTCTTTTTTTTTTAAGGGTGCCTTTATCCATTAAAATCCATACAATCCTTCCAGTGTTAGTGTGCTGGCTCCTGAATTGGCTGACAAGACACCACCCACAGACCAACCTTCCCAAAACACAAATTTTTAGAAATTCCTGGAGGCGACTTAAGCCATATCATGGGCTTTTTGGAGCTGAAGTTCATTGCCTTATCCCAATTTTTATCCACAGTTTTGCTAGAAAACAACACAATTTCAGTGAATGCAACTCTCATTGACAGCAATAAGGGATGACAAACATGAGGGCCTGACTTGGATTCATGTATGTCAGCCCCAGTTTGCAGGAGATCATCAAAGCAAGAGCAATATGAGGCTAAATTAATCTGTGATGTATCTACATTGACCTAAACAGGGTTACAACCAGGTCTGAAGCTGTCTCTTGTTTCTTTCACAAAGGGGGTTTCAAAGCTGGTCAGGTACAACAAGCTAAGGTTCTCACTATCATTTACATATAATGGTCTGTGCTACAGATTTCATTTGCAAAAATCACAGAGTAGAGATTTTTATGATGTCTGAATAAAAAAAAATGTACCTGTTTGCTCTCCTTAGCTCCTGAAACTTCAAGTCCACTGTGTTGTGAATGGAAACTGAGGCTGTGACTGGCTGTATCTAAGCTTCACCTAAGAAACAACCCTTCTTCCTTCTTAACAAAATTGGTGCTGCATTGGTAGCAATGACAAAACACATCAGGAAAGGATGTGCCTAAAGGACACAAGAAGGAGCTGTAAAAGCCATGCAAAAATGAGTAAATAATTCCCCATGCAGAATTAGTTCCAAATGGACTCTATTTAGGGCTGTGGGATTCAAATTTGTGAAGAGAGCTATGACTGGCGTGTCAAAAAGTAGTGTTGCAATGTGAACAGCAGTCACAGCTTAGAAAAAAGCTGCCACAAGCATCCTAAACAAGGGAGTGGAAAGTCTCTAAGCAAACGCCACTCTTTGGATCACCTGCTGTGCCTAACATTTGATTAAATGTTATGATTGTTTGAGGGAAACCATCCCAAATTCTCCTTTGGGCTACCTGGGAGAGTTCCAGCAATTTAACTGGGAAGATCTGGATCCGGTATCAGCCAGAGCTTTGAAATCCTCTCCCATGTTTGGAGCACATCTCTGATACTTTACAGATCATCAGGACAACTAAAACTATGCTTTGGCAGACTAAGCAGCAGCAATTCATTCCCTGGCAAGAAAACCTACCACTGAAAAATACCGAAAAGCCTCATATCCACCTGATGGTTATTGTGTGTGGCTTCAAACAGTGCATGTTTTCCAAGAGCTTTTGCCTCCTTCACTGCCCCATCACATTGGTAGTTTGAAATGTTAATGTCCTCTTTTCCCCTTACAGGTCACCACGTGGTGACTACATTTCCTCGATGGAGTGGTGTCTCCCTTCTGATTGAACACCCAGCTGAACTTTTGGTTTCTGTGACTGGCAGGAAAAAATCATTATCTTAATTTGAATTGTGAAACAAGCTCCTCTGACTCCTAGCAACAATCTGATAGCTCCACATGTTAAAGAAAAAGGAGGGATGAAGAAAACAGAGGTGAACTGGATATGGAGTGACACTGTCAACACAAACTGTTGCCTTAATCCTTCCTTAGCTCGGCTTGTAGACTCAACACATTACAAACGACAAACAACGAGCTTACAAATTACAAGAGTTCACCAGAAAGTGTGCTTTTTTTCCAATTTTTGTTCTTGTCATAGTAACTTAGTGCAAAAGATCACAAAAATAAGCACCAATACACTGAAATATTCAAACTTTCTATAGGCATGTCTTGAAATAAACAGTCAAAGAAAAAAGCTACTTCAGACCCAAAAGAAGAATGTGTTTAGAAGTTTCATGTACAAAAGTAGCAGGGAGGAGGGGGCCGCCCACACTGAAAGAGGACATGAAGAACTTTCCACTGGGAAAGAAAGTGCAGCAAACTGCAGAACACAAGGGAACAAATCATGCTTTGAAGCTGTGATGGCAACCTGTGAAGAAAACCCCCAAAACTTCAAGGGTATTGGTGCAACTCCAACTGTAGTCAAGCAAGAGGCCTCCCACCAACCTCTAAAGATGCTGGGTGAGGCCCTTGGTTTGGCAGGGGTGTAGCTATATCACTTGGCTTGTTTGGTAAGTAGGCATTAAAAAACTGCATGAAAGCTTTGAAATAGCACTCACAAGGTCTCAGACTTTGCTCAAGTCTTTTATGAAGGGTTGCTTTCTGAAAAATAAAATGGAAAAAAAACGCCTTTGTGTCTGTGGAAAAAAACAGCAGTGCAGAAGAATATTTAAAACTAGTCTTGTTTAGGATAAACTTTGTGTAGGTGAGAGTGACAACAATGGCATGAGATGGATCACAAAGAGGTCAAGTTCCTCCTCCTCTACACTCTTGTTAGTTTGAAGTGGAGCATGCATGTCAAGTGACTGGTTTACTTCCAGGAGGAAGGTTGATTCAGTTCTGAAGATGGGGTTTATTTTTTCAGGGATTCATCTCATTGAGAACTTAGGGTTCCTGGATGAGAACTTATTATAATTGGAAAAGCCAGCAAGTATCAGACATAGCTACTTGGGGTTAACAGATGCCAGGATATGGCAGACAGGAGACTTGGATCCTTCCTGGAAATGCAGAGATACCAGGTATCATCTCAAATGGCACCAGACATGTAGAAAAGCATCTGAGAGGGCTGAGTTAGCTTTAGATTCAGAAATGTGTGGATCTGGCTTCATGTATGCTATCTGCCAAAACTCCTATGTGAGGCAAAAAATGGACGTTGGATCTAGAACAGGCTGAAAGCAGAATTATCCACTTCCCCACAGATTATCAATCAGATTGTCACCAGCTCAAAGTGGTATTTTGAAACTTGATTTTCATGTATTTGCCTACAAGGAGATGTATACATTTACTAGACAGAGATGTTTAGAGCAATTTTTAGAGTAATTTAGATGCAAGGTGTCCTTCCTTGACCCCAGCTGTCACCTCAGTAAAAAAAAAAGTCACTTGTAATAGTCACCTGTGGAGACGTGTCTACTTGATCTTCAAAACTATTGTAAAATTTGGATTCATTGGCAAATTCTGCTATAAGCAACTTCTCTATTGCCAGGAGACTACCCTGTCTCTAAAATGAATGGAGAGAAAAAGACATCTCTAGTGACTCATTTAATCTTACAGGATGTTTGAGACATTTGCCCTGTCCTCACCAACCACAGGGCTGGACAAGACTGGATGACAATTGTGGAACAGGCAGTTGGTAAAACCAAATGCAAAATGAAACAAACCCAAAAGATAAAAGCAATATCCAAGTGCTTCATAGGTCTCAATCTTATTGTCAGCAAAATCAATACTGACTTCATTAGGAAAAGATTCATAACCCCTCACCATAGTGAAACAATATGATATATTGACTGCTCCTCATCCAATATGTGAATTATGTGATCAGCTAAATGCTAATATAGACAAAGATCTCATTAAAATAAAGGTTTGGATTACACTCTAAAAATTGAGCAATTGATAAATAGGATGAGTAAAGTCTAGCTAGATCAGGTTAAAATAAAGCCAAGAGAAAGCATCTTGTTTTTGTAATCTGGTTGTAATTTTAACTTAAATATCAGAGGCACCTCATGACTGAACACACTCTGATAACCACACAGCTCTATATTGTCATTTTTACAGTCCCAGGTGGGAATTCTGGCTAAACCCATATGAGTTAAAGTATGTCTTTTATTTGGCTTTTTCACTGCAGACATAATCTAGGTGTGGAGCCATGGCAAGAACAAGAAGAAATAAAAACAGTGTACATTTTAAAAATTGACCCAAAACACTCACACTTTCTTGTCTCTAATAAGTGAATATGGACAGATGAAATACTAACTGCCAATTACATAGGTAACTTACTTAGGACCAAAGTTTTACTTCCAAAAGAGAAATGGGACTCAATTTTCACAGGTATTTAAATGTCTTGTAGTATATTAGAACATTCCACAGCAAGGCAGACACAGAAATTAATGTGAGTTAAAGGTTCATTTTGTTTAGTCACTTAAGCATTGATCCACATCCTCAAGAGACTAAATTCCCTGTAAAGCCTATCCTTCACCCAGGTGGCAGCCAAACTAGTTGGAGTTAGCTTTCTGACATCCAGCCTTCCTTTGTTTTCTATAGCCAGGCACTGGCATTCACAGAGAGTCCTTCTGCATGACTAAATATCTTTATAAGCACGGCTATTATTGGTCAAGTCCTTTCTGGAAACCAGGAATTTGCAGTGCTGAAATCCATATCTAAAATACTTCATAATTTCACAGCTTGCCTAACACCAATAATTTTCATAGGTTACATATCATATCACCAAGAGAAAAAAAAAACCAGACAGTATCCTTCTACCAGTCCCTTACTTTTATTATGAAACTTGTCTTGGGGAAGGAAGAAAACCCAAACTGCCTCTAAACAACTCTTTGACAGTCTCAGGTTTTCCACTGAAATGAAATCTGAAAATTTATGTAAAAAAGTATTATCCCCTGGCTTTACTTAAAAATATTATCCAAGAACGACAGATAAAAGGAAAAGGGAATGCACCCCATTTAAAAAGAAACATTAACAAAAGTAGCAGAAATGGCTTTAAATAGATGGGAAAAAGTTCTAATTTGAACTAAGGAAAATGAATTGTAGCTCTAGTAGATTTTTTAAAAACTGTATTTCTTTTTTTAAAAAATTAATTGCTTTTAACTGATATTGAAGGAAATTCAATTATGACCTCATTAAAGAAAGCATTAGAACAAAACAAAACCCAAAAAAGGGTATATATTTAGAGTACTTCATTTAGTATATTTTAGCTATCTTTAATAAGAATAATTTGACATCCTGATTTAGAAGTCCATACAAATTTGTTCATTTGTTCAGCCTTGTAGCATAAAATCTTCTCATCTCAGTACATCCACAGATATAAATGAATGTCTTTGTATACTAATGCTTACATTCATATCAAGTTCTTTCTTTTTACAAATGCACCCCAAGCTAGCTAAATTTTCAGAGTTTTACCTTCTTATTCCATTCTTCATGTAGCCAATTAATCACATTAGCACATCAGACATGTCTCACACAGAGGCCATTTCAGAAAAGATGACAAACACAGGCAGAGGTGCCCATGACCTCTCCTATTCCTCCCTTCTGCCATGCCAAACAAAGCAGCTCGATCTGCAGGAAGGAAAATCATTGCTTTGCCAGGATTTTACCACTGAAGACAAAGCAACATAAAGGGAACCCAGCTACTCAATCCATCGTTCCAATACTCATCACACAGAAACACTGTCAAATAATTGTGTCACCCAAACAGCCAGTGTGTGCCAAAATGGCTGCAGTTGACCATAGAAGAATGGCACCAAACTAGTTTCAATATAGACTTATAGCTTTATAAAGTTGCTCAATGAAGAGTTCTGGTTAAAGGGCTGGTCTCATATTCCTCCTCACATAAGAATTATGTCACTCCAGGATTGCTTTCTCTTCCCTGAATGCTCCAAAAGAAGTGGTACCATATCAAAACAGTCATTTATTTATTTATTCTTCCTTGTCTGCTCTCTCGTCTCATAAAAAAAACTCAAACAAAAAACTTCAGTAAACACCAACATACCTTTCCAATGGACTGCCTAGAAAAACAGCACCTGTTGCAAGTGTAAGCTCATCTCTAGTTTGCTGTGGGCTGCTAATTGCAGCAGAGATTTGAGATTGCTTAATTTTAAATCTATGTAAATTTGAGATTGCTTAATTTTAAATCTATGTAAAAAGGACCACCATGTGGAAACCCCAGGATGACTGAACTGGGAGTAGGGCAAAGAAGGAGATTTAGCTGCACAATCAATTGCAGCTCAAATTAAATCAAGAGTATTGCAATGAATAAGATTTTTCTTCCCCTTAACCTTAGGCTTAATTCTACCACCAGCAAATTCTACATCCTCTTTAGAAGCCCTGCAAAGGCAGATGTCACATGGACACAACAGAGAGTTCAAAACCTCACTGGCTGGGACTCCTTCACTTCTTACCCTTAGGATGTTTGTGATTGAAAAGGAGGTTTTTCATCCTCACACTGTAACCATGCAGCACAAGTAAAAAGGGCAGAACCTGATTCTTCAGTAGTGCTCCCAATCAGGAAAGGACAAAAGACTTTTATAAAAGCGTGAAGATTAATTTGAAGTAGAGTATTTGGGATCTCTTTGTTTCCCTAGTGTTCTTCCTTGTAAAGAAGGTTTATCAAATATTCATCTTTTTAGACATGACCTCAGATCTCTCTCTATTTAGTTTTGGAGAAGTTATTCCAATTTCTACAAACAGGAAATACAAATCAATCTTTCATGCAGTTTTGGGAGGCTTTTTAAAGTAGTATGACTTTTTTTCTTTTTTCTTTTTTTAGAAGAGCTGGCAGAAGGTGTGAGTCATATTTAAGATTAAACTATTTTGGTTTTTTTCTCATCTATGTTCTTTTTCTTTTCCACAGGGGCAACAGCGTTTAACCTCAGTGTGTGATAATCCTCCATGTGGCATGAACAGGCATATGCTGCATTTCTAAAATTTCAGACAAATATAGAGCACCTAAGTCCTAGCAGCTTCCTAAACCCCTTGGAGATTCAAGCTACTATTTTCCATGCTTCAGCTAGGGTTATACTAGTGTATGCTGGGTCTACGTAGCCAGCCTTATGAGATGGAGGTGAAAGAGGTGCATGGGAATGATATTTATTGTTGATACATATATTGTTGGAAAAGTACTGAGAAGCCTAAAAGTTACAGTAAAAGGACAGGAGGTTGGGGGAAGGAGCTTAATGAGGACAGTTTTATTTTCCTTTATGCCATACCAGCTTTTCAACTGGTACAAATTAATTTAACACCATTTAAATCAATAGACAATATATCAATAAATAACATTTGAGAATTTGGCTGGTTCTTTATGGTTGTTGTAAATGAGCCCATGAAATAAATCAGCTGTTTTGATCTCATTCTTTCCCTCTATCCTGTCCCAGTATCTGCAGAGCTATGTGTTCAACTACTTTACCTGTACTTTACATAGTCCAGCTCTAGTGTAAAAGCAATGACTTAAATGTCTCCAGAGAAAAAAAATAACAACAAATAAATGTAGGGGCTTTGAAACATCCAAGAACTGACAGCAGAAACCAGGTGTGCATGTGGATCTTATTTTGTGTAGGATGGGGTAACAGGTCTCTTGAGCTGCAGAAGTAAACTGTGATTGCCAGGCTCTTGTGCAGAGAATGAGGCACTGTGATTGTTCTCAGTATTTCCTGTGCAGGGCGGTCTTCTCCAAATGAAAAAGAAGCTAGCAAAAAATGAGTGTTAAAAAAGAAAAAAAAAATCCAAAAAGGAAAAAAAAAAATAAAAAGAAAAAAGGAAGGGAGAAAGGAATAAAGAAAGGGAGGAGGAAGAGTAAGAAGAAATTGCATTGTCCATCAGATAAAATATTCCCGTTTGCACTCGCTCACTGTGTTTTGCAAGTCAATGTCAGCTTTAAAGGAGCTCTCAAGGTTTTCTGGGTATTCCTTCTCCTTTTTCTGGCTATTTCGATGTGCTTGTTTGTGTTGATAGAGGAATCTGCTCATGATGGCAATGATGCAAAAGATGATGAATATCACAACTGCTATTACACCTGTGGAGGGGTAAAAAAGGAAGGAGAGAAAGAGGGAAAACCAAAACAAAAGGCTCAGTTACCTCCAAAACACGTTTACCCAGGCACAGCAGCTAGTTGGTGTGATAGATCAATTCATCTCAGTCCATTCACAACCATAAGCCTCTATCAAACCCTCCCTGGTAGTTTTTTATTTGTATTTTGTCACCTTAGGAGCTCTAAAAATAGCCCATGTATTGATATAATTGACCTAATTTCTGTAAAATTATGCTTTCACTGGAAATAAAGTTAGTTCAGTGTATTTGTTTGCTTTTAAAACACTAGATCTGCTCATACAAATTCCTGCTCTGTCATATTTTCTTCTTTTATCTCTGGGAACCTTGCATGAGCCTTGTACACTTTGGTTTATAGCTTCTAGATATTATCAAAGGCAGCTCACTACAGGGCGTACTATAAAATAAACAGAGATAAATTGTCTTCTAGGCCATTATAGGAAAATTAAAACCACACATGAAATTATGAGGACAATGTTCCCCAGTACATAAATTCTTCCATATGACCTGGTGAGTTCCACTACACCACCGGATGACAAAGAGGGAGCTCAGGAAATACAAGATATGCAAATTCTATGCAAAGTGTTCACCAGGGTGGTGTGTAAAAAAATGGCTGCTTAGCTGGGTCTTAGAACAGAGAGTCACATGGAATCAGAGAACACCTGGAACCTCTGGAGATCATCTTGTCCAGATCCCCTGCTCAAGCAGGCAGGCAGGCAGAGTTCAGCTCTATTTCAAAAGATTCAGGTTTCTGATAATCCATGTGTGACCACAATAATCCACAATGCAGCTGCCTACTTAGGTAGCTTGACAGATACATGCTAATCAACAGAGCAGATACTAGACCTGCTTCAGATTACCAAAAACCCCTTGGACTAGATTTCATGGAGCCCAGATTTAAAGTCTCCTAGATTTTTGCCTTGACAGAACGATGTTTTGACTGTAGTCTTTAAAAATGAAGTTACCTCCAATCACAGCTGAATCACTTCTGACTGCATTGGTGAGAGGTTCTCTTTCATCTGTCTTCCCAAAAGGATCTGCAGTTGGTTAAACAAAAGAGAACTCATTTTCTGTATACACTGTTCATTTTCCCTGTGGCTTAGACAGAAGTGCCCTCTTACTCTCATGAATTCTACCTGTTTTCAGAAGATGTAATTTGAGGGATTGGAGAACTGAACCAGAAGGGTCTGAAAAATAAAATGAGTTTGCAGAACAATTTTATTGTACACCTTCAGAAGCAAATTCTATTAAGAGTATATGTAAAGGGAAACAGAAAGTTTCACATTAACACCTGAAAGTGTTGTTTCAGTTCATCAGAAGAATCAGAGAGACATTTTAACTAAACATCCTACTGGGAGCTTTTCTCAGTCAGAGATGTATTATTATCTTTTTTGTTGTTACCTAAGAAATGATACCAGAAAGAAGCCAAAAGAAAGGGATTCTGGGCAGATTTAGATCTGACCTATCTTGTAGATGAGATATACAACTTGAATTCAATCCCAAAAGAGAAGCAGTCTCTGCTTGGGACATCTCATCTGCTACATTTGTGGGACTGGAACAGGAATAAAAATAGACTTTTACACACAAATAATATAGAATGAATCATACAAAAGGTTAGACTGGGAAGGAAATCTGGGGTTATTTAGCCTGATCTCAGGCCTCTGATATAAGCTCAAACATGGCTAAATTCAAAATTAGATCAGGGTAATAATATTGTACATCATCAATAGATTAATCTCACTTTATTTTTCAGTATATATGAGTTATATAAATCAAAACTAGCAATTTAGGGCTTTTTTAAAATTTAGTCAAAGAAGAGAACAACCTACAATTATTTTATACCCTAAGATGGCTGTCAGAAATTGATAGTGTGACTCACTTCTTTTCACAAACTAGAAGAGGAGAGCATTCATTATTTCACATTGAAGATGAGTTAACTTTCTGGATAATGGAAGTTTGGTGAGATATTTTTTACCCCATCCCTCAGCTGAAGTCAGTGAATTCAGTGACAATTAAAAATTTACATCTGTTCTACAACAGTTCTCCTGTACTAGAGAAAAAATCACAACTGGTGCCAATGCATGGCACTAGTCAAAAAATAATGAAAAATTATTAACTATATATTAAAAAGTATAAAATTAAATTTTTATTAAAATTATATAAGATGTTATTTGTGCCTAAAAGACTATTTAAGATTGACACCTAATGCAATCAGCACTTCACTATTTTTGGTTACTGGAATTTAAGCACTGAGAAGAAAACAGAACAAATGTTGAAGAGCAGTTTCAAAATGGTGGCCAACAGCCACAAGCCCCAAGAATTACATTTTGCCTGAGAAATAAAATCAGGATACAAGGAGAGGATGGTTTTTTATAGTGCAGCAGATGGCCTGTAACAGCAGAGCCGTCTCCACTGGGAACACAATACACTCTGAAGCCAAGGAATAGCAATACTGGGTCTCATCTAGGACCTTAACAGGACATCCTCCTCCTTTGAGATAAAACTGATGGCATTACAGCTTGCTTCACTGAGGTTGGAAGCCCTGCTGAGGTCACAAGGCTCCCTAGAAATCATCTAGTCCAAACCCCTACTCACATCCAAGTCTATTAGGGCAAGGTTCTCAGAGCTGTATCCATTTGGGTTTTGAATATATCCAAGGATGAAGATTTTACAACCTGTCTGGGCCTCACACCATTCTTCTTACCAAGTCTGTATCCTGAGAGATTCTTCAAGCAGGTCCATGAGAAGGTCAAAGCTTGCAGTCATGCATTTCTGCCTTTTTTCCTTCCTCTGAGGATCCTCAACTTCACCATCTCATAGTTGCTACAGCCCAGGCTGTCCTGGCACATCCCTAGCCAGTCAGAGCTTGTTTGGAAATACCAGGTTCAGCACAATGAGCACAGTGAGACAGAACTTCACTGTTTAAGGTGCCTTTCAGAAGCAAATCTTTTCTGTGTAGTTCCAGACTTAATGAAAGTATCTGACATTTTTTTTAAACTTTAAATGCTTGAAGAGCTGCTCTCAGGGGACAGGCAGCTCAAGACTCCACCATTCACACACCTTAATCTCCTCTGTAATTTTTACAGCAGTTTAACATTAAGAAAAATACCCCAGGAAAAGTCTATTATCTCTATACCATCAATACAGAGTTCAAAATAACAAGATCTTTACACGTGCCTCAGCGAGGAAGAAGGTGATCTGCAGATCTTTGTTAAAAATCAAAAACCACAGTAAGCCACCTCTCATTTTGTGCTTCCTCATCAGAAGAAGTGTGTTCAGATCTGTGAATGGATTTTATTCCATATCTGTCTGGAGGAAACTTTTTTGAACACAAGTATTCCTTTCTGAAGGAAACAGCTTCAATTGTTTCAAGTTACAAATATAGAAGGCTTTTTTCACACACTTAAAGAGTTTTCCTAGTGGGCTTTTTTGTTGTATCTGCACATTAGAATATCGACATAGACATGTACAGCCTCCTTTGAAGTTCTATTTTTCTTCACAGACATTCAATAATGAGAAATTGGAAGTGATGAATTGAGATATGAACACTAAATTTGAAAGTTAATCCTTGACTCTGTTTTCTTTTTATTTCTTAAAATGTGTCCTTTGCATGTGAAAATGTAATGTTCAAGTACATCTATAGAAATTATAATTTGCTACAAATTGGAATTTTTTTTAAACAAGAATCAACCACCCATTGCTTTTACTTTAGCATATAAAGACATGAAGTCTTCAGAGCTCACTTGTTCTAAAGCTCTTATTCAGGCTTTAATCAAATCCAGTGTGAATAGTGAGACTGGAATGTCAGATAATTCATCACATTGAGGGGAAATCATATTTTAGAGCACAGAGTGCCAAGACAGGCATAAGTTTTTATAATAATTCTGCATTTCTGATGCAACAGTGCTTAACCTTAACAATAGAGTGCAACTAATTGTATGCTTTAAATATTTAAGTTCAAATGCTACACTCTGCTCTGTGTTCTGCCCTGAAGTTCTGAGCCTCAGGTTTTAGTGCTTTCTAAAATCTTAGAAAAATTAGATCATTGAGGTGACAGATCACAGGGCAGAGAGTTCATATTTTCAGTATCATTGCCCATTCGGGGCTCACATTTGTCTGTGCATCACAGCAGACACCTCACACAACTGGAGGCAGTGAGAAGGAAGTGGGGGGCTGGGGAGGAGCACAAGCACACTGGCAGCCACTCTCCAGAGTAATCAGCAGCCTTTTTCCTGTGCAGAATGCTAATAGCATCATTTGTTTTCTGCTGAACATCTTAGGCAAAAACTGCAGGAAATGGGAATTTGATGTAAGTACAAATGTGAAAGGAATTGTATTATGATCTAAACTAGAGTTTTGTTTGTTATCAGAAAGGAGAAAGTTGCTTTATAGGTCAAGGGGCAAAACCCAGCCTTTAATCTGTACCCTTTTCTGGTCATTAAGAATCCTGCCACATCCACTGGTGACTAAAGCAGTGACTTGATAGTCCCTGTTCATGGTGACAACACTTCCAGCTGCTCTCAGCTTCCCTCTCTGCATACAAATTCACATATGCAAAACACTTCAGATTCCCAGAGGACAGCTTCAGGATTGCAAAAGATACACAAACAATTGGGATCATCTTGCTGGTATTGCTCAAGTAGTGCTCCCTCTCTTTAGTCTGAGAGAATGAAGTACAAGCATTCAGTGGAAGTCACACATGCCAAGGGGTTTGTACAAGAGTTTTTGCTCATTTCTGTTGGGGCAGGAACAAATTTGAATTGTTTTTTATATGACTTCTATTGCTTTATCACCACTAGAATGCACAATCTGTGTAACATTTAAGTTGTCCTTTGAGATCTGCAGCACCAGAATCATCTGGAGTGGACAGGAATGACAAATCAGGTGCATAACCAAACTTTCAAAGCTTTCCCACTACGGCTTAGGGACTTTGTTCTAGGCAAGCATGTTTTAGGCAATCCAGAAACTGAGTCTGAAAACATTGTTTCAGAACAATGACTTTTAAAGTCTGGCTTTATCCTTATGCCCATGCTCAACACTCCTGATTCTGAGAGAAAAGGGAACTTCCCAGTTCCACTGTTCATACTGTCACAATTGCATTACAGCACAAAGGAAGGAAACCTCACTCTACAGCATCCTTTAACCCGCCCAATGCCCTCCCAGCAGGACACACCTGATGAGGAATATATTGTGGTGGCTGTGTTCACATCAGCTTCCATCATGGATGCACAGCTGGATTCTGTCAGGGAGCCTTGGACAGTCACGGGAGCAGCGCTGGGGTGGCGCAAGGCAGCCTTCAGGGGAGAGATGTGGTTGTACTGCACGGAGGACAGGCAGCCAGTGAAACCATAGGCATTTGCCTTGGAGACTTCGGGGTCCAGGGACAAACTGTCTGCAGTGCAACAGAAAAACACTCCGGCCATTGTTTTAGGAAGACATTAAATAAATGAATCCTCTTTTGCCTTACCCACCCCTTTTACATCTACTATCCAATTTCAACTGTTCAGGTTCCCCTTCAGCAGCCTACGAGTCCTCCCTGGACTCACCCATGACGTTCCCAAAGTCCTTTCTTTATTATGCTACTTACCTTGAATTGTTTTTCACATAAAAGCCTGTACTGCACTTTTTTCCTCATCCATTTTCTCTACTAATGGACAATATCTAGCACGTCATATCTACCAACCACAATGATAGCAATAACAACAAAACCAACAACAACAATAATAATAATAATACTAAGTAAAATAGCAACACTAAATACCACAGAATGCTGGGGCTGATACTCTAAATTTTTTTTGGCATCTACTAACAGCATCAGTTGCACATATATGGAACATACCTTCAAGGCATTCTGCCTCCTCCACTCTTTGGATGAAAGACCCTGCTCTGTGTTTTCTGTCATAAAATACTTTCTGTGGCCTGTCACTGAATGGCTTTTTACCTCAGCTTCCCATCCTTTTTCAAGAGTTTATTATTCAATTTTTCTGAAGCACCTATTCATGTTACTGCTTTTTTTTTACTATCAGAATTCCTAAGAATCTTCCCATTATTAGACAGGTTCTCACTCTACTAGTCCTATTTCACTAATGAAATAAAGAGTAAAATGATGCAATTGCTTATCTAAATCAAAATTAAAACAAATATCACTGTGTAATTTTCCAGCCTGTAGATAAAATAACATAAATAAATTATCTGTTGGTACATATTCAGTTAAATTTCACATAGAGAAAGCAAATCAAAGGCAAGGGTTTTTTTATATAATCATAGAATGGTTTTGTTAGGAAGCAGCCTTAAAGATCATCTCATTCCAAGCCCCTGCCATGGGCAGGCACTCCTCTTACTAGACCTGGCTGCTCAGGGCCCCATCCAAGCTGGCCTTGAACACTTCCAGGGATGAGAAGCCAAAACTTCTTTGGGCAGCCTGTTCCAATCTTCCACCTTCACAGTAAAAAATTTACTCCCAAAAGTTTTTATATCTAAGTTTTAGTATCAAAGATTGTTTGGGAAAGTCAGGGAAGGACAGTGAAGCCATTTTCTATTTTCTCCAAACTCACATTATTTACTTTCCAGAAATTGAAACTCATGCTGCTTAGAGGTCTCAAACATGATGCGCTTCATATCTAGGTCAATCAAACAAGAAAAAAGCCTACAAATGCACACAGATACAGTATAAAAACTTATTCAAAGTCTTAAAAAATACCTGCTAATGGAAAAAAACCAAACCTTCTAGCATTGGAAGTCTTGGGAATACTTCCAATGGCATTGGGAAATAAGGGCTCCTTGCTTCTCAAGTTTTTTTTCAAATCTTCAAAGAATAAGATAGTAAATTTTAAAATAAGGTCAAATTCTTTCATAATTATTCAAATACAAAAGTTCAAATACAAGTGGTCAGGATTTAGGGGAAAAAAAGCGCCTTCTCTCAAAGCTGAAATTGCTATTTTAATTATATAAATTTCTTTTTTTGTGTAAGAAAATACAGAAAAAAATCACAAAGCCAGTCCAAATCACACATTATTTTTGTGCTCAAAATCTGTGACTGTTATGCCATGCACCCAGAGGGAATTAGCTGAGAAAGATTTCTAATTATGTTTGAGTGTCTTTGTGGAAGTATAACGCAGAAGAGTGTGGCTGTTCCTCAGCAAAGCAAGGTACAGCACCAGCTTGGCCTCCCAGGGGCCTTACAGGAGAAATGCTCAGTTTGCAGAGCTGTCAGGGGCACAGCCTCTGAGCTGCAAGATGGGAAGGGAAACAGTGAGGCTTTGCCACTGGAAAACCTGCAATCTTGCAGAAATTCACATTTGTTCTTCTGAAAGTATGTAGGAATTGACTGCATTCAGATTTTTAATGAGATTTTGGCTGGGATGTTATAAAACAGACAAAGAATTGCTTCCAAGTTCCTGCAAGAAGGTTTGTATATACTAAAAGACTGATTTAAAGTATTTGCCATCTTTGTTGAATTTATAAAGCCCTTTGTAAACATTCCTACCCTCAGCCTTTATTGTTTTCTTAGCTCTGACACAAAAGGTGAATTGGTTGCTATCTTTTATAACCAGGCAATCTAAGCTGCTCTGTTCAACTCCAGTGTACAAAAAGTAAAGCCTAAAGAAATAATGTGTTCCTCTCTCATGGTACACTAGCTTGAAAAGTCTAAAAGTCAGTACTTTTGTGGGCATTTTTAGGAGCTACATCAAGGGCCAATTCCATGTGCCTTTTGTCAAAGCAAGCTTTGCATGAATGAGAACTCAGAGATTTGTTGTTGAAAGACTGAAATTTGAAAAAAAAAAAAGAAAACAAAAGAACAAACCGAAAACAACCCCAGAGTCCTGTGGTAACAATTCCACATGCACAGATACAGTTTTCTTTATCATAGAGCTTTGGTGGGTGCCTAGTGTCTGTCAGAAAGGAGGGCTTCCACTGTTCTCAACAAGAAAGCTGCACAACCTGGTTCTGAACGACTTGTGCTGTCCTCTGAATTCTTGAGAGGACAATGTAAATCTGTGATAATGACACGGTTAGCTCTATGAAAGCCTCATGAAAGGACACTCTGTCCTCTGCAGGTTTTGCATCACAATAAAATGTTTTTCCAAAAGGTGTTTTCACTATGTGACACAGTGCTCAGTGAGAAAAGCAACTCGGTGAAATTCTGTGGTCTGTGCTGCAGCCAAGGTCATAAGAAACTTCAGTGGCCTTCCCCTGACCTGGCAGTGCTGGGAATCTTTCCACGCATTTCACTGGTCTGGAAAATCACACTGAATTGCTGCTGATGGCTTGCTTTGATCTTCTGACATTTTAGCATTTCATTTCTGTTCCCAGCACTGGAGAATAAGTTATTTTGGCTAATTTCTACATGGAGAATAAGAAGGCAATCTTTTTCAGCTTTTAGTGATTTAACTGCTCATTCTCCACAAATTAAGTTTACCCCTACATTTAGGAAGTAATTTTTAAGCTTTATCTGCTGAATTGTGCATAAGTTGGCCTGGCTTCTTGTTGGGTCCTGTAGCTGATCCCTGGAAGCTGCCTGCAATGTCCCAGCTCAGCAAGCTTTATGTTGGTTTTCCATGTATTTACAATGGCTTTCCATAACAACAAGGATTAAGACTAACATGTGGTTGTATTTTTAAAACTTTATAGATTGTATCTATGTTATAGGTATCAACATAACTTATGTGCTGATTTATTCCTATTCAGAAAATCAGACATCCTGTTCCCCTGATGTTTCATTATACACCTCTGCCACAAAAAAACACACTTGTTTTAAGATTTTAGATAAAGCAATTTTAAGTCTTCGTATCTCAGTAATGGGAAGTTAATTTTCATCATGAATAGAATTCCATGAGAATTCTCTAGGACCAAGAATCAATCTGCTCAGTAATGATACAGCAAATTGACATAGTAAATGATAACAAGTAGGACAAGGTAACTGGAATCAAACACAAATCAAAAGTGTTATTTTTGTGCAGGGAAAGTGGGTAAAATACTCTCTTTCTAAAGATATCTTTGTGTAAAACAGGAACATAAACATTTTTAAATATATTTTTGTTATTTCCTTATCAACATTATTTTCATGTCACTCAGAAACTTAAACCTCATTTTGCCCAAGTGCTGAACAGGACTGGCAAGATTATTTCTTGGACATTGTCACCAGATTTGAAGCCACGACCTTGAGGTAAAAGACACTTGTAGCCTCCACACACTGCACCTGTCTCAGAAGAGCTGACTGCAAGGCACTGTGCAGGTACCTTGAGAAATGTGCTGCTGTGTCCATCAACAATCTCAGTAAACATTGCTGATATTAATCATCCAGTTAGAAAGGGCAGAAAGTGTATCTTGGGTTAGCCTGGAACCCAAAAATATAACTATGGAATAATCTAATTTCCTGGTGTGAGTCTGTGACAATTACAGTGGAGAGAAAACCACAGAAGATTTTCCTGGTAACAACTGAGGTCAACCAGTTTGACTCTTGCTTATTGACAGGATGAATTTGAACAAGGGACAGGCTTCTGACATGCAATGCCCTTCCCAAGCACTTCTGAAAAAGCAAGGAGCAGCAAGAGCAAAGGGAAGGCACTTCTCCTCATGAGGCTCCCCAGGAATGAACAGAATGCCCAAACGAGCTCAATGAGCCTGGAATTGTTTTGTTGCAATTGAACATTTTGTGCCAAGTGTAACATTTAAGGATTTTTGTTTCATTAGGCATTGCAGAGATAATTTAAGGCATGCATTTATTATGTTTTCTCAGAGACAGCTTATCATTGAAAATGAGGCACTTGGAGTTGCAATGTGAAATTTGTTAACATGTCATATTTGACATGTGAATCCTAATCTGTCACAACACAACCAGTCCTATGTGATTCTGCATGGGCTGAAGACATCTATAAAGAGAAGAAAATATGCAAAAAGATCGAGAGATGATGTACAAAAAGCATATATTGATGTACAATATATGCTTGTCCCAGAAGCAGACAGCTAAAATCAACTCAAGTAGCAAGAATTCAGTCTAAATATAAAATTTCTGGGTAGAAGCAGATGACCTTGGACTCTATTAGCCAGCACTGTCTGCCTAAATATTAAGCATGGTGTTATGATCATAGGGTAAATGATATTGCTGGGGAAAAAGTTGGAATAGGTCTGGCCTCTTTTCAATAGAGACTTCATAGCATTAGCTTAGACCTTGGACTGCCTGGGGTAGCCAAAATTTGCTTAATTTAGGTGCTTGCCATCTTGGTCTTTTATGTCATGTAGTAATTTCCATTTTCCTTAATGCTTTACTATGCTACTAGGAGGAAAATCAATGACTTCTAAAGGCACCCAAAATTCACCTAAGAGATCTTTGTTCACAATATGGTCGAAGAAATAGGTATTTAGGGCAAGAAGAGTCTGAAGCAAAGAAATTAACTTTGCAGTCACCAGAAGAGTCCAGCCAATATCTCTTGCAGATATTATTGCATTGTTTAAACCATAAATTGTGATATGATGAGCTTAAAAACAGGAATGTCTTTCCATTTAAAAAAGAAAGTAGAAGAAAAAATGGACTTAAGTATTTTTCATAGAAACTCTCTAAAAGGAGGTAATTCTTTAAGGCAACTTTTGTATTTCAGAGTTAATGACAATTTACCCCTTGTGATTTAATTATCCCATTATCATCTACCCCTATATAATATTCTTGGATAAACGGCTCTGTGATCTCTTCAGTGTACAGATTCCATTTTCTCCTCATGAACTTTTAATAAGAAAAGCTATTGTAGAAATCATAAGAATTGTACTGCACCTACATAATGATTTTAATAAAATTACTTTCCAGATAAACTTTCTTTTATGTACACTTTATATCAAAGCTGAATGACTCAGTGGAAACTTGAGTGTGTTTTAGCTCAGGCTTTTAGAGATAAAAAATATCATGTTCCTGTGCTAGAATACACAATCATTTATGCTACCAGTGTGGGAAGGACTGCTAATTGATCACTTTGAAGACACAAATAAATTAGCTCAACACTAATAGGTTCTAAAGAAATACTTGCAACCTTTTTCTTCAAAATCCTCTTGAATCCTTTCAGTGCTACCCTTTTACTCTGGTATTCCCACACAACTACTAACTACTATTAAATTGCACAGACACAAATACACAAACAATGAAATTCACTTCTCTGCATCAGAGATCATTTTTCCCAGGGACAATAATGGTGAAAAATTTAGAAATGTTAGGGCACAGTAAAAAGTTTTCAAGGATTAATTAAAGTAAACCTGCAAACAAATGAATTGTATTTTCCACTGGGATAACAGCTTTTTGTAGACAACACCTAAACAAATGCAAATGTGTCTCTGAGATGAGATCAGAGAATTACAAAATAATTTAAGTTCAAAGACACCTCTGAAGGTCATGCAGTTCAATCCCTTGCTCAAAGCAGAGCCAGCCTCACAGTTAGGTCAGGATGTTCATGTGGTTAAATACAGCAGTGTGATCTCTGCAAGGAGCACTTAAAGTAAATGAACTGGGACTCTGGTTAAAATTTCACTGAGGCTTTGCCATAAAGTGTATGACCCACTTGGGGCCTGAAGCCAGTACTCACTAAAATCCATGGAAAAACTCCCATTGATACCAATGAACTTTGGATAGGTCCTTTTGTGTCCTGACTCTATATTTGTGAAGTAAAAATGACAACAAACCACAAGATAATAATATTTTCCTATTGCTGTTGGGTACAGTGAGGATGAATTCAACAGACATCTGCTGGCTACTTGAATGATGCTTCCTTTTACTCCCTTGTCTTCAAAGCCACACTTATATTTAGATTGATCTTTCCAAGGCAGCTATATGGTCCCATTACTGTGTATCTGAAGAGCTCACAGCCTTTAATGCTTTTATCCTCCCAGCACCCCTCTGATACAGCGCTGTTCTATTATCTATGCTTTACTGATAGAGAAGGGAGATAGTAAAGCTCAGACTGGTTCCAGTGGGAATAAAATGCCTGCTTACCTTTATATCTGCACATAAATGGCTTACCCAAGGTCATTCAAGTAGTCTGTGGCAGAGTGACTGTCCCTATGTTTTCAATTCGTGGTGAGACTCCTCTGCCTAAAACAGAGGGTTTTTCCCCCCTAGAATTCACAGTTGCAGCTGTGAATGAGGCAGCCATTGGAAAAAAACATAGCCAGTTTGAAAAGGATAAAAAATATTGGAGTGTAAGTACCTAAAGAAGGTGTAATGGGGTTGGGGTGGGGAGGCGTAGAAGCAGGGGAACCACTATTATTTAAAAAACTGGTCATTTTATAAAAGTGCGCTTTTCAAAAGTTCCAGCTGTGCTGAAATGGCTATCATAAGAAAATCTGGTGAGGAAGGAGTTTCAGGCTTTCATGATGTCCTGCTGGAAGACCTCTTTGAGATTTCCCAGTCAGTGGAAAATTAATGGTGGAATCAAAAAAGAAGGTGGTATAATCATCTGATTAGGCAGCCAGGATGAGGCTGTTAGAGCAGACAAATGAGCAGGAATGTGACAGGAAAGAAGAGAGACATATTTTTAGAAGATTATAGCATGGATATGTAGGACATGTAGAACAGAAAAACTTTTACAGGGTTCTCTTTCAGTAGAACTTAAATTTTCTAATGAATGCCTTTAGGTGTGCAACCCCAGTGGCATCCAAAATAAACACTACAGGAAGCCTACGTCTACTCCAAAGCATCACATGCCTCTGGAAGTTTTATGCTTTGCTGAGGGGATGAGCAGTGAGAAGGAAAAACTGGGCAGATACTGGATTAAGTCACCCATATTCACCTGGTGAGCCATCACTAAAAGAAGCCATAGTCAACATTTTATCCATACACCAGGATAAATAATGATTTAACATACTTATGTAAGTTCCACAGCCCCAAAATGACAATGTCTAGCTCTCCTCTTTGTACAACAAAGCAATACTCTTAACACTGCAGCAGTAGGAAATTTCTGGTTTGGTTTTATTTCTTTCCATCATGGAATAATGTGTAACCTGAGTAAGTTTGGAGAAGATAAAACATGGTGGAGAGCAGTTGGTAGACCAGAGGGTTGTGTCACCATTCAGAGGGATGTTGACAAGCTGGTGAAATGAGAAAACAAGAACACTGCATTTCAGCAAGGGAAATGGGAAGATCTGCACTTGGTTTAGAAAGAACCCCATCCAGCAGCACTGGTTTGGGGCTGAGCAGCTGGTAAGCAGCTTTGCAGAGAGAGACAGCTTCCCAGTGGGAGGAAAGCATGGACTTACTGGAGTGAGTTCAGTGAAGGGCTGCAAAGGTGATTTAGGGACCAGAGCATCTCTCCTGTGAAGAGAGGATTGATAGAGCTGGGAGTGTTTATCCTGGAGGGAGAAGACTGAGGAAGGTCAATAATTTTCTGAGGGCACAAGGACTCAGCATAGCTACAGCTGTGGGATAAAACCTGGAAAATTAAATCCTAATACAGAAGAAACAGTTTGGGGAAATTCACGTAACATATGTAAAAGAAACTGGGATTAGGATTAAGCAGGAATTAAAGTGACTTGCTGGGATGCATTGTGTCATTTCCAGTATGGCAATAGTATTTCACCACCTGGATGGCCAAGCTTATGGCTTTAGTGCCATTACAGAATATGAACTATTGTTATACTAAAACAAAACCCCAATAAACTTTGGGGCAAGACAGAAATAAAGGAAGTGTAAAAGTCAACGGTGTTCAGTGGAACTGAATGGCTGACCTTTGGAGATACACCTGGGCTTTTTGGCTTTGCAACAATTTGCACTTGTGAAGTTAATAATATTTTTGTGACTCAACCTACTTTCTCTCCATAATGCTGAGCTGCACCATGTCAGCTTTCTGGCTACATTTTTGAAGGGCTTTGTGCTACCTTCCATCTTTCTGGTAAAAAAAAATCCTTGCTTTATTGATTTGGTGTCTATAGCTCGAGTTCTAGGCAGAGGTCAGGATGAGTAATGTTCTTTTAGATTTTTAGCACTACAGCTAAACGTTGACAAAATTGGAATTTTAGCTTAGCTCTGAATTGGGCTGAAAACTGTCAGGTTCCCAAACCTGTCCACAAAGGCTTGGAAGGCGGCTGCATTCTGAAAAAAAACCCCATTATATATAACTAAGGGGATAATCAGGTCCTGCTCTTAATCTACTTAATTAAACACGATGCAGAATGCACTATTATCACTCTCCAGAGTTACACTGCACAAGCAGGCACCAGGGGATGTCTGTAGAGCCTGTCTAGCTGCCAGTCCCACAGGCCTCGTGTGCTAATAATGAAACATATAAAATTGCATAGTGACTCAGATGTCAGGCTTGATACGGAGGTCCAATTTGAACAAAGGACTGAAATGTCTGTAAAGAAGGTTGTATTTAGAATCTTCCTGGGAAAGAACAAGACTCTAATATAAAGGAATATGACATACTTGACAATAAAAAAGAGCAGTTCTATTTTCCAAATTTCAGACAGGGTTTTCCAGGGCTTGTAATGGCTTTCTAGTGTGGAGGAGTAAAGATCAACGAAACATGTACAGAACATGCAGAATTGTGGCCTAAGTGCTATGTGCAATATTCCTTGCAGAATTCAAATGGAAAAAGACTGGCAGTGAAAAAAAAGGGCAGAGAGGATGAAGGCTCCATTGTGCTGTTCTTATCATTAGGAAACAGAAATGGCTGGAGAGGAGGAAGCTGCAGTCAGCAAAATGGTATCATTAGGCTAAGATGCTGCCCTGTGCAGCCACAGAGGCTGTATGAATCACTTCACTGGAGGGAGCAGTCGGAGCACTTAATATTGCTATCGATGCAAACAAGTAAAGCTGCCAAAGTTTTGCACTGATGAGATATATAAATAGAGTACTGGAATGTTCAGGCCAACTCTTCCAGCAAAAACCATCCAAACAAACCCCCAATTCTATCAAAAACCCAACACACAGCACAGACTAATTCCAGCACTGCAACATCTCAGGAGTATATTTAGTAGAACCTACCTGTGACCTTGCCCAAGGTGAGTGACTTAATGGCCTTGAAATCAATCTCAGAAAAGTTGTGTTTGAGTTTGAGAACTTGATCAACCTGGAAAAGGTCAATAAAATTGCTTCAGTACAACAGCACATGGACACCTTTAGATCTCATTGTACTCATTGCAAACTTCTGGGAATGTTGTCAGCTGCCAATCTGTTAATTCTGCCCCCAAGTGTGATTCAGTTTCTAAAGATAGCAAAGTGGATGTGCTTTGATTTTAGCATGAGAAGCTGAAAGGTATACCAGAATAGTCATATAAAGGACTTTGAAGAAACTTCCCCTGCAGAAAAGCTTAAAATGTTTGACCCTGAAATCTCCCTGGTTCCCAAAATCCATGTCTAGTCACTTCAAAATACACTCAAAGGAGGCCACTCTAGAAATGTATTGTGAAGAATTAGTTCTGCACAGAAGAAAACCACAGAGCAGCAGACAATAGAAGACTGGTACTTGAGGAAAACCCTGGCTTTTAGCATAACCCTTCTTCTTAGATAATGAGGCCTACCCACTGTAGTTGTGTGATGTGTGATTTTACCACCCAGAGATGGAAACTGTAGCGAGAAAAAAATACACTGCTGTGTGTTTCTATCTTTTCATTCTATCCCTTAAGATACAACCCCTCTATAGACTCTGCCACCTTTCCTTGTTAAATGATTTTTGCCCAGATCTAGCCAACCTGTTTTGCAATATGGATGGCTATAATTAGCCTTAGAAGAAAAGCAGAAGGAGCAGCAAGACGGTCCTCTTCTCCCTACCTTGGAAAAACAGGTGATGCAGGGGAACAAGGCAGAGGAGGGGTTTTGTCCCTCTTGAGGTTGTCACACTCAGCATGGCTTGCTTCCAGTTTCTAGGATGGGGCACTGCCATGTACATGCTGACTGCACCCTGCATTCCCTCAGCTTTTCCTTTTCTGTGAGAGGATAAGGCAGCTGGGGTCACATTCTCCTTTGGGAAATATACCCTAACCAAAATTGAATTCCTCATCTTTTTTTCTCCCTTTTGCAGCTTTTCCATGATCCCTACTGTGTGTTTCAATGGAGACTACAGATCACACAGACATTCCTAAGCCCCAGAAAGCACTCCAGTGGTCCAGATGAACTTCTGGCCAAAGGTGTTTCCTAATTCACATTTTGTCAGAAGCAAGGGAAGACCTTACAATGGAAAACACCACTGTTGGGCACTCTTTGAGGGTCCAGATGGAGCTCTGCTTGAAGCTACAGGGCTGTTCTGCTGCAGGATGAGTGTGAAACCTTTGCCTCCTGCCAGTGATCAGGCACTGAGATCAGGGAGTCTGATTCCCAGAATTCATAAATCATACAATGGCTTGGGCAGGAAGGGACCTTAAAGACCATCTCGTTCCAGCCCTCTTGCTGTGCACAGGGACAGCACCCACTGACAGGTTCTCAGAGCAACCTGGCCTTGAACACTTCCAGAGAGGGGAATCCACAACTTCTCTGGGCTACCTGTGCCAGCGTCTGTGGCCTGCAGTGTTATTTGCCACCCAGCACAAGCTGTGCCATACCTGAATGACGAGCTCTCTGCCTTCCCTGTTAATCTTCACACGGTGCAGCTCTCGGTTGGCAAAATTTCCAGAGTCAATGGTGAAAATGAGGAGCCCATCCTTACTCAGCTTGTATCGGACCTGTAAACTTCCTTAAAAGCAGAGAAAAATTGTACATATAAAACCCGTGTCAGTGATGTGATATCATTCAATAACTTTCCACAACCAATAACTAATTTTCTTTTTATTGCTATGGAGTAACAAGGTTAATAAGTCAAGAAGAAGGTTGAAAGAGTTCAAGCTGTAATGAAAAGTGTGAAGAAAATAATGCACTGGAGGAGCTTTCCTTCCTACTGGGTTAACAAACTGCTATGGAAACACATAACTTAATGAGTAACTAAGTATATCAAAGGCAAGTGTGTCCGTCTGCAGGTCAGACACTGAGCACTGCCACAGCTGATCTACATCATCCTGCAAGGGATCACTTCCAGCAGAGGGCATGCAGGGCTTGCACTGCTCTGCTAAACTAATAATGCTGGGGTTTTATAATTTCTTTTCATCCAGATGTAACAGTGACAACAGTAAGAATTATAACATAATTCCAGTTAAAATCTTGTACTCACGTTATCAGTTATATGAAATAAAGAAGTACCTTTACTTCTAACATATTTCAAGGAATTAATGTAATTCATATAAAAATGAATGCTAAACATCTCATTCAGTCTTGCTATCAAAATAAGCATTGTGACTTCTGATAAATAACAGTACTGTAACAAAACAAAATGCACAAGGAAATGAGGAATCCTTCAATCAAATGACTACAGGAAATGTGTACAGATTATAGATATAGATAGATATAGATGATATAGATATATACACACATGGAGCTACATATGGCATAATCTAAAAGAAAAAGGATCTATTCTGGTAAAATCCTTTCAAGCATACTTTTCTGGGAATTGAGTAGCAAAGAAAAAAAATCTTAAAATTTCTGAACTCTTATGCATCAGCAACCAAAATTCATGGAACTGTAGTACTGTATAGTTCAAAAGCTTTTCTATTGCTGTTTTAAACTGTTCCCAAAGAGAAAATAAATGCTGACAGCACCCCAACCCTGAGAAACGGTCCTGCATTTATTCCCTGCTCTGAAAATTGTCAGGAATTTTTCCACCTCTACACACCTCACAGTGAAGTTGGTAGTCATTCAAGATGGAATACCTACTCCAGTTAAGATCATTCCCCCTCCATTTATCTTGCCAGGATGTTTTCCTCCTAAGAGCTTCACTTAAAAAAAAAAAGTTTTACAAAATTCAGTATGTCCCAAATGAGCACTGACGCTCTCTGGGATTTGTAGGATAGAAAAAAAGCTTTCAAAATCAAGAGGGAAAATGAGAATGAACTTCTAGGATGAAGGCATTTTAGCTGATTGAGAAGTCTGCTGGACCAGGAGAAATTTTAAAGCGAAAATGAAAAAAAAAAGCGATGAAAAGCATTTAAATTCTCACACATAGCTATGGACATTAGAGGGGAATTTGTGAAGACATCAAGGTCAGTAAAAGCTGCTAAATTATTCAGTGTGATATTATAGGTCCCAATTCAGCTGCCCCAAACCATAGTGAAGAGCTCCCAGCCCTCATTGCATAGTGAGGGCAAGGAGGTGCTGTCTATCACCATGACTGTCACACTCAAAGGTCCAAACTAAATCACCATCACATTATCTGGTACTGAGTGGGAGATGCATCAACAGGGATTAACAGTGTAAACATCTTAGAAACACTTAGAAATGCATGAGAAAAGAAGCCCAATGCAGGGAAGTTCTTCAGATTTGCTCTGGGCAGTGGGAGAGCTGATAGAAAGCAGAAAGGTTGACTGACCCTGACACCACAGCCAAGATCACCACACAGAGTAAACTGGAACTAAGATATGGTAGTCTAACAGACTGGTCCAAACTAAAATTCATGTCTCAGCAGAAGCTCTTTATAGGCTGTCTCTTACCTGGAGCCTTTGAAAGGGATGTAAAGCACAAAATGGAACAGGGCTTGGGTGTGGTCTGTGAATTTAAGTTTGTAAATGTGAAAAAAAACTTCTCTGCTCTTTTTGAAGGCCACGAACACACATGTGTATAAAATTATAATTATGTATGCAGGTGTATGCAGGTGATCAACAACAACAACCAGCACATCTGTGCTCAAAGGGAGCCAGCATGACATGCAGTCTATCCAGGCTCTCAGCTGCAGCAAACAGGGATTTACCCATTGACTTTGTCACGGAAGCAGTGATTTTAAACCAGAAACCATCTGTTCCATTTTTTGGGAGACAATGGAGGAGGCTCTTGGCATCCATTGAGAACAGATCTTACTTTCTAAAGTGGTGCAATTTCACATTAAATCATGTAAAGAGATCGGTGAATGGAATTTTATTTTATCAAATTGCTTTGAGTTCCAGTGGCAACTCTTTTTATGGACAGCTGCTCTTCAAAACTATTGAATTCAAGTTGGTACTTTGCCTGGGGTCAAATATGTATTAATATAAACCAGAAGTACATGACCTTATCTACTGTTGTTCTTTTGAATTTTCACCATTGTAGATGAGAGCTAATTTTGCTTTGCATTCAATACTAAAACTTCTGCTTCAGATTACAGGATAATTTTCCTGGCAGATTAAATTGCCATTTTATTACTTGACAAGCAAAATAAATGGATTGTTAATTAGGATTATTATTAAGAATTTTATTTTGTCCTCTGAATTTTGATTATCTGGTCCACTGACTTTCTCCATCACATCAGCCCAGTGTCAGAAACTGCAAATGGAAATCAGTGTATAAACCAGCTCTATTCTCCCTATTCTCTATTTTGCATCATTTTTGCCTCGCAACAGGGGTTCACACTAATCATGAGCAGTGTAATTTCTGTCAGTCTTGTTGTAGTCATGCCTGTCATCCTCTTTTCAGCTCTCCATGTCTGAGCATGCACACCTGGGGTGTCATAATGCTCAAGCAATGCACAACCAGTTGCACTCCTTCTCTAATGTACGTTGAATTGCTGGAGCAATTGTTAAGTCAATAAGGGAGAGAGAGAAAGGAAAAGGAAGATATCCTTCTCTTGGCCTTGGGCTGGAAAATTTTAGTGGGCTCATTACCCCAGCAGTATTAGGTAAGAGTAGATTCACACATGATGATTGTAGTTACCCATCCCCTTCATCTTGGAATGCTGTCCCTAGAGCAGCCTGACAGGGGGGCAGGCTTGGCTTGGCCACAGAGTTACCGAGCACAGCGTGGCTTCTTTTCAGCCCTTGCTGAGGAATTGATTCCACGTGGGCTGCCGTGCTGCTGGGATGAGACCACTGCCAGAGTCAAAGCTGGCTCTCTGCACATTGCTGTGGTCCTCAGTTTGCAACCTGCAGCACTAAAATCCGTGATTGTGGGGCTGATTGACATCCCCCTGAAGATATCAAACAGCTAAGAGCCATTTTAACAGGATTCCTGGGGTTTCCCTTCTGCAGAGGGAAGTCCTGGGAAACAGAGACCAAAGGGCATGATTTATGCCATCCCATGCTGGTGACTAAGTCTGACGTGGCTTTTCTGAAACAAAACACTCCCAGGACACTCTTTCAGTGACGATGGAGGCCAACACTTGTACTTGCTAGAAGAACACTAATGATCAGTGCCAGCCTAACCAACCTCCAGGCAGCTACAGGAACAGCATGGTGCCTTCAAACCGCTTCTTTTTCTGAGGACAAGCTGCTGTAGCAGCTCTTATGTCTACTGGTAATAAGGACACAAAACTGGTTAGAGATTTCAAAGTGTTCAGTCTGAAGAACAAAAAAAAAAAAAAAATATTCCCAGACTGAACACTGTGAAGAAATAGTGTGGCCATGGTTACATATTCTATGTCCCAAAGCTGTGCTGATTGAACATGTCAGCAGGAGAGCTGCCTTTCTTCTCTCTCTGTCTACAACCGCATCTGAGTGGAATATCAGAAATAATCTGTTGGCTTTGTGGCCTATGCCCTCCAACTTTACATTCATTCTGGACTGCCAAAGCTTGTGGTGAAAATCAAACAGTAATTTTTAAATTATCACCCAGAAAAGGGAAAATGTTACACAGAATGTTCCAGCTCAGGAAAAGACTCGCTTGTTTGAAAGACCTCAGCCAGTGCTAGGTATTTGGCAACAAGATTAAAGCAGCTTTGCAGAAAAGTGAAATCAATTATCAGGAATTTGGTCTGTAAATCCATCATTCTTAAGTCAAATTCTTGTCAGCCTTGTCACCAGGACCACGAGTCTTGTGTCATTTCATCTTGAAGGACCAAACAGCAAGGAAGGGAATGTTATCTGTGTGAGTCTGAGACTTCTCTGCAGGACCTTTATTTATGGAAACCGGTTTTAAACAAGCCCAAATTGAACCCAACGACTCTCGCCAACTTCAACAGCACTTTTTAATGACTTAAACTGGCTGGAGCAGCTGGTGAGACATCTTGCTCTGCTCAGAGAAGCTGAGGTTAATTCAAGGAGCACATGTGGGTGGCACATGTAAAACGTACAAATTTATCACCATAGTGTAGCATCACTTACACGTTTAAACCAGGGCAGCTGACAGCTCTGGCTTGGGGTAAATGTGCTTGCATGAAATAGTGAAACACTGCATTAGATAAAAGAGCATTGGACAACCCCTGCATGTCTTGCTGCCTCAGAGTCACCCAGGAAACTGTTTAGGAGCAAGAAAGCTTCTTACAGCTGTCTCAAATTGGCAGTCACCCTTGTTGGACTGCTAGACTTTAACTACACCATCACATGCATTCTCCAGACTCAACCAAGCTGTAGCTGAAAGAGAAAATAATTAAGGAAAGCATAAATTATACAAAGGGTGGAATACATTAGTGAGGCTACTGATGTTGCAATTATGAAAAAAAAATTAAATTAGAAAAAAATAAAGTATTGGCTCAAAAGCCATTTGCAGCAAATGAGGTAAAAATGTTTGTTCACTCCTGATTGCAGAACAACACATGACACTATGCAGTCATGTCTACCACAAAATATATCTCTGGGAACTTGCACAGTTTCAGTGTGGCAGTGTCCCTCTTCATAGCCTAGATATTTAAAAATGAACCACTGTTTTCTCAGTTAGGAGCAGCTGGCTTAGAAACATGTTCCTTAATTAGCAGCTTCTCCCCAGGGATATTTACTCAGTAAATTTACTCTCCATTGGAAGTGCTGCTGGTGATTTTAAGAACAGAGCCCACCTCTTCAGTGTCCAGTGGCATTTAACTAAGAAAGTACTTGCATTTATTTAGGAGGTGGCTCTTGCTATTTGTTTTGCATAGAAAAAACAAAGAAAAAAACTCTTGAACATGTTGCTGATATCATTACTCAGCCATTACACTTGCTTAGACATTACTGTTTCATAGGGTTTAAAAGAAAAATCCACCACTCAATTTTTTGCAGTCTCTTCCTGAAATGAAAAAACCAGGAGATTATTTGAGTATTATTTGAATGTCTCTCACTCAATGCTTGAGACATTCAGGACTCAAGGATCATATTCAGGCCATTTAAGAAAAAAAAAAAATAAAGAAAAACAACACTTGCTCTTCACATTGCATTTCTCCAGCTTAGAAAAAAACACACACAGCAAAAGGAGCCTATCTGGAGGCCCATGATCTCAGTTCACTCTACAATCCTGCTAGACAGCTGGACCCAGATTGAAATTGTCACTTAAACATCAATAAATGTAGCTGGTTCCCTTACGTGACTGAGAAATGTGTTTAACCTTCACAGACATCTCATTCCCACCAGCTGCCTGTTGGCTGAACACAGACTGACCAGCAATTAACAAGGAATGGGCAGATGCTTCTTGCTTCAAAGATAGAAAATATAGCAAAATCTAAAAAATGACCCAGAGGACCAGTCAGAGAGCTCGTGATGCACACACTGAGTGGCCTAAACACAGAGCTTGTTGCAGTGATTTTAAGGGGACCTCTTATCTGAACAAAACAGCTCATGTACATGGTGATGTGTCTGGGTCTGAAATGGGAATAGAGCTAACCCATGGATGTGGGAAAATAAAAAACTGCAGGGAACTGTCCCTGCAGTTCAGCTCATGGGTAAGCATGCACAGTGGTGCTTTTATGTACCCTGGAGGGAATAGACAGAGTGCTGCCACAATTTGAGATCTACCAGCTTGATGGCTGCTGACAAACATCTTCCTTCTTTATAAACTTTACTAGTTTATGCTGACAAACATCTTCCTTCTTTATAAACTTTACCAGTTTATCCACTGTTAAAATACATGAAGGTTCATCTGTTGGAAAATGACATGAAACCTCCAAGGCAGGAGCAATTTAAAAGACCAACTATTAGTCATTATCATTATCTCTACATTCTCAGGTATTTCTTTTTGTGAAGGAAGTGTTTATTGTTTCTTTTACAAAGTGATGCAACATTAACTATCTTTTTTTTTCCCTGAAAGTGATTGAACATAAATACAAAGAAGAGAACTGAGAGTTTCAGTTGCAGTTAAATCTCTCTGAAAGCACTTGCTTTCTGATGGTAAGGTTTATTCTTGTAAATTTTAAATGCTACCTTTCCTACAGATTCTTTGATATTTTAGACCCTTCATTAACAAAGGCTATCACAGAATCATAGAATGGTTTGGGTTGGAAAGGACCCTAAAGATCACCTAGTTCCAACTTCCTTGCCATGGAGAGGGACATGGGAAGGGACACTTTTCATTAGACCAGGCTGCTCAAAGTCGTATCCAATGTGGTCCTGTACACTTCCAGGGATGGTATCCAAAAATTCTCAGGTTTATTCACCTTTGTATTAAGAAAAATCTTGCCAGGCTTCCATCTCTCTCTGTACATTTTACTTAAGAGTCGCAGAGCAGCCAGGATGGCAGGAAGAGTTTTTATTCTTTACCCAGTGATTGGAATACAAAGTATCATCCTGTGAATTTTATTCCAAAAGTTCAACCTTGCTTTGCAAATTATGCAACATCATTAATGCTGCGTGAAAAGCTCTTGGGAAAAAACCCAGACTTGCTGTTGTGATACCCTGAGAAAGTCAGCCCAGCCTGCCCTCAGAGTGATTCTGGCTCACAGTTTCTTTTTTTCCTAATATCTTTTAACCATTCTTCTTTTCATTTTGGCAGCACAGATGCCTGTTCAAGCAAGGACTCGTGTCATTCTGACCTAACAAATAGCCATTGTGTTCAGCAATGAGAACACAGCAAAAAGATGGTATGAACAGGAAAAAAAGAAGCAATTTCAGCACTGCATGATGCCTGAGCAGAAGAGCGAGCAATAATCTTTTAGACAAAACTACTGAAAAGTAATCATATGCTTCTTCTAAAATGTCCTTTTCATTCTTAACTCATAAGACAGGCAGCACAGAACTTTGTGGATTAATGGCTGTCTGAGGTTAATGATGCCTGTTTGTGTTGAGCTCTACAGGAACTGCCTGGCTGATCAGGAATCTCTGGGAAATTTTCTGCTCCTCTGACCAGCAAGTCGATCTAAGGATTGCATATTTCATGGGCTATGCTAGTCTCTGTGAATGGAGATGTTGGATCCCTTAGTAAGTGATCTCCTGATTATAGCAAAAACCAGCTGCAACCACTGGTATGCAAAGAACTGACTTATGTTCTTAAGTCATCTAACAGGAAAAATTAGAGGAAAAATGAATAATTTACCTAGTAAAAATCCTTTTGCAAGAACCACATAATGGTAGCATTTTAATCACTTTTCTCTAGTAAAATATATGCTTACACATATTAACTTCCAGTAATCTACCTGCAAATGCATTTTTCTGTGATTTTTCACAAAACCGTGGAATGCTAAGTTTGTAAGGGATCTCTGGAGGACATGATGTCCATCCCTGTCCCACTAATAAGACTCTTCACGAGCAGGCCAGCTCTCCAGGGCCATGTCCAGATAGCTTTTGAATACCTCCAAGGATGGAGTTTGCACAATTCTCTAGGCATGATGTGTCATACTCAGTCACTCTCATGCTAAAAGTCTCATGTTTTGGTTTGTGCCCACTTCATTTTGAGTGGCCTTGCAGTGACATCTTCCAGTTCTCTCAGCACTTGTGAGTGCACTCCACCAGGGCCCACGGATTTATGTGTGCCCAGTCTGCTTAAGGCCCATTCCCAGATCTGATCTTCTTTTACCAAGTGTACATCCACCTCACTCCCGACCTTTGTCCTGCAGTTCCTGAAGGCCACTCCCACTTGCAAAAACTAGGACATAAACACCCAATCCCACCAAGAAAGGCAAGAAGGAAGGAATTACCTTTTCATGATGCAGACAGGATAACAGATATGCTGATACTATATGGAAAAATTAACATGTTAATAGGGAAACCATATACAAGAAAGAGGAGGAGATTTGTTTGGACCAAGACTCAGTCTTCCAATTATTGGGCTCTCTATTGCGTACAAAAAGCTACACTGCTCCAAGGCAGCATTTAAATCAATGTTTCTGCTGGACTACAGTGCTTAGTACACAGCTCAGTCTATCCACAAAACAGATAATCTTAAATTAAAAGTAACTGAAAATCCACACCTATAAATTTTCTAGGCTAAATTTTTCAATAAAAAAAGTTCTGAAATACCCTTCTTTTAGAAATACTGAAGAGCACATATATATATATATATCACATATATACATATACACAATATATGGAGCATCTATGAGACAGGACCTTCTGCCCTTCCTCTCATTCCATTCAGGACACTTCCAGGGAAATCCAACAATAAAAATGACTTATCAGCTGGAAACTGTGAACTAGGAACTCAAGCCTCCTGGGAGATAACTACCTCCTATGAGCAATGGGAACACAGCTTTTCTTCCCAGCTGATTATCTGCAGCCAGTGGTCTGGAGTTTTATGCCAGATAGCAGTAAGTTCAAAGTCAGACTCTATATAGATAGAGCACGGATCAATTATTCAGCCTGTTCAACCTTTCCTGTTCTATGTAATCTAATTACAGTTCTCTTGTTTTCCCTTGTGGGTCGCCAGAACATCTATTGGCCCTCCAGTATGGCAAAATAATCTTCATGAGTACAAACATGTCCATGAATTCAGCTAATGAGACAGATCTTTCAGTTCTCTTCTCTTGGAAAGCAGAGATAGAGATCTGCCAGAGTCCTTGGCTGAATTTTATGGCAGCTTCTTCTTTCAAGTAAGTTTTGCACACTTAGAAATTTAAAGCGCCATATGCTAACAGAAACAAAAGACAGAATT
This sequence comes from Melospiza melodia melodia, assembly GCF_035770615.1. NCBI lineage: Eukaryota > Metazoa > Chordata > Aves > Passeriformes > Passerellidae > Melospiza > Melospiza melodia. The sequence goes on along the minus strand of NC_086201.1, from coordinate 13,355,559 downwards.
GGATTTGGATGCCAAGTCCACCTCTTTCATCAAACACTTTTTAGTACTGGATTTGAAGTGAAAACTCTAATCAGCACTCCTATTTTATGTGAAGTTGCTTACAGCAAGGAAACATCTAAGTGACCAGAGTGATTTCTAACAACAGAAATCTCTCTCTTTAGATAAATAAGCTGATAGATCTCCTGTGCCCCCAACCCTGCCTACTCGTGGTACCAAAGCCAGCTTCCCATTTAAGGCAACTGGGAAAAATTTCTTTTATATTCACTGATCAAACTGTCTCTGGTCCTTCACCCAGTAAATAAAATAAGATTTCAGGGGCCAACTGCAACAGTTGCTTGCAATTATATTTAGAAGACATACATGCTATCTGCCACATAATGGCTGTGAACCAGAGCTAGACTGGGAACGATTCTCAGTCACTCACAGTTACTCGTCTCCTCCACAAAGCTGTCTCCCACACTTCCCAACAGGACTTTCTTTCCTGCTCCTAATCTGTTAAAAGCAACTATACCTGAACCATGTCACCATTTCCCACTTCAGTCACACAAAGTGTGCAGGTTGTTCAATGCCTGCTGCAAGTCTGTAAGGCACAAGGTGTTCTCAAAAGAGAAGACAACTGCACCAGCAATAGAGTAGTTGAGAGGGTCCTTCTGAAGCAATAACTTTCTGAAATTAATATCCCAAAACCAAGACAGGAAGGAAAGCAAGTAAGGAAAAGGAACCGGAAGAATCACCCTCTGAAATCCACCCAAGTCCTATTTCCCGTTTTAGTTTTGACCCATTAAACTTCAGAGGGTACAGTGGGAACAGGATCAAAAGATTCCTTGCCTCAAAGACTGAACTGGATTTTTTGCATCTCTTTTCCACTGAGTGAGAAAAGCTTTGCTTGTGGGAGATGCAACTCAACATACTTGAAGGCAAAAACAATAAGGAGAATTTACATGCTTTCATTAGAAAAGCTGTTTCTGACTCAGAGACAGGAAGAGATTACAGGAGATTAGGAGTTTATAAGAAAAAATGAATCAGTAGCTTCTCACTGACAATATTTGTTTCTTTTCTTTTTTAGAGTGTTAACTCAGCTTACCTCTGTTACACATTGTGATTTCCTATTCACTTCAAATATCAGCTGATTTCAATACATTCTAGGTCAGAGAAGTGGAGCTGATATAAGTCCTGCTACTGTTTGCTGAATATCAGAGACTTAAGAATTATTGAGATGTTTTCATTTGTACTGCTGTTTTTAACTGTGCCTTTTTCCTTGTCTTTAATCTTTCCTATGCAAAATCAGAGTCTTGCTTTCCAAAAGAAATGGAGAACACATCTCAGTGTGATGGCAATAGATGCTGGAAAGGTGGAAAAAGAAAAAATAAAGGACTCAAATTGTTTAATTTCTTATGAGATTAGATAATAAATACAGATAATTTTTCAATCACTCTAGCATAGTTTGAGATTCTATCCCTATCTCTCTTCTTTGATGCCAGCTATCTTCTTTTTTTCTAGATTAGGAATCATATTGTTTCCATGGAGAAAGACAACCAAACTGAGAATCAAAGACTTGTTAAAACATTTTCTAGACAATATATTTCATCATATCCATACTGCATTTGATTATTTGCAGGGTAGTAGGGAAAATGAAGAAAGGAGAAATAAAGTGTATTTAAACATTCTTTCTTTTAACAGTTTTCTCTGCCATCATTTACTACCTTTAGGGAGCAAGGCAAAGATAATATCTCACAGGTACTGGTTACTTTGTGAAATCATATAACTGCAAAAATGTACAGTGAAAAGCTAGCTTGGGAAAGAAAAAAAATACTCTTTTCTTGGTAGCACCTTCCTATGATATGGATAATTTCTGTGGATTGACACACTGAGAAGACTAATTAGAGATATTTACCCATTTCCTGTAGCTTAGTAACAGGCACTACAATTTGAAATTCCTACAGAAAGAGATATTAAAAATGCCAATCATGCCAGTACTGCTAATTACTTGGATGTGGGGCCAATGGGACTACATGAGCTTTATATGCACACCCACCCATATACAATATATACACTTATATATGTAGCTGTAATTTCAAAATCCATGAAAGACTGGGGAGGAAAGGAAGATGCTCTTACATGTATAAAATTTTCAAATCACATGTATGATTTCAAGGCATCAGTATTAACTCATGGAGGAAACAATCCCTAAGTCATCTTTAAAACCATCAGCTTTTGAAACCTTACCTGTAAACTTCTAGGACATGAGGTAAGAACAGACTCTGTGCTATGGAATATGTTCTATAGGTGGAAACTGCTTCTAGAAGTATTATATATATAAAAACTTACTAAAATCAATAGGTTTTAGGAAACATTTCACACCTGACTGAATTAGACCATAGCTGCCTATACAAGTTCACTTTCATATAAGCCCTTTTATTATACTCTAATTATGAATAATCCTTGAAAATAGTTTCACTTCTTTAATGTCTAATATTTAATGTGAGAAGTCAGAAGAAGAAAAAGCATTCTTCTCATAGTCACTTTTATTAACTAATACTTTGTCTAGTTATTTTGTGCTTAATAGAAAAGAGAATAACAGAATAACATGAGTAGTAGCTTACAAAAATAGTTACAAAAGATGAAGTATTAAATTATACACAGACTGTTCCTACATATTTTTTTAACAAGTGGAAAGGGACTTGTGATTATGGTTAAGGAGTATTACTCCATAGCTTGCTCACCTCCTAAGTGAGAATGCCCATTCCCATTTCTCCAGGAGCCTAACCTTTATTTAACCAACCAGTTATCCAGCAGGGACCTGCTTATGTCCTGCCATACACTGTCAGACTCAGCAAGATTCCTTGAAAGTGAGCCAGTAAGAGAGAAGGAATCACACTCACTTTTAATGCTACAAAGGACATTGATATTCATAGTCCAGTAACTTTATGGCAAGCATAAACCTCTTGGAGGAAGAAAGAGTAACATATCTGAACACTATTTTCATTGGAATAATTTCAATTCCAACAAGACTAAAAAGTAAAAGGACATGGAATTTAACAAATTATTCCATTTGGGACAAAAGGCAGAGAATATACATGGCTGCAATGACTGTCTTGTAAAAATGTCACAGAAGCATGCACGGAGTAATCCTGAAGGAGACTTTCAGGAGCTAACAAAGGTCAGCTAGTTATCTTAAACATTCTTTGCATATAGTGCTACACATTAATAGTCCAGAATTTTGGAGCCTGATGTCTCACCAACCCTCTAAACAACTGTTACCATGATATTACAAGTAAATAAAAAGAGGTGCAGATGTGAGAAAAGCACCATAGTTTGTGATGCCTGACTGTGCTGAGTGCCTCTTTGCATCTAAGTCAAAGGGAACTGATGGGACATTTGCAGCTGACAAAATGAAAGGTCATTTTCATTGTCTCAAGCTCTGATCCTGCTGAGCTGCTACAGGACACCCTCATGTCCTGATCCCAACCCCAAGCACTATTAGAGACCCCCTCCTAGAGTTCCACAATTATAGGTTGCTTATGGTGTATTCCATCAATAGAAGTCAATTGACTCATGTTTTTAAGGTCATTTCAGACTACTCTGGCTGCAATAAAGGTGATTTAAATGGATATTACATTGTGATTAACTTTAGGACTATTTCAACTGCCTGAGTGGCATCAAGAGACCTGAGTGTAACTGAGAAGCAGATTCCAAGGTTTCACCTCAGCAGGGGCTAACCTCCATTGCCCTGGAGCTACACTAGAATATTCATACATCTGAAAATCAGAAACACATGTATACAGGAGCAAATTAGAGATGGAAATTTGGGACTGGACAGGAGAGGGTTAGGGTCACCTCAGCAGTCCCACCTCCCTGCCAAAGCTTCCCTTGGAGTAGATCTGTTCAGGCAGTTACTATTCCAGTTGCCTCTCCCAGGGATTAGGGTGCCAATCCATAATCCCATGCCAGCTTCAATACTACTCACATGACATAAACAAGAGAGAAACTATTGCAAACTCTATGTTGAGAACAAAACCTTTTTTTTTTTAATCTTCTATGGTTTTTATTTGACAGTACTTGAAATCTTACTTTTTTTGGAATTTCCAAGGCTTCAGAGTGGTCTGGGTTATTCAGTCAAATATACATATTCAGCCACATTACATTAACTTTCTGTTGTTCTGCCACAGGCTACTGACTCACAAATATGCTTACTCATCACTTCCAGTGCTCCAGTGTCTGATAACTCTTGGAAAATTAATATTTCCCCATTTGTCTAGGATGATGTTTGTCTGGATTGAGTTTTCTGAAAGCACTGCAAGGACTCAGGAGCCTGAGTTTTACTGAGAAGACAAAGGTGTATGCCCCTAAAATCTTTACACATTTTCAAAAAATACCCACATTAAGTATCTTTAAACAGGAAATCGGTTTACACCTCATGTTTTGGTCAATTAACCTAGAAAACTCTGACATATTCTGGCTTTAATATTTAGACAAAATGGCTTTATTCCATTGAAACAATCCAGTGAGGAGCAAAACATGGCCCCAGACAAAATGCAAAGGATAAAATTATAGTGTATTTCTGCACCAAGTGCTCTTGTACATGGTATTTCTCATTCCCTTATCTTGGTGGCCTAATGGATCTCACTGTGGAATAAATAGCAAGGAAATACTTTTGTAAAACCCTGTCAAATGGAAGTCAAAGCACATTTTAAGCCCCAACAACATGATTACTCAAAGACTGAATAGGCAAGTGTAGCACTGAATGCCAAATAAAGAGACATAAACAAGAGTGATGGCCATTTCACAAACTGAACACCATGAAGTTGATAAAGTTGAAGACACAGAAATGAACTTAAATCAGTGCAGAATTCTGTACTATTCCTCCACAAAAAAAAAAAAAAACAACCCATGAATCAATAAACAAACAAACCAACCACCCCAAAACTCCACAGAGTTGCACTGGCCTCCATTGGGTAGCAAATCAAGACTACTCACCATTCTTGGAGAGAATCACAGCTAAATATTCATGGAAGTAGGTGTTGATGTACAGCAGAAGGCTTGGAGTGTGTGCTGTGAGAAAGCTGAATGCAATATTTTCCTTGGACACAACAGCATCCACATAAATGGCAGAGCTTGAGGTGCTTGCATTCTTCGTGACAGGGTAAGGTTCTTGGAAAGTATAGGTAACAGAAGTGCCAGCTTCAAATAATGCAGACACCTCTGAAAGCAGATACAAACCAAAGGGATTATTTCAGCTACTGCATTTTCAGATCTCCCAGGCAGGAATGGACCAGAACTAACTGCCTCAGAATGAGAACACTGCAAAACACCCTTGATCCAGCTGACATCACCCTTCCTTCTCTTGTGTAACAATGTGTTTTTCCTTGCAGATTGTTTGTCTGGCACTGAGAGAAACAATGTACGGAGACATAAACTCAACTACTTCAGTGCTGGAATCAGAATTCCACAAGATGGAACAGCCCAAACGTCTGTCAGCCAAATAAAGTCTTTGTTCACCATCTTCTGACAGCGACATGTAAGGCAATATTCTCTGTCTTGACCCAAAATTGATTTGTTCTTTCCAGTCTCCTTTTTAAAGAAATTAATTATGAAAGCAACACTTTGACCAAAGGCAGCCAGTAAGGGAAGCTGTCTCTGGGAGCATCAAATAAAGAGAAACATCTACCTGCGCATTCTCAGATCCTTAGAACTCATGTTTCTGTTTTCATTAAACAACTAAGCCAATTTACACCAGCAGATGATGCAGCCCACTTAGAAAACCTGTTGCATTTGTGAGGTGGGGACAGGCATGGAAGTTAAAAATTCACCTTGCACCTTGCTGCTACTGAATAGTGGTTTTGTTAGTTCCAAAAAACATGTTGTCTAAATTAGATGTTCCTCATTTGCCCTGCTTTTTTCTGGTGTTGACAGCATCTTCTATAAGCCACCAAAAAGGTTCAGTGAGGACACATTCACCAAAGACTGAACCATGCAAATCAGTTTTCTCCTGAATGCTTCATGCTTATTTTAAAAATTTCTTAACGTTTGGATGGGCTGTCGCAGGAATGGAAAAAAAAAAAAAAAAACCCATAAAAAGACTACCTCTTTTTTGTCACATCAATGCTCTAAAACTTTGTGAAGAAAAACCTCAAGGATTTGTTAAGGTGAACAAAAGAAGATGAGGTTTAAAAAACAAGCAACCTAAACATTCAGACATGGTCAAACACCTGCTGTAAAACATTTCAACGCTATTTCCTAATGTCTGGGGATTGTTACATGCAATCGAATACAGGAATCATAGTGGGATTTAGTGGTAAACTATTAGTACAACTAACACCAATTTAAATTCTGAGGCCAACACAGAAGTCAACAAAAGGAGGTGTTGACTTCTGCTTAAGAGAAACATTTAAGAACATTGAAGGAACAACTGATAATAGAATATGTTGAGATGTGGGGACACCAAGCTGACATGAGTGAAATGGTGCTGTAATTCAGAGTTATTGCACAAATAACTGGGATCAAAGCTTGCTGCCTACCCTCCTTGCAGAAAGGTCCTTCATAGGCCGAGTTGGTGCAGTCACAGAAGTAACCATTATACTTTTCCACACATCTTCCTCCATTGTGGCACAGGTTCCCATAACTGCTGCAATGTCCTGGGCATCCAGGTCTTACACCCGGTGTCATTTTAGCTCTCTCCTCGAGGTCAAGTTTCTGTCCATTTAAATGCAGAGATCGAATACATCCCAAAAAGCCCTTCTGTCTGGAAGCTGTTCCCCCTGAGAAAGAGAGAAAAATGCACTCATTACTGGGTCTGAACAGTAATCAAAGCCATGAAGTTCAATCCTATCCTGAAGTACAAATACGAATCCACAAATTTTTTAAAAATACTATGTATCAGTGCATACAATGGTAAAAGACAGATGAACAGCCCTGGAAACTAAAGGTGTCTCTCTATTTTTATGAAAGAACTAGAAAGCTGTATATGACACTTTCTTTTTGTCATTCTTCTCTTTTTGGCTTATCTACTGCCATGTCTGGCATTGAAACCACAAATTAATTTAGGAGAAAGATTAGCTTCTTTATCTTATGTCTGCATATCAAAGGAAAAACTGAAAACAAACACGCAAAACTCTTCCCCAAATTAGGCTTTGTAAATTCTTTCAACTCTAACAGGAGCCTGATGGACTAGAGACTTTAATGGATGAGACTGAAATGTTTTATTCAGGAAAACATATTTTAGGATAAGCCTCAGGACCACAAACACCAAGGTTAAGGGTGTCCTTTTCACAGTAGAAGTGACAGTCAAGTGAGCCAAGCTGTTTCCAGCAAGGTGTTTATGCAGCTGAACTTGTGTGAGGAGCCCTTGGGAAAAGAAGGGAGAGTCTGAGAGGAGGGGACAAGAAGCTCTCAACTGAGCACTCACAGTGTAGCTTGGTGACACAATTGACTAAATAATTAACATTCCAGTAATGAGTTGAGGATTTGTTTTAAAAAAACAAAGGACTTTTTGTTAGTGGAAGGTGGATTAGGGAGGCTGAAAATAAGTATTAGGAGCATTTGTGTAACTGATACAAAGAAAAGGAAAGGGCAGAGAAGTATAAGAATCATAATCAGGAGAACTTGCTATGGTGCTCCTCAGAAGACCTTGAAGTCACACTTTTTGATCTCAAGCTGAAATACATACAGAGCATACAGGATACACAAAGAGTTAGGCTTTAATTCCTCCTCTTGGCCTCCAAAATATTCCAAGGTGTCTACAAATGGTTTTAAAACCATCAGCAGTAAATAAACTCCTTTTTTTCCTATCATTCCTCCTCTCTGTCTCCAGCGAAAGTTTCTCAGATGTTGACTTTCTCTGGGTTATGTTGCCTTTGGACTGTCTACAACAGAGAGAGGAGATTCATCCAAGGATTCATCCCTTGCTCACTTTCTCCCAAGACAAAACCAGGAACACAAACACTTAACTTTGCTAATTTCCTAAATGTAACTAACAAATACCACAGAAAGTTCTGACTAAAGCTTTGTACATCAGATTAATTTCTCAGGACTTTTATTTTGCTTCTCTGATGTTACCAGTCTGAATTCAAACCTATCCTCAAAGTGGTCTGGAAGAACAGTCTTTCCCATCCCATGATGGACTCTTATGCTCATGCCTTCACCAGTAGGTAAGACAGGGTTTCATCTCAGACCATGCCACAATGACAAAACTCCTCCAGGACCACAGGGAGAGCTGCACCATACAAAACCATGTCACACATACTGGGTGCTGAAAATGACCGTCCACTGAAAGGAATGGTTTTTGCCTGCCCCTTCTGAGCAAGTAATTTGCTGAATTTGCTCGTTAGTGGACAGTTTGGTACAGTTGATGTTACTCCGCGTGCATATTTGTTTGGGGTTTGCTTCTTCTACTATACTTTTTTTCTAAATTTACATAAGAAATCTGGCTAGGTGCAAGGATACCCATGCTCTGATAAGATTATAATGCAGCTGGAAGCAGTTAGCACCCAAGATCCACTAAAAGAAAGCGATAAATGGTTTTCTAACTCCTCTCTAACTGCATTAAAACCCAAGCTTGTTTGAGCGTAGTGGCAATGCATAGTCACTTTTCTCTTCCACTTCACAGACACACAGAGCTATCTCAAAAGCCTGCCACACACAGTCATTAAGGCTGGAAACCCCTTAATCACTGTCAGTATGCAGAATACTGCAGAGACAAATATGTTGTGGATTATAGGGGGAGTAGGGAGCAATATTACGTGCTTCTGCTTCTTTCCTTTTTACAATGGTGTTTATACATTTAGTTTTCACATGGATTGAAACTCTCTCTGCATGGCTGAGGTATTAAATCAGTAGCTTTTTATTACGAGATTCAAATGAGTCTTTCAGTAGAGACAAACTATATCACATCTGTGTATTGCTGGACTTCTGCCACCTTTCCCTGGAGCACCCGGGGAGAAATAGTGCCAGAATCAGGAGGCAACCCAGGTTTCCAACTCTTCTGACAGCTCTCAGGAAAACTTAGCAAGTCACAGATAATTTTGGCCTTCAATCTGGCAGAGTTAAGGCCTGAAAAAGCACTCTCAAACTCCTTTTTTTTCTGTCCCTTTTGTTCATGGTTCAGTAAAAGTGTGGATGGACGACAGAATGAGACATATTTATTGCACAGTGAGTACTTTTCACCTCTTGTCTGAAATAAATACCCATATCCTAGAGCTTTCTGTAAACACTCATTACAATCAGAGTACAATCAGTCAGAAGTCCCTGCTGGTATCAGGGACTAGGTTCCAACCTATTCCTTAAGGCACAGCTACATTCAGATGAGGTACAAATTCATTTTTCCACCAAAACCAAGGGGACCTTTTTGGCAGAGCTGCTCCCCAGCCACTCAATTCCCAGCTTGTGGGGATGCTGATGCTGTTCTGGGCAGGTGCAGGGCTTTTTGTTTGTCTTTGCTCACAAGGGCTCCTGTTGGCACATTGCTCTGGTGAGGTCCTTAACTACCATAGATTTTCATTGCACAGTTCATCAATTATGTCACTTTAAAACCACCAAGAAATTCACACAGGTAACCTGTTTATTTTGCTGAGGCTGAGGAGCAAGCTTACAGGCAGACACTGCTTTTCAGATGTGAGATGGTAAACAGTTGATATACATGATATATCTAACAGATGACCTATGAAAAACCCATCATATTTAGTCCTTTAGAAAGAAACAACCAAAAAATCACGTCTATTCAGCCACAAAATCTCCAATTTTCCTAACTGCAAACAGTATGTTGGCTAAATTTCTCTGATGTTTCTAAGTTGTCTGGCAGCCCAAGCCTGCTGCCTCCAGGCCTGGCCTCCCACAGAACATGTTCTTAGGATCAATGTAGTATTTGAAAAACAAGTGATTAGAAGCATGCTTCATAGCAGAAAACAGAAACCTTGCACTGTGACAGTCTTAAGCCTCCTTTCTGTGTGTTCTCCTCTCCAGCCGAGTCTAACAGAGATCATTTTAGGTATAAATCAACGGCTGTGTTGGAAAGACTCCTGACATTGATGCAGTCATATCTATTTATTAACAGATTAATTCTTTATGTTCAGAGCCCAGTAATTACAGCACACATACACAATAAAAAGCTCAAATGAATACCCTGAAAGCTACTTAAGTATAAGGGTATGAATACAGAAGTAAACTTTATTAAAATGCATTGACAGATTGAGGTTCGCTTAGCATTTCAGCTAAGTAAAAAAAATCCATTTGAAGGAAGGAATCAGGAGTTACCTGAATGGCCCTGCATAAGAACAGTTACGTCCCATTCCACCACTTGAGCAGATTACTCAGAAAGACATTATTTGAATACAGAAAAGAGATAATTCCCTTTGTAACCCATTATCATATTATCAAACACAAAGTAGTCCCAATTCAGGTTTCTTGTGCAAGGGAGATAAGTAAACAAAATATATGCAGAGACTTTTCTTCCCTCTTTTAATTTTCCTTTTTCTTCTTTGAAAAATCACTTTCAGATAAAACACCCGTATTTGCTTTGACTGTGTTCATACTTCTCTCACTCATGGACTCTCTAGCCAAATAAGGGTTTTGATGGGCATGCTTGAAGGAATAGAAATTAAAGACCATACTGTCTTCAGGCTTTGCCCCAGAAAGTTATACGAAAAATTTCTGACTTTTACAATGTGCCTAAAGAGAGAGGTCACATTTTTTACAGCATTTTACACAGCCAGTGCTGCATAACAAGAAAGGTTGTTAACTCTTTGACAATAAATATATTCTAGGACTTTGACCCTAAAAATACCATCAAGTATAGCATGGCTAAACTATGGTTTGTGCTTTGAGTGCAGAATTGCTATTCACACAGAATCACAGAATCACAGAATCACAGAATTTCAAGACTGGAAGAGACCTATAAGATCATCTAGTCCAGCCGATGTTCTAACTGTTCAACTAGATCATGGCAGCAAGTGCCACATCCAGTCTTTTTTTAAATTCTTCAAGGGATGATGCCTCCACCACCTCACTGGGTAAATGATTCCAGTTTCTGACCACTCTTTCTGTGAAGTATTTTCTTCTTACTTCTAACTTACATCTACCTTGACGCAACTTGAGACTGTGTCCTCTTGTTCTATCCGTTGTCGCCCGGAGAAAGAGGCCGACCCCCAGCTCACTACAGGCACCCTTCAGGAAGTTGTAGAGAGTGATGAGGTCACCCCTTAGTCTCCTTTTCTCCAGGCTGAACAACCCCAGCTCCCTCAGTCGCTCTTCATATGGCTTGTGTTCCAAGCCCTTTATTAGTTTCGTTGCTCTCCTCTGGACACGCTCAAGTAACTCGACGTCCCTCCTGAAGTGAGGGGCCCAGAACTGGATGCAATACTCTAAGTGAGGCCTCACCAGTGCCGAGTACAGGGGAAGAATGACCTCTCTGCTCCTGCTGGCCACACCGTTCCTGATACTGGCCAGGATGGCATTGGCCCTCTTGGCTACCTGGGCACACTGCTGGCTCATATTCAATCGACTGTCAACCAGCACCCCCAGGTCCCTTTCCACCTGGGCACTATCCAGCCACACCGTCCCCAGCTTGTATCGGTACAGGGGATTATTATGGCCGAAGTGCAATACTCGGCACTTGGACTTATTGAAGCTCATCCCGTTTGATTCTGTCCATATGTCCAGCCTTTCCAAGTCTCTCTGAAGAATCCTACACCCCTCTAATTGATCTACACTCATTCCCAATTTGGTATCGTCAGCAAAACTACTAATAAAAGACTCTAAGCCCTCATCCATATCATCAATAAAAATATTGAACAAAACTGGTCCCAACACAGACCCCTGAGGGACACCACTGGTGACTGGTCGCCAGCTGGATGTGACACCATTCACCAGCACTCTCTGGGCCCGGCCATCCAGCCAGTTCTGAACCCAGCAAAGGGTATTCCTATCCAGACCACGGCCAGCTAGCTTGTGTAGGAGTATGCTATGGGATACAGTGTCGAAGGCCTTGCTGAAATCCAGAAAAACAACATCTACAGCCTTCCCTGCATCCACTAGCCGGGTTATTCATGTTATTCATGTTGCCTGTGCAGGAGTAGAAGAAGAAAAAGCAAAATCAAGCCACCACATGCAAGCTCAATGGTGAGAGAAGAGCATTCGTCACCAAACTATATGAAATACTGTTATCTACAGGAACCCTTGGATTGTCCCTACCTACAAATAACTGGCTGTTGAGCTGCAGGCGGAAGTGTCCCTCAGCTGGGGCCTCCAGGACCCTCTTGGGGAGGTTGTCCACCTGCAGAGAGGTTTGCTTGAGGTTCCTCTCTGCGCGCACGTAGTGCCACTGGTTGTCATTGAGGGCTGTGGGAGACTGCACAGTGGCTTCCGTGGGGCCATTCCCCACGTCTATGGAGAAGGTGATCTCCTTGGGGGCTGCAAGAGATAAACAGATGTGAAGAGGAAGTGAAGGTCTGAACCAAATAGTGGTTTTGACATCAAGAAATCTTACATAAATATAGGGTCCATTAACTTTTATGTCAGCAAATAGTAGAGGATCATTTACCTCTCATCTCCTACACAGCAGCTTATACATGAATTTAAGCCTGCAGCCTCACTGTTTGATCTCTGCTGTGATTAGGCTTGGTTGTGGGTACCCATCTTTTTTGCTATAAAAATCACAGTGATCTAGAAATGGCACTTTTCTTTTTGAAGTAAAAGTGCTAAATACTGCAAAAAAGTCACACAATAGTCCCAGATGAAGATCTTTCCAACTAGATCTTTCAAAATGCAGGTAATTAACAATTACATAACTTGGCTGCATATGGTACAAGAGAATACTAGAAGCATTTGCCTAATTCTGACCCAAGATGCACAAAAAAATTGATGGGGGAAACTACTCAATGGGTGATCCTAAACTAAAGCTGTATATGTAACACACATCTAGAAATAAAAAATAACACACACCTAGAAACAAGACAATAGTTGAAAAATAAAAGCCACATAAAGGAGTCCACCTTCCTCTACTGGAAGCCTGAAAGGGGCTAGAACTTTTTAACATTCTTGCTACTGATTATTTTCCTCTTCCTAAAATGCTAAATGTACCACAAAGGCCAAGAACCAGGCCCACATATCACATAACCAGAAGGTTGTGGAAAATTCCTAAAAACCTTCTTATTTCAAGCCCAAAAAATTGGATAGGTCTGGTTTTGGAAGCCGCTTCTTAGATAGCTAAGATGGGAAATGTTCATAGGGATAGACAAAAATCTATTCTGAGCCCCTGCATCTGCTAAAAAGTTGTTACCCTTTGAAGCCCCTGTTCCATGGAGCTTCCTTGATACAAGGCCTTTAAGCTGCAAATTCCATCTGGTAGCAAGAAGCACAACAACAAACCACTGATGAGAAGCCTAAGTCTAAAAAGATTTTTTCCAAACTTTTAAATAACTCATTTCTCTAGGAGTACAGATGTAAACACATCCAGAAGCTTTCACTGAACAATCCTCTTAGTTCACAGTATTCGTTATATTTGATGCCATTTTTACTTCTGCATCCCTGAGAATCAAATGCACTACCCTGAAGTGCAACCAAATTGGACCTTGATGTGCAATTAACAGTAAATCACACCTCATTACCTTGTGATAATCCACCATGACATTTACCACTGGTTTAATGAATCAAAGGGCCTTGGGGCCCTGTTTTATTAAATTTTATTTTGGGGTTATTATAAGCATATTATCAGATGCATAGCACCCAGTTTGTTTTCCCTCAGCTTGACAGAATTTGGAATACACGTGTCATATTTCATGTCAAAGCCACCGTACTCTTTTGTCACTAATAAATATTTGAAGTCATCACAAGAGAAGTGAGGCAAAATCTCACTAATTAAATTCCCTGCCATTTCCCTTATACACTGAGTAGCAGTTACACTGCACTCACTTAATAGATTTTGAAGTATTCAAGATCCATTACAACTGTGACTAACTTGTACTGCATTAGTGTCCTGTCCTTCATAAACTCTCATCTCGTAGCTCTACCATACCCACTGAGTTCCTTTGAAACACTAGGGCTGCATAACACTGGGTATGGTACTGATATGGAAATAAAAGTAACCATCAGAATGGTTGCACTAATCAAGTTTCAAGTAGAAACAGCCTATAGTTACCAGTAGTCTTTTCTTGAAAGATATTTTAAAATAAATATCAGTGTTGAAAACATAAATTCATACTCTTTTTCAAGAAAGATAAATCTAGCCATAACAAGATTGAGTGTAATGATCAAGTCTATAAAGGGAAACTCTGACAGGAGAGGTAGGTAAGTCTGGATAAAAGAATCTTTATGTTTCCATCTTATCATCTCCAGGCACTTCCAGCCATCTAAAAATGGCAGAAAATATGTCCTTCCCAGTTCTCTGCATCTGTCAAATTGGGCAAAACCAGCAAGATTTCTGAGCAGTGAAACTTACAGCTTATTTCAATTCGTATGAAGTCTTTAATGCCAAGGTTTTCCAAGAACACCCCGGACGGGGCGGTGGTTTTGAAGAAGAAGGAGATGTCCGCGCTGACCTCGGCGTGGAGCGTGGGGAAGTGCAGGTAGGAGGCCTCCGTGTTGAAGGAAGCAGCATTCCAGAACTGCCCTGCAAACACAACCCCCTTCTCTATAGTTAATTGGCACAGGACAGCAGCTGCAGGCTGCATGTGGAAAGCCACCTTTTATCAGAGAAAGAGTCTTTTTGTAAAAAAATACTACAACAACAACAACAACAAAAAAGGAACATTCTGTACCTATGGAAATTGAGAAGAGCTAGTACTCACTGTCTCCATAGCAACGCAAGGGGCCGATTTTCCAAGCAGCCTCAGAATTTGATCTGTTTGTGTCAGTGATCACAATCTGAGTTACAGGCAAATGGTCTTTGAAAACAAGGAGGCCAGTATCATTCGTCCTGGATTTTAATACACAAACAGAAAGAGACAGATTAACCACAGACAAACCCCCTAGCATTCCCCATGCAAGAGAATATTTAAAAGATGCTTACTTAAAGAGCTTTTGTAGAATTACCTGGAAGAATTATGACAAGCACACACTGCTTGAGATAAATGTGTTCCCATGTAGGCTGTACGTTCACATGCAATACTGACCACTGAAGACACCATTTGGATACACAATACTGGCTGTGATGGGCTGTAAACCTGCTTCAGCTGTGCAGAACTACTGTGAAGCCAAGGAAGAGCACTGCAAGGAAGAGCAGCCATGCTGACTAATGGGCATTAATGTAAACTGGGCTCTACAGGGTTTCCTCAGCAGGATGTATTTGCTGTGGATCAGGTCTAAGTCCAAGTCTGCATTTCTGTAAAGTCAGCTGGAGACAGATAAGGGTGTTTTGTGCTGGCTTTATGCTTTACCCGAGCAGGAAGAGGACAGGTGATGCCTGATCCAGCCTACTGTTAGCAAGGGGAAGCCAGACAATTACTGATCCAGCTTCAAGATTGCTGGGACAGGCTGACCCTGCACACTGCAAAAACAGCTGAATTGACAGAGTGAGTTTGGACTGAATAGATCCTTTGCACTGCACACCAGGTTCAACAACTGAAATACTCAAGGCAGATTTACTGCATTGTCAAACTTCTCAAGTTTGGTTAGCTGGGCTTGTTCTTAGCTGGGACATACTTACACATGGCTGCTAGAAAGGAAAAGAAAGTTTAATTCTTAAAGGATATTTTTTTTTTTTTATTCTGAGTCAGCTGGACAAAAAGTTCTCCTCAAAATGCAGTGTGATGTTTCATGTTAGGTCCTTAAGCCATCTGAGTGGCTTTGGCTCTTGTAGGGTACACAGATGTGCATTCAGCCTACTGCACTTCATGAACCCAGCTGAGTCCCCCAGCCACCAACCCTGACCTTACCAGAGCAGAACTGCCCTTCTGAGGTCTCTCTCTATTGATTGACAATAGATAGATGAGTGCTGTCAATCTCCACAGTGATTTTCTCAAGGTTAAGGTTTGCTGTACATCTGGGCACATAGGTGTGGTAGAACATTGTTCATGGAACCAAATCTTAATAGTTTTGGAGAAAGGATTTCTACCTCTGCACAGCCCAGCAGGGTCTGGACTCAACTCACCTGTCTGCACATGGGGATGGCAACACATCCAAAATGCCAATAACCCCAAATTTATACCCACTGCTCCTCCAGGTAGGTGTGACACAATGCCTCAGGAAACAGGTATCACTATCTGAGTGATGACACTGCCAAATCCTACCTGATCCCAGGCAAGATCCCAGACCTGCCCATATCCTCTTTGTAATGTCAACTTCCCAGTGTCGTTCCAGATACAGGAACAGACACAGACTTCTAGCAAAGAAATAATAATCAGGACAAACACTGCAGCTGTGCTCTGACACACAACCCCAAATGTTTGCTTGGCTAAGTGCTCTACTCTGATTAATGTTAGACAAAAATAGGAGCATTTTGATCTTTTTCATAAAGGCTGCACACATTGCATTTATTTTTCATTGCTTATAATTGCATGCAGCGTAGTTAATTGTCTCATAATGCCACGGGGAAAAGGAGAGGTACCCTCTTCAATGCTAACATTTTCTTCTTGCTCCAGTGGGCATCTGACATACAAATAATTACAGACAAAGTGCAGCAAGATGAAATTCCCAGGCATGAGGCAGAGTGAGGCCTTCAGTACTGACTCAGAAGGAAAACTATCATGTATGAATCAAAGGTACAGGGTCTCTAAATCTCTTCAGTATCACACTCATAGCTTATTGTATCAATATTTGAAATTTAGGGTAAATACTCTTAACAGATTATGAAACTACTGTGACAAAAGTGAAATTATTTAAGTATTTCTTAGGAGAATAATTAAAAATAATTAAATAAGGTATTCCAGTGATAGAGGAAGAAAGGTAGGCAAAGTGAATGAAAAAAAGGCAGAAAGATGCATAGTAATGGGACATGAAATATTCAATATACATATGAGTAACTAAGGTCGTGTTTTCTTTCTTAAAATAAAATTTTTCAAAAATTGCAAAAATATTTAGGGAGGTTTCCTAAAAGTTTATTTAAATTCAAAAATGGTGCAGTCTTTTTACTAGCTATGATCAGCATTAAAATAAAAATCAGTATCTTTCTACAGCTTGCACTCAAAATACCTACAAAAAACCATGAAATGGTGACATTTTAAAGCTATCTATTCCACATCTCTGAAAACTGCATTGCTTATTAGATATTCTGCTGTACTGCATGAAGTTCTTTTATATCAAATTTTATTACTGAATTTTTACTACTTATATGCCAGTGTCACAGTGAACTTTAGTAGCATAGCTCAAGTGTGAGAGAGAAATATATTCTAGAATTAATAAAAATCCTCACTTCTTTGTTAATGCCTTGAAAACTCAATCAAGCTTCTCTTCAAACTCAAAAAGCTCATTTTATGCATTTTGTTCTCTCACACATGGAAAAAAACCCTCATATAATGATATGTATTTTCACACAAGCAGACATTGAAATAAAACCTATCAGAAAAATATTCTGTCCTTCAGAGAATGTGTCAGTATGAGGAACAACATACCTATCGTTGCAGTTAATTTTTATTATTTCATAGTAGGAAATAAAGTTTTTGGTGAAAGATCAACACCTAAGTGATTTCAGCTAAGAAAAGCAGAAAAGAGAGTGGAAGACACTGTGAGTGTTTCAAATTCCTGGTATTCCTTAAATTGAACTTATTTCAGACTCCATTTCTCACAAAGCACCACAATTCCTCTTCTCTATGTGCTACACCATGGCAGCCTCTCAAATACAACGTGTTATTCCTGAGAGAGGAGCAAAAGAGCTTTGTGTACCTGTACAATAACTTCCTGGAGGCACTGCTGTGGCACTACAAAATACAAATATACCAGGGTTTGGACAAAACATTTGAAATTTTGCCTGAAGGGGGCTTGGGGATCATTTTTCATCTACTACACTTTTCAAATAAAATTTCTATTTCCTGATAAAAAGCATCTGCACTCTGATGTGCAAATACATGATTTTGTCTTTTAAACAAAAGTAAAACCTTGTTATGTTAATATTTTTGTATTTGTTCCCAGAGCTCCTTTTTACTTTTATGTATTTTAATTTAGCACTTCACACACTTGAAACCGGATTATATTTGCTTTTCCACAGCTGCTTCTCAGGTTAGCCACTACTTTTTTTCTCCTTAGTGGATTTCACATTGCACTCTGTGGCTACTTCCACCAAGCACACCCCTTGTAAGTTAAGTCCTGATTTCACAAAAATCAAGGCTGGTTTTATCACTTTACCAAAAGGAGTCCTCTGCTTACTGAAAATGATATGAATAAATTAATAACTTCAGAAGTCAAACTCATGCTTACTGGACTTGGCACTTGATTTGGCACAAAACCAGATGAAAATCTGAATGTTTTGAGGGTTGAAACAACACTCAACAAACAGATGTTTTTCTGAGCTCTTTGCATAAAGGATAGTGTCAATATGTCCTTTCCACAAGCAAAACCCAAACCAAACAAATCCAATAATGCCCTTTAAATTACATCACTGAAAAATTGTTGTTCATGGGTATTAAATACAGTTGGATGTCATTTGTTTATCCACATCTGAAGATTAATGCCTACATCTACCCAAAGGTCTTCCTCAATAAGCTATGAGCAAGTCACATATCAAACAAATGCTCTATGTATGGACCAATTTAAAAAAGATGAAAATAATTTGCTACTAAAGGTGATAGTGCAGCAGCTGGGTCCTTCAAGATGTAGTAAAGGCAGACTCACATGTAAATGACAAATAGCTATTTGGATGGTAACATTATGAAACTATTTTTCTTCTTCCTGGCTACTACTAAAAGTGTGCTCAACAAACCCTTGCTCGATGGTGTTCTAACAGTGTGAGCCATCATAAATTGCTAATCTCTAGGTAGCCATTTCCATATTTTTTGTAACAGATGGTAGAACAGTGGTGCTATTAAATATAATTTATTCTCATATGATCCCCTATTGGTATGTTTTTCTCTTGCACATTAATGGAAACTCTGGTGGGATCTGAGCCACAGTAGCTCAGATATTCAGTACAGATTTTCAGGAATACCATACATTTGGGGAAAAGAATACTACCATCAGCAGATGGCAAGGAAACTCATAAGGAATGGGCCTGTGACATAGGCTTCCATCAGGAAAAGTTCTGAGGCCTGTGCACGACATACCATTAATAATCCAGAGGAATACATTTTAGCTGCTATCTTACCCATGAGCCATATCAAAAATGTTTTACTGAGTAAAATAATGTACATTCATGATAAACTAAAAAACATCAGCACAAGGGGACATACCTAACAGTTGAAGGCAAGATGCACTGCCTATATTTGGCTGAATTAGAGATACAGAGTTTGGTAATTAGTGTAATGAACTGATTCTCGACACCTCGGGGACCTGCTACAGTCAGCTCTCTGCAGGCAGCTCTTCCTGGTTGTTGACAAATGTAGTCATGAGGCAGATATCCAAGACAACCCTGTACAGGCCAGGTCACCTCTGGCAGGGGTTATTTATGAGCTCACAGGCTCTCTGGAGCTGCCTGCACTGCTTCTCAGGGAACGGATTCAGTGTGGGATAGTGGTTGAGCAAACAAAACCTGTCAAATCTGGGCTCATCAGGGTTTCTCTGCCCTTCCAGTTTTATCACCCTGGCTCTGGCATAGCTTAGCACAAATATAGCTCATCCAAGCAGGGCTTCATTCACTTCCATTTGGCTTTGTTCCTCCTCAAACAAAGCTCAATGTACTCATTATACCTCTGGGAGACAAAGCGGGTCTGACTGTTGTAATATCCACCCTCTATTCTGTTCCCCGTATCATGTCCTGTGGTTTTCCTTATTCTTCTAGTGCCCCAAAGCCACAATACAGAGGTGAATGCATGTTACTTTGGAAATGGCAAGACTCAAAGATTTAGCTGCCCAGTGAAGAAGACTGTTCTGAAGATAAAAGAGGATGATACTACACTAGTTTGAATAAGACTGCAGAATAAAAAATAAAAGATGACAAATCAGCTAATTGTTTGAAGCAACACCATCCACCACACTTTGCTGAGATGCCTGAGCTTCTTGTACAAAATGAGTTCCAGAGATGCCTCTCTTTCTGAACAAAATAAAAAGTTGCAGAGGTCTCCAAATTCACAAGGTTTCCAGGTGAATACAGTCAGCAAGGTTTGGTTTGATGACTGGCTTCACTCTAGGGTCTGTATTTGAAATGGAAAACAGATTCCAGATAGAGGGACCAAAGTAGCAAAAGGACTTCAGGACAGTCATGTGCTTCACCTCAGCATGAAAGCGTTTCCTCCCACTTAAATGCAAGGTTTGGTGAGCAGTAATACCTTAACTGCCAAGGCAAGAGAATTTTGCTTGAGATAAAAGACAACCCAGGAGAGGTATTTGGAGATCCAAAGGATCTCATGATAACACTATCCTGTCAGTATTTCAGTAATGCTTTTTTCTTTAGGTCAGCTTAACACATTTCCCTAATCAAGAATGCAATTTTATTTGAAACAGGGTGTATATTTTGAAAGTCAATCACTAATATGTCTCATGTATACAGAGCTTGCCCCAACCTTTAACTACTGTCAGTGTGGGGGAAGAGAAGACAGAGTAAGAGACAGAGAAAGACAGACAGAAAGACAGACAGACAGAAAGACAGACAGAAAGAAAGACAGAAAGACAGAAAGAAAGAAAGAAAGAAAGAAAGAAAGAAAGAAAGAAAGAAAGAAAGAAAGAAAGAAAGAAAGAAAGAAAGAAAGAAAGAAAGAAAGAAAGAAAGAAAGAAAGAAAGAAAGAAAGAAAGAAAGAAAGAAAGAAAGAGAAAGAAAGACGAAAGAACATTTTTTGAACTAGGTTTAGCTTCAGCTTGAAGGCCACTGGATTTTTATGAGTGTTTCCCCCCCACTAGCAAGCGCTTTCAGCAGTCAGAAATCTTTCGGCATGTCTTACACTTTTTCAGATCCCTTTCTTGGGTCAATAAAAAGGGAGCAGTTGCAGGTGCCTCTGCTTCCTCATCAGAGATCTCCCATTCTCCAGAAAACACCATGAAGATGCTCCACTATTCTGAAGTGACAGATTTCACTGTCATCCTACTGTGGAGTTTGGAAGCATGATGAGCCATATGGAAAAAGATAATTATCAGTACAACCGTTTAATAAAAACAAAGATGAAAAATATAAAAGCCTTCCCAAACTAGAATGCTTAATTATAGATTCCTGTTCATCTGGCCAGGGAGGCTAACTTGATGTCAAGTAAGAGCCCAAAAATAGCAGCTGGCTCAGGTGTCTGCTCAGATATCATTTAAAAGTCAGCACGCCTGGAAGTGCATATTGTGTGCTGCCATATTGCTGTACCTGGCACAGGATTTGGCAGGTCTGCTTTCCATTGTTTATAATTTCTCTTGCTGCTCTGAGAAATTAGTAGCTTCTTCTGCACTCAAGATTTAGTCTAGGGAAAACAAATCAAAGCAAAATCCTAGGACTGTCTCCTCTTCAGGAGGATGCTTCAGCTACTCTGGAGAGTTCCTACCTTGGAGCAGCATGATTTATCTAAAAGGAGCAAAAATGATTTTCTGGTTTTCCACTCTGCAGCACCCATTTTATTTCATGCTGAGGCAAATAAATGCATCTACTGCTGTCTTGTTCCTTCCACTATAATGTATAGCAGGTTAAAGTCACAGTTCAGATCTCAGCAGGTTTCAGATTCGAATGCTCGTTATATATCAGGGGGTCAGTGTTCTAGCAGGGAAACACAAAAGCAATCTTCAAGAGGCATGAAATTTCTTATGTTTAGAAACCCTCCATAAAGGTCAGGGTTTTTTAGCTTTTATAAAGCCAACCTTCAGCTTAGAATACTGCCAAAGTAAAATTTTCTCATGGATTAAAAACCTAAGCAACTGAATCCCCAAACCAATAAACAGTAGGCAGTTTATTGGAGGTAACTTGTAAGTATATTCTGTTATTATCATGAAATTAGGAGAAACAAGTAGCTCTCTGAGCTGCCAAGCTAACGATGCATGATTTCCAACATCTTTCTCCCATGAGAGTTTTCCAAAATCTAATAAAAGTGTACGCTTCCTTAACTTCCTTCTTGTGGGCATTAATTGGCTTTTTCCCCTCAGCCTGGCATAAATTTTCATAGAATGTGTAATTTGTAACACTTTTGAGACTTCTTTTTCTCTGTCCAAGATGTTCGAAACATGTCTGCTTGCTCAAAATCACTGGGGGTGTGTGGGGGGAAATAGAGATAAACACTCACACCATAGCTTGTTTAGGTCTCATTTCCTGAGAAGACTCAGCTGAAATATTATAAAATTGCATTTAACTTTCACCTTGCATTGGTTTGTACAGTCTAGTGGTGCAGTGCCCTGCAGTCTAGGACTGCAACCCCAGTGTCTGCCACCATAACCCCCTGCTCTGCTTGAGCAGTGAAAAATGGAACGTGGATTATGAAGAGAGCCAAGCACCAGCAGAAACAGATGCTCGTGATGCTCGTGTGCAAACCTCGCCAAAAGCACATCTGATAACCAAACATTAAAGACAGATTAACATGCACAGCCATGCTATTCAATACAAATCACATTCATAAGCTAATATTTACATAAACATCTTCCTGAAGAAATCTCCTTAAATCTGTAATTTTTGAAAGTGAATAGTGACCCCAGGGATTCAAAGGGTCCAAGCAAATAATCACACTGTCTAGAAATCAAGCAACCAAAAAAGCCCAACACTTACAGTGACAAGTAACTTCTGATTTTTTTAATGTTTTAATACCCTTTACCATTCCTTTCTACTCATTTTAAGTGAAGGTTTCACAGAGCTAATTCTGACAATGTTTCAAACACAGCAGCCTATGACAGCAAGACATTTCTTGTCTACTTCCATTACTCACAATTTCTGAACTACTCAAGGTTAAAATATCTTTTTTTTTCAGATAAATTACAGTAGATCCTATCAGTTAGTGGTCTAGAAGGGAGACTGAGTGAGCAGAATTTTCACATGTATGTTCAATGTTTCAAACTGTACTTCCAAAAACACTCATCTGGCATTTCAGTCCCCTCAAACACATTTGGAAAGTTCACCAACTAGCTCTTGGTGGCTGGAGTGTCTCTGAAAGTGCAGAGAATGACAGAAAATTGTGATGTGGCTTTCTCAGATCCATGCAGCATCAGAGCACAACAAATGTCAGAGAACCCAAGGAAAGCTTTGAATTTTCATGCTGTGACTCTAAAACTTCCTATGGAGACTGAAGCAAAACCTACAGAAGCCAAACAACTCTTCTTATCAACCTTAAAAAGCTTGAGATCCAATGCAAAAGAAGGTTAAGGCACATTATACTGTTTCATAAGAAAAATATGAGAAACATTTCTTGTTTAGCTGTATCTGAATTTTGCTGTCTAGGTCTCAATTTTCTGCTCTGATGTACACCTATGAAACAAGCTCATAGAGCCTTTATTCATGTAATGCTCCTGTTGAACCAAACTTTTAAGCAACTAAAATTACCTGATTTGGCATTCAACAAAGAAGATGTTTTTGAAGCATCCCAGCAACCTGCTTCAGCCAGACATCTTTGTTCAACATAAGAATTTAAGATGAAATCAGACATCCAAATTCTATTTTCATTTTCATCAGATTACACTCAAGCTTCCTGAACTGTGCAGCAGAAAAGATTTAAGCCTTCTTCCCCTACCTCCTATCCCAAACTCTTCACACAGACACTGCTATACACATGTTAAAATTATTACCATTCTTCTCTATCTGCGTCACAGTTGCAAAAATATCTCATATCCAGACAACTTTCTTCCAATCCACAGGCACACTGCTGAATGCCCGGAAGAGATCCTCCCCAGTAAAGGTGCTTCTCATTGGCACGGCCAACCCACCAAGCAAATGGCATTCCATCTGCATGAAAGGGAAAAAAGAGGGGGGAAAGAGAAAAGAGAAAAAGAGAGAGAAAGAGAACTTGATAAGCAAACTGGATTTTCCCGAGAATGCAAAAGAGAATGGAGGTGGACATGTCAGACAATACTCAAAGAAAAGGTGCAAACTGCAAAGTAACAAACCATAAACTTTGCCCCAGGTTCATTTTATGGAATACACGTTGAGAAAGCAACGGTTCTGTTGTAATCCCATTAGGGCTCACATGCCAGTTACTCATGAGAACCTTGGCACCACCTTTCAGCTGCCAAGACTTTGGAATGGTGAAGCCAACACCAGGGTCTGCACCAGCTGTGCCCAGTGGTTTTTGTGTGACACTCGGGGCTAGATTTGACCACTGAAGGAGACTGAAAACAATTCTCCTGCCACAACTCACACCACACAGATTGTACTGTATTACACAGTATTGGACAAGGACCTCTTGTAGTGTCAACTGGTTTTGCAGGAGCCTCTAGCCCTTGATCAGGATTTCTTACCTTAGGAGTCAGATATAAAGAACAAAAACCTACAAAAATAACACACTGACTGATATATTACTATGAACTTAGTACAGTTCCTCTCAAAAGTAAGACTAAAATTTCTATTGATTTCTTAGGGAGCAAGATTAGAAATTTTAATGTGCTGTCCATGGATGGAATTTGCAAATGTAAAGTTAGATAAGATATTAAAAAAGGTAGGACATAAGTGGGAAAAAATATTTCCCTGCTTGGGAATCAATTTATCTCTGTGAAGCTATTTTCTACCTACAGGAGCTTTAAGATTTATGTATTTATATAAACCAAGACAGTTTTTTTGTTCATATTTCAGAATCCATTATGCATCAAGCATTAAGTATTAATAGTCAGATAGAGTAAGCAGAATCTGATGTAATGAAATTCACAGATGAACATTTTCTAAGACTGACTTTGTCTTCCAGCTCAGCTAACTTTTTCATTGACTCCTTAATCCTTAAATCAAGAAATGTAATCAGTTACACATACAGGTAGATGGCAAAATTTAACAAAACTGACATATCAAGATTTTTTGATCAAAGGAGCTTGGAAAAATAAACTGTATGGCTAATGAAGAAAGATGCATCCATTTATTCTTCTGCTTTTCTAACATTACTAGTAGGGAGTATTTCTCATTATACAAGGCAAGAAAATCTAAATTATGAAATGCAATCAAGGTTAACTTTAGAATGTAGGAGACTAATTAAAATGAGTTTTAGAATCACTTGGCAAAATTAATTCATATTTATTTTTCTTCTAAGCTTAGACTGCTGAACTGTAAATTCATAAAAAAAGGAAAATAAAAATAGGAAGAGCAACTACATTCTCATGATACCAACAATTAAGACATGACGAATTTGACCAATACCCAGAGGTACTCATTAGAAAAACACAATCCAAGTACATCTAAGGATTCATCTTACAAAAATGTACACATTCATTTGAGGCCTCTTATTATTGTCAACACATTTTTATTTTTTTTTTTCTTTTCTATTCAACTGATTTTCTTGCAGAAGTTGATTGCTGGAGCCAGTGAAACAGTTCTATACTATATTATTGGGAAATTACTCAGTACAGCTTGAAATAGTATGTTAATTGAATAAAAGGGTGATTTGTCTAGAAGTAGAAATAGATATACAGAAGTGCTTAATCTAATTTTAAAAGTGCCCATTCTGGAAAAAAAAATATTTAGATAAAGATAAATTCTTCAAGCCAACAGCAAATAATGGTGTTCATTAATCAAATACAATCTGTGTCAGTTTTCTTTGGTGGAAGCCATTATATACTTAAACATAACAGTGAAATAAGCAATCCTTTGTGTGTATTAAGAATAAGTAATTTCCTGACATCTTTTTCAGACCTGTTGTTATTTGTTTCATTGAGCAATACCAAGCAAACACATGCATATTCAGATTTATGCTACAGACTGGGGAAGTGGTAGAAGCACCACAGTTTGAATCATTTACAACTAAATTAAATACAGTGCTAAAAAATAGAGCAGTCAACATCGTAAGAAACAAACTCAGATTGTCAAGGGAACAGGCTATAAAAAACCAGTGTATTTTCCAAAATTCTATTTATTAAGCAGAGTTCTGACACCTTTAACCAAGACAAGTTGATTTTTTTCACTAACTAGTCCCCTAGAAATCAATTTTAGTATTAAGTAAAATTATGCCCTGATTCTTCAAAACTGTTTTGCACCTGTTTAGTTTTTAACACATGAGAAATCAGAGCTTTTCAGCAAAGCTCTTCCAAATCTATGGTACTTAAACAACACCTGCAGAGTTTAGGAATTCTGAAACTTATATTGTATGTCATATACCTGTAATGTTGAAGTAAATCAATACTTCACAAACAATGCCAATCAATCTGAGCTCTTTCCAGAAAGTTTACACCATTATACCTTGGCAGAGCTGGAGGATGTCTTGCACTGAGACTGAGTCTGGCCAGCTTGTGCTGATTAAAATTCTTTCTTCTAAGTCTGTAGATTTGTTGCAGAATTTTCACTTCTGTAATCATGCTACTACAATTTTTTCAAAGCATTATCAATTCTCCACCACTTCAAAATGAATTAATTTCCCTTCTCTGGTGAAGCCACAGACCAAATCAATGACATTAAGTAAGGATTTAAAATGACCCCATCACCTTATGGTAACATAAGTCAGTAGAGTTCCACTTTAATATTTCTAAGCTAAAAAGTCCATTAAAAAGAAGTGCTACTAATTCTTCATTATGTGCTTACCCTGCTCCTAGCAACACATCATTTAGTAAAAAACGTTGTCAAAAGCCTACTGCACAATTAAAAGTATTCTTTTCAATGTTTTTTTTTTCTTTCTATTATTAATGGGAAAAAATCCTCTGTAAGAAAAAAATTTCGATGTTGTCCTTGAACTCCATGCTATGGTTTCAAAGGAGAATATGTGTGAAAAAATATCCCAAAACAAGCAAGTGCCAAGTGAATGAATTTACCAATGGTAGAACAGTGACAACTTTCTTTACAATGATTTCCTTCTGCACTGCTTAAACCGCCTTAGGAAGATTTCAATTTTGATAACAAAATCTTCAAAAAAGGCAATTTTTGGGTTGTATTTCCTGCAGCGGACAGGATGACAGTAATGTCTGGAAGCCTCTAGAAACAGTTGTGATATTTACACCACTGTTTTTTACCGTAATTTAATGTACTATTATAGTAAATACCGCATAGGCATAATGTAACAATATGAATAATTTAATGATAATAATATTCCAACAGCATTTATACACATTATATGCATATCACTGTGTGTATAAACTCCAAAAAACTTCTGTGGACTCAGTTTGCCTTTATACAGTCAGAAAGTCTTAGTACCGACTTTTATGTTTATATAGCTTGAGCTAAAACAAAGCCATGCATTTTTAGAAGTATTATGTTTAAAATATTTGTCAGATTTTTCTGTATGATTTGTCAGTTTGTTTGTGCTATGGCAACAAACAAAAGTCTAATTATGGGAACATAGCAAGATAATTGCTGTGTTAAACTCCTGTGCTGTATAAACCTACAGCCTGACACAGCACTTACCCCTAAGACAGTCAAGGTTTTTGGGGTACCCAAGTTATTGAAACAGGTCAGTTAAAGGTCTTTCTCACCACCACTTCAAGACAATTTATTTGCATTTGTCTTTTGAAACACTAAAAGCATATTGCACTCAAACAACATTGTCTTAGCAATTTTCACGTTCATTTTGTCCTCCAAATTCAAACCAAGTTAAGCAGAACTGAATTTGTACAATCTTACCTCGATAAATTTTACTGATGAAACTGTAAATTAATTTACATCTATGCTGTTTTGTCTAAAAAGGAATGATTCACCTATCAAGAGGTAGTGAAAATTAGGAAAATACTGACTGTAGAATTGCATAGAGCAATCAAAGTCAATTCTTTGAAATCTCACTCAAAACCAATAAATATCTGTTTGCACTAACCACCTCAACAATATCAAATCCTGCATATGGCTCACCTGATACATTAAAAATACGTGAAACAAGCAGTTAACAGATGTTTTTCATGCATATGTCTGTATATAAACACACAGGCAATTTCAACCTGAATAACTGAATGCAGAGACCAAGTCAGTGTACAAATCATCATGTCAGATAATAATTTTTTAAAAGACTCTTGAATAAATGGACAAAACAGTGAGAAAGGAAAACTGACCCAATATTTTTCAAGAGTTTACCAAGATCTTGTTTGCTCACACCAAATTTTTTTCCATCATAACATTTTTACAGCTTATTATACTGTAATTTTTAAAATTCAATTGACATTAAACAAATTTCTTCCTGTTTGGCCTTTAAACAGGGAAAAAAAATACAGTTTCGATAAATCAAATAAAAAGTATTTAAAATAATTCTGGACAAAAAAGGGAAAAATTGGAGAAATATTCCACACTTAGTTGAAAGCACATAATTAATACCTTCTTAGGCTGTTTGTTCGGTGAAGTCACTAATCAGTATTAATGACTCAGGATCTGTATTAGTTTAAACAACAACTCCCACCACTGGGAAAATAAACTGATAACTCAAAGCAGGGTGAGCTCAGGCTGTGCTGCATTAACCACAGTGTGCTGCTCATTCTCTGAAGGGGGTGCTGAGATTTAACAGTGAAAATGCTGCTCTTTGGTTCCCAACCCTCAGCAAGGGTCTCGTGGCTCTGCCCCTGCCATGTGGAAACAACACTCATCCCTTGAGATGTCAGGCTCTCTGCACCTCACAAACAATCCTGCTTTTAAATCAAGATCAGGTTACCTTGGGAAAAAATATGTAATATGGACCAGGAAAAAAATGAGAATCCCCAATGGCATGGGTCCTTTGAACATTGTTTACTCAGTGAGCCACCAAGTCACCCAGTTGGTTTTGTACCACACTACTCTGCTTGCATGGGGACACACACCTGTGTTATGCCTGTCTCATCTTTTTTCAGTACAGACATAATGACTACCTAATACTTCCTTCCTTTACTTTAAACCTTCCCCATGGCAATTATACCGGTTTCACAGTCCTTTTTCTCTACTAGAACTACAACTATAATAACATATTATTGCCCTAATTTTCAGAGATGACAAACATGGTTGTGTTGGAAATCACAGGTGGTCAAACACTGCACCAAGACAGTCACTTTTTGTATTGGGTAACAACTGTGCCGGCCAACATTACTAAGAATCTCACTGAATTTGCTTAAAATTTCTGGTCAGGTTCTGTCATTTTTCAGCTCAGCCATCCAAAAGGGAAGTCGTCCTGCTAATGCCAGTGGAACTACCCAATGGCCAAGACCACAAAGTTTAATCCTCGTTCTAAAATTATTTTTTAGGAAAAGTGGGGAAAAGGCAGTTCTTTGCTGACATTTTGTTTATTGTTATACAGCTTTGCTGCCAAGGTGCATTGCTTTCAGAGGGTCCCAGGCAGAAGTAATTGCTTTAAAAAAAAACAAAGGAAAAACCACATAGCACACAGCATTTGTCTGCTTCTCTTAAGCAGAGAAACTGCTCTCCCCCTAGAGCAGCTGTTACCACAGTGTGCTCTGCTCTTCTGGAGTTGTTAAGATATTCTCATAGATGAGAATGGGCAGAAAGAAGGTAAATAAACATGGACCTCTGCTTCTTCTACATTTAACAGGAGCCTAATGAGCCACACTGCTGGGCTGCAATGACAGAGCTAAGGTCACTGCACACTCAGAGTGCCTCAGCAAAAGCAAAATCACCATCAAGCCTTTAAGAGACAGATTTGAGGATGAGCATAAGGATTTCAAACCCAAATACTTTTAGATGCTGAGGAACATTAAATCTACATCCAAACTAAAATTTTGTGCCTCATGAATGTCCCAGCTGAAGGCCTAAGAAGGCTGAAAATATTATGAGTACTTGCATTCTCCTCTGCCAGCCCAGTCTGGGTTTTTTCAATAAATTTCTGGCCAAGTGACAAGTTTCCTGAAAGATGCAAATGGGACTCCAGCCAACAAGAGAAACTATGTGAACAGCTGAAGGCTTACAGGTTGGGAAGGGCAAGCAACAACAAATAAACAATCCAAAGAAGATTATAGCTTTTAGGGACAAATGACAAAACAGGAAATAGCAGCTTTGAATCCTCAGCAGTTTTGCTGAAGATGAACTGGATATTCTGCTGTGCTGAAACAAAAAAATGATCTCATTTCCTTTATTTTCTGCATTCCAGCTCACCTTCACTTCAAAGTTGTTTCACTTGCTTTCAATTCCTTTCCCTCTTCCTCATTCGCCTCTTCTTTTCCCATTTTCTCTGCTTAGCCTAAATCCTCCAGGTAAATTCAGATAAACAAGCCTGACACTGCCTTAACAGATAAGCCTATGACATTGATGCATGTCCTGCCACATCCTTACTCTGCACTGGGACCAGAAACCCATCAATGCTCTGGATTCAATTGCAAGTGAATAATGACCATGGATAAGCCACAGTGGGCTCCAATATAACCCTGTCTGGGCCAGAGGAGCAGCTCCTGCTCAGCAGATGTCTGGATTTTTTTCCCTATTATTCCCAGTAGGAATAATGGCAGTAAGATGAACCCATCATTTCTTGCCCTCACACTGCTCAACCAGCTCTTCTGTGTTCATTCTCATCCTCATTACCAGCATCCTCTCACCCATTTCCCCATGAATGCCACCTCATGAGGTGCCTCAATACAGTGCCCAGGAAATGATCTTTCATTCTTAGTCAGCTCTTCTGCAGAAGTATAAAAATAGTTAGTGAGAATAAACAGCAGCGAGTCCTGAATTAACAGATTAATAAAGAGAAGATAAACCAGATCATGTAATTCCAGGTCTTGTGAAAGTGCTATGGGACACTGAATGATCATGTTTGATTTTGGGGCTCTCTGCAGCAGACCAACACTCCTCAGTGGGTCTCTAGGGCCTGAGGAAGACAACAGGAGTGACATTTGCAGCCACCCTGCAGTCAGACAGTAACACAGCCCACTCTCTCTGTGTCCTGCTGAAGTCTTATCCACATTATCTTATGAGCTAACTGGATGAGGTGCCCACGTGGAATGGGGGAAAGCATGGAAGAGATGAGTGAGTTTATAAGTTTAGACACATCATATGCTCTTCAGAGCTTTCTTTTTAAAGCATTTTATAATGGATGTGAAAGGGCCACAGGGAAAGGCCACAGGAAAGAGAGCACTGAACTAATGCACCTTATAAAATACTGCAAGGTGAGAGTAGTAGTTTATCATAGCAGTTTTTGTTCTTAAACGCTATTTAAGTTTTCATAGATGAAAGCACTTTCAGAGCTAGAAATAAGATTGCAGAGGACAGAGGGGAATAGTTGAAGCATCAATGACTATGAATGGTGCCTCAAACCATAAACCAATCATTTCACCACAAGAAAACTTAGTATTCAAATATTATTCATGGAAATGTTGAAGTTAGAAAACTTGTACAGAACAGTAAAGCTACATTATAAGCAACTGTCCCAGGAAACAATTCCAGGAAAAAACACTTTATAGCTTATTAATTTCCTATTATTTTCCAGGAATAATAATGGACAGATCCAGCAGCCAGCATAGAAGCATCCAGCTCCAGTGAAATCAGGGTAGCAGTGCAGATTTGCACTCACTGAGCATCAGGCTGTTCACAGGAAGAACAAACAGCTGAGGCTGGACAGGACCTCTGGAGAAGTTTAGTCCAGCCTCCTGCTGTTCTGAAACAGATTCAGGATGTAAGAACTACTTAGAAAAACTCTGTGGCTGTTACTGAGTCAAGCAAAAGCATCTGCAGGTATGCAGCAAGTGATATACAGGCCTGAAGGATCTATTTTTAAAGGGGGTAAAAAAAAAAAAAAAACAAAAGTTATATTTGCTCCATTTATTCTTGAATTATCCATCATGACACCTCATACCCTTGGGATTGGGCATGGATGAAGAGTAATGACCTTAACTGTAGCACTTTGCACCTCATGAACTCCACCTGGTGCAACCATGGAGTCCCCAGCTCTGCACAGCTCCCAGGCTCAGGTGCTCTCAAAA
This sequence comes from Melospiza melodia melodia, assembly GCF_035770615.1. Lineage (NCBI taxonomy): Eukaryota > Metazoa > Chordata > Aves > Passeriformes > Passerellidae > Melospiza > Melospiza melodia. Next base: position 13,323,602 of record NC_086201.1, on the reverse strand, counting down.
GCCCACCAGCCTGAGCCTTTCACCAAGAAAGCCCAAAAAACCCCAGGGAACAGCCTGGCCTAACAGCGGTCTGAAAGTCAGGGTAGAACTCAGAGCAGGTAGCTTGTTCATGAACACAAGACAGCTGGAGTAAAGTTGAGTTGAATTAATCAAGGATTAATTCAATTCTTGCTAGAAATCATGGAGAGTTGGCTGGATTACGCCCACAATGAGATGCAACTAGATAAACTAGAAAAAGAAAGTAGATAAAATGGGGACATTTGGGACATGTAATAGGAGACTGGATGAGTTACAGAAAAACATGCTGTGGGAAGCAATCTTTGCTTGGTCCTTTGGGAGAAACTACATGCACTAATAACAGTCCTTCCCCACTCCTTTATTTTGAAAAGTGTCTGAGTAAAAATGGAATTACCTTACTCGACAGAACTGTTTCCTGTATATGCAGTTTAACTACCAGCATTAATAATGAGAAAAGGATCCTTATTATTACTTTTTTTACCCCTGCTCACATTGCACCAATACAGTCACTAGTGGCTCAAATGGACTGTCTCCAGATTTGACAACCCTCCACAACAGACAGATTAATTTTGTTCCCATTGCACACGCAATAGCAGCTTCTAGGAATAATAAAATCTAGATTCAGGTATAGAGAATCTTTATTAGCACTATTGATTCATGAAGCAATGAGAACACACCTTGTCCTTCAGCTCCGAGGTTAATACAGCACAGCTGACAGTTAGAGAAAAACATCTATTTACATGGAGTAAATCTGACCAGAAGGTCATTAGGACAATGCCATTTCCACAGTGGGCCTTTTTGAATTTCATGGCTCAGATTTATCTTAAAGAAATCAGAAAATATCATCAGTAAATATGCTGAATATCTGAACAGGAGTAAAAATAGAAAAACAATCTTAATAGAACATAAATTAAAAGAGATAATAACATATTGCTAATCACTTTAAAGCTGGAATCCCTAATTAAATAAATTAGAGGATTTTCTTAAAACTGATAGCAGCACTCTCAGATATTATTAGGATGGCATTTCTGTTTTGAAAAGACACCTTTGGAAAATGACATCACATCTCAACCTCATTATCTCAAGTCCTGTAATATTACCTGAGCATCTTGGGTAAGAGGGAAGTCCTCTCTCCCCATGCAGTTGTAGATAAAAAGCCCTAAGTCTGGGGGTTTTGTTTCTTTTGCTTTAATTTAGGATTTTTGGTTGGTGTTTTGCTTGTTTGTTTTTTAATGGCAAAAAAAGCTGTAAAGTCCCTGAGAAGAGGACTTTATATCCATTGCCTTTTACAGGACAGGCATTGTAAACAACTACAAAATGACACCAACACCCAAAAGAGAGCTCAGAGAATAATATAAGCACATTTCTGAGCCTTACACCAATTATGAGCCAGCAAGGCAGCTTGGACAGTGTAGAAACCACACTCTGAGCCTGTCCTCCAACCCTTTTGTCACATCCCTAGTGAACTGAAATCTCACAGGGCCAGGTGAACTGGATTGCTTTTTTTTTGTTCTCAAAGCATGTTAGTTGGCGAGAGACAACTCGGAGTTGCACTTCTTATGAACAAAAAGTCCTGCACAGCAGTGCAGAAAGTCTGGTTTTAAGCTTTATTTAAAAAAAAAAAAAAAACAAACAACAAAAAACCAACCAACCAACCAACAAAAAAAGTGAACTAAAAGCCTTCCAATAACTTGTTGAACCATGTTCCAGTATCTCTGAGAGGCATTACTGCAACTCATTAAACTTTTTATAGTCTGATGTGTAACAACACATTACAGAGCAATTGTAAATAAATAACTGCTGATTTGACACTGCTTTCAACTGCAGAGCAATTCTGCTTTCCTCAATGTTACAATTAATGTCAGCAGTTAATGCCTTAAGTGGTGGAATCGGAAACTCAGCTACGATAAACGCATGCAGTCAGATTTCAGCTTAAGGATATACCCAAACTGCAGCATGGCCTTAGTTCAGCTGTCCCTGTCTCAGGCTGCAATTACAGTTCTGTTGGTCAGAGCAGCAGGGGGACCATTTGTCATCCTAAGGAAGGCTGGAGTGCTGTGAAATTGGGCACTTCGGAAAAATGCAGCTGTAGCAGAACATATGTATAGGCAAGACCATGAAATGAACTGGCTCCAAGCCAGCACGTAAAGGCAAAAACAAGAGAATGTAAATGAAAAAAAATCATAGAACACTGTACTCAGAAGATGCTTCTATTGATACATCCTGACCAGCCTTAAAGGCCAGGATGACAACAATCTGTCTTCTCTGTGGGACTGCTTAATCAATTTGCAGCTCTTTTTTCTTCACCCTGTTAGCAACAGGTTCACATCTTTCAAACAGATCTTCTATTTTTGCTGCTTAATTGGTCTCAGGTTCCTGTGTATCTCTCTGTACAGCTATAGCAAACATGGGTGTGTATTTGCATTATTGCACAGACTGTAGTGGATAGAAATGAACTGTTCAGCTCTCCTCTGCAGCTCTACTGTCACTAACAGAGATTATTATGTGGCTGAAGACAGTTTTCTGCTCCTTGAGCTGAAGGAAGAACTGAGCTGTGCTTTAGCACTGCAGTGAATACTGGAATGGGCAGAGGCTGCAGAAGGATGACAACCATGCAGCCTCAAGAAGCCGTAGTCCTTCCTCTCTTTCCGAAAGCTGATCAGGCTTCTGTGTCTTCTTGTATTTAATGGTGAGAGAAAGACCCAGCACGGGAGCCAGTCTATCTACAAGCATCACAAAGTGAGAATAAAGAACTTTACATATGTCATAACTCTCTACCATAGGCCTTTCATCACAGCTGATGAGACAAAGCCTTCTGTGGGCTGCATCAATGCTGTGAATCAAAAGTCCATAAGACCATCACATCCATCACCAGCTTTCCTTCAGCAGTAAGGCTCCTTAGTTGAGTGTATTTCCTCTAGCCAAGTACAACTTGCTACAAATCCTGTCAACTACTGGCTTGAAAAGATGCAGGCATCTCTGTCAGGTAGTGGTGCTTAGGTGGAAACACCACAACTGAGGCAGGTAAGTTTTTCTCTCAGACTGCTGTAGGATTTTGACCAGGTATCAAACACATTACAGTTCTCCAAACAAAACACTATGCAAGTAACTGGGATCAATCACTTCCATTTAAGTGTCTACATCATTTGCCTGCTTTCTTTTCAAGTATGGAGCCCTAGGGGGACAGGCATCAGGGGAAATGAAGTCATGAACAATATTAGACCCAAGCCTCATTTTAAAATATAAATTTCTGAGGGCCAAACTTCTTTTAAAAACATATGAGAGCTCTTTCCTCCAACCTCTTCTCTCTACAGATATGCTTCATGCATATGCACACCTCCATAATGGAAGTTTTTCTATGCAGATTTATGTTAGGAAATTAATAAATAAAAGTTACACATTTATGGCTGTAACACACTTTCTCCCATCTGAAGAGCAAAACAAATGCAAAGGTAAATGTTATCCTGATGCACACTTCATTACAAACAGAAGAAACAATCAGCAATAAGCCATCTCCTGCAAAGAAAAGGGACAACTTCCTTCCCCTAATCTCAGTGCTACTTTTCTTCCCTCTGTCAAATAGCATTTAGCAATGTTGATGTTACGCCATTTATTTTCTTCCACCCACAGGCAACTGGCCAAGGTAAGGTGCATTTGCCCAGAGGTTTAGGTAAAGGAATCTGTATGATGCTGTGAATTCAGAGATACACAAAACTAATGAGTTTAAAGGAAGCTACCCCTAGCACAGGAAGAAATGCATTTGTCTGAATTTAGATTTCTTTTCTCTTCCACATTGTGAGTAAAAATTTTAACCATAAAGCTTTGCTTTTAAATGGAATACATAAATGACGCCCAAACAGCTGTCCTACTTAACACTACTATGTAAACATCTGTTCACATTCCTGCATGCAAATGAGAACATCAGCTTGCAAGTCTCTTACACTCAGATTAGTCTTTATCACGTCCTCACAGAAAACACTGGGGTGGAGGCCAATGACTGTGTGAAGTTAGAGGAAAGGAAATTCTTGAGCTTTTTTAAAAAATTGATCCTTGAAGAAAAGCTGGGTGATGGAGAATACAAAAAACCTAACTACATGCAAAAGAACCAACATTTTTTAGTGTGTTTGCTTTAACGAAAGATTTCATTCCTATCTCTTCATGGTGGTTTCCTACTTCATCATATATTTTATCAGCTTGTTTTATAATTGGATTCTCTGTCAAATTTTTATCCCTCTTTATTCAAAACATCCATTAAAAGTTCCAGGGTCCCAGACCTGCTCCTGCTGAGCTAAATGGGATTCTTGACATTGAGGTGAATGGAAACAGGACTGGGAAGGCTGTACGCCTCATTAGATACACGATTCCACAGCACCCTCTAAAATTCTGCTGAACTCTCCTTTTCAAGCAAATAAAGCTGGTAAACTCAGAGGCCATGAAATGTCACTATTACATTTCAGCACTTAAATACATACCTGATGAATTAGCCATCTTCTTGCCAGGCATCTTAGAAAACTGCAGCCCCTGAGGGATTTTCCCCTGGCCGTTACCACTTATTGCAAAGTCAAAGAGAGAAAGCTAAGGTTATTGTTTAGCCTGTGGAATCAAAATATGCTGAGAGGGCATCTTAATCCCCAGACTTAGAGGTTTATTGCATTTCTAATTCACACCTAAGGTCACCATATGTCAAGTGGGTATGCATTCTGCTACCATGGCTACTGCCATCATTTTAACTCTAATGCTAAATAGTTCTACATTGGAACAATACTGACTTGGAAACAGCCTAATTTAGTGCTTATAGCAGAAGACTGGTCTTCTGATTAACGATGGAAAATAAAATGTTCTGGTTCTACCCCTGCATTTGTCAGACTCTCCAAAATCACACAAGTGATGTAATCACTCTGAACCTTCGTTTCCATATCAGAAAGTCAAAGAACTAAAAGGCCTGAACAACAAGAGTAAGCAAAGATAGTACAGCAACAACTGCATCTTCTCCATTGAGAAAGGTTAATAAATGAATCAGTCTTTGATCGAATTTCATTCAGCATTTAAAAATACAGTGTGAGGTTTGAAATCTGTTACTTGTATCCTGACAGCATCGCACCATGGTGGAGATGCTTCCCTTTGCATAATGCATTAATGTGAATTTGACCACACAATTGTCATTCCTTGTCATTTAAGTAGTCTTACAGTTAAGCAGCCATAATTGTCCTTTGGGTGTTATCTTAAATACATTAAAAAAGAAATTGAATGCTTTCACCACATTATAGCTGGGACACTTTTTCAAAGCTAATTTCTATGTCTGTGAATTATTCATAATACACTTCAAACAGGCTCTTCCGGATAAGGTAATTGACCTTGTCTGCATGAAGCACCTACTACCTTGCCTTGGGATAATTTAATCTACGATGTGGTCCATTATTCAAAGGTAATGTCTTTTCATTAGGTTAGGCAATATATTATCACTCAACTAGTCACCTAATTCTGCATTTAGCGTATTCAAGTTTTCACTTTTTTTGTCATAGGTTACACTCATCATAGAAATATCTCACATTTAAGTAGCATGGTGTAACAGTAAGACAGCATTCTCTTGATAAATGGAAGCAGGACTTTGAGAACTCTAATTTCAAGATTTACTTCTGCATTTTAAACCTCATCTGGCTTTATGTTTTCCATGGGTGAAAGCAGCAAAGGGTGTCTATTCAGTAAGAACTAGTGTAAGGTCAAAACACAAGTACAAGTAATGCACCAGGTGGCAGAAGTTATGTAAGTTCACATGCTGTTCAGTGGAAACACTTATGTGGTGATGAAACATATGATAAATTACATGTATGACACATATCTAACACTTGCACAGTTTTATTTTGCTGTGTAGAGAAACCCCTGGTTGGCCTGCCATGAGAGGAAGCAACGCTGGCTGAAGGTCAGGCTGGCTCTGAACCATCGCAGACCATTATTAGGACCCAATTCCCTGCTACATATTCCCTTGAAAGATCTTGCTCAGTGGAGACCAAAGTAACTGATTATTTTTTGCATATTGTATGGAGTGAAATCTCTGAGGGAGAAAGCTAAACACTTGAGCACCCAGATCTCTCCTGTGCTCCAGCTACTTTGAACCACTTTAGCAGAATAAAGCAGCTCTGAATCTGTTTAAGTCAGTCACTGACAAAGTCCTCCTGCATGAGTAAACTCTTGAGTGGCAAAACGATCTGGAGGAGCTCCTGCATCAATCCCACTCCTGGCTCCAGCAAATGGCCAGAGATGGTATTCTAATTTATACTGCACCACTCCAGTAACCAAGGCTTAAAGATGCCTCTCCACCCCTCTCTACTTCAGTACTGCAGGGTAAACCTCTGTAAGAACAGAGTGCGAGCTTTTTCAAACTATCAGTGCTGAAGTGTTTTGGTGCTGATTGTAAATACTGCATTAACAAGCTATGGATGAACTTGTTAGCTCCTCTAAATATCTCAATTTTTAAAATGTTTCTTTGTTTTTTAGTTTGCTTTATACTAAAGTGGAATTTAATGAAAGATGTAAAAATTAAGGAGTTAATCCACCATCTTACCTTCCTAAATCAGTACAAATATACTGAATCCAATAGATCTGGTCCTGCATATCTTTGAGCTTTGTAGTTTTTCAGTTGATTCATTCCTTACTGTAGCTTCTCTCAAGCTGCCCATTAATAGAATGTTATGATTCTGTTAGCTATTCAAAGCTTTTTAATCATGTTATAGAAACACAGTTCAGTTTCTGAATTGTTTATTCTGATTAGATATTGTTTGAGCGTTCACTTAAAATTACGAAGCACTGCTTTAGAGCAGAAATAAAGGCAAGGACATCAAAGATTTCAAGTTGTTAGAGCGATCATTTACTCTGAAGGTCATTGGCTGAATTCCTATTTGCATGAACATTCAGGAACAATCTGATCATGCCATGGAAAATTTCTGCAAAGACAAAAATCTCAGTATCATTGTCCAGAATGATATAAAAAAAGAATCATGAAAATTACCAAAGTGAAACTGAAATTCCAGTAGAACAGGAGTGAAATAGGTGGTATTTATAATTTTCCATCAGCTAAAACAAACCAGCCAAGGGAAGTGTTGTTCCAAGCAAGATTACCTGCAACTGGCCTGAGTGCTAGATCATATTTCACATCAGTTGAGTGCCTTCCATCGTGTAACCACAGTTGTGCACACTGATGGCTCCTGTCGCTATAATATGGTTATGTTTACCCATTAGTTTCTGCTTTTGTGCCACAACCCAGCAACTGTGATATTACAATTGTTCTAATGGTCTGTTTCACTTTGTTCATTTACCTATTAATTTTGGCAATGGCATATTTCATGGAACATAAATTTCATCCTCTGAAAACATGACAACCTGTAGTGCAATATGGTCAGACAGATTCTAGAGCTTTGTATGGATGTAAAATGAACTGTCCAGGGTGGCATTTTGGAAAGGACATGCCTCCCTCTGGAGGCATTGCTTGTACGTAAGGTGATTACTTCAGCACTAACAGGATGTAATTATTCACTCAGTAAAATTCTGCCTCTATTAAGAAGGTACTTCTAATGTTCTGCAGATTGACTAGTGGCCCTAGAATGTCTCACAGAGGTAGTAAACAAAATGCAACACAATCTCTTTTCATGAATCCAGACCATAAGTGTGCACAGGGAAGGAAGTGACCTAGAAAGCTGCCACTGCTTTGAACATGAAACAGGACCCCAAAGCAGGACCTAAAAAGATGCTCATTGCAGGAGAACCTTTCCTGGTTCAACAGCAGATATTAGAGCTGCAAAACAAATGGATCAAATTGACTCTGCATTGCCAGAGAAAAAGCCAAAGGGACCTGAAATAGAGCCTACTTTAGAAGATAACTTGTTCTGGAATCCCTTCCGCTGCTGTTACCTTAGCATCTAGTCATACAGATTTCTCTCTGAGAAACAGGCCCTAAACTTCTGCCACACCCCAAAGTGTTAGTCTTTGATCAAATTTCATGTGGTTTCATGTAGATAAAATCTGAGACTTTGAAATCACAGTGACAAACGGGAGGCAAACAATTGCTAATGTACAGAAAGCCTTTACCTCAAAGGAGAAAAGAGTAACTAACATAATTTTGTCTTGTACCAGGCCTGACAATATCCATGTGACCTAAAAATTAATTACAGCCAAATTCCACTCTTCTTTTTCCTCCTAAAAGGAGGAAAGAAGATTTACGTGTATCTACATAAATATAAAAACACATACTTTCCCAGAAAGAGAGAACTCTATCTGTATGAATACATAACTTTATAGACTCTACTGACCATTTGAATCATGACATGAAGGAAAAGTCAGTATTTAAAACAAACATATAATGAAATTGATGTTACTCTTTTTTCAGAACCATTTTTCAGATTTCTGGTCATTTTTAAAAACAGTTCATCATAGGCTTGGAGTTGCCAGTAAAACAAACCTGTCAGACCTGAACTAAGTTCAGCAAGACAGAACTGAGAAAAAGAATAGCCAGGAACTGTTATGTTTTCCTTCCCACCAACAAATGTTACCATGAACATTTTGATAACATTGAATGAGACAGCCTGAACAAAACTGATTGCAGTCTATACTGGGAGCACTTTTCATGTGCTATTAGTGTTAATACACTGAAATCACTACATGTTGTAAATTACATGTCATTTTAAACTTTTTGGAGAAATGGAAGATTTGACTGTGGAACTAAGCATCCTGGGTAAACAAAAAGCACACAAAGACAGGGACTGAATCTAGCACAACAGCAATGATCCAAAGATCTATGAAAGAACAGTGGATAATTATGAAGTTCAGTTGAGTTTAGGACAAATGTTTGGTTTGAGCTTTTGTTCCTATCCTGGAAGGAGAGAGACATTTATGTATCTGGCACAGTGAGAAAATACTTACATCTGCATCTCATTTTAGGCCAAATTAAGATTTCCTTTTATCACTAGGACCCGTGGAGTGGGTCTCTATTGATTCTAGCAGACTTTAGATATTAATCACAATCTGGTTTTTTAGAGAAATGAGACATATTGGAACATTCTTCATGAATTTTTGTGCACACCTGTATCTATTGCCCAAGTAACTCAGCAACCCACTGGCAAATTTCAAGAACATTTGACTGAGAAATATGTTCCTACAGGTTCCATGTACTGCTTAAGCATAAAACACTCATTACTGCTAGGGAAGCTCCTCCTAGTACTTAGCCTAAGTGAAGGTTGCAATACATTTTCATTTCTCTGTGTATATATAAAAAAAAAACCACACAGAATCTCAACACTAAACCACAAAACCAAAGGGGAAATAGCAACATTTACTACTCCACCAGTCACAGTGCAAAATCACAGCTTTCTCCCCTTATCTGGCTGAATACAACAAAAATCCCATTATATCCACCTGAATATACCATTACCTTCTTTGCAGTTTGGTAGGTCGATATAAATTCATGGGATCACATCTTCCTGCTAAATCACCATAACTGTGGTGACACAAAAGCAAATGTCTCTCTAAGGAATGACATGTTTATTCTTCTATAGTAGCACAAGAGGTCCCTACAGAAAGCTCACACTTGGAGTGAAAGACATTAAAAGTGTTCAGCTGAGAGGAAAGACTTGCATGGGTATTTTTTGTGGCTAGAAGAACTTGGCCATTGGTTTTAGAGGGGTACATTTAAATCCATCTAATGGCCCATCCCAGTTTCAGGCAAAATTTGTGTCAGTTGCAGCCCGACGCCTCAATTTTCTTCTCTGCTAAACAAGAAAGCTACCTTTAGAGGAGAACTGCATAGATTAATTGGTTAACCTTTCTAAATGCTAATGTTGAAAAAAGACCCAAAACCAAAACAAAACCAAAACTAAAAAACTTTTCTTCTAGGGCTTCTGAGTTCTGCTCTTGAGAGTAAAGGAAGAAGGCTCTTGATGTTGTTTTGAGTCCCAGACAGATCAAGTGCTAATACATGCCTTGGCTAAACCAGTCAGAATCTTTCTCTTGTCAAAAGGACTTGGAAAAGATTCAGGCTCAAAAAGCCTTTTCATTTTTGTTCTCAATCTTTTGGACCAAGCAGATAATGAAAAAGCTTCTCTAAAGAAGGTTTTAAAGGGGTTATTTTCTTTCAGGTCACCACATCTTTCTAACTACTCGTCAAGTCTATTTCAGATCTGCTCTTCTCCAGATCAGTCCAGGTTGGGGGGATGCAAACAATTCTAAATTGCTTTTAGGTGCTTCTTGTGAGTGGAAGAAGTACATGGCTTTTTTTCCCAGTGTCTGGAAACATTTTCTCAAAGTATGCTTTCTTATCCTCTACATTTTGGGGAGTTCTTTTTATAAATGGAAGTAAGAGACACCCAGAAGAGCTACTTTTATGCCCCTTTAAACATCAGATAACTCATGTAAGAGTATTTAGTTCAGTGTTTTGCCGAGGGAAGATTTTTGTTCCCTTTTTGTCTGAACACCGAGTAATGTCAAAATGCCACCTTCACCTGATTCTTGTAGATTCTTTTCTCCTGTCTCTGTGTTCACACTTTCAAACATGAAAATAAATTTTCCACAGGTTACCTTCCAACTGCAATGGGGGTAAAATTCCTGGACTTCAGATTTACAAGCAGTGAATCTGAGCAGTAATCTAATTTTTCAGAGCAAAAACCTTTCTCTTTTTACCACAGAGTTGCATTTTCTTTCCTCCTAGTTACTTATATGATTAAGTTACACTACTCATCTTTTGGTGTATAGCCTCCTAACACCTCTGTTTTCCTGGACAGGTCAAACCAATTCCAACAAAATCTAAGCATAGGGGTTCCATCCCATCTGATTTTCTCCAAGTGCCTTGCTATGCACCTACTTTCTTCCCTGGGTCTAAAACAGTAGTCAAATGAACTAAGAACAACATACAATTGAGAAATTAGAGCCATGAATGCTTTTTCAGCGTCAAAAATAACGCAAATACCAATGAAAATTATTATTGCCATTTACTATTGCCACTCACGTGGCATCTTGGTGGAAGAGGTTAGATGAGAACTCTTCCACTGCTTTAATTTACATCTTCTGCTCTGCAAAATCAGAAAACATCACTCTCTGCAGTGGCCCAAATTTGACAGACAAATTAGTTTAATGTCAGTAAGACAACCTGAGTCTAATGGAGCCCAAGATGTTTAAAGTAGGACAGCTGAAAGAAGCAGACAAATGCAAGTGTGATGAGAACACGCTCCCTGCTGTGGTTCTAATGAGGGAGAAGGCACACTTTTCTGCTCAGGCAGCAGTCCTGCTTTCTTCCTTGAATGGAGGACAGGTTGCTGTCATAGCTAGTGACCCACTAATATAACAAACCATGGATTAGCTGTTTGTTTCTAATCACCATTATTTATTTATTGTTAACAATATGCTGAGTCCTGCAAATTAAAAAAAAAAAAAAATTGAGACTATTACTGCTCATGATTAAGGGAATGTTGGCTGAAATAGATTGAAAGAATTCTGTCCTTCTTCCCTTCTTCAAACTGTGTGCAATAATAGTTTATACAACTGGGTCTCTCAAGCCAGAGGTATCATTAAGATATGTTTGGTTCTGGCAAACATGTGTGCCTCACAAAACTATCCATTTCCAAACTCTTATTTGGACTGCAGCATTCCCTGAACTCAATGTTCCGGCATTACTGAGCTATGAGTGCTTACATAATCCCACAGGTTTAACAAAAAGCATCATTGACTTTACTCCAAACCAGAAGTTCTTTGGGATCAAAAGTCCCAAACCAACAGATTGTAGAGGTCAAATAAACATCTTTCAGCATTAGCTCACATCATCAACTTCCTCATAGAGCCACCAATAATTGTGTATGCAATTAATTCCAGAATTCAGGCTCAAAATCTGTTGTCTAGATTTACATTTCATTTACATGTCCTATGTACCTTCATTAATACCCCTGGTCAAACTTCCCGTATATTGGAAAAGATAATTTTCACAGCAGTAAAAGACAGTGGATCTATTTGGCTTGGAGTGCAAATATGTTTTCTATGTAAACTGTAAAAGATCTCAAATGAAATGAAATTTGATAAAGTAAAATAAAAGTATAATTTCAAAATTGCTCCTCAGACTTACAAAAATAAACTCATTCAATGAAGGGAAAAAACCTGAAACAAACACACAACAAAAAAGCAACAGAAATATCCAGTGACAGCAGAAATATGAAGGATAGAAGCAAACAGGTGAGTAACCACAGAAACTCTCTCCTCACTACTCCATCAGTCCTCACTTGAAGAAGTGTTTTTTTAATATCACCTGACACGTTGTTTCTAAAGCAAATGCAGATAATGGTGCTCCAGTGTCCACTGGAGCCATCCCCGGAGATTCCTGCCCTGCTGGTGTCACTGCAGAATTATGTCAGGCAGCATTAGAAGCCTGCCCTCTCCTGCAGTGGGCTGCAAGGAGGGAACATGCTTTCCTTCCACTGTGTTAGAAACCATCCAGTGTATGGTTGAGCAAGGATTTATTCCCATGTTTTTCCCATCATTTAGCCTCTTGGCCACATTTCAATCTCAGAGAAACACAACAGGACTGGATGAGAAGTAATAGCAGCAAGTAGCTGCCGTTCCTTGCTTGGCAGCTATAGCACACTGTACCTCCCTGCCAGCCAGGGAGGATACCGGAGGGAAAGAGGAGTAAAGGGTCAGAAACTGGGATAATGATATTTCCACTACTCACAGGTGTGTGCAGGCTCCGTGCCAAGTTACCTCTGCAATGCCACAGGTTTTGTATTCTGCTTAGAACCCCTGCATTTTAATCAGCTGCACACAAAAACCAACATAGCGTCTTTAAAAATGGCCTCTAAATCTCTCCCTACAAATAAGGGGGGTGCATTGCATTGCTATGGTGAACTCTGTTCCAAAGTCTCCAAATATAGCACAAGTTGTCAAAAATTGTGCTTGTGAGAAGCTGTCACTGCCACTTTGGGGGGAGAGACAAGGTATGGTGATGGAAACACAGATGGAAAGTCAATCATTCTCAAAAAAGGGATCCTATTTACCCAAGAAAAATTGCAACACACAACCCACACCTGCCACCTATCCACCACTCCCTCAACACAAGCCACTTTTTGAGGGCAGACTGCCCTGTTCTATGCTATTTTGTGCAATGAAAAACAGTCTCCTGGTAATGAAATAACAATTTAAAGTTATTTTGCACAAGAACAAATAGTCCCCTGGTAGTGCATTAACAATTGAAAGCACTGGAATGATAAACTGGAAATTATATTTAAAAGGCATAAAATAGTAGTGAGCAAAACCCCATTGGTGAATGATTGCTTGTTATAGGTCATTTTATATCACCTCCTCATACATCTATGTAAAATACTCCAACTGAACCTAGGCTTCAGACTCTTTTCTTCAAAAAGATTTACTCTAAAGTGGTGAAATCTTGGTGCAAACCATATCTCAAAAAACTGTGGGCACTTCAGGCGAAAAATACTAGAGTTAGTGAAAGTCCTAGATGAGTAACTAAAAGCACTGTAAAAGCTCTGGATGGACACAAAATTGTGTTCCACTGCATCCTGAAGTACAAGAACTCAGTGCAGTGAGAAAAACAGTAGTTAAAAACACATGAAAAAAATGTAGTTCTGTAAAACAGCAAGTGGGGAACTTCTGGAACTTGCTTTCCTACAAGGCCACAGGGCAGGCAGCCTAATGAAGTTCAAAAAGTGATTAGACAAGTTTATGAACAACAGATCCATAGTGGATACTAAAAGGGATTGGCAATAGCATAAACACTAATGTCCTTATCTGAGCAGCTGTGGGCGATGGGGACACATTGAGGGACTTGCTAAAGACATCAACTTGTGTGCTCACCTTGAGCTGCATCTTTCCAGCAGCCACTGCTGAAGGCAGGGCCCTGCAGGACATTTCTTAGCACCTTTTGCTCTCACATCACTGGCCTCACCTGGAGCTAAGGAGGGAGCCTGCACTGACAAAGCTCTAGCAACATACAAGGCACAGATAAAGAAAAAGAAAAGTTGACCTGTCTCAGCTACAGAATTAAGTCTAAACTAAGAAATTATGATGTGTTCCCTGCTGTGAGGCACAACTACATCTCTCCCTCCAACAGAGAGCTACAAAATGCAAATGCAGTGATTCACCAGTGAGGGCAACCAGCTGCCTGGCATAAGGGGTCAGAGTGTGGGACACACCTGGGCAACCTGGCACTGAAATATGGGACTAGCTGGGAACCAAAGAGGAGGAGAGGACCTGGAAACCTGGGTGCAAGTCATATAACAGTGAGACTTGACAGACCATAAGTTCAGGGAAGAGCTGTGTAGTTTAGGATAGATGTAGTTTAGGATGGATGTTTGAAAATCAAAGCTTAAGGTGACATAGTATAGGAATTCTACTGGAAAGAGAAAAATAAGGAAGAAGTCAGGAAAACCCCACCACCTACAGACATTTCTATTTCTTTGATTTTTCTGTTGGACTGATCTTTTCTCAGTCCCTGCCTACACAAATGTGCTATGAACTTGACAGACTGTCAGCCAAGTATTGTAAAGCAAGCTATGCTGCCACTGATAGAGCCATCACTGTGCTAAGTCCTTGATAAGGTGGATGTGAGGAAGCTTCCCAAGTGACTAGCATTTGAGTCCGCCCACTGCTTCTAGAAAACTGAGCAAATTCAGTCAAGAGCTGGGGGTCTGTGCAGTTAATGTTTTCATACCTTTAAACATCTTGTGTGTTAGCAGCTTAATTAAACATGCATCTGCTCACATGTGGCTGTCCTTGTACACGTGCTCCTTCCTTAGGTATTGCCTGAGATGCTCCATAAAGAAAGGAAGTCAAAGCCCTGGGGGTGGCTACATTTCTTTTCATATTTTCAGAATACATAAAACACATTTAGAGGCAGCTCAAGCTTCCTGCCCACCCCACCCCTCTCCTGTTTGCCTGACCTGGTCTTACTTGTAAGGGTAAGTCTGCAATCTTTCTCTAAGAGTGGATTACTTCCCTAATTAATGCCCACTATCAGATTTGCTCTGCTTATGTTAGTGTTCCTCCAATAGGCTTGGGAAAGTCACAGGAGACTTGTGAGTTTTGGTCACACAAGTTTCCTTTGCCACTCCTTAAGAGAGCTAGCTATGCCTTGATGAACAGACATCTACTGCAGTGTTCACAAACCTCCTGAAAATCTGTCTGATGGCAGAGACGTACAAAACTACAGTTTAGGGCAATTTAATTTTTGCTTTCAAAGACACGCTTGCAGCTATGCTGCAGTATGACAGGGAGAACCAATAAGGCTGTTCCAGACAGCAGGAGGTGGAGATGAGTAAACTCCTCTGCCAACTGCCAGATTGCATGTCTGACACATTGCAGATGTAAATCCAAGAAACTCGAGGGGGATACCACTCTCAGTCACACCCGCTGAGGATGCGCCTGTGTCTTCAGGGCAGGAGGGATCAGCAAAAGAAGAAAGAGAAATTCCTTGATACAAATTGGAACAATTTAAGCAAGCCAGAAGCCTCCCTGGGCTTTTCTCTCAGGTAGCCCAGAATGCCTTTCCTGCCCATTTGCCCCATGTCAAAGCTGTGAAAGCCAAAATTGCTATGTAACAACATTCATCATTGCACTGCGATGCAAAAGGAAAGAGAAATGTTATTATTGCTTCTCTGTGAAACATGATAGTATTTAGATCCTGAAGACAAGGATTTGGTTTGTTGGTGCTACCAGCTGTTATATTCTAATCATGAGTTCCATGCCCTTGAGGGAAAGGAAAGGAAAGGGAAAGGGAAAGGGAAAGGAAGACCAAAGCCCAGAATGAGAGTATGTTCAGCAATGGATTGGATTTCTTTGGAAATTCTTTGGATTGGATTACCCCTTTGGAAGAGGAACTTTTATAACTTTGTCAAGATTAGATATACCTCTGGGAGATGCCCTTCCATCAGGCATTCACCACTGGGCTCAGTCCAGAGATAATACTGAGTGGAGGCATTCAGCAAGCTGGTTTAGGTCAGGTAACATTTCCCGCCGGCCTACAGATGCAGTATTGTCATTAATACATGGGCATTGCATATTGAATTCTGCAGTCAGATCTGAAGTGCAGCACACTAACAGCAATCACACATTAAGATATCCTGACAACACAGAGAGAACACAGTGCTTCAGGCCAGGTCAAACAAAGAAACAAAACCCAAGAGTTTTGATCTTTGTTCTGTTTCTCTGGCCCCAAATCTGGCAAACACAACACAGGTGAGAACCTTCTGCAGCAGGTCCAGCAAAATACCCTGAGGTCACTCACACCTGTAGATCATCTTCAAGTTTAGGAGTGGAAATTCCTTAAGTTTTAGGACTCTTCAAGAACCTATAGTGTTCATCACTACGTGGTCTCTAGTAATACAGCAACACTTCACTACAAAATTAATATAAATTAATAGAGATTGGGGAAAATAATTATTTTCTACAAAAATACTTAATACTCAGTTAATAACAAATTACCCTTATCTTGTCATTTCAAGAACTGAAATGTTATTTTTGAGCATGTTTCACATCTTGCCAAATTTAAAGCCTTAGACCATGGAGAAAGCTCAGGATGAAAAACGGAAAATTTGAAAGTGTAATTAAAAAGTATACTAAAGGAAGAAAAAATGAGGGGAAAGATGATGGCATCTAACACATGCACAGCACTAGATGGCAATTTTTTTTTCAGCTGGAACTGTAGAAAAGACTAAATGAGATGTGCAATTCTTGTGTGGTCAGCTGTCAGGATCACAGTGGCACTGCACCAGCTGTGAGAGCACAAGCCAGGCTGCTGGACACCATCCCCACATCCCCCTTGAGGAATCAGCCACAGCTTTGCTCCTGGACAAGCAGAGGATGAGCTGCCTGTCAGGAGCCCTCTAAGCCAGTCTGCCTGTTGTTTGATAGCTTTAGCCCTGAAGAGGCACAGTTTACACACTGTCAATTTGCACAAGATTATCTTTACTTTTTTTTTTTTTTTTTCCCAAAAAAAGTTTTGGTTCTCAGGAAGTGCCCCCAGCTTTAGAGAGGTCCCACATATGAGAGGCATCTCAAAACCCACTCATAGCGTACAGTCCTGGATATACATGACCAAGTGCCTCACAGAAATGTGCAAAAATAAACACATACAGACCTGCTATAATATTGTGGCATTCATCCTTGAAACAACATTCTGAAAATAGCCTCTGTGGGGTTTTATCTTTTAGCCATATCAAGTGTGTTGTGGGACACAGAAGCCTGCCACACTGAAAGCACTTGTAAGACACCAAATCCACTTCTTTATGAGCAGTTATGCCCACAATTTGTTTTCCCTTTGTGCTCTACCCTGGATGCTGATATAAACATTTCATTCTTTAAAAAAAGATTAGCAATACAAGTAATTCTTGGCTGGTAAATCTGATGATAACAAAAGACATAATTCACAGCTTTGAAAAATAAACTGACTGTAAGGCATCTGATTACTGGATCCATAAAAATTCAGTTTTAGAGTAACTTTGCTGGAACCAGGAGGGTTCTGACACATCTCATTAGGCAATATGTTTTTAAGACAATAGGAATTCCTACTGCAAACTCCCCTTCAGGCTTTCCATGGTCTTTTCTCTAAACTACAAACAAATTTAAGACTTCTAATAATCAAATAATCACCAGGACAACACAGTCATTACAAGTAACAGAGGAGAGTTTGAAGTTATTCAGAAGTCTGACCTTATTGTCATTCATCTCTCCAGCTAAGCAAACATAAAATGGGCTCAAGACAGAGTTGACTGGAAGCCAGACATCCTGAGTAGCCACTGGAAATTTGGTGCTGCAGAGAAACACAAACTGATGCTTCCTTTTTCCTGTTACATTAAGACAAGTGAAAAATATATTCCTTGTATTGCAAGGGGAAAGTTAGTTTTGCCCCAGGAACAGTATTACCAAGCACTTTGAATATCATATTCAGGGCTGTGGTCTCAGAAGAGGTTTCACCCCTCCCCTACATAACATTATGAGTCTGGAGCAATAGATGCTTTTTATCTACAATATACAGGTAAAAACTGTAAATGAATAAACACATCCATTTGCCATCAGCTAAATACACTTCTTGTGCTTTCTAGGTAGCACCTCCCATCATAGTTTTCAGAGTCTGGGCATGCACGAACTGCACAGCAGAATCCAAAACGCTAAAAGGTTTTTCGCTCTAGTCCATATTGCTACTATTATTTAGGGGGTTTTATTGGTTTGTTTTTTTGTTTTTTTTTTTTCTCCTTAGCTGCAGCATGGCCTCTACCTGCTGTCCAACCAATGGGAGTTGAGAAGGAAAGGTTTGGGCTGGTGGCACTTACTGGGGGTGTTGAGGAGCCGTGACCTCCTGCAGTGGTAGGCGACCTCCTGCTCGCAGTTCTCAGCGCTGCTGATCACAGCCTCCAGCTGCTCTGCACTGCTGCTGTAGTTGAGGGACATGGTGTAGGGCTTCTCTGGACCAGCCCCTCGCACTCTGGTCAGCCCCGTGCTGTTGTGCTGCACTTCAGTCCAGATCTTATCTTCTGTTAAATGAAAAACGATTGAACGGGAGGTTAACAGCAAAACACTTCCAACAAGAAGGGAACAAAAAACAACTGAAATGTAACATTTTACTGCAGTGGACAGACCATCAGCAGGACCCTGGGCTCCAAAATAGGCACTTTGTGATGAACACCAACCAGGTCTGTCTTCATGAAAGGTCAGTGTGGCCCACAAAGATGTTTCTCCCTGAACCAGATCAAGCAAACACTACACTGCCTGCTGAGCAAGACAGAAACTACAGAAGCACAGGAGACCTTCAGCTTCTTCTATTACCAGGTATCTGTATAAAATTAGATACCTTTCAACTGGCTTTGTCCCTAAGAGAAAACGCATAGTAATATGGCTCATGGGGGTAACATTCACTTTTGGCCTGAGAGCACAGCCCATGCTGCTGTAGCAACAAATGGAAGCACAGGACTGCAGCTGATGAGCTTGCACAAACTCACCATGAGCAGAAAGCACAATCTCTTGCCAGAAAGTTAAACTGAGAGTATGTTCTTACCACCCAGCTGGAAGTCAGATCACTCATTTCACTCAGTTCTCAGATTTTTCTGCATATAAGTTGAATGATGCCCTACTTGGATGATGCTACAGAATGCCATATGACTTGGCATCTGTGGTTAACTCTAAATATTGATGCTTTTCCACGCTGAGGAGGCCATTCTCCTTTCCTTCATTGCATTTACTGGCAGAGCAAGGATTGTGTAGGTGACAGAAAGCAGAATCTAGGCTTAAGCAAAACCTGCACCCTACAACCCAGCTCATGATCAGCATTGGGATTGGCATAATGAGAACACCACACTTAGAAGCAATTAGCTTCCAGGGAGGCCTTTTCCCAGTTGGTTCTGGCATAGCAATGGGCAAGGCAGAAAGGCCAATTTGCTGAGCTGACACAGAGTTAAGACAAACTCTTCAAGGAGGATTCACAGGACTGAGCCCTGCACATGCCCAATACTATTAGTAAAAGTCACAAGCAGCAGATTCCCTCTTTATCAAAGACCCTGCTTGCCTAGGGAGGATATAAGATACTGACAGGGCAAAAAATTAAGGCAGCAATTTCCAATCATTTGATGAGAAGGAGATTTCAATCTCACCTGCAGAAACATGCAGACAGTTACAGAGGAAGAAGTGAGATCTAGGCAATAGATTTCTCTTTTGTTATTTATGCTTCATCAGGAAAACCCTAGATAACAATGAATCATATGTTTTCTAAGCTGATCTTAAAAACTATGCATTTAAGGATTCAGATGATTTTACCACATTTCCTAGCCTGAGTTCTTGCAGAGCCTGATCTTTCCAATACACTGGCATGATGAGCCCAGTAGCTCTGAGGACACTACAATGCATTGCAGTCAAAATATTTTTCATTGAGCTACATATATGCCCCAGATTACTTCAACAGAATGCTAATAGGTGTATAAAAATTCTAATAGGTGTATAAATGGACTATCTGTGCAAAGACACAGATGATTTGATGGATTGTCATTATGGAGGCATTCAAATGACAGGCAAGTAACAACCACCATCTGGAGACTATCTAAAGAGTTCTGTTCCAAGACCTGGCTGCGAGTGAAAGAGAAATTAACCTGCATTAACTGTAAGGACAGTTTGCACACAGCAAACCACACATTCACTCCCAACCCTCTCATCATTTCTGTGATGTACACAGAAAGTTTGTTCATAGGTCTGTAATTCTGTGGTTCTTACTGACTTCAGGGAGCTGCTTGTGGTCCCTTGGAGATGGAGCTCAAAGAAACATTGCTGCAACGTGCGATACACGAAAGTCAGATTAAAATGATAAGAAATACTACAAATTTATTGCTTGTAATACTTGTCCCAGTGGCTGTAATCACAGTGAACACTGCAGCACAATACCCTGTACAGTCCTGCACATATATTGCTTTGAACACAATATACTTCAATGACTTTGTAACAGACATCTTGTACATCTCAAAACAGCGATCTTTATCAGCCAGTCCCTCTGTTTTCTTTTGCTCTTTCAAGGCAATATTGACAAGAACAGAGTGGATTTTTCAGAAGCAGTTGAGGGTGAGTTAACTTTCCTCTCACAAAAGCTGACAGAACTTCTGCCTTAACTGAAATATCTACTAAAAAGACAAACACTGAGTTGCTGATAATGTGAGACATAAAACCAGGAGATGATGGAATATACTGGTTGCTGAAATTCCAGGTGGGCTGTGAAAAGCACCTCCTCAGTGAGAGTTCTGAACATAATTTAAGAAAATGCAATAAAATCAATGCTCACAATAGTGGCTACAGTGCTGCTCAGGAAGTAGAGCAGCCTAATGCTCTTGTTGTACAGTGGTTAACACTGCTGTACTTTCCAGGCTGTGCAGCAAGAAAGGGGCCATGTGGGTCCCTGAAAAGTCGAAAGCATCACGAGCTAGCAATTCAGAAGCAAAGAAAGAATACTAGGAAAAGCTGATTAAAAACAGCATAGCACAAAACTGTCTTCCCAAAAAAAGTGTTGGAAATATAATTAATTGACATGTTTGAAATGAGGTTGGACAAGGTATCAGCAAATATACTGTAAGCAGCCAGCACTCATTAACAGGAGTGCTGGACAGGAAATGTGACAGGTCTTCCTCTTATCTTCCTCTATGATTTTTCATTAATTTTCAGCAGTCTTGTTATCATTGCAGCTGCACACAGCTGTCCCAAGATCTGAACTTTGACATTCTAGACCTGCTTTTCTCCACTGGATCATTTAGAAATAAGTTGACCTATTTTCCGCCCTCTACTTTACAAAGGGAAAGGAAAAACAAATCAAGTTTCTTTCTGTATTCAAAGTAAATGTGATTTAGCAAGTACATCATTTAATGGAGTTTAAAAAGTTACACAGAAGAGAAAAATTTTGAAGTTACATTTCAGAGATTTCCTAATCTACACATGCCTAGTCTTTTAGGCTTAATAGTTCTACAGATCAGATCTATGCTTTAGTGGTCACTTCAAAGTTTCCCTCCATGCTTCACCTTTGAAGTAAAGGTGTCCATCAGTTCAGCTTCTCAAAAAAAAAAAAAAAAATCTGTGTTTTTCTTTTTGATCTAGCAACAGGAGAGTCACAGCCACCAGCAAGCAAACCTCAGATCAGAAGGGCAGCTCAACACAACACACATAGAGCTGGTGGCAACAAAGTAAGAGGAAGAAAAGGAAGATAAATCTATTCCACCATCTCAGTCACACTTCTTCCCCCTTTCCCAGGGAAAGAGTAAGTACTTCCATTTTAGAAAGCAGCACGCAAGGTGCAGAGTGGCTAGGAAATGCATACAAACTCAAACACAACCTGCTACAAGAATAAAGGATTACATTCACATCACAGTAGAAAAACCTCTAAAAACAAACTTCCTCCTTTAAAAGGACACCCTTTTGTTTAAATGCAGCGAGTGAGACTGAAAATGATTTAAACTTTAGATTGCCTTGGACTGAGTAGAAGAGCCAACAGTGCTCCCTCCTGCATCTGCACTGGTTGAGAGAGAAGTTACTAAGAGCTAGAGGGCAATAAATCCTTGGACCATTCCAAGACAATATCAAGACCATTGCATCTGCTTCCATAGATCAGAAAACCACTCAGAAATAATCTCATCATTTCTTCTGAAGACCATCACCTTTCAGATCAGCCCTTGGGGTTTATTCAAATCCCGGTTTCTCCACCTCAAACTTGGCAACAACTAGAAAAAAATCATTCTATTTTCTCAAATTCACTTGCACAAGTTTAGCTAGGGCTGCTCCCAAAATATCACTGCCTGCCTCAGTATGAGGTCAAGGCATCCTACCCTCCCTACTTGACTGGCAGGTCCTCTGAAGCCTCCTGACAATGATCTGCGATCTGGCACTTCAGGCAGGTTCAGGACCTGTGTGAGACACGTAGCTGCCATCTGAATGTGCCCACAGATCCCTCCAGCAAACAGCACACATCTGTGTGCACCCGAGCTCCAGCCTTGGCATTTGCCTTTAGAGGCACACCTCTATACCAGTAATGCCCACAGCTTTTGAAAATGGGGCTTCAAATATTTGTTCCTGTTTCATAATGCAAGGATTTTTATTTAAGCTTTGCTCTGTTTTGTTTACATTATATTTTTATGAAATGATACTGTAATCACAGGTGCAAACCAATCTAAGTTCCACTACCTCCTTCTAGTCATTTCCATACCTGGAAACCATTAAACTACACAGATAAAGCTCTCTTCTCATGGATCTAAACTAAGTTATCATTATGTTTTTACATCTGTCCATACTACATTGTTTTCCTGTTTACTCCATTTAATGAGCTCTCCTTGCACTTACAAATCTGCAATGAGAATTAAAAAGCTGTTGTCCAGGCATAGGTTACTGTTAATTTTTATCTTCTATAACTCCATTCTACTCTTTTATTACATTCTCAGCTTGGTAAAATTTCAAACTAAACACAAGCTGGAAGTCATTCAAAACCAAGTAGGAGACTGCAGCCACATCTTCTATTGTATAATGTGGAATAGTTTAATGCAGCCCTGAAAAGCAGATTTCCCAAATGCTTGTTAAATTATTTCCATAATTCAAAGGTGACAATGCTTTAATTTCAGGGTAATGCTACAGCTTTATGACTTCACAGTTTTATTTAATGGTCCAATTCACTAGGATATTATGTTGTCTGCATTTGGCCCTAGGAGATGGTTTTACAGCATGGGACTGCAATGCATTAAGCACATTTTAGACTCTCTGTTTAGCCTAGCCCATAGTTCTATCATCTTGCTGGAAACCTCCAAGTTGCTTTTGATGGCACACAAATTAAATTGTGGGAAATTAGAGCAGCTGGAAAACTGGCTTTCAATGAATTCTGTATTGTCTAATTCTCATTTTTATTCTTCAACTTGAAATATCCCTGTAGAGCATATTCCACCCATACAAACGGCATCATTCCTTTGTGATTTAGGAGGTTTGTCACAAAACAAGATTATTCAGACTGATTAAATTGCCAACAAGCCAAACATATGGTAAATGCTACATGAGAGAAAAAAATAACTCTCAGAGCTCATACAATGCGTTTGTTTCATGGTGCTCCACAATGAATGCCAAATTTTATCCTGAATGCTGTACCTATAACTAAAAGTACACAAAAAATAAAATACTTTCCTTCTTAAACACTGTATTGTTCTAAGCTGCAGTGGCAGGTCAACCCAGCTACTCTAATATAAATTGCCCTCAAAGGATATTAAAAGAGCAATTTCTTATCACAGGCAGTTTAATTCACTGACTCCAAAGAAGTTTCCTGAGTCTTCTCTGAAAGCATCCCATTACTATTTTTGTATCTATTTTTTTTTATCCCTGCTGGCTGACCCAGCAATATATGCTTCTGCAGCTTGTTTTCTGCTCATCAGCTTCCTCCTGAGCTCTGATTCAGCCACATCCATCCAGGGCACTGCAATGCATTCAAAGCAATTCTCAGCAGAATGACCATGCCAGATGTCTCTGATGGATGACAACAAGACACCTCTGTTGTGACATCTCGCACCCTCCTCCCCCAAGGTTCTGGAAGAATATTTAATGAAAATTCAAAAGAGAAACATATCCATTGTCAGAACTACAATGTGCCAAAAGACCTGTAGTGTTTGAGGGACAAACTGTAAATCTTTAAGGGCTACCTTTAGTCTAAACAGTAGTAAATAATTTGTAAGGGATTTCCATTTGTTGTTTTCTCTTGGGAAAAAGTCAATCATAACTACAGACAGTAAGCTACAGGGTAGAGGGATTTTGACTATTTAAGTTGTTGCAAAATCCTGTAGCTGCAGGTATTAAAGGCAGAATTCAGGTCATGCCCTCCTCCTACCTGTTCTTGCTTCAGCCTGCCCAGGGGCAGCCCTCCTCTTCACATGAGAATTTCCCAAGCCCATAAGAAATGCAAAAAGGGTTGAGTGAGTACATGGTGACTCCTGTACCCGTGTAATTGCTATACAAAGCAAAAAGGAGATGGTTTCTTATGGAAAATAGATTAAGGAATTCTGTAAGCAGATGAGCTGAGATTCACATGTGGAAACAATGGGAAAAATGGATTCCATGGACAATAATACAACTGATTGTTTTAGGAACATCAGTGGGGATATGTACTATATGGAAGAATAAAAATCTTAATCATTGTTAGCTGGATGAAAAAAGGACGCAATTCATAAAAAATTGCAAGTATAATTTTGATTATCTACTTCATATCTTATTAGAATGCCTTCCTTTTTCTGAGATTTCTACAGTCTCTATACAGCTTTTTGAGACAGAGAAAATAAAACTTTCTTTTTCCTGCATCACAGAAATTAGCAGTATTTGCACTTTGAGATGAGACTTCAAAACAGAAATTATCTGCAACAAGTAGAGATGTAATTTTGTTAATTAATGAGTTTTTCATTGGGGCAGTTTCAAAAACAGATCTTGGACCAGCAGCAAGACCTGAGATAAGGTTGTATCTTTCCCCAAACTGCAATCCTGGAAGAAAAAAAAGGGAAGAAAAGAAAGGAAAACTATTTGAAGACAGGAAAAATATCTGTCAAAGATAAACTGAACCATTGATCTAGTCATGGCAATTTCTAAGCATTATTGACTTGATAGCCCAGGGTCTGAATACTGTTAAACAGCATCAGTAGAGAAGTACAGAGACAGGATGACTCAACTGTACTGCAAGCAAATCTTTCAGATTTCAAGGGTAAAATTTACTCAGAAGGAGATGAGAAAAGCTCATTCCACTTTTCAAACAGGACAGCAAAACCAGGGCATGGAAGTAGATTGCATGTGTATAGGCTTTGTCCTGGAGAACATGGTTATTAGCATTTAAGTAGTACTCCAGACAGACCAATAGATTTCTAAGCAGCATGAAAAAAATAAGGCTCACAATGATAGAAAGACTGACAGACCTGAGGTTCAGAGGGTCTATCAGTTATCTTTTCTATTGACTGTCATGAATCTTCAATTACGATTAATTCAAGTGGGCTGATTATCAAACAACCATCCTACAAGGAAAATCTTTCCCAGCCCTGGTGGCTTTCATTATCCCAAAGTATGACACAACACATTCTTTCTGCACTTTAAATCAAAAAGGTGAGGCCATAGACCACCATGTGTGACTGGAGACCCAGGAAAAGCGAGCATAGCTAGCTTACATTCCCTGTGGATGGCCCTGGATGTCTGCCAGATGTGCTCCCAAAGCACTCAATGCAGCCACCCCAATTTAATAATCCCTGCATGGACCCATTCACATCCTCATGGTGCCCTTCATGGCATCCAGCTGCATCCAATCATGGCTTGGGCACATACATTGGGTTCACTTCCCCACACACAGATGCATGGTTGGTGTGGATTCCTCTGTGTTTCTTACAGCTGATGAATTTCTCTGTGAAAGTGACTTTGTGTACAATGGGTATATAAGGTGAAAACAACATTATGTTAATAAGGTGCTGTCTTTTCCTTTTAGATCTAGTTTTGAGGGTTTTGTCTTTCACTGTCATTGAACCTTCTTTCTTCTCCTATTGTAAGAAAATGAAAATGAGCATTGCTTCTGTCAGTGAGCCCCATTCACTTTGAGTCTTCCCCTTCTGAACAGTCCTGGATTATTTTCTGTTAACCTCTCTTTGTACAGATATCTTTCTATGCCTTTGATTAGGCATATTAGTGTTCCTGACAACCTCCTATTTCAACAACATATTCTACCTCTGGCAGAGATAAAGAGTCCCCGAGGTAAGATCCTTCTAAAGTGCTTCACAGGCTCTTCTCACTTCTTGACCAATAAGTATGCTATACTTATAGTATACAATACTATTAAATAGTAGCATGTCATCAACATGCTTTTTCAGCCACTTCTTCAGACAGTGGATAAGTACATTTACCCACTCTACTATCAGCTATTCATCAGATATTCTGTGGCACTAAATTTCTTGCCATGGTAAAAATTGACTTTATTTTTTTTTAATACTTTTTTCCTTTTTTTTTTCTCCCTACAACATTTCCTTTCCCTTATCTCTCTCTCCCTCTTTGTATAACTGCCCAATTCCCTCTCAACACTCACAATCACAATTTTCTGCTTTATTCAGAATTTCTATTCAGCAGTGGGCTCTAAAGTTGACAGGATTTAGAGAAACCACTGCTAACATAAACACAGTAAACTAACCTGTAATGTTGATATTTCCATATCCACACCAGACACTGGATACCTATGACCAGACACTAATGTGCAAGAAATCTGGTGTTTATCTGCCCCTGATAATAACTGGCTACAATAATTCAGATTCCTACACAAATCCCTTCAATTAAACATGTAAAAATGCTGTTAGAAAGAACTTTAAAAAATAGAAAGAAACTTAAATTAGAATTAGAAAGAACTTTAAAAAAAAGGTAAGTGAACATTAAAAACCCACTTTTCTTTAAATGCAATGATGCTGCTCATTTCTGATGGTCTGATTTCCTCCTTGAATTCATCCTTCACAGATTAAAGGCACTGTAATTCCCAGAAGGCATGAGCTCTCTGCACCTCCACTTTTAAAAACACTAAATGAGTCATTGCCCTGAATTTTCCATTCCACCTCCAAATTCTTCAGCTTGAACACATTTTGGGCATACAGAGGTTACTGCTTCTTGAACTGTATACAGAAAGAACTGCCAGCCTGAGTAAAATAAAAGCTTTATTTAGCCCATGAGCCTTCCTCTGCCTCTGAGGGTGAAGAGAAACCCAGGGAAGCCAAAAGGTTTTCCTGAAGCTCATTCCCATTTCCCAATGGTCTTTGCCTCACAGCTACCTGAGTGGGAAGCTACATCTAAACCTCCATGTTTACTTGCACCTTCTGAATCTATCAGACAAAACTGGGGCTTTTTCCAGATGGGTTTTTACTCCCTCTCTTGATCTATCAGCCTCCTGGCTGTCCTGTGGGGATTTCAAGTTGAATTCATTGTATCAGGAAAAAGCAAGCAAACAAAAAACTCACAGATCCCGCTGTGTAGTCATTTAGGTGCCCCTTAGCTCATATATGATGAAAAAGAATCAATTCCTGTGTGCTTTCTCTATGTCACAATGATCTCCACTATCACCTGTTGCAGTTCCCCTCAACCATCTTTTTCATTTGTTTAGTCTCCCCAAACGTGGAAGCCATCCACGTTTCTCCATTCACAGGTGGTGTGTTACAGATTTATGCCACAGAACAGTAATATTTTTTCTGTTCCTTTTATGTACCTGGCGTAACAACACAGAATTTCGTATTTCACCTTTCCCTGAATATGGAGCACTTTCAGAAAACTAAGCAGAAGCATCATCTGAAAAAAGAAGCAAATTGAGAATCCATCTCTGTGTACACAAAGTGATTTTTTTCCCACTTTGCACTTAATCGATTACTATAAACAATTTTTATGAGAATAACAAATAAGAGAAATTCCCAGAGAGAAAAAAAGCTCTTTTGATTAAGGTACCCAAACCATATTCTGTTGACCCAGAAGCATAAGTTTTCCAGGCTAGGAGGTTCTGCCAGTTTTCCCCACCTCCACCTTGCTCATAACCAATGTTATGAGAATGTCAGCAGGTTCATTACAGATAGAGAGCAAATCAGGTATATGCCTTCTGGATTTCTGCCAGATAAGGTTTTTTTGAGGAAAGCAAATGCAAGGTGTTAGTCAAAAATTCTACTTCTTCAGCAGAGATAAAAAGCACTGACAATGTTTTGATCACACATATTTATATGATAAATAATAAAAATGAGCACATTTCCCATATTGAAGATCAAGGAAGGATATTCAGACAGAAAGGTGAAACTGTTTCAATTCTTAGGAGATTCAACAGCAAAGGAGACACATCTTATTAAATATTCGTTACACTTGAATAAAAAACATACTTAATAATTAATTGTTGTGCATTTAATAACATAATCACTGCCCAATTAAATAAAAATGAAAATTTAATTTGAGGCACTTTAAGTACAAGGAGATTAAGGATAAAATATGAATATCCTGAGTCAGTTTTCAGCACTGAGTGTGGAAGTGATATGTGGCAAAGTAGTTCAGCCAGAATTAGCAATTTAGAAAGGGTAATAAAACATTCCTTCATCTGCACCTGGCCACAGGAAGCAAAAAATGCCAAACAGGAGATGGTGTGGGAAATTTCACCTCCATTTCAAATATAAAAAGAAAAAAAGGAGCTCTACCATCCATCCCCATCCATAATAAGGCCATGTAATCTTTTCTCATACTCTTGGCTTGACAATCCTGTATACCAAATAGGACCCACCTAAGGGGAGAATTTGTCAGACAGATCTGCCCATTTGAAACAATTCTTATTTTAAACCTATGGAACTGTAAGGTTAAAAAGCCTCAACCAACAGGTCACCTTGCCAGGCTCTTGCTCTGCTACCCATCTCTTTGGTGTCCCCACTCCTAAGATCATCACGCATTCTTCTCCATACAAAATACCAGGGACAATCAAGGTTTCCCCTCCTTGGAATGCCAAAGGCAGCGCATTTGTATGAGGGGATGTATTGCTGCCTACATCAGCCTGGAAGGGTTTATAGATAGCTCAGTAAGAGGAGTTTAATAATAATTCCCAGATCTAGTATTCTAATAAAGCAGAGAAACCATTCAATTACAAAAGAATAGTTTGGATTCTAAGTTTCTATCTCTTTAGTAAAAACCAAACATGTCATCAAAAGTTAGGATATTATGAAGTGCCCTTTATAAGGTGCAGATACTGTTGAATATATCACTTAGCAAGGCAAGTCCTTCAAACTTATTTTAAATATCACTTTTACATGGATCTTATTTAAGGAAACATCTCAAAGTGAAACCTCAGTTACAAATTTTCTTCTTCTTCCCCACTCTTGAGCTGTATTATTGACATCTCTATCATTTTATTAAGACCACCTCAGATCAAATTAGACCCAAGATCAAGCAGCCAAGTCAAGGTTAGGTCATTACCTGTTATGTTGCAAAAAACACGGAGTGGTCCCAGGGGTCCACTTCCATCAGAATCGATGTAGAAGAAACCTGATGTCCTCCCTTGGTGTCGGTAAGCCTCACAGGACTGCTCATAGACAGCTTTGAAAGAAAGAGAGAGGGACTGCATCACAGACAGAACACAGACAGACATGTCTTATACATGAGTACTGCATTAATTATTGCCATAACTAACCCTGTTAGCACACAGCTGATTAGCATGTGAAATTTTATGGCATCTGGGTTGGAACCCATGCTCTAAATCACACATTTCTCTAGCTAATTCCTTTAAATTAATGCAGGCTGGCTTTAAAGATATAGGTACTTGCTTTATTTTGGATTAAAGGATGCAAATACTTAAATAAAGGGATATGAACTTTCAAATGTGACATATCTAGCCATGGAGAGGTACATCTATTCACCATGTATGGTATTTCAAAGACATACCTACATACACACAGGTACACATGATTTACTACCTAGGCATGCATTTAAGTGTTCTCAACACATGGTAGATATTTTTGTCAGTCCTTGCCTTCCCTGCAGGATAAGGTTAACAGGAAGCATTAAAGCCCCACCATAGTCTACTGTCCAAATGAAATCCATTGTTCCCCAGCAGAAAAGCTCAAGCTCAGACATGGTCTCCATCCTAGGTTATGTTTTTACACTTTAGACCTAATTTTATACAACCAACTCTTTCTCTCTGCTTATCAATATTCTTCTCTTAGTGTACCAGTGCCCACGAAAACCCAAGTGGTTAATAAAACAAGTACAGCAGGTCACCGAGAACAAGAAAAAGAAGAAAAGTCCACTGGTCAGTACAATCTTTGTATTTGAGGCGTATTTTAGGAAAGCTACAACTGTCATTTCATATGAAGCAAAGAGAAAACTCACACAGAGAGGCAATCTAGAATATCAGAAAGTCACATGTATGACCCGGGACCTTGAACAACAACCTTAAATCTCATTTCAGGAGTTGATTTTTTTCCTCCCCACCTGCTTAAACACTTACCTGATAATACTGACAAAATTATTCTCCTTAACAGTTTATGACTGCTGTACTGAGAATGTAAATACAACTGCAAAGTTCCCAGGGCTTTTCATGTGAAAGGAACTCAGGGAGCTTTGCAGATTGATGGCAGGCGCAGCACTTCCTCACCACTGCTAAACACAATCCCTGCAGAAGACAGCAACTGCTTCACAGCAGCAGGAATAGCTCCTTACTCTCACTCCTGTGCACACATGGATTCACATTCCACCTTCTCCCTCATTCTCTTAAATAAACTTCTCAAATGAAACATTCAAAAGGCATATATGGTGAGCCCTGAAGAAGTCTTGTCCGAAGAATGCTGTAAGATATTTCACTACTTAGATATTGGACCTTTCTTCACTTCTGCCAACAAAACAGAACCACAGTTCTAGGGACTCTGATCCAAACTGGCTATGGATTAAGTCTCATCCTTCAATCATTTGTATACTCACAAAAACATGCTTTTCCCTTGCACACTTCTTGCCTAACCAGGCATCTTTAGCAGACAGAACATCTGAGTGCTAAACAAGCACAGCACTATCCTACCCAGGGTTAAGAAGCTGCTTAAGGTACTCAGCACCTGATGAGACAGTGCCTTAATTAGCATCCATCCTATAATAAATAGAATTAGGAAAGCCATTTCCTCAGAGCCTGATGAATTCAAGCATGGTAGGAGGCCTGAATATCTCTAAATTCCCACTGTGATAGCTGGCCAAGAACACTTATTAAATGCAAGTTAAATAAAATCCCCAAACCAGAACCTATTCTTCCAGCGCTCAGAAGCTGAGGGGCTGACAGAGTCCCTGAGTTGCAGAAGTGCTGACAGAAGCAGTGGGCATATGGAGGTCAGGAGAGAGATGGTAACAGGCAATTAAGTAAGCAACCAAGGAATCATGGTTTGATCAATTTGCAAAGTTCTGAAAGTGCAGTTCACTCTGAATTTGCTGTCATCATCGTTACAGGACACTTCATCTTGTCTCATTAGGGAATATGCCAATTGCTTCCTCGGAATTGTTTGCTGAGTGTTTTTAAAGACAAAGGATGGTGCGAGGGGAAGAGACATAAAACAAGTGTGTTGTCAGGGAACTGGCACAGCAAATCTCAGTCTTCATCACAACTTGTTCTTTCTAAGTGTTCTTCTTCTTGACTGTCATTTTGGCTGGAGCCCATATCTGAGTTTTTCAAATTAGTAAGGAAAGATGTGAAGATTCTGCCCTTAATAACATGGGTAGATTCAAACAGAGATGATCTACTCACCTTTAGATAGCCCCTTTGCCACTGTAACTTTAGGGGAAAAAAGGCTATACAGAGCTAGAAATCAGGCTAAAGGTGCTCAACTGGTATAAATCTGAAAGGATACACAAGCTTCCATAAAACTACAGTTATGTCTGCCAGAAGGAAATCCATCCTGGTATGTTTGTCTTTCAGTTATATGAGAAATCCAGCACTACATACTGGGAAGTAGCAGAAGAAATGGGAAAAGGCCATAAACCTCAAGCTCTAGCACATAAAACATATTCCATCATGATTAGTGAAAAGCAGTTTTGGTGGGCAGTTTATTTCATACCTGCACACAAAGTTTCACATGCCTGTATCTGTAGCACTTGGTACTGCGCACTTCTAGACTGCAAGCAGATGGGCCATTTATTTTAATTCTCTTTTTCGCTGGTTTTTTTTTCTGTATAAAATGTATCAAGAAGAAAATTATGTTTGTTTTTCAGTCACTGGCAGATGCCCCTACAGACATTTTGAGTGCACCAACCTTTCCAAGCTCTGCTCAACTCCTTTGTGGCCTGAGATGCTTTCTTGCTTCAGAACAAAGTTATTCAATTCCATTTGCTGAAAAAGGCTCTATTATGACAGTAACAATAACTTGAAGCCATCTTTATGGGTCCATGAAAGACAAGATTTCTTTGCTGTCATTATTCTCTTTTTGCAATCAAAAATATCATATGAAGGTAAAAATCAGACAAAGTCAGCTGTGACTGTTAAGACCCCAGAACCTCAACTTTGAAAACTGTCTTCACATTTATCCTCTGTTTTGTGTCAGGCTTCTCTGGTGTAGATGGAGTTGTGTTCATTTTGGGAATATCAGGGAAACCATTATTGTAATTGTCATTAAAGAGTCACCAACCATTTAAGAATAAAAGGCCCCACTTTCAAAAAGCAAGCACTAAAGGTAATGATGGAACTGTTGACAGCTACACACATTTTAATGGCAAAGAGAATTTGCACCTTTTTAATAAAGGAGAGGTATTCATCAGTTCGTTCAGAGTAGAACCCACCATGAATTTTCAAACATTATTTTTACCAATATTTAAAATTTATTTAAAATTCATAAGCTAATAAATAAAAACTATGGCTCTGAAATGTATACTCCCCTCTTTTTTTCAAGCCATACACTACACCTCCCCACAGAAATATCCTAGCAAAACTATAAATATTCACTTTGATTGGTCATGGTTCAAGCTATAGATCCATGATTCAGACTTCAGTGTCAGAAAAGCATTATCAGATTTGAATATCATCATAATAAAACCTTTTTTTGACCTTTTGCATAAAAAACCATTCAGAATTTAATTTCCTAATCTCTGCATCAAGACCCTTAGGGCTGGTCAGCCACAGCACATGCAGGAGCTCTCTGTTACTCCACTGTCAGGTCTGAAAGGACTGGGGTCACTCTTGCCTTGGGTCTGCAGTTGAAAATTCAAGCCTTTATTCAACATGCTTCACAAGCCTGAAAGGTTTTAAATATGAGCAATTGTGTCACTGTTCAATTCTTTGAAGTATCTTGAACCTGATAATCCAACTGCTCTAATTACAGTCCTTCAACCAGAGGTGATTTTATCCCAGCCATGGCTGAAATCTATAACAGTACATGGCTAAGCACAAACATTTCCAAGGTCAAACTTCCATTTTTTCTGACATAAAATCTTTTTTCTTCACTTTTTCACAGACTGCCCCTTGCTATATTGATATCTGGCTTCCAATCTTCCTTTTGCCCTAAGCAGTTCACCTGCAGTCTCCATGGCAGCCTTTGCTAAGCACAGGCTTCCTGTTCCACTGCAGAGCTGCTCAGCAGATGAGCCTTTAGATGCTCTCAGCTCCTAAGTTCTTAGCTCTGTTTCCTTTGCCCTCATGTTCTTATGAAACCTCTGCTGCCTTTCAGGCTTCATTTTTGGTTTTTTCCACCTCCAGTCCTACTTTGGCTAAAAAAAAAAAAAGGCCATTCTTTGTACAAAGCCTTGAACTTCTGCAAATAACTGTTTGAGAACTTCTGTTCTCAAGGAGCAACATATTTAAAGCCCCCTCTCTTCAATGGCTAATGAACCTGCTATTCACTCAGTAAGATGCACTCTTACCCCATATTTAAAAATCCTGCTTGCTGTTGCACTCAATGTAAGGGTCCAATGGCACTGCTCAGTTCTGCTGCTGGGAGGACCAGGCAAGGCAAACCTCTCTCTGCTGCACCCAGCAGCACATTATTTATGTAGATACCACCAAGAATGTAAACTTCCAAACAAAAAACAATTTGTTTGTTTTTTTTTTTTTCCCCTCAGACAACACTGTCCTTTTCAGATTTAATGGACACCAAGATAACTTTCCTCAAAAAACAGAAATAAGCCTTAAAATCCCCCATATTTTGTTCTGACTGCTTTCCCTATTACTTTGGAAATTGATTTCATTGCATGAAATGTGAGCTAGGGATTCAGAATTTCAGCTGTACTAGTTATGACTACCAAAATGAATCCTGTAGTATTCCTGCCTCAAGATTAGATTCTCATAATCTAATAAAAGTAGCTGATAATTTTCAATTTCTCAGAGGGAGAGAGCATTTTATGGTGGTATAATACATAAAATACATTAAAAGGACCTAAAGAACTTTAATTCTTTATTTCATTGGAAGGTGCTGACACTGTCCACTTTTCAGATAAAATGCAGCAGCAGTGAGTTGCTTTTATCATCTCTAAAAACTGTAAAGTCATGAAAAAAGGTAGACAGAATACTTGCAGCAACATCATTTCAGGCTCATTTAATCATTGTGTAATTCTTTGCATATTACACAAGAAGAGTAATAATAACCCCTATAATGGCAATTATTATTGCATTCAGAGGTGAGAACTTATGTACTGGTTAGACTGGACAGGCCAGTAAGAGCTGGGGATTCTGCCAGGATAATCAACCAGCCACAGACTGACCTTGGGAAAACAGATATACACAAATGCTGAGCAGGCCAAATTAAGTATTCTCAACGAAATGCTCAGAGCTCTTGGAGGCAGATCAGAGATGACTATTTCAATCTCTGCACGTGTACCTTAGGCCTGACAGATCTGCTCTTACAGACTTGGAGTAATGAGCAAAAGATTTTTCTAAATAAAAAAGAAAGCAGTATGTAATGGCAGGTTTCTTATTTCAGCAACAGAGGGATTAGTACAGCAATGAACTCAGGGAGTGATCATCATTCTCACCCCTAAAATACAATTGTCTTGTTAAATGCCAGAAAAACCTACTCTCAAAACCTGGATTGTGACAGCTCTGCTCTTGACAGAATAATGCAGTCTCTGCTGTGACGTGCCTGGATGACAGACAGCTTATTTCTTCCTTTTTAGAATATGTACTTGCTCATCTGGTAAAGAATATGTTATTTCCACAAATGGAATTAAAATGCCTTTTAGCATAGGGTCTCCTAAATGGATGCTCAGGAGAGATACACCCATTGAACCTGGTTTTCAGACAATCTCCTGCCATCCAAGCTTGGGCTGCCCCTGGCCAAGGCCATGCCAGGCCATCCTCCCCTGTCACTGCCCTGCTGTGGCTGGAAGGCAGCTGTGACAATGACAGAGCCCAGCCTGGGGCTGCTGCTGCAGGAGGGCAGCCAGGGACAGCCAGACCCTTGTGAGGGAGGGACAGGAGTGACCAGAGAGGCAAAGGATGCTGTGCAAAGCTCAGAATTTCGGTCTTGCTGCAAAGTCCCCGTGTCCCTCAGGGGATGGTCACACCTGGGGATGGCTGGTTTTACACAGGACTGAGTGAGTTTCCCACATGCTCCTTTCTGCTGGAAAGTCCTGAGGAAAGTCCCACATTCAATGTGTTATTTATAAGGAAATCTCAGGCAAAGGGAAAAACTTTTTTTAAATGAACACCCCTGAAGAGAATGCATCAATAATATAGTAACTTATTACAAAATAAACAATAAAAATTCATATTCCAAAAGCATGGTGTGAACAAAAATATGCAGGAACACCAAGTGCAGTACTGAAGGTTTGATATGAATATTAAATGTGTTTTCTTTAGTCAAAGAAAACCAGCGTGTTTAAGCGCACACGGAAAAAAGCTGCTCAAGAACCTCAGACAGGAAAATTGGCTACTCAGGACATGCAAATTGCACTACCAAACTCACTAGTAGGCATCTATCAGACTGAAACTCTCAAAACCTCATTTTCCCATCCAGCAAAGTGTACACATCTCCCTACCTTGGAACACAGGAGAATTACCAAACCCCCAGCTGGCATTTTAAGATGCAGCTCCAGTACTGCTAACAATCTGGCTGAAGCTATATTAAGCTTTTCAGATTAAAAAAATGATATATGCAGTAAGCATATTAATATTAAAAAATACACTTTCAGAGCCTGAAGTTATGTTAGGTTTATGGCAGATCAATGCCTAGATGACATTTCCATTATTGGATAACTCTTTCCTCCAGCAATTATCTAGGCCAATAAGACACGTACCTCTATGTGTCAGATAGATCACACACCAAAACAAATACCCAGAATTAAATTTCATTCTGTTAATTATCACCTTGCAAAGCTTTGGGACACAATGACAACCCCAAAAGATGAGGAATTTAATAATTATTTTATATTTCTCAACATCTTTTTATATCAACGTTCAGCACTCTTTGGAATTAAAAAATACATGCAAGACTAAAAAATACCTGAAAACTATCATCAATAAAAATCATAGAAATACAGAAGGCAAAATGAGGCTTTCTAAGGGACTAGGACACTCATCAAAAGATAAGATTACTAATCATTATCTTGCAATAAAGCTACACCATTCTGTATCTCAGGGCCATTTTACACCGGTCTACTGCTCTTACTATCACATGATAATTACAAGAATTAATAAAATCAGAGGAATGACTATGCAGCTTTTAAACTATGCACTTTCAATTAATACCTATATTAATTTTTACATATGTATATTAATATATAAAAATTAAATCTGTAGTTCACTTACCTATTTTTCCCCTTTCTTCCCACCTATAATTCTGACCTGCCTTCAGCTGCCTACTCTATGTCTGAGCTAGGACAGCCTCCCTCTACAGACGGCAGACTTCAGAGGTGGTCCATGAACTTCCCATGGACACTCCAGCTCGCAGTGAGAGTAGTTAAGCTCTGAAAGCAGCTCACACTCCTTTTTCCATATAGAGAGAGGCCAGACCACTATCTTAACTTGGATGTCACAGTACCAAGACAGCAAAAGATAGACTAGCTGAATCCCACTCAGGGCTTTTCCCCAAGCTGTGTACTAACATCAGTGTTTGCATCTGGATGAGGAAAAGAGAAAATTAACATTACATTATTATCTGTTTTGCTATGGTTCACACATGCAATGGATCCTCTCTATCTGGATTTTATCAGATTACTCCAATACCTGACAGATCAGCAGGCTACCCACCACACTGGAGAAATTGGGAAGGTATCTATCCCTAAAAGGCTTCAGCTGAGCTCCTCTTCCAACCTATCTAAATGAAGCACATTGAAAAGATAAAGCAAAAAGCAAAACCATACATTTTAGAGATTGAAATACGATTGAATCCTCAAAGCACTGTCTCAGCTACAGATAAGCTCAAGTAGCAATAAGTTTCAAAAGAAAGAGCCCACACAATTTCAGCAGACGATATAGATCACACACCTTTTAATATATCTGCAAATTGGATCCTATTTCCAAGAGAGCTGGAGAAAGTAAGGCACAGCAAAAGTCTTACACAATGAAATGTAAATCACCAACAGTTGGCTTTATATCCTATAGGGTCATTCCATGACTCCTGGTTTCCCCAGAAAGCATATACAGGTTTCAGCAAGACTTTACTTGCATTCACATTTAAGTTCAGAGAAGAGGAGAACGGAAGCAGGACCAGATGACACTTCAGAGTGAAACTTCTGTGAAACAAAATAAGGCTTTAATGGGACAGTACCATACCCTTTTCAGTAGTGGACCCTTATCTGGACCAGGCAGATTGCCAAACACCCTGTGACAGTTTAGAAGCTTTCAGGATCAGAAGGAGTTTCGAGTGAACAGGAGGTTTTCAGGCAAGTAGCTGCCTCTAGTAAGATTATATTAAAGCCATGTCTAGAGCCAGACAGTTATTTCCATGTATCTTCAGATGGATGCTTTCGCTTCATACACACTTCCTGAATTTCAAGTACACATTTTCAGACAAGCCAGACACAATTTTGTCCCACATATCTGACATGGTCTTGCAAACACTGTCCCAGCTGTGTCTTCTATCAACTTACTGTTCTTTTCTGACACTCTCTAATTCCCTTATGTTGCATCAAATGCAAACTATTTATCTTTGCTTTTCATGGCACATTTCCAACCTCTTTACCTGTCATGACTCTGACATTTGCCTTGTCAAAAATGTCAAACTCCTCTGGCCTTAGCCTTATATTTTTCACACAAGCACATTATTGCTTTCTCCCATTTCCCTAAGCACTCCATTTCTTCCTCTTTTTAATCTCTACTTTATGGCTATTTTGGTATAAGAAAGCCTAGAAATAATTATGCACCTGGTAGACTGAAACTGCCACCTGTAATGCTGATGAAGCCTTTCTAGCATTCCATCACCTGTGCCAGCATGTTTTATACCCTCAGAAACTTAACTGCACACTCTTTGGAGAAGAGATTGTGTGTATTGTTAGCTGTTGCTCACAGCAGGATTCAGTGTGGTCTGTGAATATTTGGAGCTAAAAATAGGACTGCTTATATACTAACCATAAAATGTATTTCAATAATTCATATTTGATGACAGCAAGTTAGGGACAATTTCTCTCAAGATCTCAGTTCTTAAAATAGTAAAATCTCCCAGTCTGAGGTGGTAAGACACAAACTAATTAAATCTGGCTTGAATATGCATGCCATGTGGTTCTTCCTAAAAGCACGACAAAGAATGGGTTTTTTATTCTTTTCAACCAGGGG
The DNA here is from genome assembly GCF_035770615.1 of Melospiza melodia melodia. Lineage (NCBI taxonomy): Eukaryota > Metazoa > Chordata > Aves > Passeriformes > Passerellidae > Melospiza > Melospiza melodia. Next base: position 13,284,871 of record NC_086201.1, on the reverse strand, counting down.
CACCCATGTTTTACCATACCAAAATGAGGTAAAATCTATGGTGATGTAACTCAGACCAAAAAGAAATCCAGGCAACACTGAAACAATTCTCACTGTTTTGCTAGTAGCAGATCGCCAGCTAAATCTTTCCCTTGCTGCTGCATGGATTTGGGTCTGAAGGGCAGTTTAATAAAGGAAATAGCCTCTCCAAAGTGGTATAAGTTCAATTTCAGGCCTGTCAGCATCAGTGTTCTAGAAAACTAAAAACTCTTCAGGTAATATTTCAAACCATATGAAATTAGATGTTTTACTTTGATAGAACTACACTGAATTATATGATTGGAGAGTTTCCTATACATTGAAGATATTCTGGAGTTATGCTGTGATCAAATCTGTGCCTTTCATTCACCTGCTAAAAGGTACTCCTGCACATCCCCCACTATCAGCTGAAAGTGATAGCATCTCTTGTTCTGCAAGTTTTGTATCACCAGTCTGTGTTTGCCTGCTGGCTTTGAGTTGGTTTCATTGCATATTTCAAATAATGAATGCATTTCTCCAGACTAATGTTGCTGTTTATCAGCACTGCTTGGCTCACAGGGCAGCTGGCTCCACAATCTAGCTGGAATCAAATTAGCTGTTGATAAATCAGTTGTAAATAAGATGAGCAGCTGAATAGCTGTACATCACACCTGTGCACAGCTCAACACAAGAGCTTCTTGAGAAACTTTTCAGAGTAGTTTCACATCACTAACCTTAAGGAACTGCAGCTATGTGTCTTTGAAGGGCAGACATGAGCTGACACAAGCAGGAGGCTTCACTAGCTCCATGGAAGTCTCTGTGGGGAAAACTAGTCATGAACCAGCTCTCTGTGGTATGAGATGGTCTCCTCTGGACAGAAGCCACACTGAGCTGGCACAGACATAGTGAGCCTCAGGCCCCAAGCTAATATGACAGCACAGATGTAGCCCAGAGCTGAGTGTCCCTAATCACCTCTGACAGTCAATAGTGACATTGCTTCTTCTCCTGCTTCCCTAAGGAGCCACTTCCTACTCACCACCTGACTTGGCCTCCTAGTTCTGCACCAGTCATCACTGGTACAGATACTCTGCTTTGGCTTTAAAGGTGCTTTGAAGAGTTGTGATGCCTTTTGGAACAACAAAAGCAATGGACAGAAAGTAAGCCCTCTTTTTAAAACTATAAAGTCAGCCTTTTTCTTCCCTCTCTTTATCTGGCTTGGCATGATTTCCACACAAAACCCTTGGCTTCTTTTGTGTTCACAATGTAGAGTTCAGGTGACAAATCTATGAACAGATCTCTCAGCAGAATCTCTTGTCAGCTGCACACCCCACAAATGCATTCACTGTTAACTACCAAACCATTAAAGTCTCCAAAATGACAGTATGGTTGCCAATATTCTCAGCTTCAAACCACTAAGTACCTTTTCTTCTCTTTGGCTTTTTAGTTAAACGGGGGGAAAAAAAATCCATCTCACCAATGTCATCCTATCTGTGATCCAAGCGCTCATCAAGCATCCAGAGTGGTTACAGTTGTATTCCTGGAATTGTTATTCTTATTCACAATTTTTTTTTTCTCTATTTCCTTTGTTAGAACTGGAAATTTACCTTCATTTTCTGTTTTTCCTTTTAGTCAGCTGTATGCAGTGGCTTTATTGTGGCTTTTCCTTTCTCCATTTTTTACCAGAATTTGCAGCATTTTGTGCCTCTACTGTTTGATGGGGGTTTTTTAACCTTTAAAACCCCTTAATATTCCTTTTGCTGTGGATTTCAGTAGCCGAATGTTTCTGTATTCTTGTTAATAGTAGCAGCCCAAAAACAGTTCAGCAAAATTTCAAAATCATAAACTGTCAGAAACTGGTTCTTGCTACATGGACTTTCATATGATCTAAAAACAGAGTCCAGGGTGTTAAAATTGACTTAATGCACCAAACACAGATTAACACAGCTCAGCCCAGCTAAATTCTACTAAACATCTGATGGCCACTATGATTGCAATGAGGATGTAATACAAATGAAAACTGCACTTACAGTTGTGACAGGTGGCTCCCATGTAGCCTGTATTGTTGCAGTCACAGTAAAAGGTGCTCCAGGACTGGGAGCATTTTCCTCCATGTTCACAGTAGTTGGGTAAACATCTAAATTGAGACATTAAAAAAATGTAATTAATTATAAATATTTCTGCAAAAATAATGTGCTGTGGGAAAAAGATCAAAACCAACAGAACTGTCTCAACTCCTCATTCAGGCAAGATTTTCCTAGGGCTGAAATAGCTGTGTAATGAAAGAATTATTTATTTCTCTGTGATTCACATCCAAGCACTGAAGAAAAGAACATTTAAGCTATCAGAAGATAGGTAAAGATCACTGTAAATAAAAAAATACTGCTTATTAGCAAATAAAGTGTCATGAACTTTCTGAGCACAGAGCAAGACAAGTAGCAGATGAAAATGGTATTGAAATCAAGTTCCAAAGGAGAATCCCATGTTTTCTGATTGAACAGGCACCACTGTTATCAAAATTAGGCTAAGTTACTTTTATGGTAACACTAACAGCATGCAAATCTCTAAAGTGAGAGAAAAATATGCTTCAATTATGAGTTCTGTACTCTCTTCCTCATTTTAGTTGGTGTGCCTCTGAAGTATTATTGTGAAACAAATTATTAAAAGAAGAAAAGAGGCACAACAGCATGCAGCTCAGGAAATGAACAGAAATAAAAGCTGTGGGAGATAAATTCAATCTCCAGGACAAAAAGTGAATGCTGATCTGAACTCCCCCGGTATAAACGTAGGCAGTGCAATGGAGTTACACCAGCTTAAATGGGAGCAGATTGTTCTCTTATTTGTCTTTTTTTCATTTTTTTTCCCCCTCTTACTGTATATTAATCTCTTTTACACAGTATGTCTGACTTTTAAAAAATAAGTAACTTGTTTATACTGCTGATTCAATTGTGTTGGGTGGGTGGAGAGGAAACAGGCAATCAATTTATCCTTTACACTACAGAACTCCATTAGGATTTGCTTTGCTGTAATTTGAGCTTCAAAACTCTTTCAGTGCCCAGATCTTTCCAGGGTGTTAGTGTGAAATCACTGATGCTACCTTGATTTTTTTTCTAGCTGAAGATGTGGTTTTATTGCAGTTCATCTTACCCTTAGGAAGCTTTTTTGCATTCAAGTAGGTATATTGCCCTTAGCAGTGGCTTTCAATCTGTTTCTTCTAATTACAATTAAAACCCATTCCACACAAGCAAGCAGAAAACCTGTATGTCACTAACAGCCATCTTCACCAGCCTTCTGAGCCTCATCAGCCAAGTTTTCATCCGTTTACTTGAGTCCAAGGCTCTTTGGAGCTGCCAAAGCTTGACAAGGCAAAGGAAGCTGTTCATGTGCCCAGAGGCCTGTCGGAAGAACCTCTTGTCCTCAATATGCTCCCTGCTCATTCATACAAACTTACATCTATTCATCTCTATCAGTTGGTCTAAGATTCATTCCAGAACACAGCTCCCCTTGATCACTATTTATACTATTATACATAAGATTATAAAGGTCATATAAAAATATTAACATGAAGGATTATTTTTATTAATGCTTGCTCAATTACTGCAATAATTACTTACTATTCAAATATGAGAGAAATAAGGAATTCAAGAAGAAAATATGTTATTTATATCTGCAACATCTTTTAAAACATTTCTAAGATATATTGGTCTTATAAAAATCATTGTCATAGTTTCTATTAATCATTGAGCTCAAATAAAAAGGAGAACAGAGGATGAGAATAACATTCCTAGTTTTCTAGCTCTCAAGGAAATTTTCACTGCTGTGGGAGAACATCTTGTTTCTGAAACAAAAATGAAACAAAGGGAAAGGCCAAAACCTCTGGGTTTGCCCTATGCTTGTAAGGCAGGAATTGTGAGAAGGGATGAGATTCTGTCTTATAATGGTATGATGGGCAATCATCTATCAGTCCAACAGCCTGCTGGTACAACGAGAGCCCAGCCAGCCCCTCTGCCATCACTGAAATGAGATTTAAAGCTTTGGGTTGCTGCTGAAGAGAGCAGGAGCAGCCCTCTGGGATAGTGCAGACAGGACTGTGTGGGGTGCCCTGCAGGGCCCTGCCAGCGCCTGAACCAGCAGCTCCATCCCAGAGGCAAAGCACGGGGGTACAACAGCTCTGCGGTGGTACATGTGAATTTCACCTGTGGGAAATTTACTCATATTTGTACTTTGCAGGTGCCTGCCCTCGTCCTCAGCACACTGCCTTTAATTGCACTTGCTATTTCGTGATAAACATTCTTGTATGCCACCTGTACAGCAGCAGTTCCATTCACATCACAGGGAGGCTGTGAGAAGAAACATATGATGTTAATGGAGCTCTTTGGAGATATGAAAATAATAGTGCTGTTATTAGCATAATTTACATCATCGGTGTAATGGACAAATATGATCTTTGCCTAGTTTAAACTACCTTTTATTAATTAACCCAATGCAGTAGAGCTAATTACTAACCATTTCTGGTTTGCCAAAGGCCTGTATTAGAGGCTTAGGCACATTTATTCCCTTGAAACAGTTTCCTTTTAAAGATTTTACAAAGTTGAAGGTCACTTCTTCTATCTACTTGTCTTATGAATGCAAACACTTTTTCTTCTCCCAACAATGCACAAAATGCAAGTCAAACTAACCATGTCAGCTTTTAATGATATTCATAAATTCAGCATTAAATCTTTTTTTATTCCTTAGTCTATTTGCTTTAATTAACACCAACTACATTGATCTTGGTTTTGGTCAGATAACTAACCCTTCTAAGAGCTTATGAAACAATTTTTTCTGCAACTCTAATAATTACCATAATCTCATTTTAGCTGAGCAGTTGTGTCTTCATTAGAAGCAAAATTTATCTTAATTGTGAGAGAACTCAAAATTAAGAAATAGCTACAATTAAAATTAATCAAGGCATGGATAAGTCAAAGATTATTGCATTTGTGAACTGTCCTACATCCTCATGTTGAAGGATTTAAACACATGTAATTTAAAATATAAATTAATGTTTGCATTCTAGTAGAAACAAACACTTTCAGCAAAAAATGCAGTGGTATCACAGAACATTGCATAGACAAAAATTTGCATCAGGCAGCCCCTGACCTATTTGCAATTGAAATGAACAAACAACTCAACTCAATTTTTGCAAGCAATGTAAATGAGACACTTGAAAATTTATGGATTTGCCTAAGAAAGCTTGTGACAGACCAAGGACTCTGATCTTTCCCATTTATTCATACAATAATAAATTATAAGAATATATGAAATATATTAATATAATATGAATATGACACCACGCCACTGTGGTGTCATATAATTTCATATGACACCACACAGTCCTGTTCGCACCATCCCAGTAAAAAATTATTATTAAAAAAAATAACTGAAGCACATAAATTTTTCCCTCATTGAGCCAAGCTGGAAAATGTACACCTTAGCCATCTAAGTGAGCAATATGCAGAGCCTGCACAAAAGCCTTCCCTGTCCTTGGATGAAACATTCACCTCCAAAACCGTGGGTGTGCTTCCTTTGAAATCAAAGGACAAACTGCACAGACATTAGGGGGGAGAAATTCGGGCCTTTGATGGGAATGATGAAGAAATAACAATGGCAAAATTACTTGAGTGGGAAGGCTGAAGGAGCTCTACAAATTTGATGTTACACTTGACTGGAAATAAACCCAGTGTACTTTCAATAAGCACCTCTGAGATTCTGTTATAGTCAGCACAGTGCATTCAGCACTACCCTCAATTCCTCCCAAGTAAAGAGGAAGGAAAGGGAACCATCACAGAGAGAAAGAAAAAAGGAGAACATCCCCTAAATATCAAGACTGTATATACACATAGTTTTTAGACAAGCACCGAGTCCCTAAAACTCAGTAATGCTGTAACAAAAAAACACACAAAATTTTGGAAGACTATCAGTAAAGCATTGTCTTAAATATTGTATCAAATTCATTTTATTTCAGCATGTTTTCCTATTTACAGTCAGCAGCTATTTAATTTATAATTAACAAAATTTAACATTAAAATGGATGACTTCATATAATGGGTATATAAGTCTGATGAAACTCACATTGTTGCTGTAACAGACTATATTTTGCTTTAGTAAAATGGTGTCTTTCCACTAAACTCAATAGATTGAGGCCAATTGCAACAACATGGATTTCAGCCCTGCTGTGCTGAGCTGTAAATCTGGGAAACTCCTTGCCAAAAATAACAAAGGTTATTTTTGATACAAGAAATGTCTTCAAGGGGAGACCAGACAATCATTTCCAAGGGAAATTTAGCAATGCAACCAGACAGACAATGTGTAACAACTTCAAGGCTTTACCAAGGGGAAAACTAATGAAGAACTGAGAGCATCAGAAAAAACATTGCAAAAGCACATCCAACTCTTTTGTTGTCCTGGATTTTCTTTTGTGGTAAAATAGTGGGCTAGGTGTCCTTAACCAAAGAAATAAAAAAGAGCTACCAGAACCAGAGGGAGAGAGAAAAAGTGTGTAAAAGCAGTATTACAATGGGCTGCAAAAGAATCAACACTCTTCAGACCTCTGGTTTTTGTCAGCAGACATTTCCTCCCCATCCCCACACATTCCAAATTCTCTTTCCTCTTTGAACTTTAGAAAACTGACCAACAACTTACTAAAAAGTCTTGTGACACTCTATTTTTTATTTTTAAGTCATCTAGGTTTTCTTTCCTAAATTTATGTTGTTATGAGAACACATGGAATACAAAGAGAACAAGAATAATGTGAACAGACAATTCTTCTTTTTCATGATGGAAATCAGCAAGTCTATCCTACTGAATTGATGCAAAAAAACAAACAAAAAAAAACCCAAAAAAACCCCCAAAAAAACCCCAAAAAATCAAAAAAACTCAATAGTTTATAACAAAGGTAGGTTTATCTTCATTGAGAGATTTGGCACATTTATTCTTTCATCAAAACTTGATGAAAGAACTTTTTAAATATAATATTATTTGCACTGTTGGTCACCTTGGTTCTCAGACCCTGCACCTGCACACCACTGTGAGACCAGCATTTAAAAGATCTGAACACTGATGCCAACAGCCCTCAGGCATGAGAGCAGCACAGAACTGTGGAAGAGGTTGTGCTGGGACTGGCACTAGTGAAGGAAAAGCCTGTTTTCTGTGCCTTAGATAAAAGGCATTTTTTAAGATTTGATTGCTTTGTTGTTAGAACACCTACATTTTTAATATAGGTAAATGTGCTGACAGTTTGGCTTAGCATCAGCAGAAAGGATTTTATATAAATAAATTTGAAAAAGAAAAAAGGGAAACAAATAAACCATCCTGTACAGACAGCTGTTCCATTTAGAATTCATCATTTTACAAAGCAAAAGCAGAAAAGCCATCTGCAAAAATCAAACAAACAAAGAAATAGATGATATTATATTCTACTTGCATCCCCATATCTGGCCTTTAATTTATTATGGCATTGCACATCCCATGGATTTTTACTCTAAAGGAAGAGCAACAGGAGAGAACTCTATTCAGGTTCCTCCCAAACTCAATTCCACACTCAAGCAGGATTTCAAAAGCCAATAAATTAGTCCCTTACCTACTTTCAAACTGCATTTTTTCTCCACAGCGGCCTCATTCAGGACAAATCCCCTCTCCCACCCTAGTGAGAAGGCCCTACAGTCATGGGGACAAAGTTAACTTTCTCCAATTCCAGCACCTTTCCACATGTAGAAGTCACTGCACTTACAGGAAGGTGTTCACCCTGCTCAAACCATTTTTTTACCTACCCTCAACAGGATTTACTGAATGATACTGACGAATCTGAAGCACCTGTCTTTATTTCTCTCTGAAACACAGCACTTATACAGGCTAGTGAACAATTCATGGGCCTGGATTGTCATTTTCTGCAGCTGGTATTGCGTGTATGAAACAAGGACAGGGAAAACACAACTAAGGAAGGGCAAGCAAAACCAACTGATAGCATTATTCAAATAATCTTTTTCATTCTCATTAAAGAAACACAAAGTCTAGAAAACTGCCCCCTCCTCAGAGACAGCATTTTCCATTGTAACTATTTTTTTCCAGAATTTGCTTTGTACTAATATTTTCTTGTCTATCACAGAGCAAGAGCATCTGACAGTGTGAAGATCATATCCCAGTCCAAGAGCAGGAAACTGTGCTACATGGTTTTACTACACTTCATTGTCAATCAGCCTTTAAGCTATTGGAGAGAAGCTCTGCCATTACCTGTATTATTCAGCTGCTTTAAACATTAGAATAGATACGAGGAGATGAGGGAATGCTCCTCAGAATTACAGGGATTTTAATTCCAACACCCAGGCTTTAGATGCCTGTGGGTTTGAATTTTTTAAATCTTGCTCTGCTTTTCTGCATCCTGTCCTTCCATTTTAAAACCTGTGTGGTATTGAAAGGATTTCCAAGATCACACTTCAAAATGCTACCTACAAGGGTGTAATTCCAGTAATTTAGTTCCATTACTTAGCATGTCTAATTTGTGATATAGGTGCATACTTCAGGGAACCACCCAGGAGACTGTTCAACTCTCCCAGAACATCACGTCCTTCTCTATTTCTAATACTATTTTCTTCACTGTATAGTGATCATTACAAGGCATTAAGTCATTAAGAAACATTTTTCCCTTTTTCGTTTCCCACCATGTAACATAGCTTGGATTTAAGATACCTTCTCCATTCCATTTCCACATCCATTTTCCATTCCCCAAACCCCATTCTGCTCTGGGTTTAGTACAGAGGAAGTAGAAAAAACTTAGAATTTCTCTAAGGGCAATATAATGAAAAAGAAAAACACATTTCTAACAATATCCTAATGTTTGCTGAACAAGCACAAAGCAAAGTGTTTTACAAAGTATCAAGCACAAGAAAGGGAAACTTTTTGAAAACTTTTTCCCATTTTCCTTAATTAATATAGAAAATAGAAGAAGACATGAAGCCTCAGTAGCCCTGAGCTATTTGTTCACTGAATCCTAAAACAGGCAAAAGAGATAAAAGATAAGGGGAACATTTTCACTCACAGGACTGAAGTCACTTATTTAAGGTAAGACAAATCATCAGAAGAATTACTTATCTGGGCCATCAGATCCCTATAGCTAGCCAGGACATTCTCTCCTGCAGCATTTGAAGGAAAAAAAATCTAGATCTGGGTATTCCAGCATCTGAAGGTGTGCAGTCCAAATGCTTCGTTTTGGCTGAGGATGGAGACATAGTTGGGCAATTCTCAAACCAAACTTGGGTTTTATGCAAAATCAGAAACATTTTGAAAAAGGACACAACATCCCCTCTTATGTCTTCAGCTCATTCCAGCTTTGATCATCATCCAAATTCAAGAAATGTGATGTAAAAACATCCTACTCATTGCTATAAAAGCAAGAAGGGAAAACATAAGAGGCTTTCCTGCAAAGAGAAAGTAATATGCACTATAAAATAATTGTCATTTCTGCAGAGAAGGCACTAAATACTGAAAATAGGAAAAATTATAGAGAATGAAAAGGATGGATGCCAAATTGGGGGCTGGGGTTTTATTAATTATTCTTTCTGCAATGCACTGCAGATATTTATGTGGGGTTAATGCAATACTAAATGCTTGTGATTTTTTTAATCTCAGCTTGGGACTCTAACAAAAAAATTAAAATTCATTGGCCATAATTAGCCAGAGTATTTTTTCACTTGCATGGCCAAGGTAGGAGGCGAAAGGATCATATGAAGTTTGGCTTCTGCTGCAAGGCATACATTAAATCTAAGAGGAGAGTTAAGAAATATAAAAAACCACTATGCCTTTATCGCATTTATCCTAACACCCTTCACCGGCAACAGTAATTAATTTCCCAAAGGCCCATTTTGACAGTACAACACAAGAAGCAATGTTAAATTCAGCACTAAAAGTAAAGGAAGAAAAAGTAAAAAAAATATTGTTTCTTAGAAGTAAAAATTGATAATAAAATATAATAGAATCTACACAGGAAATAGGCATAAAGAAGGTTTTAAAAGGTCAGCTCTATTTAGCAAGGAAAAAGAACACTTTAAGCTAATTTATTTAGAAAATACTATGAAGAATTTTCACAGATAAAACATGTGTATGGTTAAAAGAATAGGGACTAAGCACTATATTTGTGCTCCACAATGAAGCAGTTGAGGGAAGCCAACTCATGAGTCAACTCCATATATTTCTCTCTAATGAGGTAAAAGTATAAATGCCAATCTCATCACAGTGATTATTATGGATACCACATGCCCCTCTCTCCATTTGGATTTGCTGGGAGAATTGGAATATGCAGATGAATCTTGCTTTAATGAGGAGAGTAACATCAGTGTGCCTGTGTCTGCTTGCTGATGCCACAGAGATGGGACCCTGCCAGGATTCAGAAGAAAATATCTGAAGTCAGGTTTGTGCTCCTCGTGGCACATCACTGGAATTCCCAGGATGTCCTGCAAGATGTGCCATCCGTCCATCTGCTAAGGTGAATTCAACAGGAACATTCCCCCCGCCCCGCCCCAGGTCACTTAAGGGAAGTGAAGTCCCTGGTGCTGTCCTTGACAAGTACTGTCAGTATTTGCTACAGCAAGGGCAAGGTGCCAGCCAAGTAAAAATAGGACAACCCAGGCAGAGCTTCATCAGCGCAAAAATCAACATGAGCTGCAGCAATCAGATTAAAGTACCTCAGCAGCTGCAGGCAGGGAGAGCAACACATCCATTATCTATGCAAACTTGTGAACCTGAGCCTAAAGAAAAGCAGGATCTGGCAACCCTCAGAGTTCCTTTATGGATAATGACGGGCTAAGCACATAACAGGCTTTCCTAATCCGAAGACAACCCAGTCTAATGTATTCAAGTGCAAATCATGTATAGAATTTATGACAATAAAATAATGGGCATACAACTCCATGCTTCTCCATCTGCTTCAGCCTTACCTCTCTCCAGGGAAACTCTCACCAAAAAGTCCAAGGGATTTCAGTTCTGGCAGGATTGACAGAATCATGAAATTTCAGACTTCTTAGAAGAGTTTTCTCTGTCACCAGCAACAAAAATCCTCATCCTTTGTGATGGGGGATGAGGAGTTAAAAACATTAATGGAACCAATGTCATCATTATGGGTGTGTTCTAAGGATTTGCCTCAAAAGCCTGGTGAATACAAACATTTGACCAGCACCACCTTGAGGGGCAAATGAGACTATTTCCATATGAGGTGCCAGTTCAAAGGAAAGACCACTTCTCTACTCACAACAGCTCTTCAGCCCAACTTACCCCAACAGCAATGCCTCCTAAGGACTTTTCCTTATAGAGTTTGCAGGAGGTGGTAGGGGAAACCACACCACATCTCCACATCTCACCTGTTAGTGTGCACACTGAGTGCAAGAACTCCTGCAAATGGAATTTTCTTCTCTGGCACTATAAAACTGCAAAGCAGTCTGTCCCACTGCATTCAAGAAGTGCATGAGATTAATCAAGCCATGCCTTCAGGCTCCAGGCAACACTGCAGCCCTTGCTGCTCTATTCCAAGGGGTCCATCTGTGGTAGGAGCAGCCAGCCCTGCTCAGCCCAAAGGGAGCATCTGTGCTGTGTGATGAAGGACTGGGAATCCACTGCATTTCTGGACTGAGCTTTAATGATTTTCTGGCACATTTTCCTAATAACCATGGTAACTCTTGAGCTGCAATATCTCTTGAGCCCACATTCCTGCATCTATTCTCTGAACAGGATGCCAACCACAGCAAACAACCAATTCAGCTTCAGGACTGGAGCTAGTATTTCTAGTCACAAAATCTGGCATTTGAGCCAATTGCTGAATGGGAAATCCCAGAGCTTCTCAACTCTGTGGCCAAATTCTCAGCATCTGCATATTTGTTTTCCTACCCATTTCATTTATTTTTAAATGAGAGGCTGACTGAATTTTCCCCAGGCTATGCCTTCCATTGTTGGCCCACACACAGACAGACCCACACGCCCACTATTTCCACTGACACAAAGGAAGAGAAAACACAGTGCAGAACGTACTAGTACTTAGCAAAATGCACATTGAGATTCAAATGTATTTTGAGATTAGCATAGCTATGATGCTATACATTTTGGTTTTGAACAACAGAGGTATAGAGAGCTGCATACAATGAAAACAATGTTTTAGAAACAGTGAGGGACTTGGACTTCCTAGTCCTAAGTTTATCACCTCCCTCCAGACTTCCCTCAGATCAACAGTGCCTCTCCTTCAATTTCCATACTCTGACAGTGCCACAGCAAAAATGCTGATGAAATAAGTTCAAAAGCATCCCACTGAACCCTTTGCCAGCTTCCAGCCATCTGTGTCTTATAAATTCATGAACGCCTTACTACCTTTTCCCTTTACATCTGACCTCTACAGCATCTAACAACATCCAATTTGATGTTGTGTAAGATTTGAACTTGTGAGAAACTGCACATTCTTGTTTATCATTCACCTCATCCATGCTGCTCCTCATCACACAACCCTGCCCAGCTCTCTCTTCTCCAGGCTGAAGAGCCCAAGCCTATTTCATCTCTACTTGCAGAGAAGAGTTTGTAGCACACCAAAGAGCAGAGTGTCAGTTTTAGAAACAGCCATGAGGGCTGAATGACAGACTTACAGACTGTGCAGTCAGAGTTGCACACAGCATCTCCTCTGAGTGGCCCAGAGAGGACACACTTCCTGCAAAGGGCTGGTCAGGCCAAGAAGGAGGTCAGTGAATGCATCCAACTGGATTTGCATTTCATCTTTTAGAAACTAAAATAGAGGGTTCTGAAGGGATTCATACAGAGCTGTTATCTTGATTTACTAAGGGGAAGATGCTTCTGTAGTTCTCCAGTGCCTCAGTCCCTGCCTTCTCTAAACTTCTCATCCTCATTTAGACCACATCTGAAAGAGAGACAGGCACCTCCAAGAAGTCGAGAACCTCAAGAAAACAGAGGAACAAGTTAAAGGTGAATTCCTGAAATATTTTTGCCATGATTTTGGTGGGATTTTTTTGTGTTTTGTTTTGTTGTTGTTTTTTTTTTTTTTGGTTTTTTTTTTTTTTGGTTTTTTTTTTTTTAATTTATGTACTGTTATTGTTGACATTTCAGAACCCCCAAAGCAAGAACAAGGCACAGCTGCTCCAGCTGCAGGAAAAGCCTGAGCGAATGCAACAGAGCTGGAAGGAACCTGAAGATCACTCAGTCCATGCTCACACCCCAGGGCAGGATCACCCACACCCATGTTCATTATTTCTCACAGACTCATCTATCTTTTCCTAAAGCCTCCCAGTGACAGAGACTTGACAGTCACCTGAGGCAGTCTGTGCCACACAGCTCTCCTATACATCCTGGGCAGAAAGGATGATTGCTCCCTTCAGTGCTGCAGCAGCCTTTGAGCACCTAAGACCATTATGCTGCCTCCCCTCAGCAATCTCTTCTGGTTAAAGAATTCAGTCAATCTGAGCTCTGTCAGGCTCGGTGCTGTGACCACTTCCATGGGGAGCTTGTGCCAGTGCCCAAAAACCCTCTGGGTGAAGGACTATTTTTCTAACTTCCAACCTAAACCTCCTCTGATGTAACTGCAGGCCATTCCCTCAGGTCACCATAGAGAAGAGATCAGTGCTGGCCCCTCCTCTTCCCCTCACTAGGAGCTGTAACTTGGTGAGGTCTCCCCACAGTCTCTTTTACTGCAGGCTGAACAGGAGTGCCCTCAGCTGCTCTTCACACAGCTTCCCTTCAAGGCCCTTCACCATCTTAATTGCCCCCTTTGGAGGCTCTCAAACAGTTCAATATCTTTCTCACATTGCAGTGCCCAAGGGTGTTCCCAGTGCAGAGCAGAGCAGGACAATCCCCTCCCTTTCCCAGCTGGGGATGCTGTGCCTGATGCCCCCAGGACAGGGCTGGCCCTCCTGGTTGCCAGGGCACTGCTGACTCATGCTTAATTTGTCATGGACCAGGATCACCCCAGCGCTCCCTTTCTGATCTCCAGAATCTCATTCCCCAGTCTGTCCATACATCCAAGGTTGCTCCACCCCAGGTGCAGAATCCAGCATTTCCCCTTGTTGAACTTCAGACAGTTGGTGATTGCCCAGCCCTCTCAATTATCAAGGCTCTCTGCAGGGCCCTTCTGCCTTTGATGGGGTCAACAGCTCCTCCCAATTTTGTATCATGTGTGAACTTGCTCAGAATCCCTTCCAGCCCTACGTCCAAATCATTGCTGAAGATGTTGAAGAGCACAGGGCCAGGATGCCATTGGATTTCCTGGCCACTTGGGCACCCTTTGGCTGACCCAGCTTTGTCAGTCAGCACCCTCAGGTCCTTCATTACATCACACAAAACTTTTTTTTGTCTGTGTGATTGATATATTTAACAAGAAAGGTGGCATTATGTAAAACAATCCCATTCTTATTATGTTTGAAACATTGCCCTAAATAATTTTATGATATGATCACAGACTAATGCTTGTCATCCTTGGGACACTGAAGATAAGGAAGATATTTTCAGTAGTACCACCGAGTTGCACTTAGCCTAGACTTGGTGACAGTGAAGGCACTGGAGAGGTCCCACAGCACCTCTGCATCATACCAGAAGAGTTCTCTTTTGTTTCAACATACAATCACACAAAGTGCTTTTAAATGCTCCACTCGATCTTAAATAATCTGTTTTTCCAAGAAAACAGGAAAAATTTTCTCTCTCAGTTCCTAGGAAAGATGACATTTTGCTTCCTTTTGTGAAATTAGCTGCATCTTTTTCCATTCTATCTTGGAGTGATAGAATTCCATCTACCATTTCAGGCACATCAAGTATGAAATTCACATTCCCCTAAATTCAGCCATCATTAAATATGGAAAGAGATTTGATCAGCCAAGTCAGTAATTTCTCCATATAAATTAACAAAAATGAACATACAAAGATGAGCACAAAGGTCTTGCATCACAAACATTTTGCCCACTTGTCAAAAGACTGCAGCTCCAGCAGACTGATCCCTCCTACAGGAAGGAATAATGGAAATCAGACATCAACTTCATCTAAGTAATGTGTCTGAAAAAAACATTAAATGCTTACAGTCCTAATGCATTTCCAAAATATCCTTATTACTCCCTTAACTATTTGAAGCACATGAAATTTCCAGCAGTTTCAATTCTACTTTTCAGAACTTAGGTAGATTAAAAAAAAACCCAAAACCACCAAAAATAGAAACAAAAAAAAAAAATCACATAACTTCCTATTCCACATACTAACTTCAAAGTACACATTTGCATAAATGATTCAGAAATATTTAGACACTAAAAATCCATAAGAAGCAAAAGAGATTTACAAATACTTTAGAAAAAATTGGTTTCTTATTTCCTCTCTGCGTTTTATGGGAAAATCTGGGGTTCCTGTCAGGTTTCATCTTAGGAGGGATGTGGATCACTATTTAAACTGAAATGTTTCTCTGGCAGATGCAGACATTCCATCATTATATTGTCCCACTGAATGGGCAGTATTGCCCACGAGATGTACCATATCCTCATCATGAACGTGCTGTAATGGCTAACAAGAAAAATTGCAGATGATTTATTTAAGCAGAACCAGCTTATATATTAAGGGTATGACATGTTCTGATGAATCAACTAATTTTTCCTTCTCTTTCATTTCCTCTAGAACTTCAAAGCAATCAAATGTTGTTTATGCATAAAATTTAATCCTTTCACCAATCTATAGTTTGATTGAATTTGCATACTCTATTTCCTACAAGTCAATCTGAAGAGAGCCTCATGTAATTGAAACCATTTCCCCTCCAGTCCTCCTATCTTTGTTGCAGTATTTTCTATTAGTAGTTCTATTATGCCTAATATCTGTAATGTTGGCAGATCAGAATTTTCACTTAATGCAACCTGTATTTATAAACCACTGGGATGAAAAAAGAACAAATACAAGAAAGAGGAAATAATAATTACCTGTCTTTGATGCCACACAGATCAATGTGTAAATCACTGAAATTCCCCAGGGAGCCTTGCTGAACTAAAATGAGGTCCTTGGGCTGGTTATCAATAAAGATGAGCCTCATACAGCCTTGAAAAGCAGTAATGGGATTTAAACACTGGGAATCGGTGAAATTGTCAGGGCACCCTGTGGGAAAAAGAGAAGAGGCAGAGAAGAATATTGGAATGTTCAACTATTTCTGCTGGGATTTCCTGATGCAAGAACTCAGAGGCTTATTATTTCAAATGTTTTTATTCCTTTTGCTATGCAACCTCCTGTGTTATAAATCCTCTAGTTAGGGGAAAAAAGAAAAAAGGAAGAGAGAAGCCAGTCACTGAAAGTATCACAATATGAGGTTTCTACCTTCTGAAACATACTTGTGTTGAGCAAAATCAAAATGTGATTTTTTTTCATCTCTTTAAACTCCACAGCAACTAAAACATGAGTTGTTAAAAGAGTTGTACAGAATGTAAAATCATTATGGGTTAAATTCTGCTGCTGAAGCAATGTGCAGATGCAATCTTGTGGGCAGCAAGAAAGCCATTTGTATCTGAGCCTCCCCAGCATTCAGACAGCTCTGAGATCCAAACCTCCTGTACCCCCTCACTTAGTGCCGTATCCACAGGGTTCATCAAGATCAGAACCATACTACAGTAACCACTACACAGAAGTATATTAGATTAAAAGATACTTAATGACATCAATGTTTGCACTCTGCTCCAAAAAGCAGAAGACAATATTTTTCAGGACTTTTTTTCATTTTCTAAATTGAGCTAAACCTATCTTCACTTTCCACAAGAGCTTTGTACATAAATACCTTTGAAGATTTGAGCTGCATGTCACCTAAGCTCCAAAAAGTCACTGAGCCTGATCAGAACAATGGTATCTACAGGAATGCTGATAACATTAATAACTGTAAGGCCTTTTAACCAGGGAAAAAAAAAGAAACAAAACAAAACAAAACCAAAACCACTCATGGTTAATATAGTTTGGAGATTTTGCATATCTTGTCAGATAGATGTAGGTACCCATTGACTACCACTACCAGTAGTCCACTTTTACCCCTCAGCCTGCAGTTCTGTTTGCTCTCTCCCTGCCAGGCCTGACCAGCACCCCTCAACCTGTCCATGGTGCTGAATGCACTGCAATTGCATCACTCCTTACCTCCGCTCTTAGCTGCAAGCAGTGCACCTAGGTGCACCTAGGGAGAGCTCTGTGGTGAGCACCTGAGGATCTGCATCATGAAAACTTCCCTGCAACAACCCACCTCCAAAATAGTAGCTGTTCCCAGAGTAGATCCTGGACACAGTGGTTGCGTGGCTGGCGGTGGCAGCGTCGCTGTCCAGCGTCAGGGTAATGCGGTGCCTTCTGGCATTGATGTTAACAGAATGCCAAAGCCCGTCGTGGAGATTAGTGCCTGGCAAAAAACGTGGACAAAGTGAAAAAAAAAAGACGTGCAGGAGACAACTGTGCTCTTCAAATCTCCTCTTGCTTCCAACTTGTGTCCACAAATATGCAGCTGAGCTATAAAAGGGGAGAACTGTAGCTGAAAAGGACTCATTAGCTCTGGAAACAAGCTGGCATAGGAGAAAGGGCCCAGGGAAAGGGAAGTTTGGAGAGTATTTAAGTAGGTCATCTCACATTTTAATCTAATCTTGTACTACTGCAGGCACTCATCAAGCTAGCCCAATCCTCCACCTTTCTGTTAACACACTGTTACAATTTTGGGGGTGTTTATGTCAATCTTCAGTCTGTTGGTAAATGCTTGCAAGTCCAAAAGTGTGCAAAGATCTCTACTGAGCTTCTGGTACTAAGCACATGCGTGAGGCTGCAGAGGATTAGATTCAGTGAGACATTCATAGCCTGCTCTCAGGCTCCAACCTGAAACCGGACTGACTCCAGCAGGTATCAGTAGGATTTGTGTTTCTTAAAACCCTCCACCACCAATACAGCACATGGTACTATTAATGGATGTACAGAAGTTGGATTTCTACATGGATGTTCCGAGAACTGGGATTGTTGCTCTGACCAGGAACCTCTAAAGGTTGAGGGATATACTGGGCAGTCTCCTTCTCTTCCAGACACTCATGTGAACTGGGAAATTACCTGTCTTGTTTCCTTATTCTGAAAATCAGTGCTGCGTTGTGTGGCTCTTGAAATATCACCACAGAGCTACAAAGAAACTCCACATCCCCTATTCTGACAGCCATGGGAATCAGTGGGGAAGCTTCTGAACCCATACACAGAGGCACAGATCAAAAGCAACCTCATTACAGTTCAAAATATGCTATCATCAGGCTGAAGTCACTGAGATCAGCCACGGACAACTAGTATTTACTCCCCACCCTTACAGAATATTTTTGTTAATGCTGCTTTCATAGAAAACAAACAAGCACTTAGGAACACAAAGAGGTGTGAGAACAGTTCAAAACAAAATAAAAAAATAGTGGGTGTTAGGTGTGTGTAAAGCCATTTCATCACAAATTTCAAAATGAAATTTACTCAGTAATGGCAGTTAACACATGCACAATTACCATAGAATTAGAGGGTGGTTTTCCAGCAAAAAAATTGATTTTAAACTAGAAGTGCAGTTTGAAATGCAATATGTTGTTAAGGTTTGAAATAATTACAAGAGGAAAGAGATCCCATTTAGGGGAAAAACTGGTCCATTCTTGAGCAAGCATGAGTTTATTGTGAGTACTTGACATCTGCAGAACAGGGCACAAGCACCTCCTGCACATTTCCCATGTGCAAGTAGGCAGTTTAGCATGTTTGGATAGGCTGGACTCAGGTTCATTATTTCAGAACTACATAAAAACAAATGCATCCAACCAAATATTGACATTGTCTCAGCTTTGTCAACAATTCCATTAGGACTGCAATAAAGGCTGGAATCTCAGTTTTCAGTGTTCAATGGCAGCAAGCTATGGCTGTGGCAATCTGCATGAGTAAGGATAGATGCAGGGCTGCCTCATTTTCCATCATGAAGGGGAATGAAACATGCATACAGAACAGCTCTGCTTTGACAACTCTGTCAGTTTTTTATCTCTGCTTCTTTTAATAGATACATCTGCCCTCTTTTAGTCTGTACAGGGAATATTTTAATATTACATGTTTTTAAACATCTGCACTTTTAGAAAATATATTACTAATATTGTTATTATTGTTATTATTGTTATTATTCCCTCAAATTTTCCATCAGAGAGGCAGTCCTATTTTACCTTCTTGCATCCCACCAGCTTCACTAAACAAAGCAGCTAAAGAAAGCCTATAATAGGGAGTGTAAGGAGAGGAAGCCCATGGTCAGCCACTCTTCTGAGTGTAGCATAAAGGAGGAGTCCAAAGCTACATTCAGAGAAAGAAAATCAGCTCTGAGCCTCCCTTAACTTCTGCTGGGGAAAGATGCCGTGGCTGAGCTGGCCCCCAGCTGATTTCAGCACAGTCTGAAGATGGGAACAGGAAGGGCTTCATGCGACCTGACTGAAGAAAATTGAGTGTGACTGCTTAAGAACATAGAGGCTCAGCTAACTGTCAGTGAGACTGAGTCTGGAGATTTCAGGATGCCAATTTTCCAAGCTTAGATCAAGCTGTACAGAGCAGCTTTACCACTGGAAAGCAAGAGAAAATTTAAAAGAGAAAGAAAGATTGTGTGTTTCCTTATTGCTTGATCCTTTCATCCCATGGAGCCAAACCTTTGTGTTTTAGAAACAGACAAGTGAAAGTAAACAAAAAATAAACACCTTCAGAGATTTCCACTGGGTTCTCAGTCTCCTTTTGAATAAGTAGCATCAATGTCCCACCATGGAGGTAAAGCAAGAGATGTCCTGAGTTTTCAGACAGCTCGGTGAACAGAAGCAAGCTGTCTTTATTCCACGTTCGGAACTGGAAGCTGACTGACAAGCCATCAATTTGAGCAGTGCCGGGCAGCAGCAAGTAGCTTCGACTGGAGCTCACAAAGGTGATGGGAACAATCTGTGGTTCTGAGCAAGAAAAGGTCACATTGCCCTGCAAAAATATGAAAAAATTAAACATAATCAGCATGACTTTTTTTCAGTCGCCCCAAAATACCTTCAGTTAAATAAGCTCATTGGATTTCTAATTGCCCTCAAGGCTGAGATAGGTATTATTATTCAGACCCATGTCTTTGGAAATCAATAGGAAATGTATCTGTCCATGTTGGGAAAACATACCTAACTTCAAAATTTTATTTTATCCCAAATGCTGATGATCAAAAATAAAAACCTTACTTTTTAGAAGAACCTAAATGTAACCAAATGTCCTTATCAATGCCACACCTTAGTTGATTATCTCAATCATACAGCCCTTAAATCAATTTGCAATTTGCCCAGAAGAGAAGCACATTTACTCAAAGCAGTCTGCAGAACCTGCACTAGCTTGTATCACTGTAGCTGATGGAAGAAATTACTCCATCAGTTTGCTCAGCTACTGTAGATTATCCCACCAGGTTAATCAGGCCATGGTATAAAACCTTAACAATATATAAAGCCAGGATGCACTTAAGGAGCAACGTCCTTCAAAGCCACTCCAGGAGAAAATTGTTGCAGCCAGCTGCTTTGAACATGGCTGCTTTGTAAAATACCAGCTGTAATCTGATAAAAACATCGGAGTGTAAGGCTTTCTCCATGATAACACTTCTCATCAGAGCCTGTACCTCACTCTAACTGGATAATTATAACGAACAGCACTTGATGGATGTGCGGGAAGTTGCACAGTGCTTGGGGAATTCCTGCCTGCAATCTCAGACAGATGATGAAACTGCTCCCTATCACTTTCAAATGTCTTTCCAGTCTTTATTTTTTAAACAGGAAATAAGGTACCAGAAATAGACAAAGTAATCACTGGATTAAACAATCTTTGATAGATACTTATCTATATGGAGCTATCTGCACAGTGCCTGTTAGGTTCAGAATGCTACCAACCAGATTTGGCAAAAGGAATCCATGGGTATATCATATTATAATGTGTTTTGAGATATAATCCAAAGCTTATCTGAACATTAGTCAGGTGGGAAGTAGGATGGAAATCTGGTCTCAGCCTTTAAAATGTTTCTACTACCAGCTGGGATTTGTTGCATGAAAAGATGGCACAAATTTTTTTTTTTGCTATTGTTACATTTCTACCTCAGTTTTAATCAAAATTCAGGCCAGAAGTCCTGTCCTGAGACATGATCAGCAAAGAGTTCTGACTGCCATGCCAATGCTGGGTCATATGGACAGGAGCTGCACATTTCTTCCCTCTCTTAACCTGGTCAGACTTCAAGCTCTGAAGTCTGACTTTAGCCTCTCCATCGTCTAAACTGAAGCATAAAGGAGGAGTCCAAAGCTACATTCAGAGAAAGAAAATCAGCTCTGAGCCTCCCTTAACTTCTGCTGGGGAAAGATGCCGTGGCTGAGCTGGCCCCCAGCTGATTTCAGCACAGTCTGAAGATGGGAACAGGAAGGTGTCGTTCCACACACCATAAGAACAGAGAGCTGGAAATGCACAAAAGTGGTGCTGCAATATTCTGTGTAAATGAGATTAAAGGTGCTTTTGTAAGACAGACAAGAGGTGTGTCTGCCTTTTGGGGGCTTCTTTTCAGGAGGTATTTTTGTTATTCTTATTCAAAAATTGGGACTTCCATAATGTAAGGGGCCATAAGTAATTGCAGTCAGGACTAAAAACCAGCCAGGATTTGTAAAAAATAAAAGGAAAAAAAAAAAAAAAGAAAAGTTGAGTAAAACAACTGATACCCCAAGAACTTACATCAATTCAACTGATTAATTTAGGAGGGAAACAAGGCAGCATTCCAGAGCAAAGCCAGATGATGAAGTTAATACACACCAACAATTGTTGACATCCTTACACTGACCAACCTGTCTACCTCCCTAGAGACAGTAACATGAAAACCTGAAAAATAGACATACACAACTGTTGCTTTGAAGCGGATGGGTTCCCTTTAAAAAAATTGTTAAATTTGCTGTGAGTGTTATTTTCAATCAAATTATTCCAGCAGGTCTAAGTCAGAAAAGTAAACAGCTCCCTCTAAACCTTCATCTGATCATGAGCATTTTGCATTAATTGGCAGCAGTTCTGGAACTCTCCAGGGTATAAGCCAGATTTCTGGAAGACACTTGATTTTATAATTGAACCCAATTTAACTGAAAAGTAAAAGCTCATTGGCTAGGAAATGGGATAAGAATGGTCTAATCCCTAGAGAAAATAAAGGAGATGCTCAGCTCTACCCAGCTGCTGGAAACTTTAGCTATCATGTGGCATTTGAGAATTCCATTGAGTCCATCTCCAGACTGATTAACGACTCATCTAACAAGCAGTGAAATCTTAACAAAATAGTTCTTATTGTTCTTACAAGAGAAAACTTCTGAGCCTAAAAATGCAATCAAGATACTTGCAATTTTTTCACTGGCTGCCATGACAGCTGTCTTAAGAAAAGAGTAGAAGCAGCTCAGATTTCTGCAGGCAGGGTACAGCTTTAGAGGTGGTTCTTGTTCAAGTGAGATGTTGAATGAACAGGCAGCAGCATGTTACAGCATTTTAAAGAAGAACCAGAGCCTCTTCTATTAAAAGAGAATGGAAGAACACAGTTGCTAAGTGATGAGGATAAAAGTGGATTACATAGAAGATCCTCTGAGCCATAAACTTCATCCAAAACTGACTGGAAACTTTCCAGTGACTTCTGTGGGACTTCAATAAAACCTGTATAACTTCAATGAACCATTTCAGTCATTTCTGGCCCTTCTTCATGTAGTATTATGTACTGTTCAATGAAAAGCGAAGACAACACCACAGTCAGGGCAATTGGTAACAATTCCTTACACATCCTCCTTGCTCTCATAGAATACTAATAAAAAATAATATGCACTTGGGAAATTATTCAAACTGACAGCTGCACTGCAATTCTCAGCACTTAGCCTACCAGAGGATCCAGGCCAAGATCACAGCTTGAAAAGAAAGAACAATAAATGAGTATTTCTGAGCTCTCATTCTACCTGCAGGTTAGAGCATCAAATGGGCACTTAAACTTTCCTCATTAATCACTCTGTGGATACTGTCCAATAAAAAGGGTATCCTGCTTTCTGCAGAGGATTAGAAAGGATGATTCATATGACAGGTAAAAGGACTAAGATCCCAGGCCTGGCTGAGATACAGATGTGGTAACCTGGCAAGAATATCTCCAGCTGGGAAATCGGAGGACTTCTTCTAGCTGTGAAGGGACTGAGTTTGCAGATGAATTTACAAGGAGAGCAACAGAAGAAAAAGGTGACCTTTGATGCAGTTTTAAAAGGATAAGATGAAAAATTGGACTTCAACTCCGAGAAACTGGATTTTGAGAATGAGGGAGGTTCCTTCAAGCCCTGTTTTTAAATTAATTCTCTCTAGCAGAACAAATGTCAGGAGACCCACATATTTCATGTACTTCTCAAGACCATGCTGAACACTACATGAAAAGCAAATCAAAGTGAGATACCAGCTCCAGCCTTCTGAAATACTGCTGCAAACTGTCTTCAAACAGGATATGGGAGCACCAAGGTGCACAATGTGCCTTCAGTTAGGATGGGTCCACTGAGTGAGCAACCAGTCCATCCCAAGGGCAGGGGACCTAAAGTTCCTGTACTGAAATGGGTTTCTGTTTCTCTGAAAAAAATTTCAATATGGAAATCTGAAAGCTTTCCTGATCCAAGTTACATTGAAATGAATATGGCCCTGTGATAATCAATCTCGTGATAGAGAACTGCCCTATCTCCACTTACTGCAGGTACCATGAATTCCAATAAAATGTTAATTGTTTATCATATTGATTTAAGTTGTTTACATTAAAATAATATTCCCAATGGAGAGAAAGTAACATTTAACAAACAATAGAGAACGGTTAGAAGAAACTGAAACATTGTGATCATGACAGAAAAAGGGATTAGATTCTTGGCTAGACCTTTCTGGATGTTCTTTATCTCAGACTCCTAAACTGACTGTGTCACTGGCCAGAAGCAGAACAAAGGATTTTAGCATTTTTATGCCCACAGTAACTGTACATTACTGTTTCATTACATGGTGCAATAGTGAAGAGATGCTGACAAAAGATGAGAGCAAATACAGAAATATTTTGGAAACATTCTACATTGTTTTTCTCAGACAGGAAATGGGGGCAAAAGACCACAGGAGGAAACACACATACACAGAAAATAGTGACCATTTAATATTTTCTCTCTGTGGTGTATTGACTTTGTCTGGATGCTAGGAAGAAAACCCTCCTGTGTCAAGAGAAAGGCAGTTCAATAAAGCAAAGGCTGCACACAGAAGCAAAGGAAAACAAAAGACTTAATTTTTACTTTCCATGAGCAGATGATGCCCAGCTACTTCCTAGGAAGCAGTTTCAGCATGTGTAGAAGTTGCTCTGCAATAATGAATGCCTTCCTTTCTCTCCTGGCTTTTATTGCTGAGCAGACTCACTTGGTGTGGAATGTGCCTTTGGTCAGTTTGGATCAGGTGTCCTGGAGACCTGTCCTGTCTCCTCCCAAGATCTCACCCACACCCAAACTCCTGGTGAGGGAGAATATTCACCTTAAGCAACAAGTAGGAATGAAGCCAGCCTCTCAAATTCACCTTGATAGAAGTGAATTAGATAGATGTCTTAGATCAAACTGGCAAATTATTACAGTCCAAGTCCAATTTTTGCTCCACTTCAAGGTAAAGTGATCTACAGCTTATTAGTTTTTATTGCCTAGAACAAAACACAGCAGCAATGAGATTTTTTTCCTTCATTATTATTATGAAAACAAAACCACATCTACCTTAAAATAGAAAAGTGTATGGAAAGAAATTCCTATCAGCATTTTCCTTTTTTTTTAATGTATTAGTTTCTCTTAATAGATTTTCCTTTGTTAAATTCCAATTATCTGTGTATCATAGCACAGCACCAGCTTAAATGGTTGGGGTGAGCTGCACACAATCCAGGCTCCTGACTGTGATGGGCTCAGCTTCTGTTATGCCCAGTGCCAAAGAGTTCCTAAGGCCTTACCAATTGGAATAAGACATTAAAATATATACTAAGCCTTGGCTTTGCAGAAAATTACATTTTCTCCCATTTTCCTTATCCCCTGCTAGCTCCTATGACAATAATTAGCCATCTCTCTTCCTCTCCTACAGGGACTAACAGCCTTATCACCTCCCACCTTGAAACATCCTCCTCTGCTCAGCAGGCACTAACTGCCCTATTCATTCAATTTGACTAGCCAGATAATGTAATAAATGAAACCCTGAACAATTGTTTCTAACCTGTAATTTGCTGAAATCTGATGACTCTCAAAAAAGCCTTGTTTGCTCAGAAACATGTCATTTTTTTCTGCATGTCATCCAGAATTATTAAAAAATATGGTCTCTCTCCCCGAAATACTTGCTTCATTTGTTGCCATCACAACTATCAAAATCCTAACACAAAGAAACTTTTATATCAAGGAGAGTTTATAAATGCAGCTATGTGCTGGATTATACATTTGCACACTGAAGCTCTTTAGAATTGTGGACAAAGCCAACTGAAATCAATGGGAAAGATGTAATTTAAATAGACTTTATTTCAAGACCTCAATTGAGGTGACACACTCAATTTCTTTCAAAATAATCCTGTTATACCCTTCAGGAACAATAAAATAGGACCTTAGAATGAAT
This sequence comes from Melospiza melodia melodia, assembly GCF_035770615.1. Classification (NCBI taxonomy): domain Eukaryota; kingdom Metazoa; phylum Chordata; class Aves; order Passeriformes; family Passerellidae; genus Melospiza; species Melospiza melodia. The sequence goes on along the minus strand of NC_086201.1, from coordinate 13,259,209 downwards.
GCTATTTATATAGACTTCCTTGCTATTCCACATTGCAGGTAGAATGCAAAGGAGACTCCTCTGAAGACCCAGAGACCACAAAGAAAGATAGAAGAAACTATAAATACCTATTTTTAAAAGAATCAAATATTTCTAGAATCTGCCTTATCTAAAAAATAACAAATTCTGTTCTCCCTTTAATTGTGTGACCCAACACTTCCATTAGATAATTGAGTAATTTTTACTTTTTTTTTTTTTTTTTTTTAGAAATTCATGTTGGTCCACAGGAAGTTGTGAAAAATGTCACTGAAAACTTCCAACATTTTCATATAGGATTCCTATAGTCTCATTGGAATACCAAAAATAGGAAAAATAATCTAACTTTGGTTCTCCAAACCTTAGGAGGGGCCCTCACAAATCACCAGCCTGATGTTCACAGATAGATCAGCACTTGCCAGAGCACTTTGGTAGAACGAGACAAGGAAATTCTTCTCAGGATGGACGTACCTCAAATCAGCTTAATAAAATAGCATGTTTGGATTCTCTATAAAGAGAATGAATTATTAGTTTACATTCTCCTGTCACTAGGTATCTTTCCTTGCTCTTTGATGCTGGCAATTGGTTATTTCCCCAAGGCACTGCAGCGATACATTTACATGTCTCCACATCCCTCGCTGTGCTGAGCTGTCACTCTCACATTCAGCATGGCAGGCCAGCGTAGAAATCCAAGCATATCTGAGAGCTGACAACTTCTGCCTTACAGTACCCTGCACTCCTCTGCAGCCAGCACAGGGTTTGCTCTGCTAAACAAAAATGCAACTCCAATTTCTATTAGCCAGAGGTAATGGAAGAGAAAGGGAGATTGTGTTTTTCTCAATTTCAGTGAGTAAGTAGGGTGGACCACTGAGAAGACCAAACACAGCATCTTTTCATGATCTCCTAATTTCTTTTCATGAGCTAGACAACTTCCTATTTTGGCATCACAAATCAGTGAAGCACAAAAACAACTTAAGACACTGGCCACAGGTCACATTTGAATAGTTTCTAAGGGTGCAACCAGAATCTAGCATTAATGGTGCTAGATTCCACCCATCCATGGTGGAATGGATCCTATATTTTCAGGAGGCTGTAGCTATTGTTTTCTCTTATGTTCTCCCTCAACCAGATGCATTTAGCAATTCTCAATGGATTTGTCTTCCTAAATCTTGCCCCATCTCTTCCTGCACCTACGTATACTCTTAACATGCACAAAATCCCTCAATGAAGACTTCTCCATCCCAGATATCAAGAGATAAAATTTCCTTCTGTGAAGAAAACTTTCCCTCCTGCTTCTTGTAAATGTGGCTCTTACTTGCATATTTTCTTGCCCCTACTTAATTGCCCAAGAAGTGGAACTGCTGTGTGATTTCTCACAATGAGCAGTCTGCACTTCTCTTGTGCTGAGAAGACATTTCGTAAATAGGACAAACCTTTAGATTACTATTTTAAAGCATTTTATGAGGTTTCCCAAGGGTCCACCCTAGGACCATGACAGTGGTTAATTACAGAAATTTGACTTCTCATAACCTTTTGCAGTAATCACTTGGAAAGCACATAAAAGATTCTATATCACTGCTCCACATTCAATGATCAAGGGACGGGAAAACAAAATGAACAAAAAACCCCAAACAAAAAAACAACAAACCTTCCCCCACCCCCCAAAAAAAACCCAATCCAACAAAAAAGCTCAAAAGAAACCCAACAAAAATTTAAACCAACCAAACAAAAAACACCAAACAAACAAACAAAAAACCTAAAAAACTAAAAAAAAAAAATCTAAACCCAAAAAGCCACAAAGGCTACAACGTGCCATCAGGGACAGAAGAAACCCCAGAGAGAAGAAAGATCGCCTGTCCAAACAGACAGTGCTATGTAGGGAGGTTAAGTATCAGGCAATACAAAAATGGAATTCTGAAGGCAGTTCCAGTTCAAAGAGACAGGCTGCCTCGTTATCTTGAGATGCCTTCTCAAGGGGATTCATTGCAAGCCTGAAAACTGCAAATGAGTTACAGAAAAGAACAGGCAGAATGATAATCACAGCCACCACCCAAGAGTACAACACAAACTACAGCACTCTGCTATTGACAACCTGTAGTTTCTTCCTCTGACTTTAAATGCAGCTGATTTGGGACCATTATTTATACGGGTGAGGAACTACATCATGAGAGGAAATCTATACCTCTAAAGCTGGGGTATCATTCTCCTGGCTTGTGTGAAAGATGTCAAAAGCAAAAAAAACCCCAAAGCTGATATGTGTGAAAACCCCCAAGTTTGGCTCACTGACTGTGGCAACATTCACAAAGGCACAGAGAGTGAGTGTTGAAGTCTGCCTGCCTTTGGAGGCAAAAACTGATGTCTCCAAGCATTAATGGCTGTCTAATCCCAAACCAACCAGTTTGTTATCAAATATCTTTTGCTAGAAGACAAAGGTATTTTGAAGATTAACAAGGCAGAACCATCTCAGGTGACCTCCAACTTGTGGATAGAGGATGTAAATATGCAATATATTTTTGGAAAGAGTAGTTTCAAGTCCCTGTTACATCTAATCATTCTTCTGTGCTGATCCTTTCATTGCATTTCCACTTCAGACAACCTTAGTGACTACAAAGACATGAAGCAGAGAAGCTTGCAGCTCCCTGTGGATAGAGCTTGTTGCTTGAAAACCTCAATGCACTTTGAGTAAAAGCATTTAGTGCACAGTAACTCTGGCAGGCAAAACACTCGATTTAACAAGAACAAGTTATTTTAATTTGAGGAAGTTAATTGCTAATGGGTGAGGAAGAGAAGAAAAGGGAAACAGGATCAGCCTGAATAACCTAGAAGTACCTGAGAATTGTTGAAACAGCTGGGATGCAAAGAATGTTGGAAAAGAGATTTACACGGCCCATTTCCAATGGAAGGGTGTTCATCTAAGATTATGAGACACTCTGAGCGCGGCAACCTTTCCACACACTTTGCATACCCAAGCGTCACAGACACAGCACAGAGCAGCTCATAAACCCTGAAAAATGCAGTAAGCAGCCTGCCTCTGGAAACCATGGTGTTTAAATCATCACTTATGTGAAAGAGATTGAAGGGTGGAGGCACATCTCCACTACCTGAAACTGCGAGAAGGAGCTGGATTCCTAGACCTTTCATCTAGCATTGTCTGAACCAAGGGTAGTGATAACAGAGTTTCACTGCTTGGAGCCACTTACACCCAGACAATGCCTTTCTGAAAAAAAGTGCATTGCGAAATTTTGCTCTTCCTCTTTAGTACGGCCTTCCCATTACCCAGCCAGCAAAACAACCAGCTGTTTAATGACCTAAGAAGCAGACAAGGGCTCTTTGCTCCCCCATTAGAAAGTAAGCTGAGGGGAAGAGCAATTTAACACAGCTCATAGGATTTCTGCCTTTGAGTCCTCAGTCAGAACAATCAAACTCAAGATTATTAAAGCACAGTATCTCGGTCCCAGGGGAGTATCCTGGAGGCAGTCTTGACTGCCAACAACACAGTGAGGAACTTTTCACCCATCACCTTTCCATTTTCCAGCTCCCTGCCTATTCAGCCTTGCCCTAGGCAGGGAAAGCACAGAAAGAACTTCCTTGGTCTTCTGGCTTGCTTCGTTTTAGGTTCTGTGTTTTTATACACATTGCTACAAACTAGAAGATGCCATGGGAGCCAGAAGCAGTTTCATCTCCATGTTCTCCAAAGACACAGTGTTAGCCAAAAGGCATTAATCAAAGCACAGTGTAGGAGTGAGACAAAAGCTGAACAGAGTTGAATTAAATATAGTTTGTCAAGGCTGTGGGAGTGTAGTTCACTCTTCTTACAAAATAAAATGTTTGTTATTTTCGTGATATATTTAAATGTATCTGTAATTTTGGACCTTACTATGTGTTAAGTTATATTTGTGGTTTATGCTATCAAGCTGGATAAAACTGTAGTTCCTCTTGCTTTACCCCTACCATTCCACATTTAGAGACAGTAGTACAAAGTCAATGGTTCTCAGAACTGCCAGTACATTGAATATAAGGAGCAGCACAAAGAAAACTATTTCCAGTGATAACAAGAGTATTTTTTCTCCTCTATAATATGAACTGAAGCATCAAAGTAGAATTCTGCTAGCGCTGTACTTCCCAACAGTGACAGAGAATAGTTCAGAAAGTAAGATTTTATCTGAGTTAACCAGGAAGAAAAAATCTCTATGATTTCTATCATGCCATTAAATATACACATTTTTATCTTGAAGAAAAAAATTAAAATGTTTCCTCAAGCAAATTCTAATAGACCAGGAAAATCATAGAAATGCATTGGTTTCCACATGTCTCTCAATAACTCTCTCCACAGGAGCCAGTGCTGGCTGGTGTTAACCTCAGCAATATTATTTTAACAAGCTAATTATGCCCATAGCTATCCAAATCTGAACTCTGCTCATTCAATGCAGCCAGCAGCACCACGAGAGCACAAAAAGCATGGAAGCAAAGAAGGGAAGCACATGGCACTGCCTCTTACCACAGTATAGATCTGAGGTTTGCGTCTTTTGGCCAGGTCAATTATATTGACTCCGTTGTAATAGAGGTTCTCAATGCACCCATGGAAGTTTTTCCTCTGAAAGGTTCCTGGCTTCCCTGGGACAGGAATCCCTCCAAAGCTGAGCTTTTGGAAAGAATAAGAACAGCATTATTTAGATTATATATATATGTGTGTACGTATATATCATACTACATTGTGTTATCACCCCAAAAGCAGAGCCCCACTCCATACATCCACCTGGGGTATTATTTAAGAAACAATTCCCACCAACATCATCACTGGGAGCATGAGGCAGGCCCTGGCCATCTCTCAGGGGAAACCACAGCTCCCATTGCATTCCTGCTGCTGGAGAAACACTTCTGGCACAGAGAGCTCACTGCTTTGGGAGCAGCTCTGAAGTGCCTTGGCACAGCATCCTAGTGCCACCAGCTCCCCTTCTAGGAACTCCCACACACAAGGAAACCTTCCCACAGTGTGCAACCCACAGCCCCACTGGCCCAGAGGGTGACACCAGGCTGCAACCCACAGTGCTCAGGAAGCTCTAAGCGATTGGGGAATAAATCCTCCCTGCCCTCAGAGTTCTGGGCTTGCCTGGGAGCTGCAGTCACTCCTTTCCACCAGGCACGTGTTGAGCAGTTCTGGTTTCAGCCAGAGAAGGGCACTATTACATACACAAGTACCCCATTTGCACCTTGCAGTTTCCCTGTGCTTTGGTCTTTACAACTGTCCCATGTGGCATTTAGGACCAAGCTTTGTAATGGAGAAGTTCTGCAGGCTACACATTTGCACAAAATTTCTGGCAGATGTTAACACTGTGCAGGTTACAGCTCCTCACTCAACTGGAGGGCTGAAAGCACTGGGAGGACAAAGACCCTAAGAAAATCAAGCTGCCAAATACAGCATAACTGTTCAGATTCTGAAGAAAAGAAAGAAAACCAAACTCCACAACCCCAAAAAATTCTGATAATCCTGCCTTCATTTTCCAAATGTCACAGCTCATTTCTAATTAACTTTACTGACCTTTCTGGCAAAGCGTTACTGGTGGTACCACTAAAGTTTTACTCATTTTTCCCGTCACAGCCAGCAGCACAGTGAGTGATATAATGCAGATGGGGATCCTGCAGCCACACTTGATCAGGACCTGTGCTGCAATCCTACTGCATCCACTGCAGCAAGAGTATGCCCTGCTGTGAGGCACTGCTTACAGGCTGCCAGCTCCTGGAACCTGGTCAGCCCTATTCCCCTGTCACAATTCCCAAAGCCTTTCCTCAGCTCATTATTACAAAAATAAAGGGCAATTTGGGGGTTATTTTTCCTCCCACTCCATCTAACAAGCTGGGATACATAAGCAAGTGAAACCTCCCTGGGTAACCTTGAAAACATTTACTTGAAAACAAGTTCTTAATGAACTTGCACCTCAGTTGTTTTAATTGATCACTTCAGAGAAATAAAGAGTGAGCAGACTGCTACTTTACGTCACTTGCAGGTTTGTTATTGGCATGAGGGCTTATCTGGTAGCAATGCTGGTTTTTTTTTTTTTTTCCAGTGAGAATCATTAGTTTTTTCTAAGAGGCCAGACTTTCTTTCTTTCATGTTCTATTCTTCAAGTCTCCTGCTAAGAGACTCTGTACTGGGGTTTCAAAACAAGAAGAAAAATCAATATCAATTACACCAAAGCATTATTAAGAAAACAGTTTCCTTTGTGATTGGTAATAATTTTAATTATGAAAGTAATGATTTTATTACCCTCAGTAAGGCCTTTAATCCCTAAAGTGTGCTGAGATAAACTTTCAGTAGACTGCATTGCTGTAACGTTTGACTGAAAGACTCTCTCAGTGCAAATGGAGAAAAAACACACTGAAAAACTAAGCTCAGGGGACAAGGTCTGAGTGCCAAAGTAGTTGGTGGTGATGCTGATTTACAACACCTGGAGATCTTTTCTATCATGTTCCCTATTTTTGAACATCTGGAAAAATGTTCTGTAAATTAGATTGGAGCCTGAGTTTCCCCTAGTTGGCACCAAGCAAGAGGTAAGAAATTTTATTATTTTGAAATTAGAAAAGCTGATGACTCAGTTATTTGGCTTTTCTCAACTCCATTTTAAAAGCAGTTACAGTTTTGGCCCCTGACAGTTCACCCTAAAGCTGTTGCAGAATCCCACTGTTCCAAGCACTGACCCTACTAAATGTGCTCATGATTTGGTAGAGCAGTACCAGGGGACAGGTACCACTCTCTCCACCCTGCTCTGTGAAATGCAAAGAAAGGAATTTCATCTGGAAGATGAGAGGAGAGAGCAGGAGAGCAGGCACCTGCCACTGCTGAGCTGTCTGCTTTGTTCCCTTGGGTGTGTCGCAAAATGATCCTTTCCGGAGAAATGAATTCAAAGTGCAAAGGGGGAACTTGTGGTCTCTGAAGCAGTGAACCGTGCCAGCTCAACACACCCAGACAGGGTGATGGCTCTGTGCAAGCACGACCCTGAGCCTTGTGGGCAAGGAAGACTTGGCAGATAAGCACAAGGGGATCAAAAGGAACAGGGGGAATTTGCACACATTGGCGTTGATGGCCAACAGATGAGGAGCTGCCTTGCATACAGATACGATGATATTGAGGGCTTTAAGGTACTTATTAAACAACTATCATCCATAAGCACTGAACTGCTGGGGTGATATAAACTGCACTCTGCCACACCTTGGTCCCATCACAGGGGAACACACCAGGCTCGGGTTTATGGGCAGGCAGGATGTTTCCTCTGCTGACCTGCTCTAGCTCCCTAGATCAGCATGCTCTGCAACATGCTCAGGTGTGAAGGAAACTGGCTCAAGCTGGTGGTTAAAATCACAGAATTACTAAGATTGATAAAACCTCTAAGACTGTGTCCAACCCAGCACCCTCATGTTCATGACCAGACCATATCCCCAGCTACCACTTCCATACATCTTTGGAACACTCCCAGGGATGATGGTTCTACTACTTCCCAGGGCAGACTATTTCAATGTGTGACCACCCTTTCAGTAAGAAGATTTTCCTGCTATCCAATCTAAACCTCCTCTGCCACAACTTGAGGCCATTTCCTCTCATCCTGTCATTTGCTATCTGGGAGAAAAGACAGATGCCCACCTCGCTAAAACTTCCTTGCATACTGGAGGTCTTTCATTCCTGGTGGGAATACAATAATTTTCACATGTTCATCTCTATGTGGAGAGCTGTAATTCAAGCAAGTGGTGTCTGGACACAGGGACAACTCAGGGCTAGAATCCCCACAGTCATGCTCAATTCAATGCAGGGATGGTGCACAGTGATGCCATTAAAATTATACTGGACATGATAACACAGCTGCTCCCTGAACATTTGACTAGAACCCAGGCTATGACTTCTCATTTATTCAAAGTCTGCCATACTTTGAAGTGCAAACATAATGCAATGCCTATTTGCACAGAGATTTGCCACTTTCTGCCATATTTGGAATTACACTACATAGTTTATGCTGTTAAAGTATGAAAGGAGCTCTCTAGGAAGGAAATATTAAATAATGATCTGTGCTGGAAAGAAACAGCTCATAGGGTAGCTGCTTTCCATCACACTCATTTTATAGCAATTCATACCTCAACTCAAAGGTTATAACCTAAAGGGCTTCACACACCTCATAATCAATATCCAAGTGATCTGAATCCCCCTTTGTTCGGAAGTGCTGGGTGTGCTTGTCCACTGTGAAGTTCACTTGCTTGTTGAAGCGTTCTATGAGAACTGAGTGCCAGTGCTGGTCATCCAGGAGGCTGCCCAAGGTGACAGAGGTGTGGCTGTTACTGAAGTGCAGGTTGGAGTCCCCTGGAGTGGCACAGAGAGGCAGAAGACACCAGAGTTACCTCCAGACTCTTGACTGGAGCATGGGGACTTCAAGGAAAGCACAGAGCAGAGCTCCAGGATGCAAGTCAGAGCTCTTGGAAGCAAATTTTTTTCAAAGACTGCCTTAGATTCCTTGGGTCTCTTATTCACACGCATGTGAATTCACACGCATACCGCCCCCCACCACACACACATTCTTTCCCTGTGAAATCCTCGTGATGAACCAGGAGGTGTTACAGATGCTGCGCTCACACACTGCAGCAGGCAGGACACTATTACTTTGTCTGTATCCTTGATTCTGCCAGGCTTTTTTGGTCCTGGTGGCTTAAGAGCTTCCTTTGGGTAACACCAAAATCTTCTGTCTAATCACATCAACAGACCACTCCTGACACTTCACTGTCAACTCCGTGCTTTCTACATTTTAACAAGAAAATTGTTTAAAAAAAAGGCACTAGTCAGTGAAGCAATAAGAGTGTTTTGTTCAGCTCATAAAAATTCTTAAACCTGGCCTAGCTCTCCAAAAGTATAGATCACAAATCATAAAAATATTTAGGCTGGTAATTTTAACCCAGTAATTTCAAGCACTCTTCTGTTTTCCAGCTGGCTACATGTCTGAACACTTCAGAGCCTCTCACTGAAAGGGAGTGTGTATCCTCCTTTACATTCCCACAGAATGGAGAGAACACATGCTCCAAAACTGCCAGGCAAGATGCAAGCAGATTGAAGAGAAGTCATCAAAACCCCTGTCATGACATGTGAATGCAAAAAAGAGGACCTGAAATGGGTAAAATTTTGTACACTTGGGGCTACAGCTGAAGAAAAAACCCAACTCATCTCAGAATGCACATCCACAACAGTATCTCCTCTGGAAGTTACATAATATAATTAACTATAGTATACTCTTATCCTAGCACAGAAAATTTGTAAGAGGACAATTCAGTGGGGTAGACTCCCCCATTCAGAGCTTTGGGATGTAGGTTTTTGGTTCAAGTAACATCCAAATCCCAAATCAGAAAATGATGTATTATCATTTCCAAACTTTGCTGAAAAACAAAGAAGGAAAGAAAGAAAGCACAACCTAGGGACTCAACAATTAATGAGCTTATGTAAAAATGAAGTCCAACAGCTGTGGAAAATAGTTACTGATTTCTAAAACAAACATAATTAAGCACAAGGGGAAAAATGCCCAACTTAAACCCCTCAGTATGAGAAACATGAGCCAGCAGAGACTGCTGAGGCCAATACCATGGGACACCCACAGATGAAGCCAGTGAAGATTTTGCAGTAAGGCTGGAAGAGGGGAGTATGATCATTCCTACTGGAGTAGCCTCAAAGTGCTTCAGTGTATCCATCAGGGAAAAAAACTAGCATCATTCCACAGTAAAAAAATAAGACAGCCTTTCCTCTGATGCTCTGATCCAACATGATTGCACAGTGATAGCCTTACAGATATTGAAGAAGGAATATTCAGAGTTTTCAGGAGAAAACATGCAGCAGTGTGAACAATGTTTTGACCAGAATGTTATCATTGAAATTCTGTACTCTCAGCTCAGCTCTGAATCACTGAGTGAATGGAAAAAAATTAGACACAAACCAAAAATAAGCCTTTCCTGCAGTCCAAAGAACACTTCCTGAGAATGCTGTTCTTAAAAATAATATAAAAATCCCACACACATGTAAAAAAAAAAAAAAAAAAGAAAAAAAGATAAAAGGAGCTATGTGAAGAATCTGAAGCAGCCATTGAGCAGTTCTGCCTTGCTCAACACTAGTTAGAGTAGCCAAGGTCTCAGCTCAGCTGCCATGTCCTGCATGACATCAGCACACAGAATGTTGATATCAGCTGGAGTTTGCAGATACTGTCTAATAAAAATAACAGATTTATATGCAAAACCATGATCCTAATTACCCTTACCCAGGTTGAGGTGCAAGGAGAGCTTCCCTTTCTGCAGTTCCAAGGTTATGTAGTCTCCACGCTGACCTTCTCCATGGAATAAGACTCCATCCCCCTGCATGCTCTTGAACTTCAAGGAAACTACATCTTTGAATGTGCTCATAAGCTTCTGATTGAACCTGTAGAGAAGTGAACTTCTGCCATCAAAGTCTGCAATATCTGACTCTGGAAGAAAGAAAATGGCAAAATGGCAAGGAGGGGCAGCATCAGAAGAGGGATTGCATTTTTTTCAGGATCTTTTCAAATACAGTTTGGAGTCAGGTATTGTTCTGAGTGTACATCCACAGGATGTACAGGTCATTTGGGAAACCACATTTCATCCATTTCCAATCCTCTCCCTCTGCCAGAGAAAGGGAATATGAGGATAAAACCAGAACCCCTCTGCACTTGCCTTCCTCATACAACACTTCTCTCTCATTTAACTTTCGAGAACAGAACAGGTGCCTCCCATCATATTCAGATCTCCAGAACATCCCTTGCCACATTTGCTGTTCCTCTCAAATGCATGCAGGATGCTATTCATTACTTTGAACACTTCAGTACTCACTCCACTTCTGTAGCTTCACAAGAGTCTGTTGAGCTGTTCCTGCATGCCAGCCATGCCTGCATCCACCTCTGCATTCTGATAAGGATCCCCTCAGCCTCCAAGGGCTGGCTGCTTGCTTGTGATGGGCATTTATCAGCCATGTTCCTGCATGCAAATTGACTAGGCTGGCAGGGATAGTCAAATATCAATTCAAAAAGCTTTTGAAGAGATTTCATGGGAACTGGGCATCTAAACTGATTATACACCTTTGAAAATCCTATTAGAAACATATTTTCCCCTACAGCCAGCCTCTAAAATCCCAATCATTCTGGTAGGAAACAAGCTTTCTGTTCCTCACTTGCAATTAATATTTTCTTTGGCAGGAGCAGCCTGAAGTACTCTCTCTGCTTTAAAAAATGGTCTTTTAGGTAAAACATATTTTTAAACAAAATTGTAATGCATCTTTAACCAGGATATTTCAGGTAGCTTTAAATACTTTTAACTAATATCTTGTACACAACATCTGACTGACATACATTACTTCAATTCCAATTTCTATCCAACTGCAATTTGACACAATTTATGTATAAAGCATCAATTTTGTCGATTGGTATTTTCTATTGTTAATAAAATTATTAAAAATTAAGAATACCAGACAATGAAGAATTTGAACAGAGTTTTATTAAACTACATAACTACTGAGGCAAAGGCACAAAACCAAGTAACAACTTCCTAGTGCCCAAGAAGAAAGAATGTAGACTCTCTCTTTGCAAACCATACATTTCAATGATAAACCAAAGCTATCAGTTTTCTATTTTCTTCTGAAAAATAACTGAGAGGTTCATAGGATCAAGACTTCCCATCAGCAACTGTATTGTGATTCAAGTCAGTAATTTAAGTCACCTTAACTCCATTGAGAGCTCTTTTATCCTTTTAAGCATTAACACTAGTTTCATCTGCTCCTTTTTTAAAAAATAAAAATACTAAGAGCTGGGGGAGAAGGTTTTAACCTTTTTTCTCTCTTTTTTTTTTTTTTTTAGTGAAAAAATTAAAGAGGTCTGCAATTAACAACTATTAAAAGCTCAGAAAATAAAACAGCTGTTAACGATTTGTTACCATGGAAACTATCATGAAAATTTCTGCCTATCAGTATGACAGTTTGTACAGGAGTTTGATGGCACACTTACAAACTTGTAGGGAGCACAACACTTCAATTTGATGCAAAATTCTGTAACTCCATAGCCAACTTAATGCCAAATCAAAAGCAACTGATTTTTTTATGAGACTAAAACTACAAAAAAACTCAGTCCTGGGGAAAATTCACTCTTGAATAAACTAAGACCAACTTATCTGTGATGTCAGAATTATAATAGGCTGTTTCTCTGCATGTGTGGAACAGTTGTTAGTTTAGGAATTATTACAAATACGAAAGTATTCCTGCCATCTGTTTTTAACATCTGAATTAGGTGTTATGAAACAGATTCTTCAGAATTGCTGACTTCTCTCTATTGACACCATGACTGCCAGTTTCTATAAAGGGAATTAAATTCGTAGTTTAGTTCTTGTGAATGTCCCCTAACTACATTAAATATTACAATTTGGTTAAAGTAAATCACAAGTGTCTTATAAAAATGGCTTCATTTCAACACAGGCAGCAATTAGGAAATAGTTTATAAAGAATTTACAGTCTTTGATTTCCAGGGCATTTTGCAACTAAAGTTGATTTTTCTCCTAGCTCTTAAAAACAAAGGTACTGCAGGAGCAAGGATGCCCTGATTCAATGCTGCTCAAAAAGTGCCCCCTTTAAATCTTATTCCTAAGATCCAAGGCTCCAGCCAGTCTAAATTCACACTTCAGTTCTTGTTCTTAACTCTCCATTAAGCCACAGCATAACATGATTTCTTGAAGAGCTCTACTGCTGACATTTACAGAGCATATCACAAAGGAAAACTTGTTTCTGAAAAGCTCTGCTCCACTAATTATCAGTTGTGAGCACATTGGCCAATAAATAGCCCTGAATGAAACGAGAATATGTCAAATAAATGCTAACACTGGCAGCCAAAAGTCATTAGTGGCAGTTTGCATGACAACAAATCGTTGGTTCCTGTTAAAAACAGCCACTCCAGAAAACCTGCTTGGTGTTTGCTTAGTGCTTCTGTAGCCCATATATGTCCATAACCCTCTTCCAGCAGGAGAAGGAGGATCCAAAATGTTTCAAGTCTCAGAAAATCTGCAGCAATAACAGACTAAAACACAACATGCGATTTCATCCTGCACTGCCTGCTGGTGTTCTTACGCTCCTGAAGACAGACTTTACTCATTCTGGCTCTACACTGTCCTCATCAACAAGGCTGTTGGCAGGCTGGCAGCAGCGAGAGCACAGAGCCTGCTCGTGCAGCAATCTGCTCCCAGCAGCAGAGAGGATACACAGCCACACTCAAGAAGAGAGTCCTTCCTCCCTGTGACTTTGGGGAAAGGGAACACTTACTTAACAAAGATTTTCTAGACCAAGAATAACTCTAGGAACAGTTGCCATGTGAGACAGGAATTTTCAGTCTTGAGCTTGCACCAATGAACAGAATCTTTAACTCCTGGCAGAAGGGAAGAGGACAACCCCTGGTCTGAACAGATGCGTCCCCTGGCCACTCACAGCATGGAATGACCCTAAAGCCATCCCACCTCTCTCTCAGACATGCAACCCAAGGATGCATGTGGATGACTACTTCAGAGGTGACTGTTCTGCCATGTAGCTTTATCCCTGTCAAAAATCTCAGCTTCATTTGGGTAAGGAATCATGTGGGTATTTACCTTGTGCATTTGATTACAAACATGACTGGTCAAGGACCATCAGACATTAAGCAGTTCTCTGCAGTGAGTTATTTTCTATCTCATAGGAAGACAAAGGAGAGGATGAAGGAAGGTGGGGGAAAAGAAAAAAAAAAAAAAAGAAAGAGAAAAAAAGAAAGAAAAAGAATCTAGTAAAAATATCATTTAATAAAAAGGCACAATATCAGATCATATTCCCCAAAGCAATGGCAGCAAAGTACGAGAAATCAGAGTTCTGAACTGCAAATGAAGAATTCTGCTCTCACAAGACACCCTGTCTCACACCCTATCATTGTTTCTCCTGTGGTATCCCAGCCTGTTAACTGCACATACACCCAATTCTGCTGATGCACCTTGGGCTGTTAACCAGTTACAGAATATGATCAGCATCTTCAATGCACCTATAAATCTTATCCTATAAAAGCAGTTGTGCCAGCAATTTTCTTTTCCCTTGTGCTAAGCTAACAAGACTTTTCCCAAGTATAAAGATACACTTGTTGCCCCTTGCCACCTCCAACATCAAAAGCAATTGGTTTGCCATTTGTCTGAGCATGTCCTCTGCTGCAGCTCTGCTTATCTGTTACAAATACACTGCTGGAGCCACTGCTGCAAAGGGATAGCAAGGGCTTACACGTATTTCTGCATGGAACTTTCCACAGAACTCATCATCAATCCTTCTCTGAACAGGAAACATTAATGTATGTTTTCAGATCATCATCTCCTTCCTATTTTCAAGATCCTATTTTGAGGATATCTGATGAGATATTTACAGGAGTTTAAAAAATTGTAATCACTTTCATTTAAATACATACTTTCTGAAGAAAGTAAACATTTAGCAGGCTATCTGTGAATTACACTTCTGTGATGGCCTTGGAGTCCTTTATTCATAGGAAATTCAATATGTAGGGATAGGATCAGGTACACTCATAATCTGAAATAGCTTTTCTGTTCAAAACATGTTTTTATTTTTCCAAAGAAACAATATCAACTGGTAGCCAAATAGAGGGTGAAAAGAAAAAGAGAAGAAGAAGAAGAAGAAAAAAAAAAGATAAAAAATGAAAGCTCCTTTGTTTGACAGGGAGACTTGAGGAATAAATTCATAGTACATTATTTCTAGCAGAAGCAATAAACAACAGTAAGTGCCATTCAGCAGCAGCACAGTTCCATCACAGGCTGTTACCCACTCTGGCATCCAGTGCACTCAGCAGGATTCCTCAGCATGTCCTGGCAGAGTGTCACCAGGCAGGTGACCTACAAGACCTGCCCTGTGCCCCCTACTAAACAGCCATCAATGAAAGCTGCACTTGCAAAAGTTAGCACAGGATTGTGTTCCTGGGGCCTCTCAAGCAGAGAATACTGCATAGGAAAGTCCAATACCAAAAATGAGATAACAGAGCCTTCTGCTGCCACAAGACTGTCACATTCACCTAAAAAGGCAGCAGGGAGGCCATACATGGCTCTTACAGATGGATTTATACCAGCTGCTGCTGTTTCTTCTCTCAGCATCCCATCCCTTCTTTCATGTACATATAGATACATGCATGAAGATGATGCACATTCAATACACTTGTTCTTCAATTTCAGTGTCCTCTCTGGCTTGTTCAACAGCCCGTTTCTAGAAACTTAAGCTTTGCAATTTTAATTTTTTTTCCCCAGATTATTAATATTTCTTATGCTACAACTGAACACAGTGGATGAGTCTGTCTGCTATCAACTTTACAAAATGCATTTATGTAGTTGTACACCAGCTCAGGATCTGCAGCAGATATTCTGTCAGTATACACTAAAGATGACATTTTAAAAATGATCAAACATCTTTTGTACAGTGCCGGTGTGTCTGGGTTAGGAGTAGCCAAGTCAGTAAAACTATACAAGCACAACTTGTAGACAGGTATTGCTTGGCATATGCAATTTGCCAGAGAGAAATGTGAATGGCACATTTATATAAATGGAATGAATATTTCAACACCCTGTAAAAGTTTTATGAATCCCTTTATTTCTTTTCTGGCTCACTTTAATCTCATACCTTAATTCTACACAAGCACTTTTATTTCCTGCAACTACAGGGTACAGGACAAAGATGAAGACTTAGATGATAACACAAGGCAACTCAGCCTGCAAGTGATTCTGAAATCTTTGTATCACAGAAAACACAACCACAGTCTGACATGAAAGTAGTGCTCATGTAGTAGATTACATGGACTACTATCAAAAAAAGAAAAAACAGCCACAAAAGTTTCAATCTTCCCAAAGTTCAAGTTCTATTTGTTACACAACTGTTTGGACTGTACTCTTCACTGCAGAGGTCTGGAAGAAGAAAGCTCTTGAAAAGATATTAGCTGGCTGTTTCAGAATTATGTCACCAAAGGCAGTTGATTCTGAATTTCAGCTTTCAGTTTACATGTTCACTTATATACCTGGAAAAGGTCTCTTGCCCTAATGGCTGGGCATCCAGACCAGGTGGTTGTAGGTCAGTCAACAGTGCCTGTACAGGTGGACAAACAGCATCTAGAAGAAGCTGAATGGACGTGATAGACCTACATAGAGACCATATGAATCTTCCTGTGAAACCATGGGAAGCAGTCCTAAGATCAGTGGACAGTGACAAGGCCTCAGAAAATCCTGGAGTTGTGTCTTTGTTCAGTGGGAACATGACTCAAAAAGTTCAATAAACTTCTCTTTCATTTAGCTTAGATGAATTTAGGTTGTCTCCCAAATAGTTTTCATGCTTATTCTGCTACAGCCCATTATCTGTGCGTAGAGGAACAGATAAGGACCTAAGCTAAATTGGGAGATGTACCAGTACAGTGGTGTCACATGATGGTCACTTGTGCCACACCACTCTGAATTTATCAGTAAAATGTTGTTAATCCCCTGAACTCTACACAACAAAATCTCCCCCATTTCCAGCAGCATCTCAAGTCACAAAAATTAACAAAAAGTCACCTGAGAAATAAATATTGGACTTGTTTTTCCTCATGAGTGGACTTCCATTTTCTGCAATGGAGCACCATCAGTCCTTTTGCCTTACATTCAGTCTGTCACAGCCATAGGTCATACATCTGCAGCATTATGACAAGATTTCTCACCAAAACACCCCAAGCCAGCAACATTTACCAGCTGCTCCAAAGCCTAAACACTACAGACCATATCATCAAAGACCATCTCGTCTTAAGAGCGGCCAAAGAAAGCTGTTGTGTAAAGGCAATTAAATCAGCAGATAGGTTTTCTGCACTCTGAAGCTATAAAGTCATCAACTCCAAATACAACCAGAGCTGCAGAATCCAAAGAACTTCACAGATAGGTAACTGGCCGTAAACTCACAAATGAACTGTTTAGGCAAATATAGCACTATAGAGCTCCTAATTAGCCTTGTGACCTTCAGTGGGCAGGAGGTTTTGCAGCATGTGACTGCCTGGCTCTCCCAGAAGCAGCAAATTGCTCTGCAGTGGGCTCAGCCCTGAGGAGGCTCCACCAGCTGAGTGAGATGGGCAGCACATCCCTGGGCAGAGAGGCAAGAGCAACTAATATAAAAAATAAACAATGGCAATGTGTTTCATGTTACATTCTAACTCATAAAACTTTTACTGCACTCTTCCCACAGCACCACCAGCACCAAGTAAAAGCTCTTTGACAAAATGTGGGTTAAGATGCAGCCACTTACTGTAAGAGCAGCCGAAGACCTCAACTCTCAGTCCTATCCGCCCACCAACGTTCCACCTCAGGGGGATGAAGCGCAGGAATCGAGCTTTCACCGAGTGCAGCAGTTTGTGGTGCACCACACTGTCAGCATTGCTGTTCCCCGTGAAAACCTGGAAGGACAAAAAACCTTGGTGAGACATTGAGCAACAAGAGGTGAATGCAGCACTCTGAACAAAGGCTGTGAACTGCCACTCCTCTTCACGATTCTTAGTCTCAAAAATTACTTAAAATTATTTAAATTGATTGTCAAGTTTTCTGCTAAGTGCTGCATCTCTTATGAAGGGAAACAAGGGAGACAGCAGCACCTCAGCAGAGCGGGGATGTATACACAGAGTTACAAAAGCAGGTTGTAGATGGGGATGGTGCTGAAGATGCTGCACAATTTCTCCTAAGCCAGGCTATTCCTGTGCACTGTAATACTCCATCAACCCCTAAAATAAGAGTCCTGTCAGCACAGTGAAAGACGGGGCATGATTTAGCCTTTGGTGCACTCATGGAAGCACTAAATGATAGACACAAGCCACTAAAGTTCTTGAGAGTCTGGGAAGAAGAGCAGGACTTCCAGATACCAACAGAAAACTCAAGCAAGGAACAGGAGGAGATAAAAGCCTGAGTAAGTACACAGGAGAATCAGCGTTTTGACTGTGTTTGCACCCCAGAGAGCTAAAGCATGCAAACATAATAATTTAATTTCTTTCCTTACCTATTTAATTAATTGCCTGCAACAGCAAGCCAAAATTAATGGCCCAAGTCAGAATTATAACTTAGCAAGAGGAAATTCTCTCATGGATGAAGAATGACCGAGGGATTTCAAAGACAAACCTTCAGAAAAACTTCAAGGCTGTATTCCTGCCTGAAGCATTTTCAATTCATCTTTACACCCTTATCTGTAATATTGGCCCAGGAATATCACAGACTTCCTGCAATCCTCAGAACATTTCAGTAATTCAGCTAGAATTGAAATTTGAAGCTAACAGTTTTGTAAAACATGAAAAGCAAAGAGAGAACACAGAAAAACATAATCTCACAGGAGAGCCATATTTGTAAAAGAGGTCCTGCATTTTGTAAGCATAAAATTTCATCACAAAAAGTTGTACCAGTTTAAAATGCTTCTGCATTGGCAGAAAAAAATTGGCAGCATTCACCAACACAATGTAATTGTGAGCAAAATTGGAATAAGCCCATTAAAGCAGACCTACAATTCATTTTGATGGTTCAAGGATGTGTTAAAGAGATTAGGGGTTCATCTCCATTCATTTTTTTTCCTCAAACACAAGCATTCCAACATTTTTCCAAATGTTATTATAGATGGTGTAAAACCTCAAATCTAGCATATTCTTGTTTTACTAAATTCAGAATTCAATTGTTTTATTAGAAGTATATTAAATAAACAATATTCTGGAACATTTCTAAGGCACAATCCTTTGAAACCATACCTTGTTTATTTCATTTCACCTTAAAAACTGTAACTTGGGGAAATTCTCTTCTATATACAATAGGCCTTATTTTCCACCCAGTCATGAATGTAAAAGACCACATATATCTCCCTTCCTAAAACATTCTTTGCATTTCATTGCTGTTATTGCCTGCCTCTGAAGATGAACAATGTTACTGAGATGATCTCTCACAATCCCAGTTACCTCCTTGAAAAACCACCCTTCAAAACATGTGATCATGTGCTGGTTTTGGCTGAAGTGTAATTAATTCTCCTCATAGTAGTTTGCATGGGGCTGTGTTTTGGATTTGTGCTGGAAACACCATTGACAATACAGAGATGATTTAGTTATTGCCAAGAAGTGCTTGCACAGAGCCAAGGACTTTTCTGCTCCTCATCCCAGCAGGGAGGAGACTGGAGGGGATGGGAGGATGGGAGGGGTCACCCCAGCTGACCACAGGGATATCCCATCCCATTGGCAGCACACAGAGCTGGGGAAAGGACAGCGGGATGTCCAGAGTGATGGAATTTGTATTCCCAAGTCATCATTACACGTGATGGAGCCTGGATGTCCTGGGAATGGCAGAACATCTCCCTACCCATGGGAAGTGGAGAATGAATTCCTTGCTCTGCTTGCAAAAGTGTGAGTGGTTTCTGCTTTACCCATTAAATTGTCTTTATCTCAACCCATGAGTTTTCTCATGTTTAATCTTCCAATTCTCTCCCCCATCCCACAGAGGGAGAGTGAGCAGCTCTGTGGGGCTCAGGTAATGGTTGGGGTTAATCCATTACAGATCTGTAAAATTATTTCTATTAGGAGCTTATCAGGCTGAAAAGGGGAAAAATCTGGTTATCCCAGTTGTCCTCACAGCTTTGCTTTTCCTATACCTCTAGCTCTGAACTTTTTATGCACAAGATCTTGTTTTCTACAAGTATGATATGACAGTTAACGAACCTCTCATAAAATAAGCTATATTTTTTTTTAATGGAGATTCTTGTTGATGTTAATTAAAAGTTAACCAAATATAGCAGATATGTTTTGAGGAGTGGAACAAACAGAAGTTCTATATGTCCTGATGTTACTCATACTGCTTTTCACATAGGAGCCAATTTCAAATTCCAGCAGAGAGTCTTTCCTAGATTTTTTTTCCTTACATTTCAAGTGAAAAATCTTGTTCTTTTCAGAACAAGAATCTAATGAAACTGTCAGTAGAGACTGCCTCACAGTCGTAGCTGTGGCAGTCCCCACATTTTTAGTAAGACACTTATGGATATATAAGATGCATAAAGGAGACTGTTGTTTTCTGTTTGTTTGCTCCAAAGGCTCATGTCCTTGGAGCCCTGTGATTATGTAAATGTCTCACCTTTAATAAGATAAAAAGGAAAGAAGAAAAACAACAAAGGGGGAACAGAGGGTTTCCAGTCCTCCCAGTCGTGAAGAAAAGCTTAAAACACAATGACTAGAGTGAAAGTGAAGGTGAAAAGTAAGAGACAAAAGAAGTAGTACACCTTAATGCTGTGAAACAAGCTGGGAGGGACCAGCAAACTTTAGGGACTGTCTGTGCATCAAGGAGGTTGTAGTTTTGCCAGGGAAAAGATTCACAGCTGTATCACACCCACTGCAAGCTGATCTCGCTGCCCACCCACTGCCATCTCTGCTAGGGATCTTCCCTCAACACCTCAGCAAGAGCCAGAATTATTCACATCCAGCCTCCGGATCAGTTAGTTCACTCCAAACCTGATGGGCAACTATGTAAAAACATCCCTCCCACACCAAAAGAGCCACACTGGTAAAAATAAATTATTCAGAGGTCCAATACCACTCTTAGAGCACTTTTTTTTCTCAAGTTCCTCTAATAAGTAAAGAGCTAATGACCCTTTTAGAGAAAAGAAATCCACAGGCAAAGCTGTACCCATTGATCTGTGCCTATGAGATGGTTCTGTGTGCTGCTGGCAGATCCCTGCTTGCTGCTACCAACGGGGCATCACTGTGTGTGTGCCTTCAGGATTGCTTTGATTTTCCTTTCCAACTCCCACTGCTATACAGATCACCTTTTGATGCTTTATGGACCACCTGTGGGCTGTAGACCATTGATTGAATAATACCAATTGCCACAGACGGTCACTGGAAAACTTAAGATCCACAGCTGACACAGAAAAAATCCATCCATTTAAGGAGATGAAAGTAGGATGCAGTACCAGATTTCACAGCCCTGGAGGTTCAAATATTTATTAACAGTAAACCTATTGGTGAGAATGGCAGAAGTCCTCTTGAGAAATGGCCTCTATTACAACTTGTTGTTGATAAGGATTAATTCCCAGGACCAAAATGATGAACAAGTGCAGAAAACAAAGCACTTGCATTTCCCATGCAACACAGTTGCTCTGGGAGGGAGCACAGCCCCTCAATCTGTGTCTTTTAACAAGCCCTGTAAACACAACAGATAGATGATTTACATGGGAAATTCTGCCTCTGGCATTCTATGGGGCTTATAAATCAAAGAGCTCCATTAGTGCCAGATTTTGCCACTAGCTTCTTGAAGGCAAAAGCTTTTCCCCAGTGCCAGCGGCCACAAGGTTAACAGCTGGCCAGGGCTGCCCCTCGGACCAAGCTTGTTCCACAATGCCTGGCTGCACGGGGCTCTGCTGTGACACAGACCACGGCAGCACAGTAATATTTTATGAGGCTTTTTTTATGAGCCAGCAAAGGCATGAAAAGGTGAGGGGAGAGCAGCTGCAGTGGTTTGGAGCAGGGTCCGACCGGCTCAGCGCTTCCACTCAGGCAGCAGCAGTCAGCACGTGGGGAAGGATGGCAGAGACAAGCAGACACAGTGCTCCTCCCAACGCTCAGCTCACCTAGTTCATGGGTTATAGTGAAAAGGAAAAAATGGAATTCCAGTTTAAATGAGAAAGAAAATTTTGAAAAGAAGCATAAATCTCAAAACTGCTGTTGTTGCCTGGAATTTGCATGGATGAGTCCCTCAGGAAACACAATGATTCGACTAAATGGGCTATTTTCACAACTCTCCCATTCAGAGGGATCCCCAAAGCTTTTCAAGGGCGGTTCAGGAGAATGTCACACAACTGTGGTGAAATACAGCAGTTGTTTGATAACCATGAAGACACATATTGGTTTCTTTACCTCATGCATTAATTCAGAGCTATGCCAAATCATACCAGTGAGACTCGACGAGCTTCAGATCATCCTTTGGCCAACCTCTTAGACTGGTCTCCACCTCCCAACAGACAAGTGGAAATTGGGGGCAAGTGTCTGCTCATGAAAGCCCAGTTAATCCGAAAGATAAGACCAGATGCAGGACTTTATCTCAGCCTCCCCCTGCATGAACTCTCTGCACATAAAATGGCAACTTATTTACAGACTTGCAGAAGGTGCTTCCCATAAGGGCTCTGCTGAATACATTCTGCTCTCCCACTTTGTTAGACAGGTAATGGGATGGGCTCAAAATGAGTATGCAAGCAGCAACCCCTGCACAATCCTCAGCCCTGCATGGTGAGCAGGCAGGCCTGAGGTTAACTACCTTCTAGGAGAGATATTTTAAGACATATTGAAAACTCTCATTTCTGTCCAAGTAACTCTTATGAGCTGAATTGAGGGGAAATAAATAATCAGATTATAAATGTGCAGAGGGCATACAACACAGATGTTAGCAATTTACAACATTTCAACCTTCAGTAAAAGAAATACAAGCACAGAAAAGAGCACTCCACCTTCAAATTTCACCTGTGACATCAGAGTGTGCCGTCTCCAGTGCCTGAAGAAAAAGGACAAGAGGGCACTTGATTCGAGCTATCCAGAGCTTAGTGAGGGAACCAAAGGGAGACAAAAAGCAGCTAAGATGGTCATAAATCCCAGAACGGCAGTACTTATGAGCAAAACAATGTCATTCTCCCCTTTAAACTTCCATAGCCAGATGAGAAAGATCACGAGCTAGGAGTGATACAGAACTTCCTGGGAACGGCTCCCAAGTACTTGAGTGTACATGCACTTCAAGGAAAGAAAGAATTTTCAATGAAGAAACAACAGGAAAATCTGAAAGAGGAAGGAGAAAGCATTGCCTAACTTTTCACATTTTTCAGGCTGAAACAAACTCTGACTTTTATCTTCTCCAAAATCAATGGGATTTCTGTTCTGTTATAGTTTGTGCTACCTGGAATACAACTCAGTGGGGTATTGGGTGTGGGTACTAAATTCAGGTTTGGAGTAAGCCAGTGACTAAAACCAAGTTATGGCAGGGGTCCTAGGTCTCTGCTTGTATGTGCGGAAAGAGACCAAGGGCTACCATGACAAGGACACAATAAACACCCCATATGGAAACTCAGCACCCTCTGATTTTAGTGGGATGCTACAGGGTTTCTTTTTGCAGAAAAATTATACTTAATCAGTGTTTGCTACCTGCACCTTAGGCAGGTTTGTGGCTACAAATTTCTCCAACAATGAAAATTAAAAAATACATTTAGTTTCTGCTGCAAAACAAAAGTAACTGTCAGTTCAGGCAATTGTAGAAACTTGCCTCTTTCACCTCAGCTCAGCCCTAAAACACAAAAAGATATAAAAACTAAAACATAATTTCAAAGTCTAAATATTTGGGGTTTTTTCACATTTTACCATTTCTGCATCCTGTGAATGCCAGTGGCGAAAAACGTTGCTTTGCTTATGTAATGGAAAAAAGTCCTGCCTAACACATCAAGGCAGAACTGTTAATATCTTGTCACAAAGCAACACAGTGAAACTGCTTTGCTGTCATCTCCATCTCCCTGTGCCCAGAGTGGGAGCTGCTAAAAGCTCCTCCTCGTTTGGAGGGTGAGTTCAGTGCAGCTGCCCAGCTCAGGAGTTCACAGCAGGACCTGGCCCCAGGGAGTTGTTCTCTTTCAGCATCTGGCCTTAAAAAAATTATTTTGATGTTAGAGGGGGCCAGACCATGGGGAGAAGGAAAGGATGACAAGGGGGACTGCTCAGCTCCTTTAAGAGCTGATGTTTAGAGCCCTGTTTGCAATACCACAGAGCTACATTTGGTACATGGATGGCAAACCTAAGTTCTTTGTTTTCCCACCTCTCTTTCTCAAAAGGCAAGTTAAATTTTCTTTCAGTATTCTTTCAAACCTTCGGCAGAAACCAAGTAAATTTACTTGGAGGAACTTGTCTGCTTAGGAGAGTAAATGGGAGGTTTTCCCACCAATTTAAGCAGGTTTCAGCCTGAGCTCAAGAGAAAACAGCTGTCAGCCTCATCCAGGGGCCAAAAGCTGGAGGGCAGGTTGTGTCCACTTAGCACATCAGTCACCTCTGAGCATCTCTTTCCACTTCATGTCTCTTTCCTATAAATGCACCATAGTCTTCATGACAAAAGGTAAACAGTTATTTCTGGTTAACAGCCTTCTGAGCTGATTAGCCTGTGTCCAGACTCATGCTTCAGCTTCCAGCTCCAATACTATGACTCAAGCCAGTCTCAACCCTATTCTACCTTCATAAAGAGAAACCTCCTTTCTGCTTATGTTTCTTCTTTCCCAACAGCAGCTACATTTTTCTTTGTGAAACACCCATTCTTGACAAGAACTTCAGAAATAATATCCCCTGGCACACTGTCAGACAATAACCTCAGAAACAATATCCCCTGGCACACTGTCAGAGCTGCTATTAGGGAGGAGCAGGGGGAGAAAGAATAGAAGAGGCACCTGTCAAAATTATCCTCCCATAACATATTATCTGAGGAAGTGACAGCTCTCCATCTCATCCCTCTACCCCCTGATGGAAAAAAAAAAATTCATCTACAAAGAGGTAGTTAAACTTCCCTACACAGCAAGGATTAAAATGACTCCTGATCAAGCAGGAGTCCTACTGGGAATGCATTACACTTGTTACTTACTGAGGGCTGACTGCTGTGCTCCAGCAATGCAGTGTCCACCTGGGCTCCCGAGCATTATTTGGACACCTCTGAGCTACTGGCAGTTTCTGTACAAGTAGGGGAGAGGAGATGCAGTAATGTGTCCATACTAATTCATCACTTCCTTAAATGATCTGCTCAAGTGAGAAGGTTATTTGCTGCTAATCTAGCCCATTACACTGTGTTCATACCTTTCTGTCTGGTTAGCTGCTTTCCAAACACAGGAACAAATGCTGTTAACAACATCATTAACATCAGATAGATGACTGCCCAAAGTAAACTACATTTATATAAAGGATGCTGCTTATTATCTTTCTCCTGACAGTTGGTAGAACTAATCACACTGTTTCCAATAAACCCCATAATTTTTACATCATCAAAATATTTTGCAAGCAAAAAAATTAAAAAAAAAAAAAAAAAAGAATAGCCATTGAGGCAATCTATATAATATTCTTTTCTAAAAAAGTCTGTATCAAAATGAAAAAGTGTCTAATTGTGACATTAAAAACATGAAGTTTCTTGGGTTCCTTAAGGGCAGTGAAACACTTCTATTTAGACCAAAGAAAATGAAACAAAATATTGGAGAACTTTTTAATGGTTTGCAAATTTTTTCCCCTGTTCTGATTTACCCCAAGAAAATTCTAATTTATTTTATTGGTTTGTTCCACACCACATTTCTATACTGAAATGGACAGTTTGAGCTTTAAACAGTTCAAATTAGTGTCAATCTGTTTCCAGAATCTGCCAAACTGTACCTTGGCAAAGTCTGAGATTCTGCAACTGCCAGAGACCTTTCCCAATAGGCGACTTGGGTACAGTGATCTCTTTTGAAGAAAAGCAAATTTACCAAATGGATAATACACAAGCTACATCACTTGACCTCAGGATGAGAAAATGGTCTGTGTCTTCTTCCATTTCCTCATACAGATATAGCCCAAATGCCTGATCCAATCTGTAGTTGGGCAGGTTGCCCTTCTTCTTCCCAGCAATGAACAAAGTGCAATTTCCTTACTGTGCTGAGACACCCTTTGCATACATATGTGAAGCTGCATCTCACAAAACTGTATTGCATTCATGGAGAATGGATCCCTACTTTAGATTTCAGAATCAGCTTTGTCTTTGGAGCACCTGGAGGTGAAGCTGTTATCGCTGTTAATATCATCCCTGCTACATAAATAAATAATAATAGAAGCAAGAAGCAAGCAGCAAAATTAAACCTGTAAATTACAAGTCTTAGCTTAAAGTCGGCAGCTAATTCCTGCTTCTGTTAAGCCTCCTGCACTTTATCTTAAAGGCAATCCTACATAAAGATAGTATTTTAAACTAAATCACAACAAGGATAAATATTTCCCTAGTACCTTGACTACATTAACCTTAGCCAACAGACTGAAACTGCTCTTCTGCTGCCAACACTAATCATAGATTTCAGCTGTTCTGCATAAATCTCATGGAGACCTTCATGCTTTACATTAAATTAGTGGGATTAACAATGCAGTGAATGTGTTTATGTCTGGCAGTGTTGGGGGAACTCTGGGAACCTTCCCTGTGTTTAGCTTCATCAAAGTACATTTAAATAGCTGGTGCTGTACACTCAGTATCTCTCTGGTTGCAATTTGCCAGACGGATCCAGCAAGATGACACCAGAGAGGTGTTAGTTGTTCCATGCAACAGTGACCCCAGATGAATACTGTGCTTCATTATCTTACATTATTTCACTGTTATAAAGTTTCATAGCATTTGCATTTGGATCAGTAAAGCAATATCCTGTGAAAGAAGAAAAAAAGGTAGGCTTGATTTTCTCCAGTGTTCTATAAAGCACTGAAATGCAGGTGCCTGCACACATATTTCTTGTTATACCCTTCCTCCCCCCTGCCCTATAGCAACTTCCATAAGGAAGAAAAGACAGGTTATAGTAGTAGGCAACTCCTTTCTCAGGGGACCAGAGGGTTCAGTACTCTGGACAGATCCTTCTCCTATGAAGCCTGCACCCTTCCTGGGGTCAGGGTTAAGGACATCACCAGGAAAATTCCCAGCCTGGTACGGCCCTGAGACTATTACCCATTACTGCTCTCCCATGTGGGTGGCAATGAAGCCACAATCCCACCCCTCAGAGCAATGAAACCATGCTCAAGTACATCAGCCATTGTCTTGGCCGAGTGAATTACATAAATTTGTCTCTACCACAGGAGGGCTAAATTTAATTGACATACTTTCCTCCTACAAAACTGTTACTGTAATGCTTGCAGCATCCTACATTTGAGTCTAGTCATTGCACTTTCACATTGAGGTCCATCACCGAACCACATTAAATTAATCTTGAGGACACTAAAGCAACTTAAAGAAACCACATCTCTTCCTCCTGCAATAAAGTAAGATGAGCTTTTGCAGCATCTTGGCAGGCAAATGTGCAATGTCTTCCAAATGCATGTCTACCCATTAAGTTTCGACCACACATTTCATTATGCCAACCACACCAAACAATCCTCAGCAGTAGGCTCTGAAGATCATGATGTTCTCTAAACTATAGCACAAAAAAAAAAAATTAACTTTCTGTTAGTGATCCAAGGAGGAGGCCTGAAATTGTGACTCTGAAGTGCAATTTTTTTCTGGCATACAAATAACACCTGTTACTGTTGTTATGGTGGGACATATGGAGTTGTGATACACTTGGCAGGCCCAAGATCACATCAGACCATCAATAAAAACTGTTCTACTACTTTTATTTTAAAAATTAGAAGATTATGGGAATTTCTCAGGGAGTTTGAAATTTCAATGCTTGCAAAAAACAGATTTTGAAATGAGCATTACCCCCATGAGGATGAACACAAGAGAAGGAAGGTGGAAACAATTTCTTTCAACAAGAGGAGTTTCTATGCAATAAATGTTTCTGTAAATGTGCAAGCTGTGCATCACACTGGACTGTCCCTAAGACCTTTGATAACAGTTTCTGTCATGTCCTTTCCCCAAGGAGGATCATCCTAGAGAACCTGTTTCTGTCTAACAGCACAGTATGTGATGCTGCTCTTTGTAAGCTGCCCTTTTTCCTTTCACTTCCATACAGTTCTTCCTTAAATCATAGCTAGGCAAACACTTAAAAACTAGAAATCTCAGAAGCCTCTCCAATGGTGTCAATACTTCCCATTAAAGTATGGCAAAAGTGGCGGGAGTTGGGGTAGGGGGGAAGTATGGGAACAGAGGAGGGAGTTGAGGAGAAAGGAAATCAATAGCTCCTTAACAAGCCCTTCTCCTGAGGTGTGAAATCCAGCACACAGGGCTCTTTTATTCTTTTTATCTCCTGATCATAGGTGAAAGAAAGGCTCTATGAATAGGATCCATGAAAGAGCTCGTCTTTAGAACAAGAAATAAGAACACCTAACACATCTTTTGCAAATATTAAGATGAAGGCATTGTGCTTAAGGTATTTTTCTTTTTATCCTGAAAGCAGTATGAGTAGCTACACCTTGAAAAGTAGCAAAGAAGGGAAGAAAGAAGCAAGTGTTTTTAGACAATGCAACCCACAGAGAGGAAAATTAACCTATTACAAGATTTCCTTTCAAACCCTTTGCACACAGTGAGGCCTGAATAATAAGCTGGGCTAGGATGTACATTCACAGTTCAGTCTTCAAAGATGAGCTGGTTCTCTGGCAAACAGAAGAGAACTGTGCAAATATACAAATTTAACTTCTAGTAAAGACACTGATATACCCTCAAGTGCTTCTGCATCAATGCTACAGTCTCATGCACATTTGAACTCACCAAGTTTCTGCAGTACAGCATTAATGAATACCTGAACCAGTACCCACGTGGAGAACACACAGCTTTGACAGAAGTTTCTTAAAACACCACTAAATCAATGCATTATTAATAAAGGAAAATGCAACAATTCTACAGGCTCCCTGATCATTTATTTTATGGTATCCTTGGAGAGTGTCAGGTTAGAATTTTCAAAGAGTCCAGTTTCTCCCCATACTGGTGTTCATGTGACTTCCTGAGGAATAGATTGTGCTAAAGTCCATTGATTACTCTTGATTACAGGAGAGAAATGGACAAAATGCACTCATTTTAACCAGGAAAGCACAGCCTCAGGAATTTTAGGCCAAGCCTGTCAATACAGGTGTCTGTGGTTGTGTCAAAGGCACATGTGCTAACTCTGGAAGTGTAACTAACCTGGCTTATGAAAACACAACCCAGCAGACATAGGGGTGGAAAGCAGGAACATCAAGGAGGCAGCAAAGGGGACAGAGCTTGTAAGGATGCAGTGGGAAACACCTTTGGGTAAAAAGAAAGGTGCTATGTTTAAAAGAAAGGTTAGAAGCCAATAGGGACAATGAGTTACTATTGACCACTCTAACATCCATATGGATTGAAATACTTCCACATTATTGTGTTAGGTCTGGGTTACCAAAAACATGACCACATGATATTATTTCACTAAGTGGTAGATAAGGCATTAAGGGAAGATCCAAGACTAGAGAAAACAGAGAGAAGTATTTGTCATCTCTGAATAGGGAGTGTAATTGTCCTATCACTTTAAACTCCAAATTTTAGAAAACAGAAATGTGTAATTGCTGGAGTTGGCAGGCTAGGTACCCAACACACAGACACAATGTGCTCTTTAAACTTAACCAGCACTCAGGATGAAACCACTGCTATTGAGGAGCTTCTCTGCAATACTGTCCACACAAAATTGTAATTCAACACACAAATGCAGAACTACACACAAACCCAAAGTGTTATTTTAAAGCAGAGATTAACTTCAAGAAACAAAAATCATAAAACCTAGGGTTTGCTAGTTAGAAATTAAAAGTAACAACAGGATAAATTATTTTGAGAACCATATAAGTATTTTAAAGTTATCATATTGGAGATTTAAAATAAATCAAAACCACTTATGCTGACAACAAATTTCTTTAAAAGGAAAGAAGTAAAAACCATCTGGTAAAATCAGAGGCTGAGAAGCTATTTGAAGTAAGAAGCCTTTCCTCTAAAGGGGTCACAATTAAAGGATAAAAATGGAAATTATGATCATCTCTGTAAGTACAGAGTACCAGCTTAATACAGAACTTTAAAATTTCTAAGTAATTTGATAAACTGTACAAGAACCAGTAATAAATACCTTTCTGAACATGTGGTAAGAAAAAAAAATTGATAAAAATGCTGCAAGCCATTTTCATGAGTGCAGAGTACAGGATACAGCTTAGGGTATTTCCAACTCTTGGCTCTTTTTCAATTATGGGTGAGAAAATTATTTTAAATTGACATATCTAATTAGTAAATAAAATAAACAGAGAAAATCCACTAAGATCAATTAATATTCTTCCACAATTTAGAAATTCAGTATAAAATTGCTCAACTACTGGCTGTGATGGCTATCCTATCAATGAAATGTAGTTCATTAGCAGAGAAACAGAAGGTGGCAAATGTAGGAGCATGTTTTAAGAGGCTTTAAGACAGACTGTGGTACCCACTTACAAATAAATCCATAAATTAGGAGAAATTATTTTAAAAATCAGAATAAACAAACAAGCAGATCATTGTATAATGGCTAAAAGACATCTTGTTTTTTAAGAGGAAATACAGACCTTACAAATTTATTATTACCCTTCAGAGAAATCAGTTTATGGATTGATAATGATGCTATAATTAATACCATGCACTTGCACGTCCATCAACTTTTGTTGAAAACAGTGAAAGAAGAAAATCAACCAAGCTCATATATGCCAAAATAAAATGTGCATTTTAGGGGATCTATTCTGATCTATGCTATTTCTGGCTTCCTAAATGTCATATCAAAGAGAACACAGAATACAGAGAACCAGCACAACTCAGTGATAACACAGAAGTTGTTGCCTTGTGAAAATAAAGACTGACTGAAAAGCTGCACAAGGATCTGATTGATATGGAATGACCAGGTAGTAAAATGGAAAATAAAGAGCATCAGAAAATGCAAAGCACCACACCACATAGACAAAATCATCCTCACCACACCACCCATCTGAAATAGCTTGGAAATCTGCTACTGTCATTCAGGAATCCTGAAGCCTTGTAAATTGCTGGATGCAAACATCAGCTCTGGACCCAAAAATGGCCAAAAGCCCAAAGAGGTTTTTAGGAATTGCAAGAAAAAGAAGAGAGCCAGCCATCCAGAAAGCACTGAAATTGCTTTATATATTAACAGTTATGCGACCCCAACTTGAAAACTGTGATGCTTTTGTCTCTCCCTTTCACAAATATATAGTTGAATTGGAAAAAAAATATAGAAAACAGCCATAAAGTAGGCCAATGATATAAAATATCTTCAGAATGTTGAAAGATTAAACAGACTAGGATTTTTTAGCCTGAAAAAAATTATGTCTGAAGTAGAACACAACATGGAGCTATAAAATCATGAATAACAGACATAGCAGGAGATTGGGGAATTATTATTCATGTTTACTAGAACATGAAAGCCAAATACCCAACATAATTTTCAGAAAACCTGTGGACCCAGTAGATTTTGTTTTAATAGGGATTTCCAGATGTGTTTTCTTGTCAGATTTCTAGGTCTGTCTATATGAATTGTCAAATCTATTGCTAAATTTTACTGATCTCTTCATCAAACCTCTAAAGAAAAAACAAAACCTCAGAAACCACAAAACTAATAAAACATATAAGCTTTTAGATAAAGGAGTATATTGAGATTCATAATTATTCAGTGTCTCAAAGCATATGCTGACAGAAGAGTTGAAAAACATCTATTTCTTTTCTCCCAGTGAAACATATTAGGGAAATTTCTTATTTGAAGCTGGTGACATTTTGTAGGAAACTGTGAATAAATGAAAAAAAAAAAACTGCAAAAAACCCAGCTAATTTTATTTGTGAACTATTTATTCATTGGCTTATTTTCCAATAACTATACTGAACAGGAGAACTCTGAAAAACAATAAAAATTTAATTTAATTTCAAAGTTTCTCTTTGAAAAATGTCACCAAAAATGATCCTTTTCCTTGAACAAAAAAACTTAGTACTGACACAGGTAATTTTTCAAAGGGAAAGTTTATCCTTTATTTGACTAGTCAGAACCAGGGATCGTAACTGCAAAGTTTTCTGGAAATCAAAGACAGACCTGGTATCATGGTCCATCAGTTTCCTTCTCCTCCCTCCTAGCCACCCAGCCTTACAAATTCTATCTCTTAGGGAGATTCAGTATCTGAAAGGCACATCAACACTACTGAAAAAAAAAAATTGTTAGTGCTCATTTTAATGACATCCTAACTTCTCAGAATATGTGTATTACTTTAGACATACATTTCTGCCTCAAATTCATCCAGAATTAAAGA
Organism: Melospiza melodia melodia; assembly: GCF_035770615.1. NCBI lineage: Eukaryota > Metazoa > Chordata > Aves > Passeriformes > Passerellidae > Melospiza > Melospiza melodia. The sequence continues at coordinate 13,227,173 of NC_086201.1, read as the reverse complement.
ACTGAAGATTATTACTTGAGCATTTCCAGACAGTCTTACCAAAAAAAGAACCTTTATCTCTGGGCTGGACATATCCTGCAGGTGTCTCTGCTGGGAGTGAGGGCGGGGGGATTCACCAAAAAGCTGTCAGCAACCTCAGGAAACCAATTTGCCCAGGTGTTCCAGTTTCCAGCAGCATTTTAGGCCTTTATGCCAGCCAACGTGCACAAAGCCAATTGTGAACATCTCAGCTCCCCCATCTCTGGAACACTTTAATTATGCAAGCAGCCAGACAACTCTTCCTGCAACACCCACCCTATGTCCTTACATTGGGACAAACCAAAATACTGCCCCATCAGAGAGAGCAGAAGGGGAGAGGGGCTGCGTGGGGTGGGGAGGATGCACGAAGATTCATCCATCATCACCACCACATTTTGACTAAATTGATGCTACAAAAGCAGCACCTTTCTTTAATACATCTAATTTATGCCCTTGCTCTGCCATGGCTTAGACAAGTTCAGCTGCACCCTAGCAAGGACAATCACTTATTCATCCTCTGAGTCTCCAAGATGTAGAGCTCTATCTCAGCCACCAGGAAGCACTTCTCTGGGCAGCTCTTGGGGATTTGCTTCTCAAAGCAAATCCAAAGGGTCTCAATCCAAACACTATTTCCAGTTCCAAATCCAAACAGATGGAGAGGGACAAACTGGGGAACACTCCAGGCATTACAGCTACACTACCAGACTCCTCTGCCCAGGGGAGAGCAGCTGGCAGAAATCATGAGGGCCAGGACATGCTCCTCATGTTCATGGGAGCTCCCATGAGCTATAAGGAAAACAGAACTGAACGCTTGAAGGGGATGAACTCTTCTTTCTTTCCTTTTGTACCATAAAGGTAGATAGAAAAGACCTTAGGTCTATGCCTAAGGTCACCCTAAGCATTAGTTTTCATCACAGATGGGCCAAAAATCACTAACTCTGCCCCTCCTTACCATAATAACCTAAGGCATAATCAGATCACCCCAAATACAAACTGCTTCAAGCCCCTTCATGTGCTGCATAGAGCAAGTTCCATGCCTGGTGCTTAGGAAAACATGTGAGTTGATCTGTGCCCCACTCTAGATGAAGGCAATAATGACACAGGGCCAGGAAAACCTACCTGTGAGCTTTGACAATTAAAGTATATTAAACTGAAGTGGACTTGAAAGATTTTGGACCCACTGGCTAACAAATGTTATAACTAAACCTAACTTGTGCTGATGATCCTATTAATTATGTATTATTTATGTATTAATTTCTCTTTCAGTGAGCTTGATTAAGCCATTCCCAGCCTGAACCACCATAAAACTGAGAGACTGCAGTCCCCCTAGACAAATAGGAAAGGCTTTCCAGCTGACTTGGAGGTCTCTTTAAAGGAGAGACAGAACCATTTGATAGCTTTGCTCTGTCATGATTTATTTGAGGCTAAATCATAGCCTCCAATCAAGGCTCCACCAGGAACTTCACTAACCATCTTTATTTATCTCTTGCACAATCAACCATTCCTAACTGGATTGAAGGTGGGTTGAGCAATCAATCTTGTTAATTGCCTTCAATCAATTAAAACAGATTTCTGTTATTTCAAGCAGGAATGCTTGGTTTTGTTTGGTTTTTTTTTTTCAACTCAGAAGTAAAATGTTTTATTTATGTAAAACACCCTAAAAAACTCAATCTTCTGTTGAATAAATCCTGCATTTGTGAACAGAAAAATAAAATTTATGCCCATATAATGCAACAGGATTGAGAGGTAAATGAATTGAAGAAAAATAGAGGCAATGAGAATGTTTAAAACTGGGACTGAGTCTTTTAACTCATATGATTTTATATGTCTAGATGTGACTTTTTATGACCCTATCTTCATTTCTGCAGCTTTGGCTAACACATACTCATCCTGCAGACCTGTAAGCAAAGGGTTCTCCATGGTGACCCAAGAAACTGGAAAGGGCTGCACCATGACCTGTGTTTATTTGTTATGCTGATGCTACAGTGGCTCTCAAATAGCCACTTGGACTCCTGCAAAAGACTAACTGCAATATAAACAAATCCAGATGGCTTTGTTTTGACATATGTAAAATCTTGAATCTGCCATCGGACTGATGTGAGAAATCTCTAGCTTTCCACCATCCAATTAAATAAAAATAGCCTATTTTTACTGCTCAGGCAGATGAGCACACAGCTCTCACCAGGGTAATATCCAGGGCATTTTAAACTCTCTCCAAAGATCTGGAAATCCTAAATGCACACATTTTTGTATCCCCATTCTGGGAATGCACATAAGCCCTAGTCCTGAAAGACCCATAGCAATTAGGTTAATTGACATTACATCCTATTGCTCCTTCCTTCTAATCTGGCAGAAAAATCATCTGGCCCCAGAAGGAGTTAATAATACAACATTACAAAGTGCTTTGTGTCTGTAATAATATATTTCCTCAATGCATCATGGGAAGAATGTGCTTAATTGAATTATGTAAGTGGAAAGGTTCTGTGATTTTTTTTTTTTGATTGTTAGCCTTCCAAGTTTTCTCCATGTTTTCTTATGCTTTTTGTTTTAAATATTAAATGCAGGAAATAGACTAAAACAAGAAAAAATGAAATAGGTAAACAATGATGCAACTGTATCTTGTTTCTTAAATGCATTACTAACTGCCCCACTATGAACTCATCAGAACTTAATTAATGTCAACTTGGAAATATGAGCCTTTTTTCCCCCTTTTATGGGGGAGAGTGGGCATGTGTGGGAAGTGGTGTACAGCTGTCATCAAAGCTCCTCAATCCCTAGCTGTGAAAACCTTACCTAACCTACAGTGAGGAGCTGAAAACCTTTGCTGAGGAGTAAAAGTCTGCCCTACTGAGAACCTACTGCGTGCAATGCTAGCTTAGGTCACTGAAAACTCTGCCCATCAGACTCCAGCACTACCCAGGGCTAGAAAAGCCATTTCAGATGTGCCTGCAGCAATCACTGCCAAGGCTTTTGATGCATCTACTGCACCACTGACTTGTCCCAGTCATGTTAACCCAACATTCTCCACCCGCCCTTCACAAAGGCTCTGCCAGTCCTTGGCTTTCTGCCTGTTTGCCACAGGGGGCTTTTGCAGCCACTTTCATCCCAAATCTTGCATTTGCAAGGCAAGATGGGTTGAGAAGGTGTGAAGGACACTGTTCAGCAACAAACAGTGGCTGACACACTGCTGGGGATGCACAAAGCCAGCTCACTTCTCAAGGTTTTTGCTGATCTGGACAAACAGATCTGATCTCACAAACCCACACTACAGCTGCTGAAATATGTTCCACCTTCTGAGAACATGATTAAGGAATGTCACTAAAATGGATTTCAGCAATACATTCTTTCATCACTGAAGTTCTGTTCATTTCACTGGGACATCCTTTAATCTACACTTGAATTTTGGTTTCATGGAATGGTTTGGGTTGGAATGGATTGTCCATTATAAAGATTATCTAGTTCCAATCCCACAGCCATGGGGAGGAACAGCTTCCACTAAACCACATTACTCAGAGCCCCATCCAGCCTGGCCTTGGTTTGGCATTGCTGCCAACAGAAGAAAATGCATATTGCTGTAATCACAACTCCTGCGTGTATATGCAGAATGAAAACTGGTGTCACTTGCATCTAAACCTTTGTGCATTCCACTTTGTGATTCAGAATTGTATCTCTTCAGTCACAATCATTATGTTTTGGGTGGATGTGGTTGTTAAAGTAATATGCAATTTAAGAAATGATACTGTTGCAAAGCAGTTTCCTACTAAAACAATTCACACTGCAGATAACAAAGATGTTCTTGCAGTCTATTTTTAGAAAAGAAGCAATACTGCTGAAACTGCTTTTAGTGGTGAACAGTTGTATTAAAAGGCACTCAGGGTAGGTCGAGGGGATGGACAGCAAACATTTTTTAAAAATGGGACAGCTTAAATTCTTCAATGGGCAGAAATGCCAACATCTCGTATGAGTTTTTCCACAACTCTTTCACCCTCCATTGTCCCTTGAAATAGTGTACAAGAAAACATATCTAATTTATTGCAGTAATATGACATCTTGCACTGAACAGCACCTAAAACTCTTTCAGGCTACAACCTGGCACCAAAATTTTCAAGACAGCAGTGTGCTCATTCCACCTATCCCACAGACTTCCTGCTTCCTGGTATACATGATTTTACAATTTCTTGTGCTTCAGTTCTCGTGTTTCTTACAGTTACTCTGTTTTGTCCTTAACAACTTGCCAAGTCTGCATAATACTCAGCAATGAATATGAAAATATGAATTAGATTTACCATTATTAGAGACAGTCAGGAAATCATATTTCCTCTCAGAAGTGACCTCCCCTAACAGCCCAGCCTGTTCTGTGCACATCCTGAGGTGCCCACAGAAATTATATTCCTTCTATGCCATTGAACTGCTTCTCATTCTGACACTGCAATCACTCAGCTCGGCTCATCCCGGGCTGCACAGCAGGAGGGCGAATTCAGCATTCCTGTGTAGTGCACTTCCAAATGAACGCCACAAAGTGACAGCTTAGCTGCTGCTTCCCCAGCCAATTTCAATTCCCTGTGATCCCACTAAGGTGAGGAAAAGCACATGAACCCCCAGTGTTGACTGAACTGAAAAAAAAAACCTGTCTTTCTTGCAAAAGCATCATGTTACTCTCCTATCAAATAACATTGTTTTCTCTTTTTTCTTAAAGAAAAAAAAAATACAGCATGATTTTCAGTGACACCGAGAAAAGGCATTTTATAATAGATTCTGTTAACTTTGGCATTTGCCAGTTAAGATGCAATATACAGTCAGACAGAAGTATTTCAGAATTAGCCATTACAGCTATTTAGCAGGTTAAATACTACGAAGAAAGTTCACCAGTCTCCAGTTTAACATACCTGGGCTGCTCTCAGGGTGGGCCCACTCTCTCTCTGGTGATATCTGAAGTGCCTCTACCTAGCTCACTGTTTAAGTGGATATCTTGCCCTTGTCTCAAGATGCTACACTGACTGCTGACCCATCTTTCCCCTGGTTCTACATCCCACTCCCATGCCAACAGAAATTAACTGCACAAACCATGAGGGATTTCTAACATTCTCCAGATCCAACTCCCTGGACTGAACAATGACAGGACACCAGGACTCACAAAGCCATTTATTTTTTTGCCACTTAATCCAGACAGTCTCTGGGTCCTGACTTCTCATCTGTCAAATAGGGGTAAATAATACCTTGTCAGTCTTTTTCACCTACTTACTGCTTCTCTTCAGGACAAATCATCTCACTTGATGGATGTTCCTGCTGCATGGCAGCACACAGCTCTGATCTTAGCAAAGAACTTGTTCTACACTTTTTAGAAAAACCTATGAAGTAATAGCAGTGTAGAAAGTATCTTTCTCTCTTGCTAGAGAGCCATTATCCAGAGTCCACCAAGCTATTACCACTAACTGCAGGTGTCAAGAAACTTGACATCACTTAGAAGAGCTAAAAACTGAAAGGAAGTTCTATAATTCAATTTACAAATAGTTTTCAAGGTATACAGAAACTGCAATGGCTAAACAGTTGATGACAAAAATGGATAGAGGAGTTGTGAAGTTACTAAACTTGTAGAATATAGGCAGCTTGTGAAAGGAAATCAATGGATTTTGACAAAGGAAAGAAAGAATGCAGGCAGAAAGAAAGAGAGAGAGAGAAAGAGGGAGAGAAAGAGAGGAAGTTTAAAAGACCTCTAAGAACCCTCTTGGATGTTGCATAATGTTTTTATGGAGGCCATTTTAGAGGGAGCCTCTCACCTATAAATTAAATAAATACACAGTGATAGATCCCATTATCCCATCACATTTACAGTTGGAAAAATTAAACAAACAAATTCAGAGTCCAGCATCTCACCTAAAAGGTACAGAATCTTTACTCACTTGAAAAGAGAGACTTCAGCAATTTTCCATTGGATTAAATAAAATAAATCCACTGGTTTCAAAGGATATGTGCATGTTTAAACCTGGAGTAATTTTTATCTCTTTGACATGCTGCCTCCCTACCTAGAAGTAAAAATTACTGACACACACTGGTGTGTCACATTTTAGGGGATCTAAGTTAAATTATTCTGTTATTATTCTTCCTTGTAGCTGCTCTGTGCTCCTTTGATTGAAGCAGAATTAATAACAATTTGCATGTTAAATTCTTTATCACAGACGCAACATTCCTTCCCCAGCAAACAGAATTTATGTTTGTGAGGAGGCATCCTAGGGAGGATAAGGGCACCTCCAGATTACATTCCCCTTGGGATCTGTCCTCTTAGACCTGCCCATTATTCAAATAGTTTATCCAACCCAAAAGATGGCAAAGTTCATGGAGCTCACCAGGAGGAACAACATTAATTTTACTGTGGCTGTTCATATTTCAAAATCATCACCTTGCTTTAGTGGTCTTACTGAAAAAAACTCAGATCTAGTTTTTCAGGGCCTTTTACAAGAGATCAGACAAGGAAAAACTAGGTGCTTCTGTCTGCTACAGACATTCAATAGCAGCAAATATGGACCTCTCATCCTAGCTCTGAGCCATGCAAGACTCAGTAAAATCACACAATCAGGTTTGCTTATTCCACTCTTATTTGGTTTCTTTAAGATACCAGCATGCTTGCACACCTACACATACACACCCATTCATCCACCATTCTGTGCCAAAAATATTAAGGCTTCCAGGCAGGTGTTAAAAAGCTGGAAAACATCAGCATTCATTTCTGCAGGTTCTACCATGAACTCCTCCTCTCCTCTCTGTTATATGGTCAGCTATTATTTCTGCAGGACCCAGGCTTCACCCAGCAGTGCAGAATGTTTCTGGAAATCTCCACTGTCAGATGCAGTTCCCCAATAAAGCAGGTGTTCCCACTAATATCTTCATCCTTACAGAAATTGAAGGAGGGGGATCACAGTATGAGGAAGACGAGAAAAAACAGAAAAAAAGAACAGTTTCATTCATAAGGCCTGTGAGAACACACTTTAGGCCCACCTGTACAAGAGATGGAGCTACCAATTATTAGATAACAGTTTTATGGAGACAAACTAAAATGACAATGAACAGAGTTTTTCTATAATATTGTTTAGATTTAATTTAAAAAATGCTGATTCATAGGAAGATCTGCTATAGTCTATGTTAGCAAGGCAGAGTAACTGATTTCAAGGCTTCCAACCACAATTTGGAAATTTTAAGCTCAAATCGTTACTGACCCTTAAGCAAACTTGGAATGTGGTCATTTAAATAGAAATCTGTAAACTTGCTTTGAACTATGCCTTAAGGGATAAAGTTCTGGTTCACTTCATTTAGTTCTCGTACCTCTCTCCACTTGCTTAAAACCACTAATCCTCTTATCAAGAGATTGATCAGGACGTGAGAGAGTGGTCTCAGTGACAGGTCACTGCTGCCTCTCAGGCAACTACTTATCCTGCTTTGCCTTAAATTATTTGGAGAGGCCACCTTGTGGACAGGGTATGAGGAAAACCACACAGATGGACATGCCAAGAAGAGGGAGCAAGCAGGACTTTGCTCATCAGCAAAAGGCTCAGGCCTCAGCAGCCAGGAGTACACCTGTGCACCAGCCAGTGACTTTAAAATGCAGGGCAAGTACCCATTCCTGGGAACAGAGGAGGTATTTTATTCCAATAGCTACCTCTCACTATCACCAGGGTTGGTCTGTCTGATTCACAGCAACAATTTAAAGTTCAGTTTTCTGCCAGTGCAAAGTGAGCAGCTCAGGGCCTTAATGACACAGCAAGGGAGGCAACAGCTCTCCTTGGCACAAGCCATGCTCTTGCTCTCACTTGTTTTTGCCTTTTAACAGGTCAAATTCTTATTCTCAGCCTATGCTGTGGTGGGGGTTAGAGGGAGAATTAACTATTTAAAATGCTGGGATCTCATTTTTTTTTCACCAGGTAGTACATGCAGCTTAGGTTAATTAAAATTTTTCTTCAAATGCATATAAACTCATGAAGTAGTTTTATTTGCTTTAAGATTCCAAATTAATTTATTATTTTTCCTTGTGACACAATTAACTTCCAAAAAAATTATAATAACCCATCATCTCGTGTTAAAATAACAAATATTTGTAAAATAGATTTTCTTGTGAAGTACACTTCACAAGAATTTCCCATCAAGAAATGAATAATTATGGGTCTGGAGCTGGGTTTGAAGAGCATACAGTGAGTAAAACTTAAGATGGCATATTGAGGAGAAAACAAAATATTGAATAGTTGCTCATTAATTAAAGACTATCCGGTTTCTAGGCTGAAAGGAATGGAGGATGCTGTGCAAAAAATAGTTTGTGATCAGGTAATTAAAGCCCTTCATACTGCACACACATTAGGGGGTCTAATTAAGTTTGCAATGACATTTTCTATCCTTCAGGTTTCTAACTTCATAGCTTAATAATGTTCTTTTAACATTTATTTTTCATTTGCAATAGCTCTCTGCAATACCCCAACAAACCAGTTATGCATTAAGATGTTACATATAAATGTATCTGCTTTTGATCTTTCTTAAAAGAATTTCTTAGTCTTTATACCACAGACATAAAATGAAATATGTAGCACTTTCTTCCCTACCAGGAAATTCAATCTCTCTCTTTTTTTTCCCCCACAGACACTTTGAGCCCATAGAATATGCTGTGGGATCTCCATATTCATTCCACTCCAACTTTGGAGTTTACAGCTAAAGAGCTCTCAGTTGCACAAGAAACAAAGTTGATGACATCTGCACCACAGATCTATAGATAAGGTGGGATTACCACAGAAAACAGCCTTTTATAAAATTCTCTATCATCTACAGAGTTCTCTGCTTTTCCCTATGAGCCTGGGCAAGCTGAGTAAAAACAGGGAAATATTCAACCCTGTTTTGCTTCTTTCCTCACTCTTTTACAGAACCAGTTTAAGGCAAATGTTATATTGTTCAAGAGCAAAGTATGCAGATGCAGGAATCTTCCAGTCTGTGAAATACCACTGGCCTTCCTTTGCTTCTTTATCCTAATAGGGAAGGAAGCTTTTAATTCTAAACTTTAAAAGAATTCAACTATAACCAGTTGTATCCTAAGAAACAGTCAAGTGGAACTTGCTGGGCAGAAACTGATGCAGACAAAGTTCTACCTGAAAATGAGGGAGAATTCTCTATTGTGAAGTGACCAAGCACTGGAGAGGCTGACCAGAGAGGCTGGGAGTTTCCCTCCCTGGATGTACTCAGGAGCTGTCTGGACACACTCCTGTGCCACGTGCTCTGGGGTGGGATGCCTGAGCAGGGAGGTTGCACCAGATGAGCACTGTGGTGGTCCCTTCCAGCCTGACCCATCACAGGACACGGACCCAGAAACAGAGGTATCACTCAGTGTTGTGCTGATGATCATCACCTTCCTACTTAAAATCTTTCCCTCTTTTCATGAGCTGTGCTTTCCTCCAGCAGCCAGTGGCCCCAGACCAGGTTTCTTTTCCTCTGCAGCATCTGAGGGTGCTGAGGATGCCTGGGGCTGAACTGCCCAGCCCCACACTTAGTGCTGCTGGAGAAATAGAGTATTATAACTAATATCCACATCCCTTCTCCAGAGCCTACATCCCTCCCCTAGGATTAATAGAGCCAACCACACAGTATAAAGTGCAGGTTACTTATACATTAAAGAGAGCAATGCTTATAAATTACCTCTTCTCTGCAGTGGACAGTTACAGCCAGCACATCATCTTATCACTAAGATTTTTCTCCATCTAATTCTATTTGCTGTTCCTCAGTGAATATCAACAATAACTCATTTAGCTTTAATGACATTAAAAGTAGAGACTGTCCTTGAGATAGCATCTAATTTTTCTTTATGAAAGCCAACATAAATTCTATGTACGAGGTCTCTGACAGCCTGGTAATAGAGGTGTTGTTAAAGTGAGCTAAAAATACAAACCAAGATAAAAAAAAAAAAGTATCTTTCAGAGGAATCATTAGAGAAATTGATGAGGTCTGTTTGCTTTCCTTGCAGTCTCTGAGGACATATTATGTATATAAAGCATGGAGCTAACACTAAGTCTGCCACACAAAGATACCAGTTGAACAGATCTTGACCTTTCCTTCCATCTATGCAATAAAGATAAAGGTTATTACAGGAGTTCTGCAAGAGCCCCTTATTATAATTATCTCACACTTAATATGAGAGTTAGTAAAATTGTGGCCATTTTTTCCCTTCTAGGCATTCCCATGCAGGGGAAAAAAGCAAATAAACATGGCCCCTGAAGTCCTAGATCAAAATGCGAATACTAAGCAGACTCATGTCACCCAGGCAAATAGTTCTACTATTTCTTAACTTTCTGCTTGCTTTGTAGCCTTGCTATTTGTATATATTTGTGTAGATGAATGCAATTATTAATAGATTTGTGAGTTTGATATGTACAGATGAGTGTTCCCTACTGTGAATAACAAAATTAGAGTACAGTCCAGGGATTTGGGATTTTTCCCCTCTAATTTCCTCCCATCCATGACCTCACAACATCCTTGTAGTCCTCCTGAGTTGCCTGCCATTTGTTCAAATGGCATAAACTTTCCATTTTAACCTGAGTTACAAAGAGAGAACATCAGCTGAAAACAGAGGCATATCATAATAATCAAACTACAGAACTGCTTGATGCAGTGTGGTGACAACACCAGCGATGTTCCCACTGCCACTTCCATCAAGGAAATGCCAGCCTACACCTACTCTGAAGAAGACACCCTGGTCCCAGTCAAGGACATTCCTCCAGGTTGATTAAATATGGATGGAAATTTTATGTTCATATCCCAAGCAATGCAAACCTTCAATTGCTTCATAATGGAAAAAAACCAAGCTATCTGCTGAGTGGAGAGTTTTGTGGGAGAGAGGAAACACCAAAGTTGCACGTTTCTCTGGAGTAGCTACTACCAGAAGGGAAAGCATAAAGGAGGCACACACTAGGCTGTGCTTAGAATGATATCAAATGATATCACTGATTTTTCTCAGCACTTTTATGTGTTTGAATTACACATGTAGCTCAGGAATATGAGGTCAGCATTACAGTTTGTCCTGTGCAGCATTAACTTAAAGTATCATGATGTTCATGGGACACCTTTCTTACAAAGCCTTCTTGTTCTGCCATCTCTAACTGCTCTCCTCAGGGAAAATAAAATACATTTGTGGAATTCTTTTCTAATATATTTTGTCAAGGACATTAACTACATTCTTATTCTTACTGTCTGTGGGAAAAAACAAAATCATCCTATTTACATAAAATGCTGATGTGAGACAAGAGCTGGTTCCTGGAGCAAATCAAAACCTTGCAGCATGCCAGCAGTATATTTCACCATCGTAAATGTTATGCATGACTTTATAGTTTGCCACGCACACATCAGCCTGCAATAAGGAAAGGGCATCTTTGAAGTTACCAGTCATGACTGCTAATAGACTCTTTCCACAGAAATCCCCACTGGAGTCTGAAAATGCAAATCCAGACGTTCTGCCTGGACTACAGAACATATGAGCCTCAGAGGCAGCCCCACTGCCCTGGCCCTCTCTCCACTTGTGCCCAGTCCTTTTTGAAGTGCCTGTGCCCCTCCAGGCCAATGCATCCAGATTTCCAGTGGCAACAAGCACAACGTGGAAGGTGCCAGGGAGGAAGATGGTGTGGCTCATGCTGATATTTGGGGTGGGAAAGGTCAGGGTGCATGGGGAAATGTGCTCTACCACCTCTCCAAAGTCCTGCATTTAGAGTGTCTGAAAAACCCTGGGAAACCTCTTAGTCCACATCTCTCTTAAAAAAGAATCAAATGCAACAGTTTCTTTAATCATAAAGGCCTAACCTATTTTTAAGAAGAGTTTCCTTCCATTCTCTTAACAAAAAGCCACGAGAACAGAGAATTAAGCTTTGTCCAACCATGCAGCCAAACTTTGATTAGACATGGAGTGCACCCAAGAGTAAATTATTCCACAAATAAACATTGAATTGTGTTTCTGTATTTGACTTCAGCTTTCTGTAAGTCCTCACACCTAAGCATTTTCTCTGTTTGTGCTCTGGTTTCCCCAAGTTTGGTTCCTGTTCCTTTGTTACTCGGTAAGGACAGTAAGAGTGTACTGAGCTTTACAGTAATAACTCTTACACATCTGTTTAAAACAAAAGAATTTGCGTTACTCCAAATAATTGGAGGGAAAGCCAGTATTCCTGAAAATGCCACACAATACTTTTGAAAAAAATAATGATACACTGTAAAGTGCACATCAAAGACAAAGTAGCTAATTATCTTGAATAAAGATTTGGTGCACCATCAAATTACCACTGCAAAACATGACTTTCATAAATGTTATCTGGAGAAAGCTGGTAGGGAAGACCTTAAAAACAAGCTTCTAATGCAGAGTGAAAAAAAAAAAAATTTACTTTCTGACTGTTGTTCTGGCTTGCTGGCTCTTGTTCTGCCAAGAGACAGCAATTTTCTCCGAGTCTGCAAACACTAGCATTTTAATAGCCCAGATGAGTAGTAACCTTTGACAGGTTTGGGCAGATAAGGTGGAATTAATGTCAAGTTCTTTCTGAAGGGATTTATTTACCCTCTGTTTTGTCATGGATATTAAAAGGTCAGATCCAGCTCTGGTCGTGAGCATCGTTATATATCTCTTAATGCTTCCAGGCCACTTGGATCATGAAAACTAAGAAAGGAATTGCAGCTAATGTGAATATTAATTGTGAGGGTATTTGATAGCCTCGGGAAGAGGAAACATCCCTCTTGGACACCTGGCAAGAATACATTATAAATCTAGACTTACACGAATCCAGGCTAAAATTCAAGCAAACTTTGTGAGGTCATGCTGCAGTGATCACTTACACAGAAGAATATTAATTTGAAACTTGGTGATTAGCCAGCAGAGATGCAGGAAAGTTGAAGGTCATGGTTTTGGCCAAAAAGAATAGAAAAAAACTAACCCAACAAAAAAAATATAAAGGCTTAAAAAAAGATAGGACAGAGAGATTTTTGTACTAGTAGTAAATCTTGCCATGTTCATTTTCTAATGTGAGTAATAAAGAATTATTGGTAATTCTGGATTCATAATTTATTAATAGCACTGCAGGACTACATGTTGAAAATTGATAAAATGTATTAATCAATACAGTAATGAATTTAAGTGGCAGCACATAACTTCAGATCCTCTCAACTGGGTATCCCTAATATTTTGTCAGCCCAACAAATATTTATCTTCTCCCTTTAATTTTCAATTAAAAAACAAAAGACAAAAAGCCTCATCTACAGTGTTTGCAGCCCAAAAACATAAACCTCACTAAAGAACCATATTATCTATTTAAAAAGTTGAATAAAGCTTTTTCCTCAGTTCCAAGAATTAAATATAGTAATACCAAGATACAACAAACTTTTAAAGATTTTGTTAGTATGCACGCACACAATAGGAACCTTTGAGGCCCGGTGCTTTTACCAGCCAACACTTCACTGACCAGTGTACATTCCCTCCTTCCTGCAAGTCCTACCTCTTTGGCCAGGATGTTAAGGAATTCCCTTCCCTGCCCAGGAGCCACTCTGGCAGCCCCACTCTCACACCTGGGCTGGGACCGTGGCGCGTTCGCAGCTGCGCACCCAACACTCGTAGCCAGACCAGCTTTCCCTAACAGATCTTGAGATAATTTCATCTTGATCCAATCACTAAATAACAAAATAGCTTGAGCTGGTGTCTCTGAGGGCAGACTCCGAACAAAGGAACCTCTGGGTTTTTTACCCTCACACTCTAGGGCAGTAAAGTCTGGGGGCTGTCGGCTCCTGCCCCCCAAAGCTCTACCTGCATTCCCACTGAGACTCCTGCACTGGACGTGCTGCTCAGTGAGAGCACCTGTCAGTGCCTTGCTAAAGGCAATCCACGGGATGTCTCACTTCAGTACAAATGGTTTCCATGATGAGAACAGCTTAAAAAACTGGACAGCACTGTTGACAAAGTCACTAGGTGTCCCAACTGATACTGGAGCAATTAAACCCCAAGCTGAAGGAAGCAAATTCTGACTAACCTACGGCATATTAAAACATGAATAGCATTATTCAGTATGTATTTCCAAAGAGGCCTTCAATGTTTTGCCCACTGGGTAGCAGGCCCAGAACTGCCTCCAACATTACCAGAAAATTGCAGCACACAAGGACTAATGAACCCTGGAAATGACCCTTGGGATCACAGAATGAAGTCCAAGGTCACACATAACAGACACAAATAAAAGCCCTACTTACAGCTTTCGTTTTGCGAACAGTAGAGGACCAGAATTTCCAGTTGGATCCTAAAGTCAAGAGAAAATGAAAAATCTCCTCTCTAGCTGTGTGATTATGTTCTCTAGAAAAATTTGTATACAATGAGAATTAAGGTGGATGAAACAAAGACTTTTTCCCTTGGTTTTTATTCCTGCAATCCTGAGTTCATGGTGTTTCTTATAGGAATGGTACAAAGGTATTCCCTTTGCTACTTCTCAGAGTAAGTAGTGAACTATATATTTTGTATGCACTACATTAATGTTTAGTAGCTAAGTGGCAACAAAACCTGTGCTATAAAAGTTAATAAAAACACTAAAACAAATAGTATGTAAGAAAATTACATCCAGCAAAGCTGGTAGAAAGACTAAATAATATAAGCAGCAAAACTACCCTGAAGAAAAAAATTGGAAAATAAAGGTTAAAAAAAAAAGAGAGAGACGTACTGCAGAAGGAACTCTACCAGTCTCTGTAAGCAGGGAAGATGACTCATTGATCTAAATAAACACTGAAATCTGCTGATCTCCATGCAAAGCAAACACCTTCATTGGGATAACCTTCACTGTGCCCCACAACAGCACCTATTTTAACACTTGCAAATTTTCTAGCTTTCTTTTTCAACCATAGTTTAGCTTTTGACTAAATGAGCAACTGCAGAAGTACAGTACCTTGCCTCAAAGTATTCTGCTCATCCCTCTCAAAAAAAAAATCAATATTTCATAAATATGGTTTTAATACATTTATTATTACCTTCCTGTTCTACCTGCTATTTCACTCATATGCAAGTTCAGGGAATTTTTTGCTAGCTCAGGTGTTTTGCCCAGTGTCACTGACCATCTCACACCTCGGCATGCCACAATGGCCCAAGAAATCTGTGTCTGCAGCAGATTTTTACAGAAAAGGTCATGTCTACAATACTGAATTAGCCCCCAAATGCACAATGATTAAGCAGCCTTTGCTCCTCTCTTGCCCCTGACTGTCAGCCCTGCTAATTAGTAAAATCAAGTCTCTAAGCTCCCACACCTATTATGTTCTTCTCTTCCTTTTTATGGGAAGGGCAAGGCAAGGAGTGACGGCTCATATTTGAGATAAAAACCAACAAGCAAACCAAAGAAATGCCTTTTGTTCCCCTACAGATACTTCTAAACACTCTGATTTAACATCTGTAAAGGAGGTACCTCTGAAGCCCCACAGAGGAAAAGAACAAGTGACAGCTTAAGTTTGATTGAGTGTGAAGTCAACTTGCACAAAGTTACCCCAAAGTTTTGCAGTGAGCCCTGAAGTCCAAGATGCTGAAGGACACAGCTGCAGCTCCCTCAGTGCAGAGGCTGACAGAGGCAACCATTTGTGCCGCTTAGCAAAACGTGGATGCGTTTGCTCAGACAGCAAGCGGCTGAGTGGGTTTAACAAGCAGGATAATAGCTCAGGGTGTCATTTTGATCTGAATACATAATTAAAGGGGATCAAGAAAAGGCTCAGGTTTAGAAGTGGCCTTGAATATCTGCAGCCTAATTAGGATTGATTTTGCCAATCACTGCTCAGAACGTGACTCTTCTGCTTGCACTTGTTTCCAGTAAAACATGTCAGCTGCCTAGAAATCAGCAAAGCTTCCATGGGCACTGCCCACCTAGAAAATGGTGTGGGTTCAAACCTGGCCTACGATGCTTAGATACAAATCCTATGGGCTGCTATCTTTTAGCTTTAGATTACTCACGACAAGTGCAATCAATAAGGCTTGTTAGCCTGAGGCTCAGAAGGGCTGCAGCTGTTTTTTCATCTTAGCCTGTACGTGTAATATGATAGGGCAGTGAGGGGGCACAGATGAAGTGGCTTGTTATTTATGACAATATCAATCAATGCACTCTATTGCTAAATGAATTAAGTAGCATTGCAATAACTGGTTTTTCTGCTGCAACTTTGGTTTTTAAAAATTGCACAGAAGAGTGATATCGATCTGCCAAAGTCTACTGCCATATTATTTCAGTTCTTTTGCAGTGGAACAGAGTCCCTTCTACCACTGCCGAAAAATTTATGTAACCATAAAACTAGGTTCATCTAAAGACTCACAAAAGGATTTGAGCAGATTTAAGCCTTTGAAATTTAAAGCTGGGATCCTAAACCTCTCAGGAAAACATCTGGTTTACCCAAGAGATTGACCACTGGACACAAAGGTTCCCCAGTTTCCTGCAGCCCTGTTTCTCTATATACCAGTCAGATATTTTGCTGCTGCTTCTGCTAATGTTCTACCTCCTGAAGGTGGACCTGCTAAACAGGCAGTGGTCCCTAATGCCAGCAGGGTCCTTGATGTCATTACAAATGGAAATAGCTGGGAAAGAATACAAGATAACAGGAAACAGACGCCTTGGGAAGGAAACACCTGTGCTCATTTGGAAGAGAAGGACTCGGGTTCAGCGCTGCATCTCATCTGAAGGAAGGCTCACCATGGGGCCATCATTTCTCTCATTATTTGCCACTAAGAGAAGAGTCATTTCATTCTGGCTCACTGGGCCAGAAGATCAGAAAACCACAGGGAACCTGAATGTGTCTCTGGGCCACAACCACTCACCTTATCACGGGAATACCTCAGGAAATGAAGCATTTGGTGTTGATCAGCTGTGCTTTCGTCCCCGAGGGAGGTCCAAGGCATGCCCAGACCTAGAAGAATGACTCAAGGTAGCAAGAAGTATATGGCTACCCAGAGATAAATGCTGCAATTTCAGCTTGTAACCAGCTATTAAGAACATGGAAAAAGTTCAGTCTATTTGCCAAATCTGAACTACAGTGACCCCATTTATATAGCCATGTGCTTGAAAGCTAGCAGGTGTAATTGGGCCAGGAAGGCAGTGATTAGCATGTGACAAAGAAAGATGTCTAATTGCATGATTTAAGACAAATTGATAACAGACAGGCCACAGCTCACTGTCTATGGCTGCTAGACATGTAGGACTGCCTGCACTGCTCCTTCATCTGTGACATTTTGTTTATCACTCTGCCTGCTGCTACCCAGACAAATAAACCCTCTGGGACCATTTGATGCTGTATTAGGTTTTGTGCTTGAATGCATAAGGGTCCCTTAGAAGGCAGCAAGAGGATTCTAGTTACTTTGTTATCTTACAGACAAACAGCATCAAAATGGATATTCAGCTTAACCTGGAATTCTGGGACAATATCCAGGAATTTAGCTGTGTACCTTGACATCCTTGAGTTACTCATTAGCATGCCTCTTTCTTTTCACTTCAAAGTCAATGGCATTCGTAGTTTTGGTAGGGTTTTTTGGGTTTCTTTTTTTTTTTTTTTTTTTTTTTTTTGTGAAGGGTAGAAGGCTTGGGACAAAATATTTTCTGGCTACAGAGCTGTCAAAAACACTGTCAAGAATAAAGCGGTTTGATAAGTAACAAGGGTTTTAGAGGCCATGAAATCAGATTATTTCCTTGAATGACAATATTAGAATGGAGACAACCAGGTAAAGGCTTTGGTAGGCATGAAAGCAAACAAAAAGCCTGTATCCCCCTAATTCAATCTAATTTGACCACTGAACATCCAGCAGATAAAATGCAGATAAAATGTAGAAAAGGTGTGTTTTAAAGTGTGAATCGGCTAATTTTTGATACCCACTAAAAGTGTCTCCAAAAAGGAGACATAAACAGCTTCTGTGTGAGGGTTTAATTATTGTTAGTTTTTTGCCTTTTTTTTTTTTTTTTGGTTGCTTTTTTTTCAAACCTGGAAGAATAAACAAGTATTGCAATCAATAATGAGGATACTGTTAGTGTAGATCAGACTTCGATTTGGTGTATGCAGCTAAAAGAAATTTGCTTCCTTCCACTTCCCTTTTACAACCAAGTGTATGAAGTAAAAGTCTGGAGTAATTCCAAGGGACTAAACCAATTATGATAAATAGCTAAATTTGTGAATATGTAGAATCAACTGATCATTGCATAATTACTTATACTCCCAAGGCTATGGTAAAAACGTGGCAGCAGAATCATCACTATTTTCGTCACAGTAATTATAAATCATCATCGTTGCATTCTTGCAGACATGGCTGGATGAATGCCACCTGAAACTCTGCCTTCCCTCTGTGCCTCAGATTTGCTTCTCCACTGTCCTGAATTTATTTTTACACATGGACACATAACTGCTCTGCATGTTTGACAAAAACTCCTTGAACCTGCCTTAAATACCTGTAAGTCTTTAATTTCATAAGAATCCTCTTGGCAGATCACCATTTCTGTTAACCTTTATAGTGATGTATGCATAACCACATGAACATATTTCTCCTCCTGGAATAGCACACATATTTTACAGGGCTATTACCAAATAATGTCCATGGACATAAACTCGTGTCCATAAACATTGATACCATTATACACCTTCAAATGCTAAGGCTAAGCACTAAATGCTGACCTCCAGCTTGGCAGAAGGAAAGAAAGAAAGAAGCAAAGTTAGGTGAAGGACAGTGTGAAATAAAGGCTTTTTCATGGCAATGTGCTGCTGCTGCAGTTTGTTTTAAAAATCAGACTGCAGATATGCATTTGCTTCTAATGACTCTGGCCATCCACAAAAGGTAGGCAAGAAGAAAGCCCCTCAAGATGAACAAATTGGCAGAGAAATAGCTTCCCAGGGAAGAAAAAACAAAACAAAACAAAACAAAAAAAAAAAACCACAAAAAAAAAGGAGAAAAAAAAAACAAGTTTCAGGGCAAATAAGACAACTAAGTAAGTAACTTTCAAGTTCAGCAAGTATGTAATTCCAAAGCCCCTACTCTACAATATCTTATGCTGAGCACCTAATTACAGGTGTGGGATGAAATCCTGGCACCACTGGAAGTTTTATTACAGTGTTATGTAGAATCAACATTTCAGATTTCCTCACTTCTAAATTGCTATGCTTCATGGCTCATTCTGTAAATGTAAATGCATGAGTTAAGTGCCCATATGTTTGCCAGATCACGGGCTAAAACCTTCATTCAGATGAGTAGTTAGTTGTACCTGAATAACCTCACAGATTTTAGAAAGCACTGCTGGAAGTCAGTTACTATTTGCTTTAAGTAAAGGTAACAGGAAGTGTCCCACTAAAAAGGAGGTATTAAGAACTTCCAGAATCTCTATAACTGTCTTTAGATCCTTTTCCCCTTGACAGTTACCACTGAGAAATTAAACATACCTCTGAATTCTATAAATAAAGGCTATCTAGGTTAATCTCTGCTATCCTCTTCACGATAATACATACTCCAGCTGGAGAAGCAACCAAAACAAAAGCAGTCTATTGTGGCCCAGTCTAGTGGGAGAGAAGAGTAGTTAAGGGAAAAAGTAAAATGAGAGAAGAAAAAAGGAAAAAAGAGGGGAAATAACATTAAGGATAAGGCATGAAGATGCTTTTTTCATTCCTGCTGCACTCAAAACTCCCCTTCTCCTGTGAGGAAATTCAGCCAATACATCCAGAAGCTACTAGACATGACCTCAATGGCCATCAGATTTTAGTCAGTTTCTTAGAGGGTGTCTAGTTTTCCCTTTTATTTTTGTGCATATTTTCATGAGTCCCACAGGTTCTGCAGATAGTAAGATAGCAGAGCACATCAGAATGTTTTCTCCTTGCTATAGTATCTACACTTGAGATTTGCTGCCAACAAGGAGTTGCTACCTGTAAATGTGTCAATCATGAGCTACGTGACTGTGATTCAAATCACAACTACTTGAAATTTTTGAAATCTTTCTGTAGGGATAGCCTTGGCTTGCTGACTGAACTTTGTAATGGTTTGTTGGGTGTAATTTGTCAACACTAAGTACTCTCTACAAAATTCAGCTGCACACTTCAGCTGTCTGCTCTGACGTAATAAGAAACTTGGGTTCTCACTCTGGGATCTAAATCTGCTTTAGACATTACAAAACTGTTCTCAACACTAAAACCAAGAGTTTTTTTCTCCCTTTCAGAGGAAACAAAACCAAGAAAAGGCTGCACATTTCAGCCTACTAATCTCAAACCTTCTTCAGCATAAATCATTCATGGATTTGGTAGTGTGCTTGTGAATTTGTAACAAGAAATAAGCAGAAGTTAGAAAGTGTAAAGATATTAGAAAGTGCTTATGAAGGGTCACATATTGGATGTACATAAAAGCCTGAATACATACATCTGGAACACAAATTAAAAGCAAGGAAAACTACCCATTGTGAAGACACATAATGAACAAAGTGACAGATGCTTGAACAATGATTCCATTGCAAAACAATGTAGAAGCCCTGATGTGGAAATCTCTCCTAAATCTCTATAGAATAGGTTTTTTCCAGAGACTGCTTTATGGGAACAATAGCAATGTGTGTCCTCTTCCTTGGAGACAGTGTCTTTTCCCTGAAGTATTGTGTGATGCAAGAAGGCAGTATTTGTAAGGTTTCCTTCAAGAGCATCATTCTTAGTATCTGCTCTCCAGACTAAAATCTATCTCCATTAATTTACTGAGTAACAGATCACAGAAGGGAGAAATGTTTTCAGTATTTTTCCTTTCCTTATCCTATTTTGCATTTTTAACTGAAGCCGAAATGAGAAAGCATCTGCTGAGCATATGGAATTTACAAGTATTACCATTAATGTATACTGCTAACATTAAGATTTTTCCACCAGGCAAACACATGTTCTAACTGGCATACAAACAATCTTGGTCTGAAGGACTCAGCAAGGAGAGATGAGTAACTGTGGACCAGCTCTGTAGCGCAGCATGAGCATTTGTGCCCAGGGGAAAACAGAGGTTCAGGTCTGACACACAGGATGTAAAACACGCTCTAGATGTTTAAAAAGTCCCCCTGTGTCAGCAAACTGTATAACAGAAATACAAAATCTGGATCCAGAACACAGACTGTAGTTTTGATACTACAAGTAAACTCCTGCCCTGCAATCTTAAGAATCTCAGTTTTCCCTCAAAGCACCCAGAGAAAAGATTTGAAAGCATCAGCCAAAATTGGCTATCATGCCAATGCCAAAAAGACCTGCACCTCTTGGATCCATGGGGATTTATGGAAGGAGAGTGAATAGAATTGCTAGTTATTACCAGGATTGCTTTAGTGTCTAAAACAGTTCCCAAGCAAAAGGTGTAAAGCTCTTTTGGATCAGCTTTCCTAAATTAACTAGGACAAGTTTGGATGCTTTCTTGACTGTCTATCAAGACAAAACCTCTCCTGAAGCAACCATGGCATGGATTTTAAAATAGTAAGTCTAATTTCCAAATGGAAGTTATTGTAAATGAAATAATATTTTTTGCAAGGTGAACCTAAACTTGAAATACTCCAAGGCAAAATCTTTCCCTACAAATTCTCCACAAAGTCTAGCAAACCTCATCTTGAGACAACTAGAATCTTCTCCAGAGAAGATTTGTCCATTCATATCATATGGGAATCTCCATATTTAAAATTAAAATGTGGCTCACATTTAGTTTCTCTGAGCACAACAGCTGACTAGTTTTTATTTGAGTCAAATCTCATCTCTCCTTCAAGCTGTAAAGGTGTCTATATATGGAACCTCTCATCATTTTCCAGAACTGCATTTGTACCCTCAACTCTCAATATAGAAGAATATTTATTCCCTGAAGGGTAAAAGTCCTTCAAGTACTGCTATGTCAGGATTTACTCTTTACTTTGGTTTGCTGAAGTTTATTTTCATGTTTGATTACTAACCCCACAAATGTTAACTAACTCCTGAAAAGCAGGTGTAAGCAGCTCCCCAAAAGTGTCAGAAAGACATAAAAAAATTCAGTTACATTAAATTTCAAAGGAATGTGGACAGGCTCATTCACTCCACAGATAAATTTTGTTCTTACTTATTTGTACTGCAAGGAATCTTCTAAGGACTTCTATCTTTCCCTATTCGCTGAGTAACAGCTTTAGGAGTAAAAAGTACAATTGGTATAGTAACCTTCAAGATTAATGATTATATAAATGTTTTGAAAGTTCTCATGCACTAAAATTTGGAAGTCACTGAAAGATGTAAAATATGCACTACGTATCTGGAAAGGCAATATATTAAAAGAGGTCCTTCGTAACAAGAATAATAATTGAGTATTTTTTTTAAATAGCACTACTTTCACTAATTGTTCTCTGTTTTATAACTAGGGAAAATATCTAATAAAATATAATAAATATTTATATTTTTCCTATAATAATCATTAGAGAAACACTGTTCCCACACTTGGAATATTGCAGCACAGGCATAGGCAGTCAAAAAATAATAAATCTCATAAAACTAATTTCTTAATGACAATGAAAACAAATAATTTCAAAGTTCTTTATGCAAGATAAAAAGTCCCCTCTTCACCCTAAAAAAATAAATCCATATTACCTGAAATGACTAGGGGTTTGGGAGGAGGAAATTCTGCAAAGATCATCTTTCCAGCACTGTAAAGATGATGTCACTACAGAATTTCTTGGTTTACATAAAAGCAAGAAAATATTACTTATCAGACAATTCTAATTGTGTGACTACACTTTTTTTTTTTAATATATAACAAGGTCACCTTAGCTTACACAACAGTTTAGGAGAAAAAAAAAGGCAAAAAAGCATTGGCACCTGAGTTCATGCAAGGAAGAACATTTCATTATCCTTACAGCTTGGGGATCCCTGATGGGAAAGGGCCCCAGGGACAGCAGCAGACTCCCAGACCATAAAGGAGCAATGCAGCAGAATTTCTACACAACAAAATAGCCTAAGAAAATTAAAGTTTTAATAAATCAGAGTCCTCCCCGTAAATCATCTGGAACTATCTGTTTTTCCATCTTCCCATTCCTGCACTGCTACTATGCAAAGATCCAATCTCAGAGCTGAAAAAAAGTTTCTGTGAAAACAACACTTTTTCAAGAAGGTACCTCAGGAACAGTTTGCAGGGGCCTCTGCAGCTGATGGGTGTCTAACCGCAGGAAACATTGAGTACATTAACCCAAGGTGGAATACAAATCTGCTAACCAAGGAGAAAAGAAGAGGATGAGCAGAAATTAAAGACCTTTGGTTTCTGCTGCTGCTGACGGCAGATGTAATGAAACTGTTCCTTATTCCATCTTACATACTGAAGCTCTGGTCACTGACTGTAGCTCTCTACCTCTCCATCTGTCTCTGTCTCCTCTCCTCTCCATTCCTCTCCTTTCTCCTCTTTCCAATCAGTTTGCAAGCGTGTCTCATCACTAAATCTGGTGTCTACATAAGATCACACCCCTCTGCCAGTCCTGAAGGGGTTTGCAATGCTTTGTTCATCGCTTGCATCTCTCTCTCTCTCATGTACCATTTTCACTAGCCACAAGCAACAGGTTTCTATTTCTCTGCTCATGAGCTTCTCACTACAGGATTAATCCAACATTTAGAAAGGGCTCAGAGCAAAATCAGTACAACCTTGTAACAGCTACTGAAGACCGGAACACTACAACTCAAACCAGTTTATTTATTTGGATTAATCTAATCTAAGAGTGAATCAGTAGAAGTGAAGTGACACACTTTTTAGCAACAGGAAATTTGTCTTATTTTACAGTATATAACAGTACAATAAGAGTACTCTTGTAAGTTGGTTCCCCACAAAAGAATTGGTTTTTCAGACAGCTAGAGCCACTCATTTGTTCCAAAAATGTACCAAACAAATGCAAAGAAACTCACTGAGCTCTGTAGGCATATGGATTACATAACTATTTGTTCCATATTTATTCAGAATTTTTAAAGCTGTCTATTTAAGCCTTCAAATGCCATGGAACATAATTTGCAAACAAAAATAATGAAACTTGGTCTACTGATATACAAGAGTTGCTGGCCAAACTCCATCATCTCGGGGGAAATTTCCCCTATTTTCCACATTCACCATCCTAGCATGCCACAAACAAGATTTTCTGTCTTAATAGATGCCTGGAAGGGAAACAACAGCTTTCTGGCTGTGACAGACAAAACTGCTGGAGATGACAGGAAGACACGAATGTTTTGGGACCAGACATCACCAACCAGAGCCATGCCAACCACTGTTCCCATTCCAATGGAGTCCACTCTTCCCACCCTATCGAGTCACACCCTATAGCTACTAGCACAAAAGTAGCAGAGAAAAGATAATTGAGAATATCCGCAATGTAGGACTGAGAAATTAGAGAACATTTCTCAGCCTTCCTGAGTGAAATGGTTACAGAAAAGATGCATTTCAGGCAATTTGCAAAGGTGTAAGACTAAAAAGTCAGTAACAAAAGCACAAACTGTCAATAACCATGTTTCTTGGCAATTTTTTCAGGGTCAGAGTGAACTGCTGCCAAACACCATGCACAGAGAATTCCTGAGGACGCTGCTGATGTTAATATCAGCATGAAATTACCTAGACTCCACCTTAATATCACTTTACAGTTAACCAACAATAAAAGCACGTTGTAAGGTCACGGAATTCATACAAAACTCAGTTAGCTTAAGGCTAGATCAAGCATCTCAACAGTAAAGGGTTATTCGAAATCTAAGTATACCCATTTTATTCAGACATAAATCCATACAGAGTGCACTTGACAAAAACAGATATACTGACAGTTTGAATTACCCTTCCAACAGAAGAACTGCCCTGGCAATACCAAGAAAGACAGATTTCCTGAGAATGTACTTAGAAGGCCACCTTTGCAGTTAGCTCAGTGTGTAAAACCAGAATTAGAAGCAAATTAGTAACATCCAAACAGCATCTCAGTATCAGGCAGTCTTAAATCTGAACAGTCCTAATTACAACAAAGGGATAATGGTTGCCTCTTCAAAATTTGTAGTAACATATCAATGAAAACTTCTGGAAAACCTTGCTTCCCTGCAGCAAGAATGAATTACTTTCTTCATTCCTACTTGAAAGTAGCAATTTGCTTTCTGTTTGTTCTTTTTCTTTTCTTAGAGCAAAGGTGGGAAAGGAAATAATCCATACGTACTCACCGCCTAACACTTATTGGACTGGCAATAATTACTGTGCATAAAGGAGTTTAAATATATCTTAATACTAGTATAGCAGGAAGCATTATAACAAGACATGCAAAAACTCATTCTCTAACCCAAGCAAACAACGTGGGACTTCTCATTGCTACATGTGGAAATTTGCTCTGGTCTTGCTTGGAGGGTGTTAGGACTAGGAGCTAAAAGATGCTTTACAATAAATTAGCACAATTATAAATCTGACAAGAAGATTAATATTCTAACTATGTTCACAATAATTAACTCACCAAAACAGTTCCAGAGTCATTATCCAGCTAGGGTGGAATGGGAAAGTTTACAGCACCCCTGTAGATTTATAAGCCAATTAAGGGTGACCCTCCTCTAGACTTCATTAGAAAAGCCTCTGGTTCAGCAAAAGCTCACACGTGCAAGCAAGAAGTTTCCCAGTGAAAGGGAATGCAAGGGATCTTTATCACCTCTTTTAAAACACTTTTCCTGCTCCCCTGGAAATTACACATTCCTAATGCACCCTCAGCCTCCTGCCAACCCTCCCGGCCTTGCACAGCATCCTCACACCTGAGAGAAGCATGACACCACTGGGGCACTGCTGTGGGAGGGGAGCTCTGCTTTATTCCCTGCATGACCAAGGGGCCAGGGGCCAATACCAGAGGAGCACTTCTGATCTTCTGATGCAGATCTGGGTAAAGGCTCACAGCCCCTGTCCCACCCAGAGCCACTTTGTGCCTTCCATGCACAGTGGACAGCAGCTTTATCAGAACATGCACCAACCAAGTCAGCTGATACCAGCTGGCCACTGCTAACCAGCTCACTCCTGCTCAATGTGCACGGGCCTGCATGGAGTGTGAACTATCTCTGTGCCATCTCTGCCATTTTCCCTCTTCACTGCCTTTCTGCACAGATTCATTGTTCTAATATAAAAGCCTTCTCTGCCACTGTCAGAGGAGTCTGCCTTTATCTCCAATTCCACAAGCTCTCCTTCTCCTTTCAAAACCCCGTATAAAGAACATCTCTTTTCTCCTTTTGTTGCATGCATCTATGCCTGTTTCATCCCTTCCTTTGTGCCTTCCTGCATAATTGTGTTTTTCAGCTTTGCAAAGTATTTTTCAATATAGATAGCATAAAAATTGCAATCTAAAATGAAATAGCATTATATCACAACCCACACTTTTTTTCCCAGTAAAATACACAATTTCGACTGACTCAAGCTGTGATGTGTATGCAGGTAAAGCAAATGCTGAATTATTCAACACTTAAAAACACTGAAAAATCATTTACTTGTTACAAGCAATAAGATTTATGTTTTATGTCTCCCAATCAATAGCTAGTGTGTCCACACATAGCTGATTTATCCATATTGAAAATATAATTATAAGTCTAGTTTGCTCTGAACCAGAAAGTCCTTTTGTAACAAGATTATTTAAATACAAATGGGGTTGGAAAATTGGTTTTAAATGGCTAATCTGTCTTGTCTTCAACTCCAGCTGCAGAATTTACTAACATCATAAACACAGGCTGAGTGAAAACTTAAAAGGTTTTCTGATTCTCCCCGCGATCTGTCTATGCAGTCCTCATTAACAGGGAAGTTGATGGGAGCTGTATGCAAGCTGGGAGAGGAGGATAATAAGCCTTGTAATCTCTATAAAGAGAAAGGGACTTTTACTGGTGATATGTCATATATGCTGGTGTGCAAACATCTGTCTTACTGGCAGCCCAATAAAGAATTTATGTGCCCAGGTCTCCAGTATACTGCAGAACATCTCTGCCATATGGGTGGACCAAACTTATACCCACAACAACTCCTCAGACCATCAGAGCACTTGCAACAGGGACCATCAGACATTCCTGGGATCATTAAGAAAAGTTTCATCTGGACAGATTTACTTGGGGATTATTGAAGGCCCTGCTGCCTTCCTGCTGCTCCCACCACCTGTGTTCAATGGCCCAGTGATATGCAGCGGGGAAAGGCTGGGCCAGTGCATGAAAGAGAACACTACAGTGTCACCAACTGGGAATACACCATGGCTTTCTCTCTGAGTCATGCACAAAGGCTGGGCCAGTGCATGCTCCTCCAAGAGAGCCCTGCAGTGTCACCAACTGGGAATACACCATGGCTTGCTCTCTGAGTCATGCACATAGCCTGGGAGAAAATGCAGATCAAATCTGACTTGGCTTGAGTAGAAATTAAGGATTGGTAACTTGCCACCTCATCCTGACAGAGGAAACTACTGCCTTAAATCCGTCTTTCACCGCCCATCCCACCCACCTACAATGCTGTGTTTAACAGTTAATTTTCTTCATACCAGTGTAATTGGTATGGGGGTCTGGTTTGGGTTTATGCTGGAAACAGTCTTGATAACTGAGGGATGTTTTTATTCCTGCTGAGCAAAAAACATCACTGAACCAAAGCCAGCACAGATAGAGATTCCCAAGTCTGGAACTCCCACACTTGTAACAGATTGGTACAGTGCACACTACCACAGATTGTGACATTGGAGGCTACCCTGGGGGGCAGCTTTCCCAGCCCTGTGAAATGGTCCACTACCTTAAGTCAAGGGCAAGGGCTCTTTCTTATGGGT
Organism: Melospiza melodia melodia; assembly: GCF_035770615.1. Lineage (NCBI taxonomy): Eukaryota > Metazoa > Chordata > Aves > Passeriformes > Passerellidae > Melospiza > Melospiza melodia. Next base: position 13,199,418 of record NC_086201.1, on the reverse strand, counting down.
GTGCAATGCAGAACTTCCCTTACAGCCATTCAAGAGCCAGATGTTCAGGACAAGCACCATGTTGTGCTTGTCCTCATTTCATCCAAGGGTCTGAAAAAACCTTTAACATTCAATTGGACAGCACACTTCTATGTTTCTTCTTGGTTAGAAAAAACCCTAAGGAAAGGATAACTGCCAATAAAAGAGGAACACTGCATAATTTGAAATTATAATTCTGTACATGCTTCTGAAAGCCTCTTTGGCTTTCCTCTTTGTGCTCTGAATGGCTCTCTAGACCTAATTTAATTCAGTGAAGAAAATCCAAAAGTGCCAGGGAAAAAAAAATCAACTTTTTCTTTAGTTAGAATAAAAATTGTACAGAAGGAATTCTTGATCTTCATTAATTCCATGGGTAGGCACACAAGCTCCTAAGTGTTAATGAGACTTACCAGTTCAGGTGGACTAAAGCGTCTAATGAAATGGCAAATGAGCCCACTTTGGATTTACATTATCAGATATTTCCTCCAGGAAAGTTTGGTGAAGCATCCTAACAAACCCTTCAATCCCTCTGGGAACATGAAGCAAATGGTTCTTCTGGACTGGAATTACATTACTGGCTCACTTGGTCAATGTGACTCCTAGAAACTAAGGTAATGGGAAAATTATCCCAATCCTTTGTTTCTTTTTCCACACCCAAAGTCTCAATTTTTTTTTTTCCTCAATTATATAGAAAATTATGCTCTGTAGTCTATGGTGGTTTCCATTAGAAACCTGTACAAAAATTATCTCTCCAGAAAACAAGCAGCCAGGTCTGCTGAGGCTTTGGAAGTTGTATCAGTTTCTGCCCTGAATCAACTTCGTGCCTGATCACTCCAGTAAAACACAAGAGCCCAAGTTGCTCATAAATCCTAATTCACTGTTAAATGCTTGCTAGGCTTGTTCTTATTCTCATATGCAATATTAGGTGCCAGATAAGAAACTCATAGATTGAATCCTTAGGGCATTAAAATTTGCTGTGGTAAATTCTATTTGTTGTCTTTTCAAGTTTCCTTTTGAGAAGAAAAAATTAGAAAAGAAAAAGTGTTTACAGAAAGAAAAGGACTAAAAAGTTTGACATGTAATAAAAAATTAATTTGTCCTAATACAAAATTTAAACAAGCCACATAATATTTTCAGCCAAAGAAGCACTTAACTGACACAAAATATGTAAAAATTTCTCAGTATTTCGGATTCCCTGGGGTGGAAGTCAAGAGACAGATTAAATGATCGCTATATTCAGTCCAAATTCCACTGCTTTTAAATATTTATACATATATAATTTCTATACATACAATATATACCTATATATATACACACACACATATAATACTTATACATATATATATATATATATATGTATATATATGTAAGTAACAGTGCAAAGACAGCCTAATATAATATTTTAAGTGACAGGTGAAGCACTTGACAACTTTATGACCATCTTAGGACCAAAGCTGCTTTTCTAAGGGAAGAAGGATTTCATTAGCTTTCCCTGAATCAAGCCATGATAAAGCAAAGTGATGATACAATGGAATTTAGATGCACAGAAGTTCACCTCCCTGTACATGCATCTCCACTGCTACCATACACTTGGGGAAAATTAGGCAGCTCTTCTCCACTCTTACTGCTGTACCCTAGCTCCCATCACTCACAGTCATTATGTTCTAGAAGCAAAATCTGCTTTTGTGACACAGTGTTTAAGCAAAGTATTAACCAAAGCAAAAACATAAGTGTACTTGGCTACACTTAACATACTCCCCTTTATTTTCATGAAGAATATGTTTCTTTTAACACCACATATTTTCATGCTACCAGGGCTATTGATGCACAGAACTACACCACAGAGCATGGGGAGAATCCCATTCTATGGGGAGTTACCCATTCACTAGCAATTGACATTTTCTGTACAAAAGGAAGGCTTGTAAACTTTTCTATCCACACCTGTGGTGCCACTGCTGCCCCCGTGCACTCCTACCAACAGCACCTGGCACAGCCACACACTGAACTTGTGATGCAGCAATGGTCAAGTCTGCATTAAAGTATTAGAAAAACCTTGATCACTTTCAGTGTGTCTCCTAAATCATCCCACAACCCATGCTGCAGCTCCAGCCTTCTCCAGCTGAGGAGCAATTTACCACCCATCCTCCTCAGCGTGATCTCTCTTGTTCTGGCCAAACACGTATAAGGCACAGAATTAATTTTCATCTTTCCTGGAGGAAGCACGGAGGTGATTAGCCCCATTTACCCTGGTGTGCCTGAATCAGAGCCAACCAGGCACAAAAGCACACAGGTCATTTTAAGTGCCCTGATCATCCTCATAGTCTGAAAAGCCATGTACTCCTGAGGGCCTAAACTTGTATTACTCAGACAGTCGGTGACATAACCCATTTAGATCAAACACCCCGTGGGGTCGCTCAGGTCTGCTCTCTCACCACTGCAGCACTCCTCGGATGTGAAACCAGAGCTGCTTCTCCAAATACCCAAATGAGCCTGAACCAGAGAGCTCTGGGGCCAAAGGCCCTGCATTCAGACCTACCCAGACAGCGTCGTCCTGTCGGTACTGCCTCCAGTTGCGGCCGGTGTCGCTGAACATGAGCGCGTAGGCGGTGACCCAGTCCGAGCTGCCGTACCTGCCCTGCGTGGCCACCGCCACCACCTCCACTCTGTCTCCCAGATCCACCTGCAGCCACTGCTGCTCGTTGGACTCCAGCGGGGACCAGCCACCAGCTCCTGAAAGATTGGATGAGGAGAATTTAGATGACAATGACAGCACAAAAAAAAATTTTGCTTGCTAAAGAACCGTTAAATTATTTCAGGCCGTCACAGAGGAGTCTACTGGAGCAAGCGGCTGTTTTTTCATATTTTAGTATTAGGAAATACTACATGAGGTGTGCTTCCATCAGGTTATCTCCATTAACCTAAAGCTCATGAGGAATTTTGAATTTCTAAGACATTTAAGAGAAATGTATTATTTTTCAGCTGTACAAACATCAATGAGGTTGGCACACAAAAAAAACCCTGAAAAATCATATCTATTCCCTCGCAGTTCTGGGAATGTGAATTTGTAACTTGCAGTTTGCTTTGATATTTTCCTTTTTGCTGTGTTCTGAAAGAAATGCAAAGTGTTAGTTATTTTTATTTGAGCCCTATTAAGTATTTGAAAAAATTGTTTAATTACAGCTTATAAATGCATTTCAGATAATTTGTTGCAAAGCTAGAAACTATTTGATTGAACAACTAAAAGGACTGCCTTCACATTGGAAAGCAGGCTGTCTCTTACATGAGCTTCTAATTTGTATTTGTCCTTTAAAAGTAAAGATTTGCACTATCCCTTGAATTCCTTCATTGGAAGGAATTCACAATTGGAATTCACAAACAGGCTTGTGCTAACACCAAGCCAATGAAATAGAACTGCAACCACTGCTTGCATTTTACCACTTTGCTCACTGCAATAAATGGAAGATTATGATTAAAAAGAAAACCATTCCAGACTGGAATATATTATTTTATGGTCTCCTGGTTTCTTTTACATCCTAAAATTACAGGCTATGTTTATTTCCTTTACCTTGTTTCTCCTTGCACACATCTATTCTCCGCATACACCCAGTGTTCAATTCAGCCTCACCAATAAGCAACCAATGCAGCTATGAAGAACACAAGCCATCAAGCAAGTAGCCAAGACAGCAAATTTTGAGGCTCCCACTGTTTCTGCCACCCAACACTTTTTTGTTTTGTCATTATTAATGAAGTATGGAAAAGCACTCCTGTATGACTACAGTGAATACAATCACATTGGGAATAAAACTGAACATTTTTGTCTCAAAGTTGTTCTATGAAAAGTTTATTGAAGTGAATAGAGTTGAAAGATTAATAAATGTGGTTTCTCTCAATGAACTCAATTTCAATAACTCAGCACTTCTACAAACATTTTCTTTTCCTGGATGGTATTGTACTTTCCAACTCACAACTGAAATCTCTTTGTCTAAGAGTAGGTGTTAGAATTGTCATTATTTATCATTTATTAATATAGGATTTATCTGAACTCCTGAAACAGAACCATATCTATTCCATACCCGTATTGTTCCTGCTCCCCTCGATGACTCAGCCTCCATTCTTCTACAAGAACTCTCCAGGGAAAAGTTTGCAACCAAACCAACATGTACTGCTTCTTAGTGCCATGATTTACCCTCTTCAATCACAACAGAAGTCTTCATCATCACTGATTACTTTACCTACCTTAAATAGAATACTCTGTCCTATGAGTACATCATGAAACACCTAATGAGAATACTAGGAATTTCATCACTGATTTCTTCTTCGACTACTTTATAGCTCTTTTAACTCCATAACTATATATAGCTTATATACTACCTCCTCTTGAAAGTCCTAACAAGCTTAACTCCCACACCCCCAATTCTTATTTTGATTTTTTAAGTGCCATATAGAAAATATGGTGTCTACCTTTAAGGTACAAACTACAGAGCTGTGTTCAAAGACAACAAACTACAGATTTCTCCTACACACAATTGTGACTATTGCACACAGGAACCAAGGGCAAGCTTCCTTTGGATTGTAATATCCAGTATCTAAAATAGACTCTGAACACAGTAGTTGCTGCCTGGTTCCCCCCCGCCCATCACTTTTATTCCAGGAACTGATATAAAAATCTGCTTCAGAAGTTCTGGCAAAGTTGTTCCATTCATGACTCAAAAAAGCCTATTCTAAATGTTTTCAGCACATATTAAAAGAAAGTTGGCATTTTCATCTTTCCTTCATTCAACATAGAAAATGACAACTAGATGAAAGAAAATAGCATATAACAAAAATATTTGGTGAGTTTTCCATTAAAAACAAAAACTTTGCTTTCTATGTTCTAGTTTATACAAAAATTCTTAAGCCAAGCCTGTTAGCACAGATGCTTCCCAGCAGTATGTCAAACATCATAACTAAATATCTACTTTATGCTTTCTCCCTTCTGCTGCTAGGAGTGGCAGGAATGTGATATGCTTTCAACAAAAGTGTTTGGCTTTACTGTGCACTGCTATTTTCCAGCTTGAGCACAACACCACAGGCTTCTAATTTCGAATTCAAACAAATCATACACACTTAACAGAAATTTGGGAGATCTGCGCTGAGCTTGAGCCCTAAAATCATAGATTGCATGGTATCTCTGAACTGCATCTCTCTTTACATGACAAGCACATTTATCTGCTGGGAATGTCATTCTTTAGATGCAAGCACTGCAGACACAGCACTGCCACCTGCTCATAGCATCACCTCTCCAAAGCTGATCTTCCAAGAAAGATCAGTTACAGACCATGCCTTCACAGAACAGCAGCTGCTTCGTACATTTTTTTCCTGTGGAGAAACAAGCCCACTGTGTTTCCCCTCTCCCAAACCCTCCACCATTACCATTTCCAAAGGTGGACAGTAATTCTAATGCTGGTAAGAATGGCAGCTAATATCCCAGCAACAGCAAAGCTGCATTGGCTGCATGACTGAGGGCAGAACTGAAGCTTTTCCCACTGGGCCTCTCTCAATTCTGCTAATAAAGCAAACATGTAGCTTCTGCTTGCTTCTGTGGTTATCCCAAATCCTCACCAAATACTGCTGTGAGTGACAAAAATCAATAAAAGTTCTTCTTCCTCCACATTTACTCCATCATACAGAGCAGGTGGCACAAGGGATACTGACATTTTTTCCAGCACAGTCTGTGTCTGCACATTTCTTTTATGCACATCATTCCTGATAGTGTGTCAACAACCCATCCTGTACTTTTTTTAGTAAGTACCAAAAAAGCACAACCAAAGCAGAGCAACTATTTAGAGCCCTTTGCTCCTCTACCCACTTTGATGCTTGCCCTGTGGACTGTTTGCCAACAGAGGCCCAAGACAAAGGACAAGAAGACTAATGGACAACAACACAGGCTGCTGAAGACACAACTTACAGGACATCAAGTCCTCTGAACAGATTCAAGCATAACCCAAAGTCTTTTTCCTGCAATTGGGCACAAACATATTGAAGAGGACTATATAATTTTTTTAATTGTGCCATAAACACAAGCCAGACAAAAATTTGGCTTTGATTATGCCCATCAGATCTGCACATGTGATTTGGGTGTGTTAAGACATCACATTGGCTGTCACATGAAAACAAGAGAGACAGGATGCTCAATATTTCCCCTCTCTACCCACCAGGTTCCCAGTAGCATCGACAGGATTCTGCCCATTGTGCTACACCATCATTCCTCACAGCTCACACATTTCACATCTTCTGGGGATCATTTCAAAAGAGGTATTCAACATGGTATGGTACAGGGAAAATACCCCAGCAGAGAAGCAATACCACAGGAACCTGATATATTGTTCATATTCTCCATGGCAACAAATAATGTTAGAAATATGTGGAGAGCAAGGATGTGATGGTTTCTCAGTTGGAAACCCATATGACTCCAAGAAATATGATCAAATACTTTTGTTTCTTTTTCAGACTGTTTGTACATTTTGCCATAGTTGTTTCAAAAATTGCATTTAAGCTCAGTGTTACACAGTCAATGCTTTTTGATGTTCCCCAGGGCTGCTCAGGATGCCCATACTTATTTGTAGTTGATTATTAGAAAGCAAAGGGAATTATTATTTCCACCCTACCTGCCTTACAAACAGCTCAAATGGCTTTATATACAGTATATATTACTAAAAACTCCTGGACTTCCCACTGCAAATAAGTGCTTCCCTGCTGCAGAATTTTACTTCAATGCCCAGATCAAACACTTCCTGGCCATAAAATAAATTCTTTTTGACACTATATATGCTTTATTTTCTCATACATAATTGCATATACTGACTACTCAGGCTGAGAGCTAATAAGAACTGAAAAATCTTAGGTGATACAGTCATACTGTAGCAATTTTCTTATTATTTTTCATTATTTATTTACTGTATTCAAAATAGCTGATAAATCCCTCTTGTGGGAAAATAATATATTTCATACCTCAGAATCTTATTTATCAGAATTATACTAGCTCTTTAGCATTACCAGTACAGATTTATCAGCATTTTAATTAAGCACTTTCAGCTGTTCACACAAAGCTTTACTCATGGGTACTTTGTGTGTTTGTTTTTCTAAATGGCGCATTCCACTACTGCAGGCCTTTTTTTTAAAACAACAGCCTTTTACTTATGTTATCTATTACTGAATAAACTTGATGAATTAGAACTTTCTGCAAATAAAGGACTGGGTTGTACTTTATAAATTCATCTCTATTTGTTGCATTCATGTTTACATTAACAAATATATTAATCTGGCTTTCTACCAAGAGGCTCTGTTCCTTGCAGCACTGTCTTATCAATTAGAAGCAAAGCTAAGCCAACTCATCAAAACATTCAGAAAGCCACAGACCAGTCCTTGTTAAGAAATATTATTTCCTGTAGAGATATCTCCTATTTGCATTCAAGTATCAGTCCAAGAAAGTTTCTACAGCCACCATCTAAACACTGCTTGATCCTCCAACCCAAGCTCAGGCACTAAGTAGACTTAGTTCTCTTCACAGTAGCTGGTACAGAGCAAATTGTGTTGTAATATTCTGTATTGTGTTGACAATACAGAAATGTGTCTGCTATTGCTGAGAATTGCTTAACACACAGGCCAAGGCCTTTTTTGCTCCTCACACCCCCCCACTAGTGAGGAGGATAGGGTAAGCAAAATTTGGGAGTGGACACAGCCAGGACAGCTGACCCCAGCTGACCACAGGGATATCCCATTCCATACAGCATCATCTTACAGCTGGGTGATGCAGGAGGAGGAAAAGGGATGTTCAGAGTGATGGCTTCATTTTCACTCTTGTGATTCCCTGCCCCATCCCAGCAGGGGCAGTGAGGGGCTGTGCAGGGCTGAGTTGCTGGGGTTTGTGCAGGACATGGGCCTCAGAGTTTTGAGGTAATTGCAGATTTGATTGGAATGTAGTAGATTGCATTTACAGCTGCTATTGCTGGTTAGCTATTAATCAGCAGCTTCTGTGTTTGCCAGGGGGCTTGCTTCCCTTACTGCTTATTAGAATCTATTGCTCATTAGTAGCTACTTTTTGCTTTTGCTGCTTGCTGTACTGCTTATCATCTGACTGCTGGGCCTGGGAACATTTTGATGACAGCAGTGCCCATGCTCCTGGGCTGGCAAGTGGCCAGGGCATCCCTGCTCCTTCTGTGCACTGGGCAGGCTGGAACTCCAGTGTGAACTCAAGCCAAAGGGGTGTGACCTGTGGATGAGTCCCTGTGGCAAGAGGACAGCTCAGGTGGCTGCGGCTGGGAAGAAGCCCATGCCAGAGCAGTAACATCTCAAAGCGCCTGTGGCTGTGGTCACAGCTGTGCCACAGCTGGCACCTCTGAAGGGCCTGTGGGCCAAGGGTAAGGGCACACTGCAGGAGGTACTCCCTGAAGCACCATGGCTGAGCATGAGGCTCTGCTGGAGTATGCCAAAGCACACCACAATGCAGGGACTGCAGCCATGGGGAAGGCAGGAGCAGGTTTACCTCTGAAAGGACTGTGGCTGAGGTAAGGCCATGCTGGAGTGAGCAGCTGTGTTCAGGGGCTTCATTGTTTTTGGGGATTAAGGCACAGCAAGTCCCCATAGGAACTCTGCCAGCACTACAACTGCCCATTCCTACACAACTCCATGCAGCAAAAGAATCAGACAAGGTAGACTTTAGCTTCTAGGTCCCTGTGTTGGCCTCAGCTCATCAGTTATCACATAAGCACTCAAAACATGAAACAAAAGTTGCTGAAACAACCCCCTTACTTAGGGCTTGGACTTTACCATTGTGATACTGGATTGCTAAAAAACTACAATATCTTACCCCTCACTACATGACAAAAGTCCTGTGGGACAGTTAACTAAGACCTGTTTCAATTTCTGACCTTAAATTGAAACTACTGTCACAATTTCAAACATTGTTAGTGTCTCTTTAATACAGAGTACAGCCAGAGTTTGACTTGCAATACTGATTTTGAACCTCTTCCTCTTTTCTACACATAAAATTAGCTATTGGAGCCATCTGCACAATCACATAAGCATATCTATCCACCATCTCAGCCAGCAGTTGGAGACAAAGGCAGGGCAAACTCAAATATCATGCTCAATGTTTACAACTTTCTTTTGTTGAGCAGTAACCACATGATCTTTTACTTGCTGAGGAACTCTGGTTTGGTTCAAGAGTTCAAATATGATATTTTAACTCCCATCTAACACTTCTTTAATGGCCAAACAACTCCTTATCATTAGTGCCAAGCATATAAGAGAGAGCCCTTTATTGTCTTTCTATAGATTTATCAAATGGTGTTTGATTAAAACGCACTTAATGGATGCTTAAGAATGAAAATTCTGATTTATTTTCAATTAAAACCTTTTTTGTAGTAGTGATTTTCTAGTGTTTCCTAAAATGAAATTCACATGTAATATGATAATACAGGGCTTTCCACTTTTAGAGGCTCTACCTTGGAAGCAAGATGAAAGCTGACAACCTGAATTTACAACAGGATGTCAAATGATGCCCTAAATACTGCCAACTTCTCCTTTCTGGTACTATGCTTCATATTCACACTTCCACCGGGTGTGTGAACTCATTACCTGGACCTCAAACATTCATGATGGCAAATGTCTGAAAAGTTGTTTTTCACATTCACTATTTCTGCAGGGTTGTGTAATCATTGAATTCCACTGGAATTTCATACCTAGTTGCTATTGTCTTTAACACATTTTAGAATAGGGTCTCAAACCTAGCAACCTTTAAATTAAAATATGGGAACTCATCCAAAGCAAAAAGACTGTCTCAACTTCCTGGATGACATCTCTAAAATGGAAGTGGAGATCTTCACAATTAATAGAAGCTTTCTATAATAAAGGAGAAAATAGCTCCTACACACCACACTCTCAGGAGCATAAATTAACGCACTGCATAAAAACAGCATAGAAAGATATTCTTTGTAAAAGTGATTGAAACAAATAGTTTAGGCATTTCATATTTCAACCTTACCATCTCGTCTGTTGAGTTTTGCAAAGCTGGGACTGTGAGTACTGAAGAGCTCAGAGGAACTGGTAAGGGCAGCTGAAGGTAAGGGAGATACCAATGCGTCATCACAATTATCTGAAAAGAAAAACAAAAAAACAAAACATACAGAGGTCATCATATGAGCAACACATACACCACCATGTGCTATCTCCAGGTGGTGTTTTTTCTACTTAGTAAACAGAGAGTGGACACACAGCAGCACACTTGTGCTTGAATTCACATGTGAGAACTGAAATTAACCCTCTAGAATGCCCCAGTCTGGTGGGACAACCATCACATGGGAGCTGCTGTTAAGACATCGAAGGCTCCAAAAACTGGAAAATGTTGTCCTTTCAGTGAATGAGATTTGATTGTCCACCCTGCAGTTAAAGAGGGCATTGACTCTTGTTGCAAAAGAGTGCAGTAATGCCCTGGCAGCCCTGAGATAACATCCCAGGTGTTCTGTGTTCAGTACAGTTTTTCCACAGAACAGGTATGTAATGTAGCAATTACAACTTCATATTTCTGTGTGGAAGTGACACACAGGAACATGCCACGGGGGCTTTTGCAACATGTAAAAGTGTGTCCCATGCTTCACAGGTATCTCAGGCTGCACTAAAATCTCAAAACCTGAATACCTCCGTCATGTTTTCCTCAAGCTCACACAAACCTGCAGGGCCAAATTAGTTTTGTTCACCCACGTGAGCAGCCTCTACGTTTCTCCCCTCTTTCTTTCACAACTGCTTCTGAGGACAGATGGGCTGTGCTAATACTCAAATGGAATTTTTGAGCCCATAATGTTTGAACAGGGACAGCATTAAATAAAGTAAATTTTCTCATTACAATGCTGTCACATAAATACTCAAGAACATAATGCAGGGTTTCAGTAGGGAATAATAATAATAAAACCCCTCTCATTTTTAATTGAATCTCCCATGGAGCAAACATGGACCTAATTACTGGAAAAGGCCTGCAGGTCACCAGGATCTCAGGCCACCCCAGTGTTCTTGCACTCAGAGAGTAAATATGCAGCTTACAAGGATTAGGAGGAGGGGGAGAAGGAAGGGCTACAAAAGACAATAAAAGCAAAACTTGCTTGATATTTTAGATTATTCTAAACCTGAGTAATACCTTTTTCATATTGAGACAGATTGCATTAAAATATTTCTCATCCCTTTCTACACAGACTCTCTAGAACAACCCAGATACTTTTGCAATCAAAATCCAGCTCTATATGAAGGAAAAATCAATGCAATCAATATAATTTATATCAGTGCATTGAATGATGGTTCTCAAAAACCCAACTTCTATCCAAAACCCCTTCTATCTCTTTGATTCCCAAGAGCAAAAAGGCCTAGCAAGATCTGCAAGATAGATAAATAAGGGGCAGGGCTGCACTGATGTTGTAGCCACAAGGATGATTAGCTAACAAAACAAGTATCATGGTCCTGAGCAGATTCCCTATGACTTATACCCTTCGAATCTCAAAGAGTGGAGGGCTTGAGGTCTCCTGGTACACCATGAGATCAGGCCATAACTCTTCTATTCAGACTTAAAAAATACCAAACAAAACACCTGTAAATTGAGGGTCTTAAATTCACTGTCACTCATGACCTGAACAGAGATTTAAACAAAGATTGGATATGGTGAGTTCACGAGGGCACTGAATTCACCCAAACTTCTGCATTCTATAAAACCAGCAGAGGGGTTGAGAACCTCTCAAAAGAAAGTCTAAAATCCTGGTGGACAGATCTACAGGACTATTCAGCAACACTTAAAACATGAGGCTGGAAATAACTGAACACAGAGATTTCACTTTAAACACTGTGTAGATGGATGGCTCTCTTCAGCTCCCTGTGGTTGCTCCTGGGCCACGACAGAACCCAGCACATCAATCAGCCTGTGAGCCAGCTGTCCACCACTGCTCCCCAAAGGTAGGACTGAGTACCTATGGGACACCAAGTATCTTGCAGCATCACAGCAAGAGGAAACCATTTCAGAGCAACACATTTAAGGTTTTCCCTGGGACCTCCAGAGGCTCCAGGCTGTGACTTGACAATTAGCTCCTGTAACTAGGAGATACTTTGTCTAAATTTCCATATCCTCTGCTTCTGTCCCAATGCACGTTCATCTGTATGCCTGCTGCTACAGAACTGCAATTTCATTTCCACACTAAATTCTGGGATCCTTATTGTGCTTTGTTCTAATAAATAAATGGAAAAAAAAAAAAAAAAAAAAAAAAAGAAGAACAAACAGCTGAAATACAGCTAGGAGCTAGGAAATCTTCCCTGAATAATACCTAAGTATAAAAACATGTAAGTTTAAGGCATTAAAAAAATTGATGATAGTTCTGAGAGCACCAGGACTAATACAGCCCAACTTTCAACAGATAAGAGAATAACGATTGATTGACTCAGAGTACATGCAGGAATTTCCTCCAAGTGAACACTATTTTTGAATGGATACTCTGACACAAAGTCACTCTTCTGCCCTTCACTCAGTCAAAACTAACTTTGCACTGAATCAAGAGCTCTACATGCACAGACCTTCAATGCAGAATATGTCACAGTTTAAATTAAAAAAAAATGCAAACTCTGCAGTAAAGAATTTTCTACATGCCAAATGAAATTCCAGAGTACAGCAGAGTGCTTTGAGAGGTGCATCAGTCAACTTGTACATGCACAACAACCCAGATCATTTGCAGAACAGCACTAATACATGTCTTGTCAGAGATGCCAACATGCACACATATGAGACTGATATTTCTTTGTAAAACTCAGCTGAAATAGGGTACAGAGTTCAAAATGTAGGATGTGCAATACAGTGAGGGTCATTCCACTGGCCCTAGTTCCATGAGAAGGCAATACTGAAAAGCAAACAAACCAACCACCAAAGACACCTCTCAAGATTAAAAAACTCTCCAAGAAAAAAGGTTGTTATCATGTTTCTTTTTGTGATGAATGCAGACAAGACTGAGATGAAAAATTTTATGCTTATGCAAGATCAGAGAAGACCCATGATAAAACTAAAAGCAAAACCAGTGTATCCTGATTCCCACCATACAATGCCAACACACACATTTCAAGAGGCTTCATAACCCCACCTTGATGTGACAGGAAAAAAACATTATTTCAGGTGTTCTCACATTTACAACTCCTTACCTGTAGTTCCTGACCTATTAATCCATTTGCTTTGGAAGTTTGCCTGTCAGAACAGAAACTTTGCTTCTTGGAGTTAACTGCATTACACACCTATTAAAAACACTGGTTTTAACAATGAATAATTCTACACTACAGAACCATTTAAAACATCTGGACACTCACAAAAGTGCATTTACTAGCCAGTTGTTCAGTTGTTTTCTCCTATGTTTTTCTTGACAAGATAATTAGCAAAGAAATCATGAAAAAGAGGGTCTAATTGTACCTATAAGCCAACTGTTTTATGCAAACCACACAACAATACAGATGTTGATTTGCATTTCAGAAAATGGTGCTGACCTCGAACATGCCAACTTCTGAAAAACAAACAGTTACTGACAGCATTTCCAGTGTTATGAGTGTTACCAGAACTTTCATAAGCAATCTTGCTTCTAGAATTAAGAAAAAGAGTTACATATATCAACCTGAATTTTCTAGGTTTTATTCACTAATGATTTTTAGAAAAAATTGTAAAATTAACAAAAAAAAAAAAAAAAAGGAGAAATAAATCTATTATCTTTTTTTTTTTTCATTCTATGAAGTTGTTTTATTTATTAGTTTTGACTCTTTTCTTGTAGCTTTAATTACCCTCCAAATAAAAACAAGGAAATATCTTCTCCCTCTTTGCCTATGTATTTTAATTTTTTTACAGAATGCTTTGAACAATCCCACAAACATAAATGTTATCAGTTCAAAATCATTCAAGTGACATTTAGATACTAACTCTTAGGCTTCTTTGAAACATGTCAGATAATACCAACTTTAGCTAATAGTATATAAACTGGAATTTCAGAGAAGGCCATTTGCCTAAATACCTAATTAAACTTTATATGTTGTGAAGGCCTTCAACATCTGTGACATATATGAAAAAAATAATTGAAAAATATGTATCCAAGGCCTAGAGAGACAGTATTTCAAATGTTCCTGAAGAACAGCAGGTTTCTCAAATCAGTAAACATATTATCAAAACAGAGTTGGCACAGAACTCAGAGATTCAGACTAACTTTACTAGTTCTTCCAGGACACACTTAACACTGGTGTTGGTAGGCTTGGCATGATCCAGTTTATAACCTTCTTCAAGCCTGAGACAGCCTTCATCAGCAGCAACTGGTACAATTATAGAAAAATTCTGATCACTGGGCACTGAAGACATTTAGAAAATCACAAAGCCCAGGAACCCATCATGGTCACACTTCTGCTTCTTAGAGCAGGTCCTCATTGCATGCCCAAATTGAGATGTGTTAACAAACCTGTCCTGCTCTGGTTTCCCTGGTTCACCTGAAGAGCCAGTGGGACAAAACACATTGATTTCCACTTGTGAGGGCCATCCAGAAAGGTCACTAACATTTCTTGAACAAAAGTTTGGATAAAGAGGACACCATTAGTCAAATGCCTCCAGTCCCCGGGCTCCAGAGATTTTCCAAACATCAGCCCCTAACTGCTTTTGGTACTTCTGTACCTTCACCAGGACAAACATGTAGAAAATCCTTTACTACAAAGTTTTTCATTTTTTTTTAATGTAGTAATACATTGTTTGTCAAGACCTCCTATCATTATAATAAGCAATTACTTATACTGGTACTTAGACCAGCAATCTCATATCACCATCAATGCAAAGTATCTGAAAAGCCACAGTAAGACTCAGATCTATGCTGCAGCTACTCTATTAGCAACCATAAGCATCCCAAAATAATTATAAATACCATGAAAGCAGCACTCAGAGTAGGAACATGGTACTGGTGTCGCCGATTAATGCAACTGAGGGAAGAGTGGAGGACAGGACAGAGCATGCAAACTATTGACAGAGCAAAAATTGCCTTCTCTCTGCAAAATACAGAAATTGAAGATGAAAAAGGAGAGAATTACAGCCCAGAGAATGGTGTGGTTAGGTGCCATGATGGAGGCAAAAAGACAAATTCAGAAGACAGTAACTGTCATGCCTCCTGCTCTATCACATAGTAATAAAAGCATTTTAAGGGAAGGTGCTTCCTGTAGGTGCTCTACTTCAAGAACACAGGGTCTGGCACATCACGAAACAGCTCCTGCAGTGGACCCTGCTCATACATCTCTGCTGAAGCAGATGCAAGAGGTGCAGTGAGGGCAGGAGTGCTTGTGGCCAGCTGTGCAAACCCCTGCTTGAACCACAATCCCCAAATTTCAAAGGAGTTTAACAAAAGCTTCACAGAATCACAGGCCTTTAGCATACTGTTAGCTATTTAAATATAAATATGTCCATTTTTTAATAAACATGAAGATTTCAGGGTAAACCAGAGGCCTTGTAGATTAATCTTAAGAGGTCTCACTTGGAAATTAAAGGTATACTATTTCAGTGAGACTTTTGTTGCCAAGATATAATTTTATTCATTATTAAAATACCAGCAGAGTTACAGATGGTACTGAAGTTAAATTGTGTGCATCATTTTGATTGCAATTGTAAATTGTCTCTGTACTGGGATTTGAAGTTGAAAAGATTCACTGGTATTTATAGGCTAGATAAAATTCCTCTTAGCATTACCCACTTAATGGCGTACTTTGTTTTAAAGATATAAACCATGAGTTTTGTACCATGCCTCTTAACAGTCCTCAGGAGTGACCACTGATGCCTTTCACTTCATCTGTTTTTCTCCTGCCTTCTGTAGGTAAAATTCTCCTTTGAAAAGGCAAAAATACATGCTTGGACTTACTGTGGAAATTAACCTTCACTGTTACAGTCCAATAACATGTATGTGCATGGGAGAAGGACGAGATTCTGTGAGGGGTAAAAAAAAAATTACATACACAAAAAACACAGGAAGTGCAGTAAAATGGAGTATGGCTACAGATTTGGAAGAGATTGGGAGATTATTTCTGTATCAACAGTCCCTACAAAAAGCCTCTCACAGGAACTACCACCTACAACTAGGTTCTACTACCAATTTAACGACCTTAGTAAATGATGCTTGAAAACTTGACGAGAAAAATAAAATAAACCCCAAACAACCTGTTTTTCTGTAAAAAGAAATTCCTTCTTTTTTCTTTTTTTTTTTTTTTTCCTAGAGCCTGGCTACACGTACATGCACAGCTGTGAACTCCATCTGTTAGCTGAAATGCATGACATATTTTTCAAGATATAAGACACTAGAGAAAGTACTTAACAACACAATGTTCCTTTTTCTTTTCGTGCTATACTGCAAATAAATGCCAATAGTTAAGCTAATCATGAGCTTTTCCTAAGCAACTGTAAATTACATAAGTGTTCCTTCATATGCCTGTAAAGACATAAAAGTATTACTCAATCAGTGCATTTATAGAGCATCTTTTATGATACAGTGTGCACGTATAACCTTGTCTCACAAAAAGTGGTCAAGTCTAATTTTGAATGACTAAGGGGCTCTCATAAAACTGATTCAATACTGGGTCTTATTTTTTTACTGAAACAAGCATGTCTGCCATGTAACTTCTACTCATAATAATGAAGCAGAATTGCATTTGAGGAACAGAGCGACAGGACTCAAACTATGAATTTCAAATAGCCATCAATGCAGTTCCAGTAAACTAATATGCAGAAGCAATTCTTGTTTTGAGAGGGTGAAAGAACATCAGACTAAGCCAATTACTAACAAAATATAGTTAAAGAAGAATGATCTGAAGTGAAAGGAAGAAGTGCTCTCCAATTTCAGCTCTGTCATAGTCCATGTCATTTAGGTGAGTCATGTCTGCAGCTAAAAAATGAAGATACAATCACTATCGTATACCACATGCTTTTCATTACGTCAACAGACTCGTTGTCAGGAATAAGCTGTTGTCAATGAACAGCAAATCCATCATAGAAATCAGTTTTTGACACTCAAAAATTACTGAAACTGCTCTATAATGAAAACAAAAAAAGGACCACAACAAAAGGATTTGCTGACTCAGCCTCCCAACATTTATATTTCTATGAACAACCTGCAAAAGCATATTATTGTCCAAAGCTGTGATTTACTCTCAGCAGGTGTAGCAGCAGTTGCCAGAAATTCTTACTACTTTCTCCTCAGAATAAAATGCTTCTTGTGCTCATTTGCCTCTCCTTTCCACATTTCTGATATGCTGTTAATGTAAGAGCGCTTTGATCTTTGACCTGAGAGCAGAAACCTAGAAAGCTGGCACAACAGATGAAGCGAATTTTACACCTGAAGCCTGCCCTTTTGACATTCAACACACTTTAGAGAAGAGACAGTATGAATCCCCTCACACCATGGTAGGGAAATGTATCCTGAGATTACCTTTCTGTACAGGAAAACACAGGCAAGTGACTTTGTCAGCACAGGGCAGTTTTTGCTACATTATAAAAAAAGTAAAATATATGAACATGGAGGCCCTTTTCTCTTTTCTCTGGCCACACAGCATCACATTATCACAAGCACTCTTTTTACCTTGGTCTGGATGAGACTTATTACTCATGCATTTCAAACAAAGTTTGAAAGTTTCTTTATACCAAAGATCAAGACTGTCTTTTAACATTTCAAAAGTTTTAGCAACACTCACAAAAAGAAACTTGATGCTGTTCAAAAGCATCAGACTCTGCTACAAGCATGCTCTGTTCACCAGAGGCCATCACTGAAGGAGTTCAGGGTACCACCCATTAGGCCATGGATTTTAAAACCAGAATAGTATATGCTTTAAGATATACCACGATACAATTAAAACAACACTGAATGTGCAGGAAAAAATGGTAATGTATGTGCACCCATCAGCAAGGCTGCTGGGATCGTTATTAGAAGAAAAACACAAGAAAGATCAGAGCTGGGCTGAGTTCTGTAGACAGTCACCTACAGAAAATTAAAATGCAGAGGGGGTACAGCAGATTTTCTGCTGATGTTACTCAGTGTTAAAATTGTTCAAGAATTCACTGGTGAAGCAGTTTTTCTAAGTTTTGCAAATACAATTTTTTAAATGGGATGTAAATACCAGTTTCACTAAGAATAAGGTTTATTAATGAAAAACCCAAACAAATGAGCAGAAGAGAAATAAGAAAAACTTCTGCACAAAAGAAGCAGCACATGGTTTATCATGACTAGAACATGAAAACCAGTTTGGGAAACACAAGTGTTTTATTTGCAGATGGGAGAAAATGACCATTTCAGATAATTAACACTACTAATAAAAAAACATCCATTTTCTAGTAAAATTTGGAAAAATAATTGTATCAATTATCTAAGTAGAGCCATTATATCTTCTACCACTTAATGATCAGCAAAATGAGGCAGAAACATAGTTCTGTCTGCTTAGCATCACAGAACAGAATCACAGAATCATTAAGGTTGAAAAAGACCTCCAAGAGCATTGAGTCAAACCTCTGACTGAACATCACATGAACTAAGCCAGAGCTGCACCATGTCCAGTCATTTCTTGAACACTTCCAGGGATGGTGACTCCACCACTTCCCTGGGCAGCCCATTCCAATGCTTAACCACCCTGTCAGTAAAGAATCTCTTTCTAATTTCCAACGTGAACTTCCCCTGGCACAGCCTGAGGCGGTTTCCTCTTGTCTTGTTACTGGTTTCCTGGGAGAGAGCCAACCCACAGCCAGCTGCAACCCCCTTTCAGGTAGCTGTAGTTACTGATGAGGACTCCCCTGAATCTTCTTTTCTCCAGGCTTTTCTCCCACCTCTCCAAGCTGAGGAATCTTTCATAGAGATGGACATTTATGCTATTCCTCACATTTTGAGTCACCTTAAAATTTAGCGTGCTTGTGGAAGCACTGCTACAAACTTCAGTGGAGCAGCCCAACACCAACTGCTTGTCACCATCACACCTGTGACCATGGACACCTAAGATCAGACCTGTAAGGGAAGACTCTGCTGCCTTTGTAAAGATGCACAGTGTAGCTGGGGTACCTTAGAGAAGAAAAACAAAAACCCAGTTACCACGACAGACTTCCTTTTGGGGAGTCACACAATTTTCACTAATTCACTGATGAATGCAAGAAGGAAAATTTAATGAAGAATCAGCTCTTTGTAAGTTCTTGTCTTGTCTTCTTCCCCAGCACAGTACCATAGTTCACATGCTCCCAGTTTCTTTGAAATCATACAGTTTACCTCCACCTTTGAGAAAGACCCAGGAGTATCTGCATAAGCATGATGCCTCATTCCCATTCTCTCTCTTTTTAACCCAACCACTGCTTCAGAAGAGCAATGAGGTTGGACAACATCCATCATGTGGGAAACTCAATCAGGCTGCAGCTTTTGCCTTCCTAAAGGTGATGTTTCTGCTCTGGTTCCCATGGACCTCCATGGAAAAGGGCTTATTTATACAGGCAGACCTTGCAAAGACTTTCAGACTGCCATAACTTCATGCCATAACTTTGTCTGGTAAGGTTATATTGTGCACATCTAAATTTAGAGCTGCTATCTGTAAGCAAACAACAGAGGCAGATTGTGGAATGCTGATGAATTTCACAGGCATGCCCAGCTAACAATGCAGAGCAATTTAAAAGCCATCAATAACCAAGAGGTTGTCCCCTGAATTTTCAAATCAATCATGATAAAATCAATTTCATTTTTATTCTCCCTTTGAATCTTTGGTGAACTCATGGATAAAACTGATTAAAGGGGAAAGAATACACAGCATGGAATTCACTAAATGTGTTCTGTTTGGAGGGGTTCACTAAATGTTTTCAGTTTGGAAGAGAGTCTCTTCAAATTGTGCAACATGCAGGATGGCACACTGAAAACCAATTATAACTGTGAGAGTTTCAGTGCATCCCATAAGGCTGAGAGAATGTTCAATTTGCAGGCTGTGAGCAAGGATTAACAGAGATGAAGGTGGCGGTAAGTGCCCATGTACCATTGCATTTAAATGTAATGTCATTTCAAGGGATGATAAGTAATCATTTCATGTCTCAATAACCTCCAACAAAAATGTCTTATTTAGCCCTGAAACACCAATTTTTAAGACTCTTCTATGCAAGTTAATGGTTTAGATAAGAGACAGGATTGAAAAAAGTTCAAAATTTCCCTTCTAAAGCAAGGTGAATGCAGCTTTGATGTCAGTTTAAAGATGAAAATTTTCTTCCAGGCATTTCTCAGGGCACTGTGCTCTCTCTTTATCAGTCACAGTGGCGTTTTTAGTGCCACAGGAGAAAAGAAACATAGAGGTCTCTTAGATTTAACATGATAGCAAACCAGCAAGACAGTTTATACACAAACTTTTCTAACTACATTTGATTATTTTGAGAATCATTATTTGGGACTATATTGATGTTACAGTCTTCATTGCAAACTTATGCAATCTTAGGCTCTAATCCCATGCTCTGAACAGGACTCCTGGCACTGTATGACCACAGTCCTCAGCCTTTACATCTCTGTAATTCTGGCCCATAACTCAAACCCATTACAGCATCTCTGTCATTGTATTTTCTTTGAAGTGGAAGGTATTTCCTAACCCTCTGCAAAACATATCTGCTAATTATCATGATAATTTGAACCCATATAGTGTTTTCTGCATTATTTTTCATAAACAGACAGTAATTCCTGGATTTAACACAGAACCCTGAAGGTGGAAGAGAAAACTCTCATAAGCTCTGTGAATACAGAATAAGAGAAAAAGAAAGGAAAAGGACATATCCAGAACAAGTAGGACTCTCCACATGAGGATTATGCAGAACTTGCTCTGCAGCAAGTTTACATACATTAATAACAGAATTAATAAATAACAGCTATAAAATACACTAAGGATTGCAGCACAGTATTTCTTTCACATGGGAGTAAACAAAACTAGAATTCTTAAAAATTCTTTAAAAAACAGTGGAAATTCAAGGAACTAAAAAAACCAAAATGGCAAAATTAAATCAAAACTGCCATCTTGTTGAAAGTATTGATAAATGTATCAGTTTGAACACCAGCAGAACTCTAGCGTCAGCTACCTTTTGTTTTGTCTAAAGAGGCCATTTTTCATCCAACAAGGAAAAAGGTTCACTTTCTATCAATAGTCCTCCTTGCAAGAAACTTTGCAAATCAAAAAATATAGAAGCCTCAATTAAAGAAAAAAAAATCAAAACAACCAAACTCCTATGTTTCACTGTCCCCTGTCACAAACAGCATATAAACCTGAGCCATCTTTGCAAAGTTACCGTAAGAAGCCTTTCTAGATACAGTTGTCAGATGTAGAACAATTTGAGTAATAATTTGATAACTTTATTTTCAGATATGGCAAACAGACAACTCCCCCATGCTCCCTAATTGCATGTCATTTTGTTTAGACAGATCCAATTTCTTCAATACTGAATGACTAGCTCAAATGCTTTCACATATAATTATGGCTCAATCCAGACACAATTTTTAAAAACAAAGCAACTGTATATATTAGGGTAATAATCTTTTAAACAAGGAAGAAAGCTCAGCTGTGTATTTTCTTACTCATTTTAAATCAAATTCAGATCCTGCTTGGATTTCTGCTCGTTCAAATCCCATTTTAATACACAAACTCCCACAGGTTTTATCTCTTCAACAAAGCAATTAATAAAGTGTGGCTCAGGCCATTAAAGGTTTGTTTTATGCCCCTCTCAATCCCTTGAGATAAATAGAAATTGATGTTTATTTTGAGCCTTTTGAAATCCAAATAATTTCTGCAAAGTCCTGCAGCCCTGAAACTAAAATCTAATTACCTGCAAGTGTTTGCAGATGTAAGTATACATTCAAACTCCCTCTTCTATGTGGCAAGCTTTTTAAAGATCAAAGAGTTACCTCTAGCCTTGAGGCTCCTTATTTGAAAATGCACATTAACATTTAATGGTGTCACATTCCAAAGCCCTACACAGAGCTTTGAAACATATCCCTCAGTGGTGGAAACATCTTTCCCTGCTGCTAGCACTAATCAAAGGAACAGGAATATGCTTTCAGAAGATCCATGGCCAATGTCTCCAACACAAGAAATGCAAAGCATGGTTATCTCACAAGCAGTTCTTTGCAGCATCATAACCCAGTATATCAGCCCAATGAAAAGGTGAAAGAGGATTTGCCCCAGAGGAGCCAACAAGCAGATCTCACTGCTCTCCTTGCCATTGAAGAGGATCACTCATGAAACTCAGAATCAAAGAGTGGCTGAGGTTGGGAGGGAGCCCAGGAGATCACACAGGGTTCCCTACAGCAGCTTGCCCAACACCAGGCTCAGACTCACATTTGTTTTAGCTAGGCTCCTCCCCAATCCTTAGGGGCAGTGAAACCAGCTTGAGTTTGTAGATTCAATAAGTCTATCCTTTCGTACAACAAAATGTGGTATTCAGGAAAAACAAAGTTCTTGCGGTGTCCTGATGGCTTTAACTTGGAGAAACTCTATGAAAACCTTCCTTCTGCACCTTACTAAACTGAATGGAATCAGGTGAACTTAAGATAAATTATTTTTCCAGGACACAACAAAAATTTTAATGCAATAATAACACCTCTAAATTTGTGTTTATATGATAATGCAGAGCATTAAAGAGATGATTTTGTGGAATCTGTCACATTTTTGAGGAAGAATTAAGAAAGACTGATAATTTTCTTCTTTTCAACTGTATTATTTCTATTTGTTTTCTTTTTTCTTGAAATAGAGACCAGTTCCAAGCCAACATGCTGCTTATATTTAGGTGTTTATCTGTGTAGGTTTGTTCATGGGAAAGGCACATCTAAAACATGGGAAGGTTTAGGGATATGAAAGGGAGGCATATAATTTGTTTTTTAATCTCAGGATGTTTCAAAGTGTGAAAACAAGGAAAACAATCATGTCAGAATGATAATTCTAAGGCATATCCTCTGTTACACTTATTATTAACGGTATGAGTCCTGGGTTACCCAAACAGCACTGAGGTTGGACCACATTATTAGAGACCACATAAAACATCACACTGGCTTCTGCTACTGTTGAAATTGCTCCTTTCACCTACATAGAAATAAAGGGAATAATGAGGGAAAAGTATGGAAGCCCCTCCCAGCAGACCCATGAAGCTCCAGAATGACCTGATGGCCAGTCCCTGTCACACGCTCATCCCTGGAAGGTTAAGTGGATTTTGATGAAGCCATCAGCTTCAACTGCAAAGAGCTTGAGCCAATGCCAAATGAGGTCAAAGGGATTTTTTTCCCCTCCATTAGCTTCAATGAGCTCTGAATAAAACCCAGTGGGCTCCAGTGTGCCTACTAATTGTTAAGGGAATTAGAATTCCAGTAAATCATTACAACTATGGTCACTTGGAACCAGAATGACAATGGGAAATTACATGATCCCCTGCATTCCTCTGTGTGAACCAGTAAATTCATGTTAAAACCATTATAATGTAGCAGAATTTAGGACTATCACCTCAGGTGATTGAAACCAATACATACTACACTAGCTTAATTCCTGTTCTCTTGAATTCCAAAGCAATAATGCCTCGTAAATTCAAGTGACTATTTATGTGCCCACATCAAACCCCCTAAAGAGCCTCTCCTACTCTCAAAGGTACTTTTCACAAAAAGATTTTGAAAAGTCATGACTATTGGTACAAAGCAGAGGCCATATTCAAAGGCCATGAGACTAAATCATTTATGAATAAAAAGTGTGAAGTGCGAAAGTTTTATAAAGATATATTTAGTATATTATTACATATAATATATACTAGTATATTACATATACATACACAGTATATTTTTTTAAATAAATAAAGTTTATTTTAAAAAAAGCTTACTTTAAATAAAGATAATTTTTTAAATCAAGTTCACACCACAGTAACACACAAGCTGTTGCCACTCAAATTTCATGCTGAACCATTCTTTAAACATTGGAGACCAGCACGATGCTATGCAGCCTTTATTTACCTATTAACTGGAGGATGTTTATAGCACTTCATCCTTGCCCTGGCTAATGCTGAAGCACTATTAGCGTCGTGTAATTCCATTTCAGTTTCCTGCCTGCACCAGTGTCTCCAGAACAAGGCCACGTCCGTGTGACATTCACGGCCACGCTCCGCGGCCGCTGCATTGTGGCAATGGCTGTGGGCTGCACGCAGCACATCAAGCCAAGTCTGGTTAAATGAACAGAAGCAAGACCAAGCTTGTTTGCTATTCCAGCTGTAAACAACAGTCCTAAGTGCAGTAGGGACCACGCAGGGTAGCAAATGCAGACAGCAAGGGATCCCTTTGGAATGGTGCTTTATACGGCATGGCTTCCCTTCCTCTGGCAGGGCATGTCACTTTGTCCCCATGCTGCAGAGATGGAAATGAGGCAGGAGACAAGGTCACACAGAAATCCTCTTAGTTAAGTGGGAACTGAACAGCCTTCCAGAGTCTCTCAACACTGAGGAGCTTTGCTCCCATCACTCTTTTTGCTTGTTCTCATAGAACAACAAGTCATTTGAAACTCAACAAATGCATGAAAATTGCCAGAATTGAGTCAGGGGAAAGGATGGGAAAACTAAAGGAGAAAATTAAAATTCAGCCATTAGGAGAGTAGAATAGGACAAATATAATGAAAAGAGGACAATCATGGGCAGTTAAAAGAGCTCAGATCTGTTAAGATGGTGTTTGAGTAAAGAAAAATAGAGTACTATGAGGATTGGTAGAGTGGAAGCTCATTTAGGTGTATGTCTGGAGCTTAGGTTGATTAGGTCATTCACAGCCTGAAGCTTTCTGGCCATAATAAAGCCTATTCCAAACCATCCCTGCTGTGTCTCACTTCTGTTTATTTGACTAGTTCTGTTCAAGGTCCAGATTTGGCAGAGCTTCTGTTTCCCCCAAAGTGCATTTCATTTTCAACCATCTGCTAAAGACTCCAAGCCCCTTCTCTGAAATTTGAAAGATTTAATGACAATTAGTACAAAAATACTCTTTTTAATTTTATTAACAGATTGTAGAATCAAGGAAATTCATGGGGGAAAAATGTATTAAATAGCACTGCCTTTCCCCATCACTAGACCTGCCTACCAAGTGGTATGTACAAGGCACCTGTGGGGAGCTGCACAGCACTTTGCATGCAGAGCTACAACATTAATCCTGTAAGAATAATCACAACAGCCAACTTGTGCTATCATATAGCTTTACTGACTCCAGTAAGACCTTGTAGAGATGCACTAAGCCATATGCAAGTCATTCAAGAGAATCATGTTATTTGGTTTCAAGTCCCCTGCCTCTGGCCCAATCTACCAGCTCCCTCCTCCTCCCCCAGGTATCAAATTGAGTAAGCGTTAGAGGAAAGCATGTTCTCACACTGCTGGTCTGAGAGGTTCAAGGGAATAAAACTTCATCTGGAAAGCTTCATTACTGCATGATACATGCACTTTAGGGGACAACTTCTATATTTTGAATAATTTAATTAAAAAAAAAACAAAACAAGTTTCTTAAGAGATCCGTAAGTTCATGACATTTCTGTATGGTCAAAGGCTTTCATTTGTTGGAAATTTCATTTTTTTAAAATACTCACTGTCACTGCAGACTCTCAGCTTCACAGTAATTTATGTCATTGGCAACCTTTAGAAACTCTACTTACACTGTTAATGCAGTAAAATAAGGCAGACATGTAATTATGCCCTGAAAATAAAATCTTTTGTAGGCTTTAAAAGCATCTCAAACATTAGCTGAATTAGTTCCACCTGTCAAGTGGCCAGATGGGCATTCTTGAGACATACCTACTTGAAAGTGTATGTCCAACTATTTATATTTCTTGCAAAGGAGAAATTCTCTTTTGGTACACTGTGAAGCCAAAATATTTCATTTTCTTGTCAATTAGGAGAAACATCACATCTTTCCCTCTGCAAGCTTGTACCCAACCCTGCCTTACAGCCTCAATGGAAAAGTACAGCCACAGCTGTGGCCAGATGTATTCATGACTCAGATTCCACTGTGTCCTGCTTATGCCCAAGCCACTGATTCTGCACAGGACCATCCAGATCAGTGCAACTTGAGTCTGCTCTCAGAAACAACTTCTCCATGAAAATCATATAGACCAGGACTACTCATCCAGAGCTGGAGGAAAAGCAGCTTTTCAGAAAATTCAGCATACAAAAACAATCTAGAGTATTTTGGGAGTTCTGTTTACTTTCCAGCCCTCTGAGTGATGTAATCTGAAAACCTTATGTTTCAATGGGCTAGGGATACAAATCAGAAGGTGAGTCGCTCGTGTTCAAACAAGATACATTTTTACTGCATTCTTACTGCAAGAACAACTTAGTGTTTTTGGAAGCACCGAGGGAGAAGGTCGGATTTGGAGCTAATGGGAAAGCAACAGCTAATAAGTCAAGCCACTGCAGCATGAAAATATGACTGGTCCAAATTTAGCTTCTGTATTTCCATGCCAACCAGAGTGTGTTTACTCATTCATAATCAAGCTTTTCACACCTTACGTAGTTGAAATGGATTTCTGGCAACTTTTACTATCATAATACTTTGCTTAATAGCAGAGACCCTACTAAGAAAAAGTGCCTTTTGATCACACAAACAGGGACTAGGTCTCCAAGTCCTGCTTTCATATTTTGTATTATTATTAAACTCCTAGCAAACAGCTTTGGTTTTAATTTCTTCTGTTAACCAAGTAGGCATTGCATAGCTCAACAAATACCCCATTAAAATATAGGCCATTTGTACAAGAGGAAAAATTTTGTAATTTTAGAACTGGTTTTATTTTGAAAACAAGTTCATTTCCAATCCGGAGAACCATTCTTCCTCAATAGATTCCAGAATTTTGGTACATGCAGTATCAGTATCATTTATTTTAAACAAACTCATATATTGTTATATTTTTATATCAACTTAACATGTGAAATAAGGTATAGGTAAATCTCTCTATAATTTAACAGACTGGGCATTGAAAAAGCTTCAACCAACAACTAAGATAGAAAAGTACTGCAGTAAACTAGAAGTATCCAACTCTTGTTTGAACAAACGTCAATATACATATCTGCATTCCCCTCTTGGGGGAAGAGACCTGAATAATGCATCATTAAATCCCACAGATATTCTAGAAGGAATTTTCACTTGAATAACTTATTTAAACAAATATCTTCACTGATTTTTTTTTATTAACTTTTTTCTTTATTTCTCATTTTAAGACCTTATACTGGAAGTCTGAACTATTCTTTTCACCCAGCTGTGCGATGGACCTGCTATTTACATGTTTGATGTAAGGGAAGGTTTTTTTTCTCATTTCATCATTTGTTGAAGCTCAAACAAACTACAAACTGGAACCTATTTTCAGTTCAGATCTGGAAAAACCTGCTATTCTAAAAGCTACTTTTGATTTTTAAACATGACAAGTTGTGGGCTTTTTTTTTTTTTTTTTTTTTTTTTGTGAAACTTACAGGTTTAGAGGTTCTCCAGGACTATGTTTTACTAAATTCTTATCACTTCTCATCTTTTATACTTGAAAGTGGTTGTTTCACTTCTAGATGACTATTTAAATTTATAGTTAGCTGTCGTCACCCCTTTTTTTGCATTAAACCACAGGTCCCTCCAAACTGCTGGAACCCAAAGGTCTTTTACATCCTGTTATTGTGAAGCACTCTGCAGCCCAGCCACACCTCAGCATATTCTGTGGTGAGAGATGACAGTCTCAAAGTCCTACCCAACAGCTCCTTCCCCTTTCTTTCCAAAGCATCTGGGAACAGCTGGTTTCACCGTGGAAGTTTATGAGACAACACAAAGCCTCCTCAGAGAAGAAAGTCCCACCACTACTGCTTCTGGCTCGTACTTTCCCCCATCCTTGGAAAGCAGCAGTGGAAGCCCTTGCACAGTGCACTGCACTTTGTTGCCCACCTTTGCTGCCCCTGGGATGGAGAAGCCCCTGCCATAAGCCCTTCCAGGACCTCCAGCTGTGCCTTTGCAACGAGGCACTGCAGTGCAGAGAGAGACCTCTCTCCATGACAACGCGCTCCGAGCCACAGCTCATCTGCTTTATCTTTCAGTCCTCCTCTGCATTATGCCTTCATTTTTGCTAGACTTGCTAAAAACTGAACTATCACATAACACTCAAAGAAAGTCTGCCTTTAGGCCATTTCTTCATGATTTTTTAGGTGATTTCATCAACAGCAAAGGGAAAGTCTTGTTTGCTGAACTAGATGCACCAAATACTGTCACCAACTTTTTCAATCCAGCCATTTCACTGCAAGCTTCATTTCATTACCAAGTCAAAAAGACACAAACCCAAATCCAAGAGGATTCATTTATACTTGGGATTATTCACAACTAAATATCAATTGTGCATGGTATGGAAAGAAACTCCTACTGATGCATCTTTACGCAGTCTAGCTCTGTATTTAGATCTATGGATTTCTGAGGATTGAAGGGACTGTCACCTTGTTTAAACTCCAGAATAACTCAGGCTCTACAACTCTGCATAGTTATTCTTACACCAAACACAACAGACTGTTATGTATAAAGTAGTGGAAAACTCATTTGAAGTTCGTGTTGTTTTGTTTTTAGATTTGGGGTTTTTTTAATTGATAATTTGTCATTTTTTTACTTGCCCTTTTTTTTAATGAGTATATGAGGGTTTCTTTAAGAGAAGAGCAATTAATAAAAAAAAATAAAAGATACAACGAAGAATTCATAGTATTTTTTTAAATGCATGTGGAACTACTTTTTTCTTTAATGTGCAATCTTGTGCTTCCTTCCTGAACTGTGAATTACTGTAATCCAACCATTATTTTCATCTCTGCACATTTGCAGGGTGAGCACTGACTATATCTAGCTCCCCTAAAGGCAATTCAGAAAATGTTCCTTCCTGTACTTTTCCTGCATAAGAACTCTAACAAAGGTGTTATTTAAAGATGCCCCCAAGCCTGTGAACAGCAGCGCTACATAAATGCACAAAAGTAAAGCTTTGCTGATAAAATAGGGGAAAAAAAGTTGCAAAAGGGCTTGTGTTCATCATTCAGCCCCTTGAATTAAAGGGAAAAGGCACATCCCTATGAACCTCATTCCACCTTTTCCATTCAATCCATATCAATCAAGATCCCCTAACACTGACACACCTGTGCTGCACTGCAGACTCTGCACTACTGCTCACAAACAACCAGGAAAAAGGGACATAAAGAGATGGACTAAATTAATTATTTTCAATATTAAAATTAAGCTATTATATTTGGTAGCTATTTTAGGGAGGGAAAAAAAGGCAGACAAAATACCACCGAGCTGCTGCTGCTGCCGCACAAAGTTGAAACCACCAGCGAGCCATGTCAGTTCTCCCTAGCAAAGCCAGCAAGTTTTACTCTTCAATATCTTGCAAATCTGGAAGGAGGATCTCAAGCATGGAGAGTGCTGCTATCTGCCAGCATCAGTAGAAAGGCAAGAGGGAAACAGTGAGAAATGAGCTTCAGTTGAAGGATGTGTTTTTCAAAAGTTGAGTGACCTGAGACCTGGACACTCTGCTCTGACTGCCGCACAACAGGACAGAATTTTTTTCAGAGTATTATCACGTTATTAACCCAGAGAACCCGCTGGTTCTCTGCAAGCCTCACAGAGCAGACAGGAAGCAATAAAAGAGTGATTTGGGTAGAGGAACAGCTGTCAAAAAAACAACGTGCTTCCTTCAGAAACTCTTCCATGAGGCCCAGAAAAATGATCAGAAAACTGCAGACCAGAGACAAGGGGAAGTTTTCTTTTAGCACTCCACAGACCAGACTGAACTTTAGAGAATTTTATGATCAATAAAAGGGTCAGATAACTGCACAAGTGCCACAACATCTAGATTATTGCCCCACTTCCAAAGAAGTCATAAAAAGAAAAAAATGAAACACCCAACATGTTTACATTTTCTTCACGTGTGAAATGCATAAATCACCTTCTTCTCTTAAGCAGTATTTTTTCCTTCAACTCTCATCTCACTTTTCTCAGGAATATGGCTGATAAAGTAAATTAAATATGTAAATTAGGAAAAAGCAGCACCTGACTATTTTAAGAACAAAATATTGTTAAAATGACAAGGAAAAATAAGTTGCCCATCTACAGAAACAAGAAACACACACATTTTAGAATATTCAAAACAATTGAAAAGTCTCGTTTTCTCTTTGATCCAATATCATCAAGATGCAAAAACCTATTCACCCATCAAAGCAAAAGATGACAAATATAACCAACAAATAATTAATCTTTCCTATTTCTTTCTTTTTGCCTGTATCCAATAGATACATGATGCTTCTTCACATAGAAATAGCAAGATGTAGAAGAAGGTATATTTTTTTTTAAATTTTAGTACCTTTCACAGAGAACAGAAAGTACTTTAAAAAATTTAGTCAAAAAAAGCGCAGCCCAGGAACTCATTGATAATTAGACACATCCTCTGCTTAAATTTGTATCAGCTAAAATGCAACCTCTCATCAAAAAGTTTTTTTTCACACACCTAACTTCTGGACTTTTGAACTCAAACACTCACAAATGCAACCATCCACTTTCTCTTAGCACAAAATCAATCATCTGTCACTCCCAGAAAATTGCACATAGCCCCAAGAATTACACAAGCCCTGTAAAATGCCTATAGAACCCACACATTTCTACCTCCAATTTTAAATGAAAACAATTTAAAGGGGTTGACCGACATCATGGCGCCTATTTCCACCACCACCCTCCCCCACCAAGAATCCTTCAGTTATTTCTAACTGCTCTCCTATTTCAGCTGCTGGGTGTTTAAGACAAATGCCATGGACAGGTTCAAACAAGGAATATTGCAAAAAATTGCTCCTGGTGAAAACAAACAGAAACCAGTACAGTGGTCAAGTTGTTATGAGGGCTAAATTAAAACAGAAGATGCCCCCCATCCTGCAAGATTCTTGCCTGCAGAGCTACAGTCGAAATTCTGTACATTACTACTAGCAATAAACTCTTGGGGTAATTTTCGAGCAATGTCTTCTCTGTCAGCCAATATAGTTCAACACAGCTTAGCACAGAGAAGAAAGCAACTGATTTTGCTGTATCAGTTTGCATTTTAATGTTGCACATTGAATTTAAGGATTTTTTTAATGCTACCAAATAGGAAGCTCTAACAATCCCAAAAGAACATTCAGAAGCAACAACTCACTGCATGCTCGGCCAAAAATGCCTCTGGGTTTTCATTTGAAGGGCTTCTCTTCTTTTTCTGATAGGAATAAGCATTCTGGGTGCTTGAATGAAAAGAAGGATCAAGTTTTCAAAAGGTACTTTGCAGTAAGAGGTTACCTATATACAACCTAAGCAAAGGGCATAGCAGTACCAAGTCTTTTGCCAAGTGATCACACAGTTTTGTAACAGAAACATTATCTAGAGGTTGGTGTATGAGTGAAGAACTAAAAAACAGCGCAAAGCAAAAGAAAAAAGGCTACACTGGTAGTGCAGGACCCCATTTCCAGGACAACAGTTCTAGAAGAAATACAAATATCTTCTTCTGTCGCAAGGACAAAGCCGCAATGGCAAGAACGTTGCAGCATATCATATATACCCACTCATTTCTTGTTAAACAAAGTGAGGGCAGAACTCCTCCACAGTCAAAATTAATCATAAAAGAGAAAATAGGCGACAAGCCAGATGATAATTTATGGAAGCTGTAGTCAACAAGATTTGGAGACAGGGCCACAATGTAAGAGTTGAAGATTACAGAACACCATGAAGTACCTCTCCATAAACCAGTTTGGTACCATTATCAATAGGTACCATCTTGGACATGATGAGGTGTTGTCAACTTGTGTCCTTTATTCTCTGCAACAAGTCCACTTGGATGTGCACAACTTGATGCTTGCAAATTCATAGATGTGAGAGAATGAAATCTATGATTGCAGAGTACAGACACAAATCAACTTGCTTAAAAATTACATAAGTATCCCCTTCCCCTTTTGTAAGATCTTACTTTGATTTGTATTACACTATTTTCCTTACACATTTAGGACTTAAAAACACCTACTGGAGGCCTTCTAAGTGCTGGGGAGAACAGTTAGCTCTTAGGGGAAAAGGCAGCAGAGTTTTAAGATCCTGTATCTTCCTGAAGCACAGGCATATGGTTAGCATGTATATTAAGAACAAATACCAGCTGAGTAAAGAAGAGTTTTCCCCCATGCAGAAATCAGTTATTTGCTTTGAATAAGCCTCAACTGAAGGCAAATAAGACTCATTTTCATTTGTTTTGTATCAGTGGCTCAAAACCAGGCATATTATTGCTACTCCATTGTGATTATCAATTCATGCAGGGATGATGCATAGTACAAAATAAAACAACACAGTCCTGCCTACACTGAGTACATCATACTTACAGTATGATAGGAAAAACTGGTAATAATTGTAGAGGAGATGTCAGGCCAAGTTTTTATATTTACATTTGGGTAGGCTCAGGGAGAGCAATGCCTCAGGGAATGTGAACAAAATGCAGATCATTCAGGTTCATCCCAAGAGTGTTTCAAGCAATGCTGGAAATAGAAGCTCTACATCTGCTACTATTAGGAAACCATGAAGGTGTTGAAGTGCCAATGAATATCACTCTTGAGGGGAAAATACACCTCTTTTTCCACCTGTGAAACTTTGTCAGTTCCTTGAGGCTGAGTGCTGTGCCCTGAAGGACGTGACTCGTGTGCAAGGACAAGCTCAGGAGACGAACTCCAAGGAAAAGCCAGGCATCAGTAACCAGTGCATGCCAATGCACTCCGCAAACATGTCCTGTTACCTTCACTCTTTCTGGGGAGCTCCCTGCACAAGCTGAGCTCTCACTGCAAATTTTACTGCTTACAGCCAGGCCCAGGTATCCTGTCCATACCTTTCTGACCTCCTCCTGTAAGAGAAGCCTGCAAAGGTGGGAATTTTTTCTTCATTTCCCTACAACTAAGCCTGTGACAATCTACATCCTTACAAAGCTCTCTTTTCATTTGAAGGTCAGTTTATAATTTTGGGAATATTTAAATATTTAAAACTATTTAATTTTGAACTGAAATAAGATAGAAAAATTCCTGTGCAGCCCTAAATACGAGGGGGTAGGGAAAGAGGTAAAAACACTCTTAGAATACATGAAACAGTATTTTCTTCTGCTTTGCTACATCCTTTCATTACTACTTTGTATCCACTTTTAGAAACAGAGGTGCTTCTAAACCAGAGGTGTTTCAGAGGTGAAAAATATTACCCCAGCTAACATTTTTCTGAAAGATTTTATTCTCCAAGTCACATGACTAGTGATAACCTCATCAGAATCAGCACTTTTACTGTGGTCCTATACTGAAGAGACCACATTTAAGTCTGAAAATTCTTCTACAGTGCCGTGCACCACATCTCTTTTTTGTAATAGTTCTTCTTTCAGGAAAGAGCAAGACCTATTGGTCCTAAAAGACCTGTGGGGAAAACTGCAGTATGCTTTTTGTTTGGTCAGGGCTTTAATTTATTCTGGCATTGAATAGGAGAACAATTTCCTCACTGAAAAACCTTCACTGAAGCAACAGATACAACTGTTTATCTCCATCAAACTCACCTATATACCCTGGCAAATCAGCCTGTCATAATGAAGTCTGCCTTTGCTGATTTACCTCTGTGCACCAGGTATTAGCCATACTTACAAAATAAAAAGAAAAGAAGCTGCCTCTCGACAGTATTGAAAGTTCTTGCATGTGTAGGAAACTGTGCCCTCTCTCTAACTCATGCTAGCTTAAAATGTATTTGCAACCAAAGATATTTCTGCTAAAAAGTAACACGGGTCTCAATGATTTAAAGCTTAATTTAGCTTAAGACAAAACTGAACGCAGAGATAAGGAGACTAAAAAAAAAAAAATAAAAAAAAAGCAGTTGATTTAGATTTGTACATCTCTTTAGGTCTGAGCAGGAGCTGGATGCACCACATCACTGTCAGCACGGCAGTGAATATTTTCCTAGTGAACACTGAGGGGCGAAGTAGAGCTTCCCACAGCTAATGAGAGCAATCAGAGCTCAGGGGGCTGCAGGCAGGGAGCGAGCTCACTGGAGAGCACTTCCACGCCATTCCTTGCTAGACAGAAGTAAGTAAATTCAGAAACACATTTAGAGCCATCAAAGGTGCTATAACCAACCAGCTACTGGGATTTTTTTTAAACAAGCAAAAGGGGCAATGTCCCAGAAGTGCCAGGATAAATATTTGTGAAATGCCAGTTGAACCCTCCTGGATCTGAAATCTTTCATGACACAGCCTGGGATCCTTGGCTGCAGAGGGGCTCCAAGCCACCCCTCTCAGCAGAGAAAAATCAAAACCTGGGCAATGAAGTCTGTAGGGTGAATGATACAAAGGGTCATTACCAGGAATTTTTCTACAGGACCATTCATGCTGGAAAACATGAAGTGAATACAGTAGAGAATAGAAGAGAAAAGCAGTTTCAACCCTCACCTAGGAGATCGTGCAGCTGTCAGAAGAAGCAGCAAGACCGTTTCTAACAGGGATTGCTTTGCAGAAGAGTTAAAGCTCACAGAAATTCACCTGCTATGTGCAGAGAGAGGTTTAGCATCAAGATGAGCAAGCACAGGGTTTTGAGAAGGGTGGCCTCCTTGTATCTGCAATCAGCAAGGGTTTCCTCACCTTAGAGTGTGTAAAGGTAGTTTCTATTCTCACCTCCACATTCAGCACTGACCAGCCTCTGAAGCCATCACCACTTCTCAAAAAAATCTGAAGTAACATCATATTATATTGGCTTTTGCTTGTGCATGTCAACACCAGCTACAGAAAGAGCCAAGCTTTAAGGACTTAGTCCTGAAAACACTTTAGTGTCTTCATGACCCTGTAGTAGTAGCTTTTTATCCAGCTTTTGAGCAAAGGAACTGCAGAGATATCTTAATTAACTCCTTAGGGGCTTCCCAGCATGAAGATGGGATACAGACTAGTGTCAGCTCTGAATTATCCCTGGTTTTAGTCTCCTGTGTACAAGTCATTAAGTTAAGAATTGGTTTAAAAGCATAGTTTGGATAAAATAAATAAAAGTATTATTAGTTATAATAATTGATTACACTAGTTTTAAAGACAGCTTTGGATACAAGAAATTTAATTTTGTTTTTACATCACCTTTTTTCCTACTTAATTGCTGCAGAAAACATTTTCATCCAAACAGCTGAAAGCATGTGTTCTTTAAAAGTCACAGCAGGAACAATAATGACAAAAAGATTACATTTTTATTTCTGTGCCAAGATCTACCTAACCTGCATGAAGATCTTAAAATGAATATTCTATAATATGCATGTCTGCAGGGAGGAAAGATGAACGAAGCCACTCTGAGGTAAAGTACCAGCTGTTGAAATCTAAAAATCAAATTTATCATAGATGCATCAAAGTTCTGTTAATCCTCCAAAAGCCATGCAGGTTTTAGAAGGGTTTTAGTGAAAGGAAATTGAAGCACTCCTGCCTTCAGACAAATTAGGACAGAAAATCTTCTCCTATGCTTAGCTGGTCTTGGATTATCAGATTGAAAATGGTATCTCAACTTCTATTGTCATTCACTACCAAGGTCTGCAGAAGATGGTGTTTCAAAATGCTTTATCATTTTTCAAGTATTACAAGCACAAGCACACCTGAAAGTCAAGAGATATTACATTTTAATATTAGTAAAATTCTCCGCTAACTTGCATGCATGATACTGATTTACAGTAATCTTTTAAGTGAGGACTAATAAATATGTATGACATTCATCAACAGAAACATGGCTGCACTTTCTTCCAGATTGCAATTCACTTCTGCAGTGAGAAATATGACTTGAGGCTTTTAATTTCTTCTGTTTAACAATAAGTTATGCAGAGGTAAACAAATTAGATGTCTGCAGTTTCTAGTCTCAGCTCACACTGTACAGAAGACATTATGTCATGGTATTGTACAAGACTTGCACTGTATTGTATTTCCAGTTACCACCAGGACCTTGAACCATCCAAGCTGAATGAATCTAGAAATACCAAGAGTATACAGTAAAGTATATATTTAATTCTTTTGAATGTGTTTTTTATTTCATTTTAAATGATAATGCTGTTCTTCCTAATAACAGTGTGAATCCCATGCAAAATATCAATATATTTCCACATCTCCTTCAAAGCCAAGCTGTGTCACTAGGAACCCAGACTAGCATATTTTTATCCTCATGCCAATTACTTCAGCCAAAAGACTTACTTGACATATTTAGAAAGGATTTATTTTTATTCAATGTTCAGCAAGCAAACAAGGACAAGTCTTGAACAATGAATGAGATAGTAAAGGATACTGCAAAAATATGAATTTTTTCACAGTACCGCAAGTCAATAGTACTGAAGTTATCACTTTTTTTTTCTTTGTATCTAATTCCCTTAAGGTATAATACTATTAAATGGAAGATAAGATCACCTTTCTACATTTCTAGAGCTGTCTGGAAATTTTCTGTCATGATCTCCTGCTCATCAAAGTCAGTTTCTACAGACTCTTAGTCTTCCATGGAATATGTTTTCTCTGATTGAAAACCAAAGTGAAAACTGACTGCATCCTTTAAATTCACCAATTCCTTTGTGTACGTTTTCTTGTTCAGCAGACTAAACTCAAAACTTGGAGACCCAAACTGGCCCTTCCTTTCTACCCAGTTTGCACTTAGGTTACTTTGGTATAAATTAAGAAAGTAAGAACTAAAGGATGCGACCTTTAGTATGCAATTACAGAATTTGAGGTTTTTTCAAGAGCCCTTTTCTTTTTACATAAGCTTGCTAGTTTTTCCACATAAATACCCTTCTTGTTAAACACAGCAGAAGCACCTGGTCAGATTCCTCAGCTGGCATTTTTCAAAACTGCCCCTGGGGTTTTGTGTGACTGAGCATAAACATTCCCTTCTATATTGAGATGCTGACACTGTCCATTAGACCTTTATGGCTCTCTGAGAGATACAAATCATCCTAAAGAACATATTCTCAACACATTAGAGATAAAAAACATTCAGTGAAACTATTAGATATGCCTCAGTCAAGTAAGGGCTGTGAAAAGTAGTGAAGACGCCCAGGTAACTAAATTTTGCTTAAACTGCAATATCTAACAGCAGGCAAATAAGGTTAACTTCACCCCACCTCAAACAGTTCTTGGGTGTGAATATATTCATTATGTAGGAACAACAGCACAAAGCATATGGAGGTGAAGCAATAGTTCCACATTTCCATTCTTGTATTTATCACCAAATGCTATTTGTCACCCACTAGATGTATGAATACAGCCTCAGCTCACTGACACAACTGAACCCCTATCTCACAGGTCTGTAATTTCAATACTAGCAAGCTATTTCCAGCAAAGATACATATTTAGAAGCAGCTGCCATTCACTTATATTTTAACTGTATTGCAAGTCCACAAACTCTTTGCCCCAGTCTTCATAACTGGAATTAAATTCAGCTTTTATTACAGCTATTCTGTAAAACAAAAGCATTTCCATAATAGCAGGGGGAAAATGAAAGCACCTGAACCCATAAGCATGTACGTGCACTCTATTTTATGTGGCTGTTGTTCATGTGTAACACGCTGATGTACAAATTCTACAGACAATTCACATATGGGGTTTGGGGGGAGATTCATATTGAAGGGCACAACAGTGCCAGGCTGACTCTGAATGCTAAAATGCTGAAAACAGCAGCAGACCAGAATTAAACCTGTCTGACATTTTAGATCAGCAACATTTGAGGACAGCAGCACTGAGGAAAATTTTTCTTAATCAAATCCCAGGTGATACACAGGAGGGGAGAACGACGACGTTATCAAGCCAATTCCTCAGCAAAAAGAAGCTCAAGGTTCCTCTGACTAAGATAAGAATATGACACATTAAATTTAAATTTTTAGAGCTATGGTAAATTTTAAGCTGGTAGAAGGAAAGTGATTGGCTGCAGTGAAAATTAATTTTTCTCTGTACTTAGAGAAAAAGGTAAAAGGTAGTCAGAGCAGGACTAATTTTTCCCTTGCAGAGATTGTCCTGCTGACGTTATTTCCCCCTTCACCCTGACATTCAGACTCAAAGCTAAAAGACCGTGAATAAGAAGGGAAAGATGCATGAAAGAGAATAAAAATCTCAGCTAATCCACAACTTTTAAAAAGAAGCAAACAAAAAATTTCTTTAATTTCTTGCAAGCTGAAAGAAAATGCTAAATTGTCCTACAGGCGTAATCTACTTTCTAATTGAAATATATGCAACTGTTACAGTGCACTGCATTATTAAATGTAACTCAGTAATACAATTTGCCTTAATGATAACTGTGTAATAACCACAATGAAATATCACATATGATGTTTTAATGAGGATTATGGCATGTTAATTTTAAACTGAACAATAGGGTGTGCAATGTAATCCATGCCCTGTGTACAGTTCAACAGCTGCTAACGTGTTGCACTCATTCGTACTGGTGCCTGGCATTGGTAAATAATGACCCAATTACAGAGCTGCTTGGTACAAATATTTATGATGGCAACTACTTTTCAGAGCACTGAAATGAAATTCTGAGGGCTCCATTCTACCATTTTCTTGATGTTTTGTGCCTCTACCACGAGAACAACATTTAGAGCCCTAGCATTCTTCCATTTATCTATTTTTATCTGGGAGCACATAAGTCAACTGCCCAA
This sequence comes from Melospiza melodia melodia, assembly GCF_035770615.1. Classification (NCBI taxonomy): domain Eukaryota; kingdom Metazoa; phylum Chordata; class Aves; order Passeriformes; family Passerellidae; genus Melospiza; species Melospiza melodia. The sequence continues at coordinate 13,160,701 of NC_086201.1, read as the reverse complement.
TATGGGCTATATTGACTGGTCTAAATAAAAGTTTTCTTTTCATCCCACATAAAAAGTTTCAGCAAATTTGCTATTCTTCTATACTACTGCACAGGTCTGAAACCAGCTCTCCTCAGTCATTTAATAGGTGATGGTTCAAAGATATAAAGGCAGGCAATCATTTCATATGATCCAAGGACAGTTTTTGTTTCCACTGCTAGTATCATCCACAGCAAACAGTTCCCACAAAGTATAGGAGTCTACAGTGGAAAGCTTAAGGCATGAAACACAATGAAATGCTGCTCCTAAGTGAGCAGATGTTGAAGGTTCTCACTAAAGCACTGTGGCACCAAACTGGCACAATCAGTTCAATGATTCCTACAGATTCCAGGGACTTTAAATGAGTAAAAAAAAACCAAAAAAAACCAGAAAGGTTATTCTGAATTACAGGCCAAAATAGCTTTCTAGAAACACCTGGAAGCTGGAGGTTCAGGTAAAGAATTAATTGTATGCATAAAACAACCTTTTGTTCATGGGAAAAAAAACTCCAAACAAAAACCCAAAACAATACAAAACAAGCAATACAAAATCAAGCAAACAAAAAACCCCAAACCCTGCCAGGAGCTCCCAGGAAAGCCATGCAGAAAAGAGACTTTCCCTTGCAGCATGGTGTCACCAAAATGCTTTCAGCTAGAACTGAACCTTGCTCTGCAAGGCCCTGGCCTTTGGGAAAAAACAAAGGGGGCAGCAAACCTTGCCAGTGTTGATATTTTCCTTCTCTGTAATCCAGATGTTTCAGCCCCTCCCTTTCAGCAAGCCGACAGATGCAAAATGGCATCAACAAGGCTTTTTAATTTTTTTTTAAAATTTATTTATTTTATGTTCAACCATACACCCCTCTCTGTCATTTAGTGGTAAATTAAGATCTCTTTCATCACAGGAAGGCTAAGTAGCTGAGTTTTCAAAAATCCTTCCCTCTCCTCTGCATTTTCAGATGATTACATGAGAAGCAGCAGACTAATGTAAAACAAAACCTCTTTTCATGCTAGGAGGATATTTTAGTAGGGCTTATGACATATCCTGTTTCATCTGAAAAAAAATACCAAAACTATCATTAGCAGCACACACACCCCCCAAAAAAAGAAAAAAAAAAAACCCTACCAACCCTATCTCCCCAAATATATGCGAAGAGTGATGGACATTTCTCTCCTAGCTTAACTGTCAGATATAATATGAAAATCTAAGGACTTTTTTGTTTTTTCAGGATTGAAATATTTTTCAGAAAGGATGAAACATTTTTGCATTACTAAATGCTTTCTTGTATCCCTTCAATTCTAAGTTTTAACACGTCTAAAAGCTAGAAATAGTAAGGGGGGGGGTTGAAATTACAGTCCACCTTGGCTGAAATTTAGGCGAGGTTTTCAATGTTTCTGCCCTTCCTCCCCAGAAATACACACCTTTCCAAGATAGCATCCACAGATATACCACCCACACCCAGCAGGTTCATTATGTTTTGGTTTTTTTTCCCATGCCAGTCTAAATTGTTTTAATTGGAAAGGAAACCTGAAGCTGAAAAAGACTTCAGCCTAAAGTTTAGGGCAAAGAAAGTTGAATTTGCAGGAGAAATAGAAGTTAAAATACAAAATTCATTTACATGAATAATTTTGAATAAGCAATAATAAATCTGGCATAAAAAATACCATTATCTTTCAGAGACCTAATTTTGATATATCAATTTTTGGTGGTCTATAATTGAAGAAAAAAAAACAAGAACAGAAACAACAAAAAGAACCAAACCAAAACAAAACCAAAAGAAAAACCAAAAGAAATAAACATGCAAAAGTTTTATTAAAAGGTCTAACTTAAAAAAACCCTTTAACTGATTGTTTCCATATTCAGCCAACTGCTTCCAAACTGTTACAATAAACCTATGGTACCTACCTCTGTTTGCCTTTCCCTCCCCAAAACTGCTTCCTTTCTCTGTTATTCCAAGAGGTCACAAATTGATACAGGGATGTGCAATTTCTCCATGCTGCAGACAATGAGTCAGACTGAAGAGACATTTCTACAGGAGGAGGAGATAGAAAACTACCAACTCACCCACCTCAGTGCCATGAGGCTGCTGAGCTCTTAGCTCAGCACAGCTAGACAACCTCCCACCAAGAACTCCTAAAAACACCCCAAATACACCTGGTTGTAGATGGTGGGCACAGTGCAAGATGGTTTTCCTCCACTGCCAGTCCTACTTCCACTGAAGGCTCTGGCTGGTGTTCAGAGACAGCAGGAGCTGCGCTCCTGAGAGACCCTCAGCTCCCCCAGACACTCAGGCCCAGCTCTGAATGAACATAATGGCTGGTTTGAATTATTTCTGATTATATGAACAGGTCATAATGTAATTAAATGTGCCAGGAATGAATATGTCAGAATGTGAGTTCCTTCAGGCTTTAAAAAGAGGGGCTGTGTAAATGTTTATTATTTGTTTCAGCAGCTGATTACTTTAGAAGGGAGAAGTTAAGCTCCTTTGAAACATGCTTGACTTTTTTGAATATACTGAGCAACTGCATTACAGAAACACAAATAGTACTGATACGGTCAATGTAAGAATGTGTGTCCAGCACAGCAGATTTGCTTTTGCATAACTCTGAGAGAAGTGTTTTCTGTTAAAAATCTATGAGCATAAAATAGAATTCAAGGGAACCAGTCCTTTTGGCTTCCCCTCAAACACTTTCCACCTTCAAGGCTTGCAGGCACTCAACTCTACCACAAGTAACCGGCAACAAAAATAATCTGAGCTTTCCTTAACTACTTGATTTCTACTTTTTGGAGCATCTAAATCTCCTTTGACAAGGGCAGGTCAATAAGGAGCAAGTAAAACAGGAAAACCATCTGAGCTTTATCCTTACAGACCTAAGGCACAGACTGACTGTATCCTCTTCACAAGCATTAGCCTTTGGGAAAGAAACTGCATAAAGACATCATCCAGGACTAGAAGGTGGGGAAGATGCACAGGCAGTTCCACAATAAAACATCTTTTTGAAGAGGAGCTTATTTCCAGATGAAGAACATGAACAACAACATACATGACAAACATGTTACTGGAATATTTTATGTTGGGCAGAAGTTGTTTTCTCAATGATTCTATATGACCACGAAACTGTTTTCCAAAAGGTTTCATTTCATTTTGTAAGATAAGGAAGCCACTGGTACAACACTTGCAGAAGTTGTTATCGACATAGGAAACAAAACTTTTTCTCCTCACTGCCAATTCCCTAGCAATTATAATGCAAATCATTTATCAACCCAACAGAAAAAGAACTTTGCCTTTCTCTAGATTCAGTGAAAAAACACAAAACAAAACCTCACGACTTCACTGTGGAGACTGCCTCCAGTTTGAAACTGGTTCAAAAGCACTTTAAAAATAAGTTTAAAGCACACACAATAAGGTAACACTTGTAACAGCTTCTGAGACAGCCTAGACAGACTTCAACACACTAAAAAGGAGTGGGTTATTCTCTGTAGTAGAGGGAGAACACAGTTTTTATCTATATTAAAATTTTGCATTTGCTCTTGAGGCATTGCCCTGCATAATACAAAGGAAGAGTGACAGCGATGCTTCATCAAGGAAGAAAAGCATTACAGAAGTGAGACATGTTTAAATGCTTTGGAATAAAGACCCACTGTTAAGAGTCAGTTACTATAATTTTAAATGTTTAAACCTAGAGTATGACAAAATTCACTTAATATTTTTTTGCAAGTCCTGTGTTGCATCCTCAGTATTTCAGAGCAGCTCACACTACAGCATCTAAACCCTAACTACAGCTGTTCAGAATTATAAACTATTGTGCTTTGAGGATTTCACAAGTGATTTTCCCCTTTGCATCTCCTTTCATTTTGCAAGCTGATAATTCCGTATCAATGCGATGAGGTTTGATCCCATCTTACCTTTTGTCACACAAAGATTGTGTTCTCTGTAGATCTTTTGATGATTGTCCTTAAGCTTGCTTGGAATAGGATATTGTCAGTCAGACACAAATGAAGCAAGGCTTTACTGTATATCCCTTGTCCTATCAACACACTTTGAGACTGAAGGATTTGAAATGTATGAAACAGGAACAGCATGTACACAACAATTTACTGAGCTGAGGGCCTGGCTTGCTGTAGTAACCTAATCTGGAATAAATGGAAGTTATACCTCAACCAGAAGTGTGAGGGGGAGAGAAGCACACACCTTCAGCTGTAACAGGAAAAAAGATGCTGCTCCATGTAACATCTATCCTTTACTTTGGAAGATTAGCTGGTGACTCTCTTTCCCGGTGTGTCCTGGATTAATTTGGGTGAAGGAACAAACTTTTTGTTTAGGACAAGCACTCAATACACACAATAACCAACAAGCAAGCATTAAAAGGGCTGCTTGATGTTTAAAGCAACAGATTCAAGAAGCAATAAACACTCTTGTGATTAGCTGTATTGGAGGCAGGAAACACCATTGTTCTATCCCTTTCAATATATTTCCTGTATTTCCGTGTCCACCTGCTACTTCCTCACTCTGTGGTCTGGATTCCTGTCAGCCACTGCTTCAACAACCATGGTCCAATACCATCAGACACAGCTCCCCACAGTTAGCTTGTGTGGATGCTCTGGGATCAAGCCACAGCTGCAGCAGATTGAAGACACACATGAATCAGAATGAGAGCTGGTCATGGCACCTCTATGACCATGACCAGGCACAGATCTGTGTAACTGAGGTTCTACATAACTCCTCCCCTAAACACCACACACGGCCCTTCAGAAATATCTTCCCTTGGGGCACCGATAAAAAACATGAATCAATGAGCAATCCTACTGAAGCTAAATAAGTTACTGCTAGTATAAAAACAATTTAAGTGAAAACTTAAGGAAGGAAGTGTTATTACAGCTACCTGGTTTTCCTCTTACCCAGTTCAACAGCTATAGCAGCCAGGCAGATATTTTTCTACATTTCCACCATGATGGGACCACCTTCAACACACAAATTACCTAGGAAGGACTGGTCTAACAACTACCCACTTTAGGTTCCAAGTGCAGCAACAACTACATAAATCAGTCCTTACCTCCACTTCTCAGAAGAAAACTAACCTAATTACACCGTGACATTTCAGCTGAAATAATAAGAGGGAAAAGAAAAAAAAAGGGGAAAAAACTCACGTCATAAAAAACTTGTTTCATAGACAACGCATTTTTTCATTGCTTAATGACATTCTACAGCAACAAACAAATTCAGATGCACTTCCTCCCTAAACGAGTAATTTATCTTTTAATCTTTGTGACTTCTCTTTTACTAATAAATACTGCAAAATTTCTCCCTATACTGATCCAGCTCAGTTATTGCCTAACTAACTTTTATTACAGCTGAGACTTCCATAATTCACTTTTTTTCTACTCCCCGTTACTTTAGCTAATGGGCATAATTTCCCCTTTTTCTTGGGGCAGCAAACAGAATATCTTAGCTTGCCTCATTATTTTTGACAGCTATCTTTTCCAGTGACACATACTCTGCAAGTCCATGCTCCTGCTGTTTTTGTTTCCAGCACTATACATTTGAAGCCTCTCTGGGCTCTGGTACGTGCACGGCAATCTCTGAAAAATTTATTAAAAAAAAAAAAAAAGGAAAGTATACACATAGGCAAAGAAGTATCTGCTGTTTGTCCAACTTGTTGCAAACATTCAAAAAACCCCTAGCTCCCAAGTAATTATGAAGACAGCTTGAACAATTTAAATATTAAAAATGTATTTTATTATTTAAGCACTTCATAATAAGAGCATGGAATCACTGCAGCAGACAAAATCAAGGTGCAGTCAGAATTCCAAGTGCATAGCATGCTGTCAAAAAGAAATAGAACTTTCCTGCATTTGGTACAATATAAATTTACAAACCCTGCAGCACAAAGAGGGAAATTGCCCCATGTTAACCTTAAGCACAGGGCTCTGTAACAAAGCTTTGGGCACAGCTTGTGAACTCCCTGCTTTGTAGCCATCATAAATTCACTGCCAGTGTCTACTGAGGTACCATTCTGTTCAAACTCAGATCAGCTAAGAATTTTGAATTATTTTACAAAACAAGCAAGTGTATCTCCCCCACCTCAGCTAAGCTTTGGTGTGTATTGCCTTGAGTAACTGTGTCACTAACACAGTAGCTCGGGATGAAAAGCAGGAGTTTGGTTTAGGGGTTTTTGCTTGTACTGGGTTTTTTTTGAGATGAGAGATAAGAAGAAAAAATTGAAGGCAAAACAGACCCAGATGAGCATCCAGCCTCCTTGATTCCCCCAGAGATTCACATGCACACAAACACCAACTGCCAATTTATGATTAAAGAACATCATCTTTTAATGATGGGACAAAGCTACAGCAGCAGGACAGAGGCATTTGTTTCTTGAAATGTACATTACTGAAGCAGTGCCTCACTCTTTGAGAGCTGCTATGGTGGCACTGCTCTCAAAATGCTGCTGCCTTCCTTAAGAGCAGCAAAAGGGGAGAGATAAAGAGGATTGCTCATGCACATCTTGGTTGATGCCCATAGTGACTTCAGTCCTGCTTTGGCTTCCCTAAGCCAAGTGAAACTGTCTCTGTTACCTGGCCTCTTCACAGATTAACCTTAGTAAAAAAATCTTTCCTACTGTTTGACAAGGGCCACAGTTTCCAAACTACTTCATTTCAAATATACTGTCCTTTACACACCATAGAAGAAGTGTCAGTTCTCCTTCCCTCCTCCTGAAAAAGGCTTTTAAAATTCTAGAGTTCTTTTGACCTTCTATTCTTTGGTAAATTAAGGCTGGTAACCTATTTGAAGCTGAAGACAAGACCATAGAAGTTAACAGCCTCCCTCATTGCCTTCTGAGCACCACAATGTCTTTATCTGTAGCTATTACACGCCTATCTTGATTGGGTTTCACGCAGATCCCATTAAAAGTTACAGCACTAAGCATTCATGCAAGATGTACTTAATAAGATACCCGTAGTTAGATGAGCTTTATTTCCCTGACAGATCCCCTCCAGACCCACAGTTACTGTATGTTATTAGTCAGAGACCAACACTTCCCAGCAGCTGCACAAGCTCCACAAACTTCATAATGTGCCTCCACACAGAAGCAAGATCTAAGCAGCTCAAAGCTTCAGCGACTGACTAAATAACCAGCTACTGAAGAACAGCCCAAAACCCACCCCAACAGATTAACCAAAATGTCTGTTATTTGTGTCGTCATATCGTACTTCAGTTCTAAATCATCCCAGGACAAGAGAGCATTTCCAAGATGCCACAAGACTGCACTGAGACATGAAACACTTTTCAAACAGTGCTTGCTGGAACCTGGGGCTCCTCGCTTCTGAAAACCACCACCTTTCCCACCAGGTGCCCCACCCAGGAGAGAGGCAGCACAAGCCTCTTCTTCTCCTGTACATGGACACATTACTCCATGTTCTTACTGGTTTCTCAGTCTGTGTCTCTCTGCTGCATCTCAGCAGCTTTCTCTCTAAGGCTTTTCCCAGCCAAGTGTTACCCAGCCTTCAGGCTGTGAGCTAAGCACTCCTTTACCAACTGCACCACTATTGCAGAAATGGGTGAAATGCAAGTAGGAGCTCCTAGGGACAGTCTGGGAAGTCCTGGACACCTAGACACTTGAAGAATCAAGTGAAAAGGTACCAGTGAAGAAACCTTATTAGCAATCTATCTTCTTCAAGCCCTGGGCAGTACTAACCAGGTACAGTGCTCCAAATGATTCCAGCATACGTGTCTGAAAATAAAATACCATGCTCTGGACTACAATGCAGCACAAGAGAGAAGCAGTCTTTATTTTGCAGTGTCCTATCTGCAAGCCAACATCTCAACAGCAAATTTAAACTTTTAATACAGAACCAAACACCTCAAGAGGCTCCTGTGCCAGAAGAAGAGAGCACAGACATCCGGGTCATTCAATAGCATGAAACCTATTCCAGAGGAATGTTTCTGCTTGGTCTCCATGTCTCTGCATACTCAATGAGATTTTACAATAATTCTCTTGCCTTCCTTTTTCCCCCATGCAGCCATAATCAAATTTACTAGACTTTTCTTATTTCTGCATTACCTCTTACAAGATTTGAGAAAGGACATTTATCCCTGGATTCAATCCAAAAACACACTTAGGCATACTTGAAACGTGAAGGACACAAGTGGTTCAGTTGTAGTCAGTGAAACAGAGCATACACCTCATTTCCATAACGCCAGCTGTCCAGCAAAGTCCCATCTTTTTCCCATTTACTTTATTAAATTTTAAAGCAAAATGAAAACTTTGGACCTCCTTGAAATTCCAAAATGTTGTTATTCCTTTCCAAATAAACATGACACAAGACAAAGCTTTCTGACACAACATCTAACTTAGAGGAAAGCAGAAAATCTGTCCTATTTTCTCTCCTCTAAATCAAGCTGTACCATTTGAATTGTTGTAAGATTCTTTCTTTTGCCCTTTTTCTTCTCAGAGCCACAGTCCCTGTACAAAGTTCCTCTTTTGTGATGCTCTGTGGTAGGATGAGAAAGGATGCAGACAGTGACACATCATATGTGACATAACTGAGCCAGAAAGCCTGATTTTGGTAAGACAACCAGCACACTAAACCCATGAAAAATCCAGTATTTAATAGATCTAAAACATTTGGAATGAAATGGGTCACTAAGTGCTCCTGCAGAAAGAAAATTATAAAGATGAGCTTCTGGGCAATCTTATTTTACATTGGAAAAAAGTCTCAAACAAGGATGTTTCAGTCTGAAAATACTGTAAACATACTATATATATATATATATATATATATATATATATATATATATATATATATGTATGTGTATGTATATGTATATATATGTATATATATATACACATACATTTAAAAACCCCAGCACATCCCAGTCAATCTTTAAGAGAATTAAACAGGGGGAAAAAAATTAATTCATTTCAAAGAAACACAAAGGCCAGGAAACTTAGTGATGTGGTCAAAAGGCTGCAGCAAAAGGCTGAATGCATTTTATTTGCAGTAAGTTTGGCTGCACCCAGCTGTTTCTATATGTGTGCTATAAGAATTTTGGTTTTACCTGATTTACATATATCAGTTATGGTAATTACCCCCATGATACATACATGTACTTCATAGCAAAATATTGTTCAGATGAGCTTTGTTAGGTTGAGCTACTGATTGTTGTAGCTCCAGAATGTGTCCTAATTGTCTGAGTAATGCTCCTGAAATACACATGCATTAATATACATGGGGAAGAAATTTTCATACTCCTGCAGTGATCTGTTTCAGTTGTGAAATATGGTATTTGTTTATTTACAGAGCAAAATGATCACATTCCAAACATGAGTTTGTTCCTTCAGCTCCATTGAAGTCACTGCCTGATTAGCTATAAATTTATACATTTCACTGCAAAAATATGTTATTTACTTCTTGGTGACACTGATAGATGATTTCA